>NC_138172.1:42374051-42980051 GCF_964165515.1 Mesoplodon bidens
CCATTGTAAATATCCCCTCTCCCAACGTATGCATCAGCTTTGCAATTCAATTTTGAAAAGCAATCACACTGCAAAAATATTTATCAACCTATAATATTTTTACCAATTTGCAAAGTAAGGGAAGAAGCAATTTATTCTGGGAAGAGAGATGTTATCGAAAGCCACCCTCATCTTTCCCAGGGCATGTTTAATGATGAGAAACTCGACGTAAGTCTTTTGCACAGCACCACCCACCATGTATTCAAGTAATAGCTGAATTACATTGTACAAAATTGGGTACTCCCATTTTTGTCAGCACAAACATATTTGGGGGGCCAAGAAGCTAATTCATAAACGTAGTTCATTTTAGAAGCAATCACAAAATTCAAGAAGCATATTTGCCTGCTTTGGTGTGATCCTCACTGGAAAACAAACCTGTGCTTCTATATATAACTGGGGACTGGTAGCTCTCTTAGACTCATTATATTCCATTTATCCCATTATGTGAATCATGCTGTAGTCTACTTAGGAGGGCCCATTAAAAAGCATTATCAAATATTAAACTTAGTGAGAAATCACCTGGCTTGTATTTTGAAGCTTAATTTTATTGAAGTTTATTTTCCGAAAATAAGCTTATTTAAGCTTATTTTCTGTCCTGAAAACACGTGTGCTATAGAATCTTTAAAATCAGGTTTAATTAATTAATTAACCAATAAGGTTTGCAGTTGAGGAAGTCAAGTAAGCATGAAAACCTCTACACTGTCACACCGTTTCTCTTCTAGTGCTCTTCGTTCACTTCAAAAAAGAGCTAACAGAGAAATGGATGTAGGGCAGGGGACATTCCAAATGGTTCCATTCGTCATGGACTATTAACAGAAGGCGTACTTCCTTCTATCAGAAATGCAAACAATCCAGTCTTTCTTCAGATGAGTAAATGAGGAGAGAGTTTAAAGCCAAGGACAGGAGGGTAAGTGTAGCAGGAACTGAGCAAGGTGTCATGTAAACTCTTATTGTCCCCAATGGGTGATATTTCTTATGTGAGATTCCTGGGTTCTTTTATGTGCTGTTTTGTAATAATAGTGGAGTAATAACAATTAGAAAACAAATAACTCAACTCTGGTCACTGGCTCCACTTGCTCCTACAAGGCAGGGAGTGAACTACGAGCCAGTCTCACAGCTCTGCCCACACCGTAGCTGTCCCCTGCCAACACCAAAGCCGTGATTTCTGAGCCATGTGCACACACAGCCTACACCAGCTCCCGAGGCTCCACGGACATCAAGTCTGCAGGGCATCGGACACAAAGCACTTCACCAACACAAGAATCAGACCAGCACACTGTGGGCATGCTTGCTCCCCCAAACCTCCAAATTCATCCTCATCCCATCATCTTTTCCTCACCAGCTAGCCCCCCTGCAAGCCTGGCACAGAACTCATTTTCCTGAGAAGCAACTTACAAAACCCAGGGCAGGGGCTAAGTTTCGTCTGTTTCATTTTGCTTATCATGTACGCTCAGGCCCCGACACATCAAGGCACCCCCAAATTGTTGTTGAATGAAGAATAAACTAAATAGATATAGGTACGTCTGCATGTCGGATTAAATTTGTATCCCTCATGGAGGCTTCACCAACTAAATTCAAATTACACAGGTCTGCAAGATGAACTGGAATAGGGAATGGGGTGGGGGTAAGGGGAATGTGGTGGAAATATTCCCAGACCTTGTTAGGGTAGGTATGTTCTTTAAAATTCTTTTCCAGTAGAGGTCTAAAGAAATAGGTGAAGCAAATATGACAAAATAATGACAACTGTTAAATCTAGGGGTTGGGCTCTTTTCTCTATTTTTCTATATATTTAAGTTTTTCAAAACAAAATATCAAAATATTCCTAACGAATATGTATATGTATGTATGCATATACATATGTATTTTCTCAGCCCCTGAATCTGCTTCCATAGATTGAGAGTAAAAATTACACAGCAATGGGACAGCATGATAATCTTCACTTAGGTTTGTAGTTTTGAAAATTAATTTTATCTAAAATAGAAAAAAGATGATAGATCCAGTCAGGGGGAGAAAAAAAACAAGATTATCCAACCACGCATTAGCCCACTTTCAGTCAGACGGGTGATGCAAAGTGCATTGTCTTTGGAAGTGTCAGCTCCAAGGTGAGATGAGGTGTGTGGGGTACAGGCCCCCTCTTTCACTCTGCCTTCAAACTTGGGTCTGACCTTTTATATTTATATTGTGTTTTTGCACATGTCATTTGAAGAAAAAGTAGCATCAGCTGCTAAAAGAGTACACCTCGAAAACCACGGCTCCAGAACCGTCATTCCAATCCCAACAGAACTGTTTCAACTCATGTTTACCTCACTTGCACTGCCCCTCCTGCTGAAGTGTTGGAGGCTCCTGCCTAGAGGAGGCTGGGGACGTCCTGGGGACAGGAACCTCGCCCCTGCCCATTTATTCCCATCTGCTGCACAAAGGGCCCAGCCACGACCCTCAGTACTGCCCACTCCATGAAGAAATGCCAGAGCAGGAGTCCAGTCTCACAAGAACCATAAGCATGGTAGGTCAGAGATCCTGCTCAGACAAGTACTTCCTGAAAAAGTCAAAGAGCCTTTCTGGAACCTCCCTTGATTTACTGATTTAAAAAAAAAAAAAAAAACCCGAACAGCTATTTCTAGTCTTCTAATGCCTCATCTTAGTAAAAATCATCAAACACATCTTTCTGAAATTAAACTGCTTAAAAGCTTAACTGTAGTCAACTGGCTAGAAGTTGAGACTCCCTTTTCACACTTTGGGAACTAATTTAAAACCCAGCCCTGTAGACAAAGGTCTTCTGGGGTTTCAGCACCCACAAAGATGTTAAGACCTCTTCCTCCCTTTTCCTAAAGCAGGGATTCTCAACGGGGAAACTTTTGCTCCCCAGGTATGACTGGAAACATTGCTGTTTGTGACAACTGTGATGGGGGCGAGGGTGGGGGCAGCTGTCAATTGCATCTAGTGGGTGGAAGTCAGGGATGTTGTTAAAACCCTACAATGCACAAGACAGCCCCTAGAACAAAAAATTTTCCAGCCCCAAATGCCAATAATGCCAAAGGGAAAACCCTACTCAAAGGATTTCAATCTTTTTAGTCTGAGTCTGTAACCACAGATTAAGGGGAATGAGCCAAGCAACTCTGGAGGGCAGTCCGTAAAAGCGATAAAACGTCCTTGGAAAGAGTGGAAACGGGAGTAAATTAACTTAGGTTTCCCTCTCCAGCTGGTGTGACCCCATCTCCGTTGAGCACATCATGCAACGCAGGTGGGAATGCTGCACGATGCAGCCACCGGCCCTTCCACCAACGCTGAGACCAACCAGAGGGGAGATCTGGCAAGCTGGGTGCCAGCAGACACAGGTCTGAAACTGTTAGGCACACATAATGCTACTCACTGGGAAGGAGTGACTGCCTTTATGAACTAAATTTTAAATCACTCAATATACCTCCGAGTAGCTGTCTGACTTGGAAAATCTCCTGTAATAAATTCATGTAATAAATTTCCTATTTTGAAGTTCAAGAGGCATACAGTTTTTCTTGACACAACATCAGTTTATCCCCGCCCATGAAAGAGTTGTTGAACAAAATGTTTAAAGATCATCCTTTGGAATCCGGCCCACAGTACCCAAATGTCTAGGCCCAGCCTTGCCTGTCCTCCAAAGGGGAGCCCTACATCTGCGGGCTGGGGATTCTTGTCCCCAAGCTGTGGGACGGCATAAGACTTCTCAGTGAGACCACCAGAGGAGTCAAACGAGGGCTGTTCCCTGTTTTCCAAAATCCCTTTTCATTCCTGTGCCTTCCTTGCCTTGCTTGCCAAATAAGCCAACACCTACATGAATGCATCCTTCTTTTTAAAACAGAAAGTCAGGTAATTCAAAGTTATAGCTCCAAAAGCAACTGCAATTCGGCCACGCTGTACATAGATCTATATAAAGATGTCAACTTTTATAACCCCCTGAGCTCTAGAAAGTGCAATCTAGCTGCCAAGAGACCAAATTTATGCATCTGGAATCTCAACTAGACTCATTCCTCCACACTGTTTTAGCATTAGAAATATTTTGCACATTCACAGCCAAACCCAGGGCCCAACAAAGAAGGTGACACACCCCCAGAACACAAGTAAGGATCAAAACGTGAACCTTTGAGGCCTGCTACCCACACCTCAGTGACTGTACAGATTAATAACCAAGCCAGCCTTGCCAGGACTGCCTGCACACAGTGCTCGGCAATGGCCAGAAGAAGCCCGAGGTGCAGACGTCCACCAGATTGTCCCTGAGACAAAACTACAGTTGATTTGTGAAGGTGACTCACTGCTGTGTACCTCACTGAGGTCTCCTCAGGCTGACACTCCTTGCTCCAGGAAAAGAGAGAGAGAGAGTGATCCAAGGGAAGGAAAACCCACTTTGCAGCCATTTGACTGGGTTCAAGTCCTTGCATCATCATTAGCCTTGTAGCCACAGCTGAGTTTCCCTGTCTAGAAGAGAGGGGTGATGAGGTCTGTCAGAGGGGCTGTAAGGACAAATGTGATGATGTGTGTAAAGCACATGCTGGGCACATATGACGGATCGATGGTGTCACTTACCTTGCTTGACTCAGAGTGTGTGACGAGAGGAGTGAGGCTGGCTCCACCACCACACCCCTCTCAGAGGCGGCTGATGCCCTCATTGGGCTACTGGGACAGCACGAAAGGCAGAGGAATGCACTGGGGTCAGAAGAGCTTGCTGTCACCATCCCTTACCAAATGTTGCCTTTCTGACTAAAAAGAGATAGTGTTTATGAGGGGAAGACCAAAACACATGACCCAGGCCGAGAAATCCACACCAGGCTGCTCCCAGTCACCTCTGGTGGCAATGCCCACCGCAGGGAGAGCCAGCAAGGTCACTTCCTATCCCCACCTTTCTGCTCTGGCAGGATTTAGTTGGGTCTTTGTTTCTTGGTCCCACTGCACTTTTGACAGTGATTGGTCCCAGATCACAGAACCACTCAAAGCCATCGTGCATGTAATTTGCATTGCAACCTCACAATGTTTAGGTCAGCTATCAGGATTGAAGAAAATGAAACAAACCAAAACCTGAGGCAACATTTTATCAAGTCAGTCATTCGCTGGCCGTGTACACTGGCAAGATAAACACAGTAAGAAAGGTGAGCCACCACCATGCATCACAGTTTCCAGCATCGTCTCCCCTCTCCTCAGTCTCACCAGAGCCTTCTGCCTCCAAAACAACCAATCTTGTAAACAGAGGAGAGAGGGGGGTGCTCACATATCTTTTCTGTGCATTTCTATCATTTGCTCTTTACTGCAACGGATCAAAAGGAAATGTATGGTAATGGCCTTGCCTTTTATTCCTTCCTAGGTTTTCAAATTCTGAAGGGGAGGGGTTCTGAAAGCATAGCACAGCTTAAAGGCTGGAGAAACCTGCCTCAGGATTCATACTGCACAGCTTAGGAGTAAATATATATCCTGCATCAGATGTTCCTCACTGGTGATGGTTCAAGGTTCTAGTCCACAGCTCTGTGCACCTGTTGTGTTGGAAGAAGGGAGAGGGAGGCTCACCAGAAAAATCTGCTGGAATAGGACATGTATGGCCACCCCCGCACGAAGTCCTCTAAACTTAGCACTGGCTCTCAAACTTGGTTGCACCTTGAAATGGAGCTTTAAAGGTAACTGGTGCCTGGTTCTCACCTCACCCCCAGAAATTTCATGTGCTGCCAGGGTTGAGAACCACTGCAGAGAGGTTCTTCCCAAATACATCTCCCTCCCAAATACTGCATTAAGTGACAGGGTCCTGCCCTTGTGTCTTTACGGAACTTAATGAACTGGGCTTCGACAGGAGCTAAGGGCACAATTTAGTCCATATGAGATTTCTAACAAGGGCCCCCAGTGCACTGTGCTAAGAAGGGTCTCTCCAGGAGCCTGTCCTGGATTCAAATCCTTCCTGTGCGCCTCAGGCCTGCCCCAACACAGATTCTCTTCATCCTTACAGTCCATCGTCACTGTCTGTTTTCACAAAACAAACATAAGAAAACAATAAGAAATAACCACCTCCATCCAACAGACACAGAAACTTGATTAGGTAACTACTGTGCTCAAGGATCAGCTGTTTAAAAATACAAGACTGTCTGACAGCTCATCCCTCTTCCCAGAGGAGACTTGGTTCTGGAAGGGAAGCTGCAGAAAACCAGCAAGAGTGGCCTGGCCTTCCCCTGGGGCTTCACAGGAAGAGGTAGGGGGGAAGATGACTAATTCCTCACTTAGAGGCTCCTACAGGATCCTCAGGCAGGAGGGGGCATAGAGAGTGGAGGCAGACCGCTCAGCACAGCCCTGGCTTGGAGCCTTGATTAGCAAATAACAGGACATACACGGCTCTGCGCTCCCAAACTTCTCCTCCTGCTCTCCCCTCCTCTCCTCTCCCGTCCCGCGTCCCACGGTGGCGCTGCAAAGCGGTGCCATGAATGCTGCTTTACACACGAGGAAACGGCACCTCGGTGAGGAGGGGGTGGCCTGCCTAACACTGCCCAGCTTTTGGGTGGCGGAATCAAGACAGGAACCCAGGTCTCTGGGCTCAGAGGGGCACCAGGCAGTGAAACAGCACCTTGGAAAGTACAGCCAGGCTGTGCCCAGACTGACTCAAATGTGTGCTCCAAGGAGGTCTGGGTAAATCAAGCAGGAGGAACAGGTTGGAGAACTCTTAGATAAAGGAATACTGCAGTGAATCGTCTTTTAGGAATAACAACAGCAGTAATAATAGCAAACATTTACCAGGCGCTGCCTAGTACTGGGTCCCATTTTGGCAGTTTAGAAACATCTCACTTAGTTCTTGTTATAATGCAAGCAGTCAGTTATTACAGTTATCAAATGTGGACTTGACATCCCTGCTTAAAATTGCAATTAACCCCTGGCCGTCCTGTCCCCCACCCCTGACCTTGTTCCACTTTTTTATTTCTGTAGCGTTTATGACCTCCTAACATACTATTTACTTATTTATTATGTTTATTGCCTATCTTTGTCTCCCCTCCTCCCACCCCCAGTCAATTGTAAGGTTCCTTCATTAAAGAAAGAATTTTTGTTGGGGAGTTTCCTGGCGGTCCAGTGGTTAGGACTTGGCGCTTTCACTGCCATGGCCCGGGTTCAATTCCTGGCCTGGGAACTAAGATCCCAGAAGACGTGCAGTGTGGGCAAAAAAAAAAAAAAAAAAGTTTTTGTCTTTTTTCCTCCCACTGATACATTCCAAGGGCTTAGAACAGTACCTGGTACAATGGATGTTTAATAAAACGGTTGCTGAATGAATAAATCATTTTACCTTTCAGAAAACTGAGTCTCTAAGTAACTTGTTTAAGATCACATAGCCAGTAGGAGGTAAAATTAGGATCCAAACATGTGTCTGAGTGACTTGATGCCTGTACGACCCCAAATGATTTCTTCCCCTCAATGTCAGCCCAACTTTTGTAACTTTCACGTTAGATCTTTTCAAACACGGAAAGCCACATGAACCAAACACATATTACATGTAGTTAAACTTGTGTTATAAATGTTCACATAGCTGTCTTTCTATTGAATATTTGTACAACTTGCACTAAAGCTAGAATAAATGAAATATTTTAAATGTTATATCCTTGACTTACATAAAAACTATATATAATTTTTAACGACATGGGAACATGACAGTTGATACAAAATGGAGTATGTTTTATGGTTTCAATTATATAAGGGAAAAATGATAAGAATACTAGAAAAAATGCCAACATATAAACAAACATTGGGTTGCCTCAGGATGACACTGATGATTGTGGGTGATTTTCTTAAAATTATAAAGTTTTCTGAACTTCACTGATGCTGTATAGTGATTGTGTATTACTCTGGGAATTCACCTATGGTTTTACAGTCCTAGAAAACCTTTAGATTCAAAGGAAGAAGAAAACCAAAGAGCTAGATCTACAGCAATGGGACCCTTGCTCTGGTGAGGAGCTTTCCAACATACTTGGAATACACACCTCGAGACCCACACAGAAGAGTTTAAAGGAACTAGAGATGGCC
This sequence comes from Mesoplodon bidens, assembly GCF_964165515.1. Classification (NCBI taxonomy): domain Eukaryota; kingdom Metazoa; phylum Chordata; class Mammalia; order Artiodactyla; family Ziphiidae; genus Mesoplodon; species Mesoplodon bidens. Next base: position 42,382,101 of record NC_138172.1, read on the forward strand.
CATCTACAGAAAAATGTCCTGGGGTCACAAAGGGGCATTCACATGGCCACCTCCAAGGCCCCCAGACAACCTTAGTATGTATCCACATAACCAATTCCAACAAACCAGGCTCCAAAGGGAAGGATCTGGCCTAAATGCAGAACCACAGGGGAATATAACGGGGGAGGAGGGCTCACTGTCCACAATCTCTGGGTAAGAGGCCTAGGATGGCCTACCCACCTTCTAAGTTGCTATTATAAGGGTGTAAAGGGCCAGGTAGACACCTTTGCCTGTGAGTAATGAGCAAGAGTGGGGTGGGGGCAGGGCACGCAGTGTCCTGGAATCAGGAGGTTAGGGCTCAGATCCCACCTAAGGGCCATGTGATACAAAGCAAGTGACTTGTCCATATCTGTACCTCATTTTCCCCATAAATTGTGGCAAGTGGCCTCTAAGAGGGACCTCAATGATCCCTGCCTCCTGGTATTCTCACCCTTATGTTACCCCCTTCCTTCGAGTGTGGGCTGAGCCCTAGACACTTGCTTCTAACAAACAGAATATAGCAAGTAACGGGATGTCACTTCCAAGATTAGGTTACAAAGGCACTGTGGATCTGTCTTGGCCATTGTTCTCTTTGTCTCTTTCTCACTCTCTCTTGCTCTGAAAAAAGCCAACTGCCATGCTGTGAGCTGCCCCATGGAGGCTCATGTGGCAAGGAACTAAGGTAGGCTTCTGCCAGCAAATGCAAGGAACCAGCCCTCAGTCCAGCAGCTAAAAACCACATGAGTGAGCTTGGAAGCAGATCCCACCAAAGCCGAGCCTTCAAATGAGACCTCAGCCTTGGCCTTGATGGCAGCCTTATGAGGGACCCCATGCCAGAGGACACAACTAAGCCATGCCTGGATTCCTATCCCACAGAAATGATGGAATAATAAATACTTATTGTTTTAAGCTACTAATTTCTGGGGCAATTTGTTATGCAGCAAATAGATAACTAATACATTTGTAAAAGGAGCCAATAATTGGACCAAATTCTGGGATAGACACGAAGATTAAATGAGAAAATGTTGGTAATGTACTTGGCAAATGCTTAGCACACAGATGAGAGGAGAATGGTGATGCCAGGGGCCCCAGGGGTATCTAAGGATCACCCACTCCCTTCCCCACAGTGTTGGGATGGAATCAGTCTGCTGTCCAGGCTACAAGGGAATGAAAGGGAGGCCTAGTGCTCCATGCTCCTGCCTGGCTGAGTCTTCTTCTTCTTCTTTTTTTTTTTTTTTCAATTTTTAAATTTAATTTTACTTTTTTTTATACAGCAGGTTCTTATTAGTCATCAATTTTATGCACATCAGTGTATACATGTCAATCCCAATCTCCCAATTCATCCCACCAAAACCCCCACCCCCCCGCCACTTTCCCCCCTTGATGTCCATAGGTTTGTTCTCTACATCTGTGCCTCAATTTCTGCCCTACACACCGGTCCATCTGCACCATTTTTCTAGGTTCTACATATATGCGTTAATATACGATATTTGTTTTTCTCTTTCTGACTTACTTCACTCTGTATGACACTCTCTATTCATCCACGTCTCAACAAATGACTCAATTTTGTTACTTTTTATGGCTGAGTAATATTCCATTGTATATATGTACCACATCTTCTTTATCCATTCGCCTGTCAATGGGCATTTAGGTTGCTTCCATGACCTGTCTATTGTAAATAGTGCTGCAATGAACACTGGGGTGCATGTGTCTTTTTCAATTATGGTTTTCTCTGGGTATATGCCCAGTAGTGGGATTCCTGGATCATATGGTAATTCAATTTTTAGTTGTTTAAGGAACCTCCATACTGTTCTCCATAGTGGCTGTATCAATTTACATTCCCACCAACAGTGCAAGAGGGTTCCCTTTTCTCCACACCCTCTCCAGCATTTGTTGTTTGTACATTTTCTGATGATGCCCATTCTAACTGGTGTGAGGTGATACCTCATTGTACTTTTGATTTGCATTTCTCTAATAACTAGTGATGTTGAGCAGCTTTTCATGTGCTTCTTGGCCATCTGTATGTCTTCTTTGGAGAAATGTCTATTTAGGTCTTCTGCCCATTTTTGGATTGGCTTGTTTGTTTTTTAAATATTGAGCTGCATGAGCTGTTTATATATTTTGGAGATTAATCATTTGTCCATTGATTCGTTTGCAAATATTTTCTCCCATTCTGAGGGTTGTCTTTTCATCTTGTTTATGGTTTCCTTTGCTGTGCAAAAGCTTTGAAGTTTCATTAGGTCACATTTGTTTATTTATTTATTTAATTTATTTATTTATTTTTTTTAACAGTGAAATTTTTTATATCATTCTGGAGAAAGAAAGTGGGAGAAAAGTCACACACATTAATAATCCATGATGCCAAGATTCTGAGGAATAAAAATTTCCCAGCTAGGAGGGATGCCTCCCTCAGTTTTTGTTTTATTAATATGAATGAAAAGCACCTGCTCCTTCACCAACAAGTCTTGTACTCAGAAATAACTGACCCAAGTCTGGGAGAACAACCAATTCAACTGTGAAGGGCTGAGGCTTCCAAACACATCCACTGTTTCCTATCATGCATCTTCATCTCTGGTGACATGGTCACCCGTGGCAGGGATCCAAAGGGTGAAGGAGCAGCAGATGTCTATGAACACTGTGTGGTGACAGTGGCTCACAGCCTCCAGACTCATAGCTCTGTGTGGTAGCCTTCTGCCTTCAACAACTCACTGGGCTTCATGAAGATGCCTTCCATGGCTTTCCAGTAGTTGTTCTGGCTTGGCTGGGCCATGCCATGCACCTCTTTTTGCCCACTGATGGGTCGACCATATTGTTCTCCTGTGACAGACAGCAGAACCTCAGTGGAAGAATGCTTGAACCGCACCTCAACATCCCTCACCCAGTAGGGCCCGTTACAGAGCACCGTCCAGTCATCCAGATAATCGCCTTCACCGTCCTCACCGAAAGCACTCACTTCCTGGTTTCCAGAAAGAGGTGAGGTGAAGTGGTGACTATGGAGGTTTCGGCCAGTGTTGACATGTGTCAGCCGGATGGGCTGACCACATCTGATGGGGGTTCCCCTCTCACACACTGTGGCTGTCTTCCCCCATATTCTCCAGTAACTATTGCTGTCATCCACAGAGGTTACACCTGTCACTGACTGCTGCCCACTACCTGACCCATAGCGCACGTCGTGTGAGTGCAGTCGCACGTTGTGGCGCGTATTGAGCAGCTTCACCACAGAACCGCATGTAACGACAGCCAGATTAGACGATCCCACAGCACTCCACAAACCCCCGAACAACAGCAGCGACACCGCAGCCATCCTGTCTGTAGCGCGGAGACCCTAATCTTCGAAGAAAACTCGGCCCCTCCCCGGAACCGGAAGCCGCGGGTGGAACCACAGAGAGGACGAAAAGGAGCTCTAGTCTGGTCTTTATGGTTCCTTTGGCTAGAGCGGCCTGAGGAACAGGCTAGGTCTGGTTGCTTCCGACCTCCTCATTCAGCTTATTCTGTTACGGGGGCCCTATGACAGTTGCCTTCTTGAACTGCTTCGGCCAGCCCAGCCCAGCTACCCCCATGCCTCCCTCCCCACCCCACCCCCGCCCCCGCCCCCGGCCACATTTGTTTATTTTTGTTTTTATTTCCATTACTCTAGGAGGTGAATCAAAAAAGATCTTGCTGTGATTTATGTCAAAGACTGTTCTTCCTATGTTTTCCTCTAAGAGTTTTATAGTGTCCGGTCTTACATTTAGGTCTCTAATCCATTTTGAGTTTATTTTGGTGCTTGGTGGTCGGGAGTGTTCTAATTTCATTCTTTTACATGTAGCTGTCCAGTTTTCCCAGCACCACTTATTGAAGAGACTGTCTTTTCTCCATTGTATATCCTTGCCTCCTTTGTCATAGATTAGTTGACCATAGGTGCGTGGGTTTATCTCTGGGCTTTCTATCTTGTTCCATTGATCAACGTTTCTGTTTTTGTGCCAGTACCATATTGTCTTGATTACTGTAGCTTTGTAGTATAGTCTGAAGTCAGGGAGTCTGATTCCTCCAGCTCCGTTTTTTTCCCTCAAGACTGCTTTGGCTATTCGGGGTCTTTTGTGTCTCCATACAAATTTTAAGATATTTTGTTCTAGTTCTAGGTAAAAAATGCCATTGGTAATTTGATAGATTGAATCTGTAGATTGCTTTGGGTAGTATAGTCATTTTCACAATGTTGATTCTTCCAATCCAAGAACATGGTATATCTCTCCATTTGTTGGTATCATCTGTAATTTCTTTCATCAGTGTCTTATAGTTTTTTGCATACAGGTCTTTTGTCTCCCTAGGTAGGTTTATTCCTAGGTATTTTATTCTTTTTGTTGCAATGGTAAATGGGAGTGTTTCCTTAATTTCTCTTTCAGATTTTTCATCTTTAGTGTATAGGAATGCAAGAGATTTCTGTGCATTAATTTTGTATCCTGCAACTTTACCAATTCATTGATTAGCTCCAGTAGTTCTCTGGTGGCATCTCTAGGAATCTCTATGTATAGTATCATGTCATCTACAAACAGTGACAGTTTTACTTCTTCTTTTCCAATTTGTATTCCTTTTATTTCTTTTTCTTCTCTGATTGCCGTGTCTAAGCCTTCCAAAACTATGTTGAATAATAGTGGTGACAGTGGACAATCCTTGTCTTGTTCCTCATCTTAGAGGAGATGATTTCAGTTTTTCACCATTGAGAATAATGTTTGCTGTGGGTTTGTCGTATATGGCCTTTATTATGTTGAGGTAGGTTCCCTCCATGCCGACTTTCTGGAGAGTTTTTTATCATAAATGGGTGTTGAATTTTGTCAAAAGCTTTTTCTGCATCTATTGAGATGATCATATGGTTTTTATTCTCCAATTTGTTAATATGGTGTATCACATTGATTGATTTGCATATATTAAAGAATCCTTGCATCCCTGGGATAAATCCCACTTGATCATGGTGTATGATCCTTTTAATATGTTGTTGGATTCTGTTTGCTAGTACTTTGTTGAGGATTTTTGCATCTATATTCATCAGTGATATTGGTCTGTAATTTTCTTTTTTTGTAGTATCTTTGTCTGGTTTTGGTATCAGGGTGATGGTGGCCTCATAGAATGAGTGTGGGAGTGTTCCTTCCTCTGCAGTTTTTTGGAAGAGTTTGAGAAGGATGGGTGTTAGTTCTTCTCTAAATGTTTGAGAGCATTCACCTGTGAAGCCATCTGGTCCTGGACTTTTGTTTGCTAGAAGATTGTTAATCACAGTTTCAATTTCATTACTTGTGATTGGTCTGTTCATATTTTCTATTTCTTCCTGGTTCAGTCTTGGGAGGTTATACCTTTCTAAGAATTTGTCCATCTCTTCCAGGTTGTCCATTTTATTGGCATAGAGTTGCTTGTAGTAGTCTCTTAGGATGCTTTATATTTCTGTGGTGTCTGTTGTAACTCCTCCTCTTCCATTTCTAATTTTATTGGTTTGAGTCCTCTCCCTCTTTTTCTTGATGAGTCTGGCTAATGGTTTATCAATTTTGTTTAACTTCTCAAAGAACCAGCTTTTAGTTTTATTGATCTTTGCTATTGTGTTCTTTGTTTCTATTTCATTTATTTCTGCTCTAATATTTATGATTTCTTTCCTTCTGCTCACTTTGGGTTTTGTTTGTTCTTCTTTCTCTAGTTCCTTTTGGTGTAAGGTTAGATTGTTTGAGATTTTTCTTGTTTCTTGAGGTAGGCTTGTATAGCTATAAACTTCCCTCTTAGAACTGCTTTTGCTGCATCCCATAGGTTTTGGATTGTCGTGTTTTCATTGTCATTTGTCTCTAGGTATTTTTTGATTTCCTCTTTGATTTCTTCAGTGATCTCTTGGTTATTTAGTAACGTATTGTTTAGCCTCCATGTGTTTGTGTTTTTTACGTTTTTTTCCCTGTAATTCATTTCTAATCTCATAGCGTTGTGGTCAGAAAAGATGCTTGATATGATTTCAATTTTCTTAAATTTACTGAGGCTTGATTTGTGACCCAAGATGTGATGTATTCTGGAGAATGTTCCGTGTGCAGTTGAGGTCTCAGATCATGTTCACTATCATTATTCTGAATTCTTTTTCTGGAAGGTTTCCTATCTCCACTTCATTTAGTTGTTTTTCTGGGGTTTTATCTTGTTCCTTCATCTGGTACATAGCCCTCTGCCTTTTCATTTTGTCTATCTTTCTGTGAATGTGGTTTTTGTTCCACAGGCTGCAGGACTGTAGTTATTCTTGCTTCTGCTGTCTACCCTCTGGTGGATGAGGCTGTCTAAGAGGCTTGTGCAAGTTTCCTGATGGGAGGGACTGGTGGTGGGTAGAGCTGGCTGTTGCTTTGGTGGGCTGAGCTCAGTAAAACTTAAATTCACTTGTCTGCTGATGGGTGGGACTGGGTTCCCTCCCTGTTGGTTGTTTGGCCTGAGGAGACCCAACACTGGAGCCTACCTGGTCTCTTTGGTGGGGCTAATGGCGGACTCTGGGGGGGCTCACGCCAAGGAGTACTTCCCAGAACTTCTGCTGCCTGTGTCCTTGTCTCCATGGTGAGCCACAGCCAAGCCCCCCTCTGCAGGAGACCCTCCAACCCTAGCAGGTAGGTCTGGTTCTCCCCTGGGGTCACTGCTTCTTCCCCTGAGTCCTGATGTGCACACTGCTTTGTATGTGCCCTCCAAGAGTGGAGTCTCTCTTTCCCCTAGTCCTGTCGAAGTCTTGCAATCAAATCCCACTAGCCTTCAAAGTCTGATTCTCTAGGAATTCCTCCTCCCGTTGCCAGACCCCCAGGTTGGGAAGCCTGACGTGGGGCTCAGAATCTTCACTCCAGTGGGTTCACTTCTGTGGTATAAGTGTTCTCCAGTCTGTGAGTCACCCACCCAGCAGTTATGGGATTTGATTTTACTGTGATTGCGCTCCTCCCACTGTCTCATTGTGGCTTCTCCTTTGTCTTTGGATGTGGGGTATCTTTTTTGGTGAGTTACAGTGTCTTCCTGTCGATGATTGTCCAGCAGCTAGTTGTGATTCTGGTGTTCTCACAAGACGGAGTGAGAGCACGTCCTTCTACTCTGCCATCTTGGTCACATGCTCCTGCCTGGCTGAGTCTTAAATGCAAGTACATCTGCATCTTTCAGGACGCTAACCTTTTGGCCCTTTTATTTAAGTCCCCAAATTTTGTTCACCTTCCTAAACAGGCTGTCAGCTCCTGGAGGCAGGTGAAAGGCAGTGGATGGAAGGAGTGAAGGGCAGGCAGGCTGAAGACCAGGGTCTGAGTGCTGGACTCAGTCTGTGGGTCTGCTGTGGACTTACTGGTAACCCTGGACAAATGACTCATCTCTGTGTGCCTCACTTTCCTCATCTGGAAACTGGGACGCTGCTGTGAGGATCAAGGAATCTGGAGAGGGTCAGCCTGCCTTTCCAACACTGTCTGGCCCAGTATTTATGCATAGCAGGTGCTCAATAAATCTTCATTAAAGCAACAAATACAACAAAATTCAGGATGTCAAGTGTCACTGTATTTAAAAAACAAATTGAAGCTTTGAGACAGAGCCCTTGCAAGTTTTCTTAAATATAACAGGTTTTCTAAAAAAGTATCAATAGAATGCCTTTGTTCTTGGAACTAGTCTGGCTTATTCACATTAAATGTTGTCAAGTAGGGGTTCACAGGAGAAATGTCACTCCAATTCACACTGAACCCAGTGTTCTAAGAAACCTGTCTGCAGAACCTTTGAACCTCTAAAGACAAACGAAGAACCACGTTTACCTCCATTAGCAACTTCTACAACATCAAAAACAAATGGCTTTTCAAAAAGAGACACACTTGAGATGAGTTTCTCAGCTCCCTGGTATAACACTGGTTCAGAATTCTGTGTTTCTTCACATTTAATCCACCAATGAGAAAAGACTCACCAAGAGTCTACATTACCGAGTCCTTATCCTGAGTGACTCAATAACTGGCTATCATGATAGAAAATGGAGGTACAGAGAACAAAAAGAAGGGAATTTCCATCCAACTCAGGGCTCTGTTTGCTCATTCACTCACTGAATTAGTTCACAGAGATTTATCGAGTACCAACAACATATGGGCATTAGGTCAGGGGGCATGAAGATTCAGGCCACCTACCTATACATTAAGCCTTTTCACAGTCTCTCCTCCCTTAAGCAGTTTCTCTGAACTGTCAGCCCCATTCCTATCCCATTCACACCCATTTGTCTCTGAGAGAAAACAGAGGCAATCCATCACCCACCTTACCTCCCATAGGCATTCCAGGCCCTAAACCCATCCCTCCCACCTCTCCAGTTCTGCTTTATTCCATTGCATTTGCATCTTTCCCAACAACTCTTTGTCATCTACAGGCCCAACCAGGGGTCCCTGTTCTAGACCACATGGCCATTGCTTCCTCCCTCCTAAACTATTTGTTCCCCCCATGACTGCCACTGCCCAGGCTTCTTCAGCCTCACTGTCCGCTTCATCTTGGCTTTATCTTCTCATCCCTCTTCCTTCAACCATCTGTGTAATTCCATCTTGGCTGAGTTTCTCCCTCTGGCCTCCTTTACCTTCCCTGTTCTCCTCCTTTCTGAAGAACTGAGGGAACAGGTGTTAATATCAGGGTAATTAATTAATCATGAACCTAAACATTTGTCTAAGAACTCATTTATACATAATTATGTTTCTTCATCTCAGGACTAACTTGAGACTAAAAATGAGCATTTAACGAAAACTGAAAATGACAAATGCTAGACACTCTGCTTTTATAGAGCATGTATTTCATTCTTAAAGGTTTTGTTTTTCAAATCTAGGGCTACAGCTAAATTTTCAAGTAATTTAAAAGGTTCATGTTCTACGTGCTCTTGAAGCCAATTTAGAGAATGAGTATTAAGTGAAGGGAAATCATGGTCTTTGCAGTTCTGAAGACAACTCCCACTTTCTGAACTGAAATCAGACTCATCAGTAAGCTCCTCTTTTGCTATTTTCTTGACCACTATTTTTTTTTATATTTTATTTATTTATTTATTTATTATTTTTGGCGTCATTGGGTCTCAGCTGTAGCAGGCAGGATCTTTGTTGAGGCATGAGGGATCTTTCGTTTGCAGCACATGGGCTTCTCTCTAGTTGTGGTGCACAGGCTCCAGAGCGTGTGGGCTCTATAGTTGCAGCACGTGGGCTCTCTAGTTGAAGCGCTCAAGCTCAGTAGTTGTGGCGTGCGGGCTTAATTGCCCCAAGGCATGTGGGATCTTAGTTCCCCAACCAGGGATTGAACCTGTGTCCCCTGCATTGGAAGGCAGATTCTTTACCACGGTACCACCAGGGAAGTCCCTTGACCATTATTATTATTTTTTTTTTTTAATAATGACAGCGGACTTTATTTATTTTTTTTTATTTTTTTTTTTTTTGCGGTACGCGGGTCTCTCACTGCTGTGGCCTCTCCCGCCGCGGAGCACAGGCCCCGGACGCGCAGGCCCAGCGGCCACGGCTCATTGGGCCCAGCCGCTCCGCGGCACGCGGGATCCCCCCAGACCGGGGCACGAACCCACGTCCCCCGCATCAGCAGGCGGACCCCCAACCACTACGCCACCAGGGAAGCCCCTGACCATTATTTTTTGAGCAGTGTCATTTTTATGGTAACCTGAAAGCTGCCTCCTGCTACAAACTGCACAAGATTCTGTAAACTATCCATAATCGGACAAGAAGCAACAATTTGGGGCTTCCCTGGTGGCGCAGTGGTTGAGAGTCTGCCTGCCGATGCAGGGGACACGGGTTCGTGCCCCCGTCCGGGAAGATCCCACATGCCGCGGAGCAGCTAGGCCCGTGAGCCATGGCCGCTGAGCCTGCGCGTTCGGAGCCTGTGCTCCGCAACGGGAGAGGCCACAGCAGTGAGAGGCTCGCGTACCGCAAAAAAAAAAAAAAAAAAAAAAAGAAGCAACAATTTGCCTAATTTCCTGGTAACTGTTCTTTGCCAGCTGACAAGAATTTCATCAAGGCAGTCAAACAATACAGACAGCTTTTCTAACTAGACAGTTGGGAACGAAAACCCTCCATTAAACTACAGATGAGATGAATGGGTTTGAGTTGCAGTTTGTTATCGGTCTATATGGGGAGATGCCAGTATTTCAACTATCCATGCCAAACCAGCTCTCTATAACTGTTCCATTTTTCTGGAAGGAAAAGAACATTAATTTTATCTGCAACATACTTGAAAGTTTCAGGATCAACAGGGCAGAGTCATCTGAAAGATATTTTTGAGATGTGAGTTCTCTAGGTTTCCTGAATAATGTGAAGGCTATTTGTTATACACGGACATGGATCCAGAGGAAGAGGAAATATTCATCAATTCATCAATTCCAAGGATGCAAAAGTGACAGCAGTGCCCAAAATGAGCTGTTCTGCTGCCTGTGAGCGCCATAAGCAACGAGTAGTAGAAACCCATCACAGCTTAAAAGATTTCCTATGTGACACAGACCAAGAAATAAAACTATAAACTTAGAAAGTAGTATAGAAAATTATTTTGAAGATCTTTTAGTCCAATGATGTTTAAGGGAAAGATTATGGGCAGGGAAGTGCAGATCAGAATCTCACAAGAAGAAGGAGGGATTTAAAACTATATATGCCGTCTTCTTCTGGGAAGATGGAATAGATGTACTTTTCCCTGTTCTTTCCACTAAGTACAACTAAAAACCTCGAATATTATATATATGTATAAAACAAACATAGACTCCAATAAAGTGAGAAGAGAAGGTAGACTAATTAGAGACCTCAGCACCTGAGGAGTGACACAGTGGTGAGTTCCACGGATTTTCTCTTAAGTCCCAGAATTGGAGCTAATGAAGCCAGTAATCCAGAAATGCCAAGGAGTACAGACAAAAAATTAAAAAGAAGCAAAAAGAAAAAAGAAAAGCCTGCTCTCTTTAGCCAGAGTACCAGGAAAGGGACAGCCTAGCAAGAGAGAACATTTAGACAATAATTGCTCTACCTTAGTCAACACCACAGAAAAAAAATGACAGTCCTACCCTCGCCAGCAAGGGCTCAGTGGAGAGTCTAGACTTACAACCTTGGGAGGCAATAACAAGGCAGCCCAATCTCTCTCTGTGTCAGTGTGGTATCAGAGGAGGTTGAGTGGAAAGCCGGGACTCTCCTACCCCTACTGGGCACTAGGCTTTTATATACAGAATGGATAAACAACAAGGTCCTACTGTAGAGCACAAAGAGCTATATTGAATACCCTATGATAAACTGTAATGGAAAAGAATATATATAAAAAAAGAATGTAAATATGTATAATTGAATCACTTTGCTGTACAGCAGAAACTAACACAACATTATAAATCCACTATACTTCAATAAAAATAAAATAAAATGCAAGTTAACGTAGAAAAAAAAACCCTTGGCGGTGTCAGTGGAGACCACAGGGGTGGGGTCTGGACTTCTACCCCACCAGCAGTAATGAGGTGCCCCTCCCTCTCCCTGATGGGACAGTGTCAGAGGAGTTCAAACGGAGAGTCAGGGAGTCCATCCCTGCTCTATGAAAACTCTTGAATAGTAAGATTTGATGAGCCTCTGGATGATAACGTGCAGGAAGGGTGGCCCACCCCAGTTCCACTGGGACAGAAGATTCTGTGCTTGAGACCCTCCTGGACCTCATCCTATATACTTCATCTGGCTGTTCATCTGTATCCTTTGATGTCCTTCATAATAAATCACTAATCTAGTAAGTAGACTGCTTTCCTGAATTCGTGAAATTCATGAATTCTTGCTAGCAAATTAATCAAGGAAGGGTTGTGGGAACCTCTGACTTACAGCCAGTTGGTCAGAAGCATAGGTAACAACCTGGACTTGTAATTGGCATAAGAAGTGGGGGAGGGGGAAAGTCCTGTAGGGCTAAGCCTTTAACTTGTGGGATCTGACACCATCTCCATGTAAATAGTATCAGAATTGGGTTAAATTGTAGAACACACATCTGGTGTCAGAAGTGAAGGTGCTGTAGTAGAGTACTGAGAGTACAGGAGACACACAGGAATGTTTTTCCTCCAGAAAATCATACAGAGAATTCTGATCATAATATTGAGTTAAAGAAGCCAGACGTTGGGCTTCCCTGGTGGCACAGTGGTTGAGAGTCCGCCTGCCGACGCAGGGGACACGGGTTCATGCCCCGGTCCGGCAAGATCCCACATGCCATGGAGCGGCTAGGCCTGTGAGCTATGGCCGCTGAGCCTGTGCGTCCGGAGCCTGTGCTCCGCAACTGAAGAGGCCACAACAGTGAGACGCCCACGTACCACAAAAAAAAAAAAGAAGCTAGACGCAAAAGAACACATACTATCTGAGTTCATTTATGTAACTATGAAAACCATATGTAGGTGGTAAAACTGAAAACAAGGCAGTGATTATCATAAATGTCAGAACAAAGGTTCCCTATGATGGTGGTAGTGGGGAGAGATGGAGTTGTGATTGGAAAAGGGCACACAGAGAACTGCTGGGTGCTGCAAAGTTCTATTTCTTAACCTAGGGGGTAGCTGTACATTCCAATAATGCATTAAGCTTTACATACATGCTTTTGCTCTACTCTATCCATGTTTAATATTTCACAGTGAAAGAAGTTATAAAAATAATCTTGTATTTGCAAAAACATTGCCTATTTCTTAAAATTTTGTTTTTATTATTCATTTATGCTCTATCACACGTCAGAAAAAATTGATGGTAGGTCTTCTTATGATTCCTACCTAATAAGGTTTGGGAGCACGATCATTCCTAAGACCCTTTTTTTCTGAATAGAAAAACAAAACCACAGACCTACTGCATCAGAAACTCTGGGGGTGGGGCCCAGAAAACTGTGGTTTAATAAGCCCTCTTGGTGATTCTGATGCTCGTCACTGGTATAAGCACACACATAAATTATCCTTGTTATTTTTATGGAGTAACAACTTCATCTTCAAGACCTTGTGATCTTGAACCACACGCTTAGAGCACCTTGCATCATACACCTACAGGCACCTGTTCTGTCAAAGGTTGTACTGGCTATTGTGCAAAACTGACCTGGAGACCTGATTCAGCCATGGGGAAAGAGGTTTTGTACTCTTATTTTCTACAGTATTTGAAGAGTGATCTAATCCCTTTAATAACCATATGAACTTGAGGTTCAGAGGGGCAATAGATCATGCCCAGCATGTGTGAATGGCAAAGCCCATCACCAAAACCCAAGCCTCTGGAATGAGCATTCAAGATCCAATCTCCTAGAAGCATTTAACAAGCATTAAATTGGTAAATTCTATTCCCATTAGCCAGAGTGTACATCCTTGATAGGGCTCATGACCACCACTGGGAATGAGGATAAAACAAACTACTTCCTTGCATAGCCACATTTGCTGAGTGGCCCCAGGAAACCTCCTTCTTTAGTTAGGGCTGAAGAGTCCAAGAACACTATCCTGTCTGAGGCAGTGAAAAATTTCCCTCCATGTTTTAGGCTGGTAAGGACTGAGCTGTCACAGCTGTGCATGAGGTCAGCTGCATGTGTGCTAGGTATTCATGATGAGACACGGTTCCCAACCTCGAGATGATGACAGTTCTGAACATTAACCCTTATGCATCAGCACCAGCCTTCCCTGAAATGAAAGCACTAGAGATATGCTGCCAGTTCATTTCAGTTAAAACAAAGGTATTGCCTCTTCCCTCCCAACCAAAAGAAAAACCTCTGGAAAAAGGTTGGTTTTCTGATTCTGAGAGACAGAAAGTAATCTAGAGTCAGAGATCTACCAGACCAACTGCTTCACCTCTGTAAGGACTTGAAAGAGGACTCAGAGAGTCAAACACTTCGAGGGCCTGTTACACGTTGTCAAGGCAACCACAACCCCGAGCTCTCATAATGGGAATCTTCCCAACCAGGTTTTCAGGCAATCACTTGCCCTAAATTCTTTTTGTTTTAGGCTATTCTTTAAATTCTTTTAAAATAAAAACCATTAAAAATATATCTTTCTATTATCCTGGAACCCTCATTATTTCTTGGAGTTTAATCTTTCCTTTCGAATGTCTAGTCTTCTATGTAAATAAAATTCCGAGGCAGTAAGGGTCTTGAAGCAATAATAATTTTCATTTTGTAATCATACAAATCATGCTGTCTTTGAAAATAAACTCATGCAGGTATGGTCCAAAGGGCGTGTGTTTTGGATGAAAAGAGAGTACTGGTTCCAAACCATGATTATGACATGAGGGTGGGGAAGAAAAGGCTAAACAAAGACCAGCAGAAGTGCAGGCAAACAAACCCACGGAATAAGAAATACTGATAAGACAACCAGTGAAATCTGCAAAATGACTGGTATTCCATGATTTTATGGTATTAGCATTAATTGTTTTAGGTGTGATAATGGAATTGTGAAGAAGGAAGGAAGGAGGGAAGGAAGGAAGGTGAGTCAAGGAAAATGGATGAGAATAAGGGAATGGAAAGAGGACAGTGAAAGGGAAGAAAGACGGAGAGAGAGAGAGAAATAGAAGCAAAGAGATGCAAATAGAAGCAAAGCACCATCTGCACATGGTGGAGATGCCACAAATGCCTCAGCAGCCCCCTTAATTTATGTAGGCTGTGCAGCATTGATGGATAAAACTTGGATAAGCTCGACATCATAAAAGCCTGTCCCAGTAAAAATTCTGATGGAGCCTGATGTGCCTCTTCCACTGCTCCAGGATAACCACACTACACATCCACCTTAGCCCACTCAGCCTTTGGGGAACATGGTGGGGGGCACACTGAGCTCGTTTCAATGGATGATTGTCTTGGGGGCAGTAATTCCTGTGTTTGCCTGGCCCCAAGGGGACTGATGGGCAAAGCCATCAGTCTTATTACTGGGCATCAACATGTAGAGAAGGCAGAATGGAGAAACACGAGAAGGGAATCAAACACAGAAAATTAAAATCCAGTGAAAATGAGTGTAAATAAAATTTCATAAGATCTCCATAGTAAAGAAACTCAGCAGGGTCAACTCTTGACTACTCTAGTAAAGGAGACAAGAAAAGTTAATCCAAACATCATTTATGCCCAGTCCTATGTTCCTGTTTTTTTTAATTTTACATTGGAGTATGAGTATTTGGGGATTGCTCAGCAAGCACCATAAACAGCTAATAAAGCCCTGCTCGCGCAGATTCCACAGGCATTACTTTGAATTCTATCTGGTTTGGATGTTTTTTTTCCTTTCGTATACTTGTCTGGTTTTGAAGGGAACTCCTAGGGAACTGCTCCCCAAATAATTATCCAGGTGACTCCTGATAAAAATCAAGCCCCAGAGTCTATGTCAATCAAAACACAGCCAAGGGCTTCCCTGGTGGCGCAGTGGTTGCGAGTCCGCCTGCCGGTGCAGGGGACGCGGGTTCGTGCCCCGGTCCGGGAGGATCCCACGTGCCGTGGAGCGGCTGGGCCCGTGAGCTATGGTCGCTGAGCCTGCGCGTCCGGAGCCTGTGCTCCGCAGCGGGAGAGGCCACAACAGTGAGAGGCCCACGTACTGCCAAAAAAAAAAAACACAGCCAAGGCCTGGTCCAGAACCAGCTCAGGCACCAGAGCACTGGTGAGACAGTAGAGATCAAAGTCAGAGACACACTTGCCTCAGTGGGCCATACCACACAACTTAGAAGCTAACTATGTCACTGTCACAAGGAACTCACGGGGCCATCCCCTAGGACCAGTGCATGATCACCAAGGCCATAATCTGAACCCATGAGAGCAGAATGCAGGTTCACACCCTCTCCAGAAAGGCTGCCAATTATCCCACAAAATAAGTGCTCCACAAAAAAACTGATCTCTCTGATCTCTCTCATTGCACAGTTTGGAATTTTATCTCCTCTTCACTCTTCCCTTAGTAGATGTTCAACTATTCAAATTCAGCTTTCCGTTTCTTACTTTCCAAATCGAGATGATACAAGCTATTTGCGGAGTAACGTCTGAAAAAGTGAAACACAGTGCTGAGCTAAAAGACATCATTTGATTATCATTCTGGCTTACCATTAATTCAAGAAATGTATACTCTTTTCCTTTTAATTCAGAGAATTAAGCATTTTCTGTAAGAAAGATGAGAATGCAGCTCCAGAGCTGGACCATTCCTACAGGGATTCCCATCCAGGCAAAGACAGGAAGAATGAGGCCATGACCCATGTTTTCAAGTTAGCTTTCTCCACCTGGGGGAGGAAGATAATGTTTCGGAGCCATCTTATTTTTTAAATATTCTGTTAACTGTCAGATACCCATCTGCTTAATTATCCAGTTTTTATGGGACTTTAGGATTGTTATTTGCAAAGGGTACAGATCCGCCTCGTCAATTAAATAAACTATTCCTCTACCTCCTCACTCTGCTGCTCTATATGACCAATCAGATTGTAAAGGTTTCATTAAAAAGCACTGGTGGGGGGCTTCCCTGGTGGCACAGTGGTTGAGAGTCCGCCTGCCGATGCAGGGGACACAGATTCGTGCCCCGGTCCGGGAGGATCCCACGTGCCGCGGAGCGGCTGGGCCCGTGAGCCATGGCCGCTGGGCCTGTGCGTCCGGAGCCTGTGCTCCGCAAGGGGAGAGGCCACAGCAGTGAGAGGCCCGCGTAACGCAAAAAAAAAAAAAAAAAAAAAAAAGCACTGGTGGATTTCTGGGAAAAAGGGCATCAAGAACACATGTATCTAAACTTGTTTCCATTACTCCCATTAAAATGACCAAGAGAATATAAAGATGGGGGCCGAGGGGACTGCATCAATACAGGAAGTAACGAGGTGCCACTGACATGCCAGAAATGACAAGGAATTTTGGCAGATGGGACTAGGTTGAAGAAAAATACCATAAACCAAACAGCATCTCCCCCTCTTAAGGACACACTGGGTTCTTGAGAAGCAGGGCTCTGGCACCCCTTACTTGAAACAGCAAATCTAGAGGGGAGAGTGGGCTACAGAGCAGGTAGAAAGTCCACCAACTGGACACGCCTGTCTGTGGTGCCTCAGAAGCATTTGAAGCAGTCAGGGTGTCACAGGGGCATCTGTGATACCACAACTCACACTCGGGTAAAGATCAGAGCAGAGAGAAAGATGCCCCAGGAGCTATGGGTTCCCCGAACCCAGACAGAAGTGAATGAGGCAGAGAGTATAACAGAGCTTCCACTCCACTCCCCTCATGCTGATGGATCCCTAAACTGATACACTAGTCCACCTCACTCAGGAAATGGGGGAAAAATCCACAAGGTGTCTATGAAAAGATTCTGAAACAAACAAGGAGAGCACAGCATTTCAAACTTGTAAAAAGATTTATTACAAGAAGCAGAAATAATTTTTCAAGAGCATCACCTTGTATTCTCAAGAAAATTTTTGAACATACACGGTCTGTGAAATGAGATAAGATAGCAAAATAAGAAGAAAAAAAAAGCAGTTGGCCAAGAGGCTGGAGAAAGAAAATGGGAACTGAATGAGATGAGGAACACTAAGAATCAATCTAAAAATACAATAGCATTACTATCTGCATTAGAAACCATACAAAGCAGCCCTGATTCAATAGAAACTGAATCAGTGATGTGGAATGCAAACATGAGAAGTTCTCCCAAAAGGTAGATAAGAACAAAGGGACCAAAATCATGAGAAAGATGGTGAAAACAATGGAGGACAGTGAACAGAGCACACACTCAAAGTCAGTGTTCTTGAGAAAGAGAGTCTAGAAAACCAACAGGAGGAAATACCTACACTGCAGATCAAAAGTGGTCACCAAGCACCAGGCAAAATTAAAGTGAGAGGATGGACACTGAGCTACACTCTGATGAAAAATTTAAATGGAAAAGGCAGAGACAGGAGTCCAACAAGCATCAAAACAAGGGTAGAAAGATCATTGTATTACAAAGAGATGATCTGGGCTGGCCTCAGACTTCTCCATCAGAGGCCAATGGGCCAGATGGTGGTCATTCCATAAATCTACACATGTGATTAAACTGTACAGAACTACTACTACTCCTCCTACACACACACACACACACACACACACACACTGTGTGTACATATAAAAACTGGTGAAATCTGAATAAAATCTGTACTCTAGTTAATAGTATTGTGCCAATGTTAATTTCCTGGTTTTGATATTATATTGTAGTTGTATAAAATGTTATCATTGGGGGAAACTGGGTGAAGCGTCCATAGGATCTGTCTATACTATCTTGGCAACTTCCTGTGAGTCTATAATTTGGTTTTTTTTTAAGACAGTGAATCAAGGATCAAGGTCTACTAAAGAGATTTGAAAGAAAAAAGAATTCCATACCCCAGTAAGTTGCTGGTCATAGGTGAAAGCAATGAAAAGTCATTCTCCATTATGAAAATAACATGTAATATCAGAAGATTCAAAGCAAGAGCTAAAATATCTAAACATTTTCTTTCATGAATCTAAATTGTGAAAATGGGCAATCATGCTCTATAAGGTCTACTGATGAGCACTGAAACTAGTTAAGGAGCATTCAGTTTAAGTAATTTGCTATGAAAATGATTCTAAAACCAAAAGCAAAGATCTATGTTTATGTTTAAGGAATGACACATGATAAGAAAAATTACAATAAGAAGAAATTAGGGGGCTTCCCTGGTGGCGCAGTGGTTGAGAATCTGCCTGCCAACGCAGGGGACACGGGTTCGAGCCCTGGTCTGGGAAGATCTCACATGCTGCGGAGCAACTAAGCCCGTGAGCCACAACTACTGAGCCTGCGCGTCTGGAGCCTGTGCTCCACAACAAGAGAGGCTGCGATAGTGAGAGGCCCGCGCACAGCGATGAAGAGTGGCCCCCGCTTGCCACAACTAGAGAAAGCCCTCGCACAGAAACGAAGACCCAACACAGCCAAACATAAATAAATAAATAAATAAATATTTTTAAAAAAGAAGAAGAAGAAATTAGGCCTAAAATCTCAGAACATACCCCCCAAAACCTCTGGAAAATAGATTTAGAAAGTGGAAAGTGTGGGACTTCCCTGGTGGCACAGTGGTTAAGAATCCACCTGCCAATGCAAGTGACATGGGTTCGGTCCCTGGTCCAGGAAGATCTCATATGCCAGGAAGCAACTAAGCCCACGCACCACAACTACTGAGCCTGTGCTCTAGAGCCCACGAGCCACAACTACTGAGCCCACGTGCTGCAACTACTGAAGCCCATGCACCTAGAGACTGTTCTCCGCAACAAGAGAAACCACCACAATGAGAAGCCCACTCACCACAACAAAGAGTAGCCCCTGATCGCTGCAACTAGAGAAAGCCCGCGCATAGCAATGAAGACCCAATGCTGCCAGCTAATCTCCTTATCTTATTGATACATGGGAGGCAAAAACATATGTTCTGTTTTATTTTTCATGTTGATACTAAATGCGTGGTTTAAGACCTTTACAGCTATCTTTTAGCACAATAAAGAATTGCTATATTAGTTATAAAAATAAATACAAATAGCTTATACTTCCCTGTTAAAGACAAAGACTCTAGATTAGCCAAAAGATGATTTCCCCCATATGCTTTGTCCATCTTTTAATTTTTTAAATTAATTGTATCCACAAGTGATGCCCCAAAAGAATTCAACAAATAAAGGATAAAATATTTTTCAAATGGGCAAAATATATCAAGGAAACAGAAACACAAGATAGTAGGGATGGCACTGTCAGTATCAGACAATAAGAAGACATTTCTGTTACCTGGTATTAGAGCCAATTATAAAGCAACTGTAACTAAAAATAGCTTAGTAATGACATAGTAATAAATGGATCAAATGAACAGAAACAGAACTTAGTGTATAATAACTGTGTAAAAGAAGATGGTTATAATAAAGTTAGCCTTTTAAATCAATGAGGAAAAGAATGTTTGAAAATCAAAGAAAGAAACAATTGGTTATTCAGAAAAAGGAGGAATTCCTTATCTTATATCATATACTAAAATAATTCCAGTTGAGTTAAATGCAAAAATTAAACACAAGATTGAGAAAAAAATGTATTTATCTGAAAGGCCTTTCCAAGTACATATTTGTGTGCTAACAATAATCCCACTACAAACAAAATGCAAGGCAAATGATAAATTGAGGGAAAATATTTGTAACAAAATGAATATCATTAAGGAAAGGACAAACACCCTCTAACCATATGGGCAAAAGACATAATTAGATTATTCACACACACCCTCCCTCCCCAAATTCAAACATTCATTAAAAGCACAGAAAAACTCATCACTAATAACAAAAGAAGTACAGGTGAAAACAACTATATAATAACTTGGGAGTGTAAATATGTATAACCCTTATGGAGGATAATTTGGCAATAGCAAAGTAACATAAGCAAATTATACCTTTAAGTATCTTTAAATTCAAGTACTATAAGCTTTAAACTTGCTCATGGTTTTTTTTTTTTTTTTTTTTTTTTTGCGATACGCGGGCCTCTCACCGCTGTGGCCTCTCCCGTTGCGGAGCACAGGCTCCAGACGCGCAGGCCCAGTGGCCACGGCTCACGGGCCCAGCCGCTCCGCGGCATGCGGGATCCTCCCGGACCGGGCACGAACCCGTGTCCCCTGCATCGGCAGGCGGACTCTCAACCACTGCGCCACCATGGAAGCCCGCTCATGGTTTTTTGAGAAGTCATATTAAGGAAATAAAATACGTGTACTAAAGTATCTACTCCAAGTGCGGGGGGTGAGCACAGCAGTCATAAATTGGCCCGTGGATTAGCCCAGCCCTGCCACTTGGGTGACCAGCAATAAAATGATGTCAATAAAATCACCCACATTTTAAAGTTTTCTAGAGATCTGAAGAGAGAATTATGGGTGCCTGGCCCATGGGAATTGTTCAGTAACTATTAGACACTGATAGCAGGGGTGGTGATATTTACCTACAATCCTGCACTAACAGGTTCAAAATCCCTTATCTGAAATGCTTGTGGTCCAACTGTGGTACTTCAGAACTAAGACCTTTTTGGATATGAAAAGGTAACAGTATATTTACCTAACTAGGTCAGGGAGAGCACCTGGTAATCAATTACATCACTATTCCTAGAGTAAAATATATGAATATTCATTCTAAGTGAGATAAACATCAGTTCAGGTCAGGTTTTGCAGTCAAATGAGTTATGGAAAAACTTTTCGTTTTTACAGCTTTCTGGACTTCAGATTTTTACAAGAGGGATTGAGAACCTATATTTATAACAGAGGAACATTAGAATCTATCTAAACATATGATAATAAGGGGTAGGTTACATAAATTATGATACATTCATAAGATGGAAAACTATACAGCTATAAAAAGTCACTTTTTCCAAAGAATATTTAATAAACTGGGAAAATGTTCATGAATAGCAGGTAAAAAAAAGCAAAATAAAAAACATGAATTATGAATTCTATTTTGCAAAAGTAAATTATATAATATTCCAGAATAAAAGACTACAAGGAACCATACAAGGACGTTAAATTAACCACATTGTGGTTAACCACATTATGTTCTTCCTTATACTTTTCTGTATTTTCTAATCTTCTATGATAATCAGGAAAACAATCCATTAATTTATTAACTATTTATGGTTGCTGTTCCTGCGTAGGACTAGGCTAGTTCTCATCCTAGAAGGTTAACAAGCCCATCTCTGCTCTCAAGGAATTTACCAACACATCTCTGGAGAGCTGAGGGCATTACTCAGTTCTCTCCACATTAGAATGCATTTCATTCTCCATCAGCACTTCCCCACTGGCACCTCAGGACAACTTGACTCAGGCACCAGGACTTTTTCACACCTCTACCAAATGAAACCCTGGTGACCTTGCAAGTTAGTGATAAAAATGGCATCAGTGCTACAATAAGAACTTGATTCAACCCATGACCTTATCTAAAGAAGCTAAAAAAGAAAAAATAGAAAAAAAGAAAAAAGCAGGGACGGTTTAAACGTGTTTGATTTTCACTCTTTTTTACTGTACTCATCAAATTGCAATCATTTAAGAAATTATGGGGGAGGAGGAGATAGGTGATTGCATTTGGGTTTGTTCCAGGTGCTTTGCATGACTAAAAGGATGTGGACTTGAACTTGGCAGATCCAGCAATGAAAAGCATTTTGTGGAGTTAATGGGATGCTAAGAGAGGTCACGACACTGGTTCGTGGAGAGGACAAGCAAGAGTTCATCTTACCCAACAGACCGCTCATCAATGTCTAAGGGGTGGTCTTTGGCCAGAGCTTTAAAGGGCTCAGCCGTATTTAGTGCAGGCGTTCCTAACACCCAGGTGGTCTTCACTGAACTCCACCCAGGTCTGGAATTCTCCAGTGGTTTAATACACAGTTTGAAAACATTTTATACCAAAAGGCTATTTGTTATAAGCCTCAATTCCAAACATGGAACAAAAGAGATAAGTGATCCATCAACCTACACCTAATCACCTAAAGGGACCACATGGGTTGATATTTAATCACTTTTACATAGATTCCAATAGTCTTTTTAAACTATTGTTGAGAACATGAGAAATCCTGTGCAAAGATTTTGCCACACATAAATAATAGCCAACTGTGGAGTTAAATAAGAAGTTAACTCTTTTAGCTTAATCCCACAGAAAATTACTTGTTTGCAGGCAAATTATCCACTGGGGATACTTTTTTATTTGTGGAATGCTAATCCTTCCCTCCTGCTTTCTGCCACCCTTCTTTTCCTCCTTCCTCCAAACCTGAAGAGAAGGAATATAAAGTAAATGTGCACAATCTCCCATTCAATCAGGACCTTGGTTAAAATAAAGACCTTCCAGGAAAAAGGTGACTTACCCTATCCCAGCTGAAACACAGGCCCAGTCGATCAAGTTGTTTCCTCATGTGTCTAATATTACTGCGAAACAAAGGGAAAAGAGTATGGATTTTAGAAACAGGAAAAGCCATAAACAAACTACACTTTGAGAATGTGAAAAGGAAACTGGAAAAGTCTAGATTATTCCAAAGGGCTTTAAGTGTTGTTTCGCCCTGGCGAAGAAATTAATTACTAAGAATCAGTGAAAATATCTGCCTAGTAGAAGACATCTATTCTTTGTACCCTTGCAAAAGCCACTAAAAACCATGATAGTCTTTGGTCCTGGGGACTAACCCTTTCCCTGGCCATTCAGGAAGGCAACCCTTCTGATTTGTGCACTCCTGGCCCATCCATATATGCCTGTATTCTGCACAAATTTAAGCCAAGCATTTACAAATTTAAAAGTGACTGAAAAGAAAAATCTTAACATACAAATTGCAGGAATCCAAGAGGAGCCATACAGTGCTTTGTCAATCAAAACCTAAAACCGAAAACTCTCCAACAATTGGAAAAGAGGAGAGAAGTAAATTAATCAACTTTAATATAATATGAAATAAAATATTATTTACTTTTTTCTTTTTAAATTAAAAAAATTTTTAACCTTTTTAATTGAAATATAGTTAATTTACAGTGTTGTGTTAGTTTCAGATATATAGTAAAGTGATTCAGTTATACATATATACATATAAATATATTTTTCAGATTATTTTCCATTATAGGTTATTACAAGACAGAGTATAGTCCCCTGTGCTATACAATAAGTCCTTGCTGTTTGTCTATTTTATATACAGTAATATGTATATGTTAATCCCAAACTCCTAATTTATTCCCCCCTGCCCTGCCCCACTATCCCCTTTGGTAACCATAAATTTGTTTTCTATGTCTGTGAGTCTATTTCTGTTTTGTAAGTAAGTTTATTTGTATCAATTTTTTAGATTCCACACGTAAGTGATATCATACCATATTTGTCTTCCTCTGTCTGACTTACTTCAGTTAATATGATAATCTCTAGGTCCTCTTTTTTCTTTTTAAAGAAAAAGGACTAATTCATTTCTACTATATCCCCTTTCAGTTCAAGCAGACTGAAAATATGAAAAACCATGAAGTTCTCTAGGTGATCTCTGATTAGCTAACAATATCTTATTTTAATTCCAAGCCTCGTGTTAAGCATTTTGCAGAAAAGTGCTTGCAACAGACTGAATGTTTGTGTCCCCCTCAAATTGTTATGTTAAAACCTAATCTCCAACGTAATGGTATTTTGAGGTAACCAAAGGTACTATGAGAGGTAACCGGATTAGTGCCTTTATAAAAGAGACTCCAGAGAGCAACCTTGCCCCTTCTACCATGTCAAGATACAGAGAGAAGACAGCTGTCTATGAACCAAGAAGCGGGTCCTCACCAGACACCAAATCTGCCAAGTGCCTTGATCTCGGACTTCCCAGCCTCTAGAACTGTGAGAAATACATTTCTGTTGTTTTATAAGCCACCCAGACTATGGTATTTTTGTTATAGCAGCCGACTAAGACAGTGCTTAATCTTTATCCATTCATAAGAGGTAGGAACTATGACTATCCCTCCTTTACAGATAAATAAACTGAGGCGCAGAGAGGTTAAGTAATTTGCTCAAGGTGAATGGCTAGGAAGAAGGAAAGGCAGGATTTGTACCTATGTGGCCTGATTCAGGGGCCATCTTCTTTACTGCTATGCTCTAGTTGGAGGAGCATATTACTCCTCCTTGGAGGAGTTGGCAAACTTTCTGTAAAGGGCCAGATGGTAAATGTTTTCAGCTCTGTGAGCCATATGGTCTCTGTCACAACTACTCAGTTCTGCCATTGTATCATGAAAGCAGCCATGACCGATATATGAACAAATGGGTGTGGCTTGTGTTCCAATAAAACTTTATTTACAAAATCAGGCAGGGAAAATTTGGCCCATGGAATTTGTCAATCCCTGGCCTAGCTTACATCAAATTTATACCATATTTGATCCATTTTATTTAAATCATTATTTCCTCCTTTTTTCATCACTCCCATTACTCTAGAATTAACCATAATTGGAAAAGTGGAAACGAGAGATTAGGAAGAAAAAAGACAAGTAGATGGTGCAGAAGATATTTCTTTTTACAATGTAGCCTTGGGCAAGATAAAGCAAAGGGAGGTGAAAGAAAATGGGGATAGACTTTGAACCACCCTCTCTACCTCTGACGGGTAGGATGAGGAAAGGCTTTGTGAAAGGGGCTGGAGTGAGCCCAGAACATTCTGCTGGGTTCTGGTATAAGGCCCTCAAGGCTTTATCAGGAGGGAGAGGGATGGGCACTGCTGGCCCACAAGTACATGGAAGCCTGAGGCACAGGGGAGACTGAGAGTATGTCCTCCTTGCAGAAAGCGACACCCAGAATAAATTGGCCATATATTTCCTTGTTGAATATCTAAGTTCCTCTTGCTTCAGAATGGTGAAGGCAAAAAATTAACAGAATTTGCAGAGAAAATTATAATGTGGAATTTGTATATGGTTCAAACTACGGTCACGAAGATGAAGAGCACTGTAGAAATTTACAAACGTCACCCTTTCCTTCTCCTTTTTCCTTCCAAACGCAAATACTCAAAGGAAGAATAACTAAATAACAAAGCATCAAAATGAACACATGAATGATATCCAAACCCTCTTTGTTATTTCTTAGATAAGAATACAGCGTGCAAAAAGGCAAACACCAAATACAGACAATCCTGTTTATTGCTTGGCAGACTGCAATGTTTTGTTTGCTTTACTTTCTATTTCTTGTGCACAGGTAAAAGAAAATTGTTTAAGGGTTCTGTATACAAGTGCTTGAATATGCCTGTAAACACATACCTCTGTGTCCAACTTTCTGGATGTAGATTCCTCTCGATCGCAGCATTTTCGGCAGGCAATCCAAATGCATCCCATCCCATGGGATTGATAACCTAGGAAAGAAGCACCCAGGAAAGAAACATCAGCCGTGGCAGATTGCTAAAATCTTTATTAGTATTCTCTTCTGGGCAATAAGCAGGCATTCTCTCTTTCTAACATGTCCTATCCCTTTCCTGGATGATTTCAAACTATGCTTCTGAAAGCCAGCTGGCTACCTAAGACGTAAGCACAGAAGAGAATTTAGAAGGTTATACACCAAGGTGCCAATAGCAGTTATCTCTGAGTAGGTATTTTCGTGGCTACTTTTTACTTTCTTCTTCTTTTGTCTGTATTGTGTGTAATGAACCCAAAGGGTTTTTCTGAAATTATAAAGTTTCTTTCAATTTTAAAACTAGGTATATATAAAAATATATATAGGCATTCAAAATGCTTACCTCATGTTAGATTTTCCAATTAAGGAGTTGTGCTGTCCAATAGGGTAGCCCTTAGCCACATGTGGTTATATAAACTTAAATTAATTAAAATTTAAAATTCAGTTCCTCAGTCACACTAGCCAGTTTTCAAGTGTACAATAAGCCACTTTGAACCACCTCCCATAAGATATTTCCATTTTCCAAAGAACAGGGGATCCTAAGATCTCAGAGCTCTAAGAAGCTTTTGAAATATATCCTCCATTCCCACTCCTTTATTTGACAGCCCAAGCAATGATGGACCAACAAGAGTAAGCAGCCTAGCTAAGTCACACTAGAAGCAATTACTTCAAACCAGGAACTCATTTCTGCAAATGGATGATCAGTCACAGCTCAGCTGGCAGCTTCAATAGCAAGTTCTCTCAACCTAACTTATATGCCATGAATGGGAACAATGGCTTGAAACACAAGCTGTGGCATCAAGGGACAGACTCAGAAGGCCGCGCTCTCTACCCACTGCCAGGAAGGACACCTGCTTTGAAAACTCAGACTCCTACCCTTCTCTAATGCTGATTTTCAGCCACAAAGCCATAAACACAGCTTCTCCCAGAGCCATATTTCTGAAGCTTGCCTGTAGGTGAGGATGGCCTGAGGAGGCTCCAGTATTTCTAGAAAACAGCCCTTTACAGCTGGCCTTCTTACTTCCTATCAAGCTCCTGATCTGTCAACTGCCACAAGCTGAGTTTGTTTGTTTGTTTGTGTGTTTGTTTGTTTGTAATCATGCAGAGAACCTGAGCTTCTGTTCACATACATTTTGGATAGTGATAGACACTCAGACACACTTACTGGCACTACCTCATCACCCGCTCATATCATGATGGAACATTTTCCACTAAAGAAACAGGTCTCATTTTCTTTTATAAATAACTTTTCCCCCTGATTATTGAAATAATGCATGTTCACTACAAATAGCCTTGGTACATAGAGAAAAATATTCAGAAGAAAATAAAATACCCTTAATTCTACCATATAGCCATACATAACTGTTATTTGGTAAATTTATATCCAAGTTTTAACAATTGGGATCATATTATTTCTGTGTGTTTTTTTTCATTGTGCACCTAGAGTTTTCTTCCATCTTCTATCTTGTTCAAAGACTCTCTGAGATGCAAATGAGTATCACCCATGGCCACCTCTGCCTCAGGTCCATAAGCACCTACAATTTAGTGTCCCGAACTGGATTCACACTCGAATCCCAGTGCCCAGATCCATTCTCTCCCTAGTCCCTCTTAGCAGGTGGCAGTAAGAGAACAGGCATGGCCCTCCCAGTGGCAGAAGCCACTTGCCTTACATCGTCCTTCCATTCTGCACATTACTGTTTTTTAATTAGGTTTTAGTTCTGATGGAACAATTCCATCTCAAGAATGAAGACCATGCATCTAAAATCAGAGCTGCTCTAACTCCTTTGGCTAGTGAGTGGGAAATGCAACAAAGGCTCGCTCCTCGGGAGGCTGTGTGGTTTGGGGGGAAATGTCCTAACCCAAACCTGCCATTTACTGGCAGTGGGACCTGAGGCACATCACTTACACGAGTCCCAACTATCAACTGTGACTGAAAGCAGCCACCCAAATCATTGAGAATTACACACTAAGATGTATGTGGTACACCCAGCAGAGTACAGGCACCCAGTAAATGGCAGGGCTGGCTGCAGTGGCAGCTGCTGTTGTCTGCTTGATCTTCAGCACCTCACAACATCGCACATCACCGATTCCCTCATCAGGACCTCAGCCCACGTCTCTTTGGCCACATTCATTATGGTGGCTCTGTGACAACAGACAGGGAGACTCCTTGACCTCACACACATCCTCATCCATGTACATTCCTAAGGGTGTGTTACTTATGATAAGAGCCTCTGTAGCAGGTTGGTGCCAGGCATTGGAATTTCTTAACCAAACCAAACAGACCATGAGGCTCAAAGGGCCAGCCGTTTGGTCTTCTTTTCCATGAAAGGGGCGCATCAGTTCTTCTTTTGTGCATAATCAGTGGCTCACATCAGGTGCCTCATTTGAAAGTAGCCCAGCTGTTCTTGCCATGGCTGACTGGAGCAGGGGTAGTCCATGAGCAGAAGCAGCCATCTGTGTGCTGGGTAGGAAGGGCCCTGCCCAGTAGATTTTGCCATATCAGGGGTGGTGGTAGGTCTGATCCACTCAGGTCTGCCTTCTGTACGGGATACAGACCTGGTGAACAACAGTGCTGCGGATCTCTCCAGTTTGCTGCTGCTCCAGTCTGGTTTGCCACATCCTCTGCCGTGCTTCCCAGTCCTGGGAATCTGGGAAGAGTGAAATGCCCTGACCTGCCAGCCTAAGATAACATGACTCCTGGGGCATTCCCTCGCAGTCCAGTGGTTAGGACTCCGTGCTCTCACTGCCGAGAGCCCGGATTTAATCCATGGTCAGGGAACTAAGATCCCACAATCCATGCGGCACGGCCAAAAAAAAAATGACATGACTCCCAAGCTATCACATTCAATCCCTGCATCCATGCTCCTGAGGTCAGACGGAATAGGCTCCTCTTCTATTTCCTTAATTGGATGTTTCTCAAATTACGAGCATAATACAAGCTTATTTTAACAAGTGAAATGACACAATACATGATATATAAAGGCAAAGCTGATCATCTCCCCCAGCCCCGACTCCTATTCTCAACTCCTTGATGTAACCAACAATGTCAGCCTTTGTATCCTTCCACACCTTTCTCCTCACTCAAACACAGATACACAAACATATATATACATATATAGGAGCTGGATGGTTTGTTTTTATGGAAATAGAACCTGTCATACGCTATTTTATGACCTGTTTTTTTTCATTTAACGTATCATGGACATCTGTACAAAATAAGTAAGTATGTGTGTGTGTGTATACATGTCTTTTAAAAAGATTCTAACATTCCCTAGGAATATCTAGTCTATGCAGTTTTAGGAAGTTGTCAAAACATAACCCAATCCAGTTGATCTTTCAGACATGAGGTCTCTTTTTCTCTTGCTAAATGTGTCCTACCCAAAGGTTTCATCTTTCCAAACAGCACCCTCCCCTTCTGGCAAAATGCTCCTCCTCCTACTTCATATGGTCTTGCTGTAGACGGCGAATCACAAAACCCACCCCTCTGGCCACAGAGGGAGCACCTGGTGGAGATGTCTAAGAAAATACTGCTGGCATGTGGACAGATGCAGAAATGGGAGGCAGAGACTAGGGATACTGATGTGCTCCAAGGACGTGGGCCCAATTCCCAGTGGGCCCCAATCCTACAACATTTCCTTTGGTTCTGTGAGTTACACCAGGATTTGTAAAAACACACAAAACCTCCTTTTTTGTTTAAACTGGTCTGAGTTGGGTTTTAGTCCCTTGTAGCCAAGAATCCTGACTAAAACACTCACCCTTTAGAATACAGCTTTCTGTTGAGTACTGCTTAATCCATAGATGAAAAACATTTCCTTCACAGATTTTTCTTTTTCTTTTTAATTTTCAAGAGCTAAAAATAATAATAATCCCATGTTGCGGATTTGTGCTTGATTAGTAGAAAGTTCTGAAATACTTCCATGGACAACACTAGAGAACAGCTTCCAGAGATGCTTTAATTCTCCTAGGGCTACTTCACTGGCAGAATAATGTAACTGTTGTATAACCATGTTCCACAAGAAAGGGGAAAACTTAATTACCACTTGGTTTCTTCATTGGAACTGCCAAAATGGCACCAGTTCAATGTTTCTGCCTATTAACATTCTGTTAGATTACCATCCATGTTTTTAAATAAAGTCAATACAAAGACAGTCAAAAAATCAGTCTGGATTTATGTAATATACTTATTCATTTCTATTTTTGTTTTTCAGATGAAATTAACATGAAAAGATATTCTTAGTTCACATGTTATCCCAAGCTGTCTATGAAAATATAGTTAGGGAAGGAAGAGTCAAGAGGGTGGTGTGGGAAGACACAGAGTTAGCGTCTCCCTGCAACTAGGTCACCTGCCCGCCACTGGTGGGGGACTCTGATGCCCAAGGAGACAGGAGGAACACCAAAGTGAACTGTTAGGATGTAGCGGGGCTGAGGGCAGAGAAGAAGTGGAGGTCAGATAGGATTGACGCCTTCAGGCTGGGGAGATCAGGAGAGGCAGGCAGGAGGGGCTCTCTGGGAAGAGTGGGAGAGGAGCAGAGGGGGATCGCCTGGCCCACTTGGGCAGGGGAGCCTGCTGAGCTCCCAAGCCGGTACCCGCCCTCCAAACCCCCCTCCAGGCTGCATCGGTCCTTGGGGGCATAGGAAGGAGGCCAGGGAGATCAGTAGAGGCAGGCGGGAGGGGCCCCCCCAGACCAGAGGAGAGGAGAAGAGGGCGTTTGCCCCACCCACTCGAGCCCAGGAAGCCTGCTGGGCTCCCAGGTGAGGTCCCCTACCCTCTGAGACCAGAGGTGGGGGGCACACCTGGGTCCCTTCTGTTCCTTGAGCCTAAGCCCCACCCCCCACAGCCCCCAGGGCCTTTCCCAGCCCCACAGGTCCTGAGCATTGGCCCCACCCCCTACCCAAACCTTGCCTTTGCTTAGGCCCAGCCCTCCACAGCCAAGGCCTTCCCCGCCCCCACGTTTTTTTTCTTTTCCCTCCTTCACTTTTTTTACTATTGTGGTACTGATGTACCTTCCAGTTGTTGATTCATGTATAATTTTATTTTTATATTCCTCCTAACATATCTGTTAGTTTCCTAGTCTAATTTTATTTTTTACTTTGTTATTGTTCGTTTTTTTCTTTTTATTTATTTGTTTTTGCCACCCCAGGTGGCTTGTGGGAACTTAGTTCATGAGCCTGGGGTCAGGCCAAAGCTCCTGTGGTGGGAGGTCCGAGTCTGAACCACTGGACTAAGAGAGAACCTCAGACACCATGGAATATTCAACCAAGGGAGGTCTCATGGAGTTCCACATCTCAGCACCAAGACCCAGCTCTACCCAATAGCCTACAAACTTCAGTGCTTGAAGCCTCAGGCTAAACAACCAGTAAGACAGGAACACAATCCCACTCATTAAAAAAAAAAAAAAAAAATGAGATGGCAAACAAATATGTCACAGATGAAGGAGCAAGGTAAAAACCTACAAGTCCAAATAAATGAAGAGGAAACAGGCAATCTACCTGAAAAAGAATTCAGAGAAATGATAGTAAAGATGATCTAGAATCTCAGAAATAGAATGGAGGCACTGATGGAGAAAATACAAGAAATATTTAACAAAGATCTAGAAGAACTAAAGAACAAACAAACACAGATGAACAACACAATAACAGAAATGGAAAATACACTAGAAGGAATCAAAAACAGAATAACTGAAGCAGAACAAATCAGTGAGCTGGAGGACAAAATGGTGAAAATAAGAGCAGAATAAAGAAAAAAGAATGAAAAGAATTGAAGACAATCTCAGAGACCTCTGGGAAAACACTAAACACACTAACATTCGAATTATAGGGGTCCCAGAAGAAGAAGAGAAAAAGAAAGGGTCTGAGAAAATATTTGAAGAGATTATAGTTGAAAACTCCCTAAATGAGAAAGGAAATAGTCACCCAAGTCCAAAAGCACAGAGAGTCCAATACAGGATAAACCCTAGGAAAAACACACCAAGACACATATTAATCAAACTAACAAAAATTAAATTCAAAGAAAAAATATTAAAAGCAGCAAGGGAAAAACAAAAAATAACATACAAAGTAATCCCCATAAGGTTATCAGCTGATTCTCAGCGGACGCTCTGCTGGTCAGAAGGGAGTGGCAAGATATACTTAAAGTGATGAAAGAGTAAAACCTACAACCAAGATTACTCTACCCAGCAAGGATCTCATTCAGATTCGATGGAGAAATCAAAAGCTTTTCAGACAAGCAAAAGCTAAGAGAATTCCACACCACCAAACCAGCTCTACAACAAATGCTAAAGAAACTTCTCTAAGCAGGAAACACAAGAGAAGAAAAGGACCTACAAAAACAAACCCAAAACAATTAAGAAAATGGTCATAGAAACATACACATCGATAATTACCTTAAACGTGAATAGATTAAATGCTCCAACCAAAAGACACAGACTGGCTGAATGGATACAAAAACAAGACCCATATATATGCTGTCTACAAGAGACCCACTTCAGACCTAGGGACACATACAGACTGAAAGTGAGGGGATGGAAAAAGATATCCCATGCAAATGAAATCAAAAGAAAGCTGGAGGGCTTCCCTGGTGGCACAGTGGTTGAGAATCCGCCTGCCGATGCAGGGGACATGGGTTTGTGCCCCAGTCCGGAAGGATCCCACATACTGTGCAGCGGCTGGGCCCGTGAGCCATGGCCACTGACGCCTTCATGTCCAGAGCCTGTGCTCCGCAACGGGAGAGGCCACAACAGTGAGAGGCCCACGTACCGCGAAAAAAAAAAAGAAAAAAAGAAAGCTGTAGTAGCAATACTCATATCAGATAAAATAGGCTTTAAAATAAAGAATGTTACAAGAGACAAGAAAGGACACTACATAATGATAAAGGGATCAATCCAAGAAGAAGATATAACAATTATAAATATATATGCACCCAACATAGGAGCACTTCAGTACATAAGGCAACTGCTAACAGCTATAAAAGAGGAAATCGACAGTAACACAATAATAGTGAGGGACTTTAACACCTCACTTAAACCAATGGACAGATCACCCAAAATGAAAATAAATAAGGAAACACAAGCTTTAAATGACACAATAGACCACATAGATTTAATTGAAATTTATAGGACATTCCATCCAAAAACAGCAGATTACACTTTCTACTCAAGTGTGCATGGAACATTCTCCAGGATAGATCACATCTTGGGTCACAAATCAAGCCTCAGTAAATTTAAGAAAATTGAAATCATATCAAGCATCTTTTCTGACCACAACGCTATGAGATTAGAAATGAATTACAGGGAAAAAAACGTAAAAAACACAAACACATGGAGGCTAAACAATATGTTACTAAATAACCAAGAGATCACTGAAGAAATCAAAGAGGAAATCAAAAAATACCTAGAGACAAATGACAATGAAAACACGACAATCCAAAACCTATGGGATGCAGCAAAAGCAGTTCTAAGAGGGAAGTTTATAGCTATACAAGCCTACCTCAAGAAACAAGAAAAATCTCAAATAAACAATCTAAACTTACACCTAAAGGAACTAGAGAAAGAAGAACAAACAAAACCCAAAGTGAGCAGGAGGAAAGAAATCATAAATATTAGAGCAGAAATAAATGAAATAGAAACAAAGAACACAATAGCAAAGATCAATAAAACTAAAAGCTGGTTCTTTGAGAAGATAAACAAAATTGATAAACCATTAGCCAGACTCATCAAGAAAAAGAGGGAGAGGACTCAAATCAATAAAATTAGAAATGGAAAAGGAGAAGTTACAACAGACACCACAGAAATATAAAGCATCCTGAGAGACTACTACAAGCAGCTCTATGCCAATAAAATGGAAAACATAGAAGAAATGGACAAATTCTTAGAAAGGTATAACCTCCCAAGACTGAACCAGGAAGAAATAGAAAATATGAACAGACCAATCACAAGTAATGAAATTGAAACTGTGATTAACAATCTTCTAGCAAACAAAAGTCCAGGACAAGATGGCTCCACAGGTGAATGCTCTCAAACATTTAGAGAAGAAATAACACCCATCCTTCTCAAACTCTTCCAAAAAACTGCAGAGGAAGGAACACTCCCACACTCATTCTATGAGGCCACCATCACCCTGATACCAAAACCAGACAAAGATACTACAAAAAAAGAAAATTACAGACCAATATCACTGATGAATATAGATGCAAAAATCCTCAACAAAGTACTAGCAAACAGAATCCAACAACATATTAAAAGGATCATACACCATGATCAAGTGGAATTTATCCCAGGGATGCAAGGATTCTTCAATATATGCAAATCAATCAATGTGATACACCATATTAACAAACTGAAGATTAAAAACCATATGATCATCTCAATAGATGCAGAAAAAGCTCCTGACAAAATTCAACACCCATTTATGATAAAAACTCTCCAGAAAGTGGGCATGGAGGGAACCTACCTCAACATAATAAAGGCCATATACGACAAACCCACAGCAAACATCATTCTCAATGGTGAAAAACTGAAAGCATTTCCTCTAAGATCAGGAACAAGACAAGGATGTCCACTCTCACCACTGTTATTCAACATAGTTTTGGAAGTCCTAGCCCCGGCAATCAGAGAAGAAAAAGAAATAAAAGGAATACAAATAGGAAAAGAAGTAAAACTGTCACTGTTTGCAGATGACATGATACTATACATAGAGATTCCTAAAGATGTCACCAGAGAACTACTAGAGCTAATCAATGAATTGGTAAAGTTGCAGGATACAAAATTAATGCACAGAAATCTCTTGCATTCCTATACACTAAAGATGAAAAATCTGAAAGAGAAATTAAGGAAACACTCCCATTTACCATTGCAACAAAAAGAATAAAATACCTAGGAATAAACCTACCTAGGGAGACAAAAGACCTGTATGCAAAAAACTATAAGACACTGATGAAAGAAATTAAAGATGATACCAACAAATGGAGAGATATACCATGTTCTTGGATTGGAAGAATCAACATTGTGAAAATGACTATACTACCCAAAGCAATCTACAGATTCAATCTATCAAATTACCAATGGCATTTTTTACCTAGAACTAGAACAAAACATCTTAAAATTTGTATGGAGACACAAAAGACCCCGAATAGCCAAAGCAGTCTTGAGGGAAAAAAACGGAGCTGGAGGAATCAGACTCCCTGACTTCAGACTATACTACAAAGCTACAGTAATCAAGGCAATATGGTACTGGCACAAAAACAGAAACGTTGATCAATGGAACAAGATAGAAAGCCCAGAGATAAACCCACACACCTATGGTCAACTAATCTATGACAAAGGAGGCAAGGATATACAATGGAGAAAAGACAGTCTCTTCAATAAGTGGTGCTGGGAAAACTGGACAGCTACATGTAAAAGAATGAAATTAGAACACTCCCGACCACCAAGCACCAAAATAAACTCAAAATGGATTAGAGACCTAAATGTAAGACCGGACACTATAAAACTCTTAGAGGAAAACATAGAAAGAACACTCTTTGACATAAATCATAGCAAGATCTTTTCTGATCTACCTCCTAGAGTAGTGGAAATAAAAACAAAAATAAACAAATGTGACCTAATGAAACTTCAAAGCTTTTGCACAGCAAAGGAAACCATGAATAAGACGAAAAGACAACCCTCAAAATGGGAGAAAATATTTGCAAATGAAGCAACTGACAAAGGATTAATCTCCAGAATTTACAAGTAGCTCATGCAGCTCAATGTTAAAAAAACTAACAACCTGGGGCTTCCCTGGTGGCGCAGTGGTTGAGAGTCTGCCTGCCGATGCAGGGGACACGGGTTCGTGCCCCGGTCCGGGAAGATCCCACATGCTGTGGAGCGGCTGGGCCCGTGAGCCATGGCTGCTGAGCCTGCGCGTCCGGAGCCTGTGCTCCGCAACGGGAGAGGCCACGACAGTGAGAGGCCCGCGTACCGCAAAAAAAAAAAAAAAAAAAAAAAACTAACAACCCAATCCAAAAATGGGCAGAAGACCTAAATAGATATTTCTCCAAAGAAGACATACAGATGGCCAAGAAGCACATGAAAAGCTGCTCAACATCACTAGTTATTAGAGAAATGCAAATCAAAACTACAATGAGGTATCACCTCACACCAGTTAGAATGGGTATCAACAAAAAATCTACAAACAGCAAATGCTGGAGAGGGTGTGGAGGAAAGGGAACCCTCCTACACTGTTGGTGAGAATGTAAATTGATATAGCCACTATGGAGAACAGTATGGAGTTTCCTTAAAAAACTAAAAATTGAATTACCATATGATCCAGCCATCCCACTACTGGGCATATACCCAGAGAAAACCATAATTGAAAAAGACACATGCACCCCAATGTTCACTGCAGCACTATTTACAATAGCCAGGTCATGGAAGTAACCTAAATGCCCATCAACAGACTAATGGATAAAGCAGATGTGGTACATATATACAATGGAATGTTACTCAGCCATAAAAAGGAACGAAATTGGGTCATTTGTAGAGATATGGATGGATCTAGAGACTGTCATACAGAGTGAAGTAAGTCAGAAAGAGAAAAATAAATATCGTATATTAACACATATATGTGGAACCTAGAAAAATGGTACAGTTGAACTGGTTTGCAGGGCAGAAACTGAGACACAGATGTAGAGAACAAACGTACGGACACCAAGGGGGGTGGGGTAAGCAGCGGGGTGGTGGTGGTGGTGGTGTCATGAATTGAGCTGTTGGGATTGACATGTATACACTGATGTGTATAAAACTGATGACTGGGCTTCCCTGGTGTCCGCCTGTCGATTCAGGGGACACGTGTTCGTGCCCCGGTCTGGGACGATCTCACATGCCGCGGAGCGGCTAGGCCCGTGAGCCATGGCCGCTGAGCCTGCACGTCTGGAGCCTGTGCTCTGCAATGGGAGAGGCCACAACAGTGAGCAAAACAAACAAACAAACAAACAAAAACCTGATGACTAATAAGAAAAAATAGTGCAAACCATATATGGTTTTTATACAATTTAAATAAAAACTCTGATTTGTAAAGGAAGATTATACAGCTTTTGGGGACATGGGTTGGAATGCTTTTTAAATGTAATTAACCTAAAATAGGCCAGGCAGAGGAAGACTAATACTGCATAGAATCACTTATATGTGAAATCTTTAAAAAATTTTTGAAAAAGTCAAAGGCTAGAAACAGAGCAGAAAAGTGGTTGCCCGGGTGCGGGTGGGGGAAATAAGGAGAGGTTGGTAATAGGGTACAACGTTTCAGTTATAAGATGAATAAGGTCTGAGGATGTAACGATAAACATGGTGACTGTAGTGATAACACTGTATTGTATAATTGAAATTTGCTGAAAGAGTAGAACTTAAATGTTCTTACCTCCCCCCAAAAAGGATAAGTACGTGAGGTGATGGATGTGTTAATTAACGAGGTGGGTGGAATCCTTTCACAATGTACACATACATCATGTCACCACGATGTACATTTTAAACGTCTTGTAATTTTATGTCAATTATACCTCAATAAAGCTGAAAAAAAAATCTTCCAACAAACAAAAGTCCAGGACCAGATGGCTTCACAGGCGAATTCTATCAAACAGTTAGAGAAGAGCTAACACCAATCCTTCTCAAACTCTTCCAAAATATTGCAGAGGAAGAAACACTCCCAAATTCATTCTACAAAGCCACCATCAACCTGATACCAAAACCAGAAAAACGTATCACAAAAAAGAAAATTATAGACCAATAGCACTGATGAACATAGATGCAAAAATCCTGAACAAAATACTAGCAAACAGAATCCAACAGCACATTAAAAGGATCATACACCATGATCAAGTGGGATTTATACCAGGGACCCAATGATTCTTCAATATAAGCAAATCAATCAATGATATACCACATTAACAAATTAAGGAATAAGAACCATATGATCATCTCAATACATACAGAAAAAGCTTTTGACAAAATTCAACACCCACTTATGATAAAAACTCTCCAGAAAATGGGCATAGAGGGAACCTACCTCAACATAATAAAGGCCATATATGACAAACCCACAGCAAGCATCATACTCAATGGTGAAAACTTAAAGCTTTTCCACTAAGATGAGGAACAAGACAAGAATGTCCACTCTCGCCACCCTTATTCAACATAGTTTTGGAAGTCCTAGCCACAGCAATCAGAAAAGAAAAAGGAATAAAAGGAATACAAGTTGGAAAAGAAGAAGTAAAACTGTCACTGTTTGCTGATGACATGACACTATACATAGAAAATCCTAAAGATGCCACCAGAAAACTAGTAGAACTAATCAGTGAATTTCGTAAGGTTGCAGGATACAAAATTAATGCACAGAAATCTCTGGCATTCCTATAAACCAACAACGAAAAATCAGAAAGAGAAATTAAGGAAACGCTCCCATTTACATTGCAACAAAAAGAATAAAATACCTAGGAATAAACCTGCCTAAGGAGGCAAAAGACTTGTACTCAGAAAACTATAAAACACTGATGGAAGAAATCAAAGATGACATACATCTGGAGAAATATACCATGTTCTTGGATTGGAAGAATCAACATTGTGAAAATGACTATACTACCCAAAGCAATCTACAGAGTCAATGAAATCCCTATCAAACTAGCAATGGCATTCATTCTTCACAGAATTAGAACAAGATATCTTACAATTCGTATGGAAACACAAAATAGCCAAAGCAATCTTCAGAACAGAAAACGGAGGAGGAATCAGGCTCCCCAACTTCAAACTATACTACAAAGCTACAGTAATCAAGACAGTATGGAACTGGCACAAAAACAGAAATATAGATCAGTGGTACAGGATAGAATGCCCAGAGATAAACCTACGCACATATGGGCATCTAATTTACGACAAAGGAGGCAAGAACATACAATTGAGAAAAGACAGTCTCTTCAATAAATGGTGCTGGGAAAACTGGACAGCTACATGTAAAAGAATGAAATTAGAACACTACCTAACACCATACACAAAAATAAACTCCAAATAGGTTAAAGACTTAAACGTAAGGCCAGACACTATAAAACTCTTAGAGGAAAACATAGGAAAAACACTTTTTGACATAAACCACACCAAGATCTTCTTTGACCCACCTCCTAGAGTAATGGAAATAAAAACAAAAATAAACAAATGGGACTTCATTAAACTTAAAAGCTTTTGCACAGCAAAGGAAACCATAAACAAGACAAAAAGGCAACCCCCAAAATGGGAGAAAATATTTGCAAATGAAACAACAGATAAAGGATTAATCTCCAAAATATACAAACAGCTCATGGAGCTCAGTATCAAAAAAACAAACAATCCAGTTAAAAAATGGGCAGAGGACCTTAATAGACATCACCGAGGAAGATATACAGATGGCCAAGAGGCACATGAAAAGCTGCTCAATATCACTAATTATTAGAGAAATGCAAATCAAAACTACAATGAGGTATCACCTCACATCAGTCAGAATGGCCATTATCAAAAAAGTTAGAAACAATAAATTCTGGAAAAGGTGTGGTGAAAAGGGAACCCTCCTGCACTGTTGGTGAGAATGTAAATTGATATAACCACTATGGAAAACAGTATGAAGGCTCCTTAAAAAACTAAAAATAGCACTACCATATGACTCACAATCCCACTACTGGGCATATACCCTGAGAAAACCATAATTCAAAAAGAGGCATGTACCACAATGTTCACTGCAGCACTATTTACAATAGCCAGGACATGGAAGCAACCTAAATGTCCATCAACAGATGAATGGATAAAGAAGATATGGCACATATACACAATGGAATATTACTCAGCCATAAAAAGAAATGACATTGAGTTATTTGAAGTGAGGTGGATGGACCTAGAGACTGTCATACAGAGTGAAGTAAGTCAGAAAGAGAAAAACAAATACCATATGCTAACACATATATATGGAATCTAAAAAAAAGAAAAAAAAATAGTACTGATGAACCTAGCTGCAGGGCAGGAATAAAGAAGTAGACATAGAAAATGGACTTGAGGACATGGGGTGGGAGGGCAAAGTGAGAGTAGCATTGACTGGACATATACACTACCGAATGTAAAACAGTTTTCTGGTGGGAAACAGCAGCATAGCACAGGGAGACTGGCTCGGTGCTTTGCGATGACCTAGAGGGGTGGGATAGGGAGGATGAGAGGGAGGCTTAAGAGGGAGGGGATACGGGGACATGTGTATGCATATGGCTGAGTCCCTTTGTTGTGCAACAGAAACTAACACAGTATTGTGAAGCAATTATACTCCAATAAAGATCTATTAAGAAAAGAAAGTTAGAAAAATCTTAAAGCTTCTTAATATTTCAGTCTTACTAAAAATTAAGAAAAAACAAATGTCTGCCCTGGAATACAGACTGTGGGGAGTCAGGATAGTTCTTTCCACTATGGGCTGGACCACTGGATTCAATGTCCCTGTGAACCAAGTTTCTATGCAACAGGAAAGGGTCCAATCAATTCTACACCTTGGGTTTCACAGACATCCAGTGACCAAGGGCAGAACTCACTCTTGTGCCATAAGATGACTCACTACTGTCCAGGAGGAACAAAATAAAGACCTATAACAAGATTACAAAATACCAAAGCCTGTCCCTTTCCCCTGGGCAGCGGATTCTATTTGCTGGTCAAATTGTTATAGCCTATTTATTTAAAAGACACCATGTCAGTGCTGCCTTTGCCCACCTCGTTCACCTCTTAAGTCTCTTCTACATCAGGGGTCCCCAACCCCTGGGCCATGGACTGGTACAGGTCCATGGCCCGTTAGGAACCGGGCCGGACAGCAGGAGGTGAGCGGCGGGCAGGCGGACAAGCGAGCGAAGCTTCATCTATATTTACAGCCGCTCCCCCTTCGCTCGCATTACTGCCTAAGCTCCGCCTCCTGTCAGATCAGTGGCGGCATTAGATTCTCATAGGAGCGCAAACCCTACTGTGAACTGCACATGCGAGGGATCTAGGTTGCGCTCTCCTTATGAGAATTTAATGCCTGATGATCTGAGGTGGAGCTGAGGCAGTGATGCTAGCGCTGGGGAGCAGCTGCAAATACAGATTATCATTAGCAGAGAGGTCTGACTGCACAGGGACCATAATAAATCAATTACTTGCAGACTCATATGAAAACCCTATCAGTGAGTGGCAAGTGAAAACAAACTCAGGGCTCCCACTGATTCTGCATTACGGTGAGTTGTATAATTATTTCATTATATATTACAATGTAATAATAATTGAAATAAAGTGCACAATAAATGTAATGAGCTTGAATCATCCCGAAACTATCCCCCCCCAACCCACGGTCTGTGGAAAAACTGTCTTCCACAAAACCGGTCCCTGATGCCAAAAAGGTTGGGGACCGCTGCTCTACATCATCCAGTTCAAATACCCCCATTCTGGATATATAATGCCCACTTTCTTGTCTGTGATTTCTCTATGGGCAAGAGTATCGGAAACATTCACTGGAGGAACTCTAAACTCTCCTTTTGACTTCTAAAATTCCTATTCTTTTCTATCACCATAACTTGGTTTCATCCTTCCATAGTTCCACAAGTAACTAAACCTACAGTAACTAAACCGAATCACATATGCCAACTAGACAATTTATCCTAAAAACAACAACAACAACAACCCGCCCACCAACATCTGGATTTATATTTTAGGGCCACCTGAGCCCTCTCAATCCCCTAGGTGTTAACCTCTTCTTGGATGAGTGCTTTCAGCAGAAAGGGAATCAAGAAGTCCTGGCAGCTATAACTTGGAAATCATAAAATAAACTTGCAGGGTGTAAAAAAACATCATTTCCAGCTGTTCTTCTAACAAATGCTCTAAGTATTTTAAATTGAGTGAGAAGCCAAGAGGACAGGGAAACAACCCAGAAATTAGGACGAGTGGGACACTGCCCCCACTTCTAGACTGAAGGAACAAAGGGAGGAAGCAGAGATAACTGAACCCAAAGGCTGAGATCAGTTGCAGAAGCTGGAAGAGGCAGGTCTGGCCAAATGGAACTGGATTAATGGAGATACTAACCAGGGCAGAGAGAGAGAGATTCCTTGGCTTCTTCCTTCCTCCTCCCCTACAATCTTGCCAGAATTCTTCCTGTCCAAAACCAGCCAGAGGCCAGCTGACACCAGAGCTTG
Source organism: Mesoplodon bidens (assembly GCF_964165515.1). Lineage (NCBI taxonomy): Eukaryota > Metazoa > Chordata > Mammalia > Artiodactyla > Ziphiidae > Mesoplodon > Mesoplodon bidens. Next base: position 42,424,015 of record NC_138172.1, read on the forward strand.
GGAAATGTGGCCTGCAGAGTTCTGCCCTTCCACCATACAAAGCAAAGCAGGAGATCCATCTGACAGCAAACTAGTCAAAGACCAGCACAGGAACACTACAGGACTGCAAAATTTACCATGACTCGAGATATCAAAGGGGAGTGAGGGCCAGCTACTGATGAGGGGCAAACACAGGGATCAGAGCTCTGTCAAGTTAGACAGAGCTGGCCAGGAAGTGAGACCTAGAAGCTCAAGCTAGGACAGCCTCTGGTGTGGACCCAGTCACATGACCATGGCTTACCCAACAGGACATCTTGCCTCCATTTGGGCAGAGCTATGGGCATCTCAGGGTTGGCAGGCAGGATGGATGGCAAGCAGACTGGGAGGGATACAGGAGAACACAGTTACAGGTGACAATGTACAGATGAGGCTCTGGAGGGATATACCCTGGAAAATGATAGGGATCACTGCCCAGAAAGGCCTGGGGGGAGTGGGTAGTCAAAGGGGACTGCAGCCTTATCTATGTTGTATCTCTCCTTTTTAAAGGGGAGAATATGGAATTTTATGTACAATTTAAAAATACATTTTTTTAAGAAGGAAGAAACGAACAGGCAAAAGTACAGTTCTTCCTCCAGCACGGGAAGGAAGATGAAGGAGAGTTAAGAAGACTTTGGAGGTTAAGAAGGGAAGGAAGCTGGGGCAGCTGACTGTCTGCCCTCCCAATGAGAGAGAAGTACCAATTCCCCAGGAATGACCAGCTTTCTCTCCCTTTCATCATAAAACAAAACTTTATATTTGAAACCAATTCAGCTTCTAATTAAGAGCAACCATGGTTACTGCTTCTGAAAAAAAATTGCTATTTTCAGAGAGTGCCGTGGTTTCTGTGGAGTAGATTCAACACTTTATTTCCAAGAAATGAGAAACACAACATTTAAGTTTGTTTAGCAAGTTTAATAACTCACTATTATTACAGGTTGGGGATCAAAATGAAGTGAATACTTCAGGGTAAAGAATCCAAATGACAGTAACTAGACCCAAAACAGAAGGCCTCTGGGAATGTGAGGCAGATAAATCAGGCAGTTTCCAATCAAGATACTGGACTAGCAACTCAATGTCCCTTTCAAATTACATCTGAGAGGATAAGCCCTGGAAATCTACTCTCTACTTTCAGATGCTCCAGAGATTAGAAAATCTGAAAACTAAATGCCATGCGATGCATTCTCTGGGCACTTCATAAACACTTGTTGACTGACTGGCCAACTGAAAGCTGATGAAACGTATATTATGGTTCACTTGCTAAGAACTCCCCTCACTTCCTGATATTTTATGTAATTGCATTATGATCATGCAGCTGCCAGACACATAGCCTCAATTTCCTTCCTTCTCCACAAGGAATAGCAAAAAGGCCCAAGCGGAAAACACTACTTGGGCAGTGCCCTGCGGCGTTTTGCCTGAGACAAATTACTCAAGGTCCAACTCTGTGAGGGGGACTTGGCAGCTTGATGCTTTAATTGCCCCGCTTCTGGCCCAGAAGGTGCTGAGGAGACTAGATGAGGTGGGAGGTGGGTAATTTTATTTTCTAACCATCTGTGCATACAACATATGAAAACACAACAAAATCACCATATGGTGCTAAACTTTAAATATGTCATCAGACATTGTATGAGTTTAAGAAGAAACCGATTGGCACTGTGGTCTTTTCTGACTCCTGAAAGAGAATAATTTATCTCTGGCTTCAAGTGGCCCCTGCTTAAACATCCAAACCTCAGGACTACCGTATTACTGCTATTATTAATTGGGTTACACTGGAAAACTGCATTTTGGTTTTTAGAGTTTTCTCATTGATCACTGCACATGAACCTTGCAACAAATCTGTGAGGTAGGAGGCCGGTGGGAGGCCACTGCCACTGACTAAAGTCACAGATTCCTGATCAACTCATCACCCCCAAACCACCTCCCTCTCCACTTGCCAAGTCCACATGTAATTTACTTGTATGCCCAAGGCCTGGCCAACTTTGTGACTTTAGGTTTCCCCAAGAGAACTGTGATGATCATGGCCTCAGGCACATCTCCAGTGACTACAACAAGAACGTGGGGGACCCCAATGATCTGCTTATACTCTTGTCTCATTTCTGTCCTTTGCACAACTTATTTGCTGCTATAGGAGGAAACCAAAGTAAAAGCAACCTTGAACTTTCCAAATCATCATTCTTGTCCATTCTCAAACCCAAATTACAATCTGTGGTCTGGCGGGCTCACAAAACACAAGGACAAACCACAGACTGGGAGAGGACATTTGCACTGTATTTAACTAACAAAGAATCAATAATCCAGACCATATAAAGAACTATATGAGGGATTTCCCTGGTGGCGCAGTGATTAAGAACCCACCTGCCAGTGCAGGGGACACGGGTTCGATCCCTGGTCCGGGAAGATCCCACGCGCCGCAGAGCAACTAAGCCCACGAGCCCCAGCTACTGAAGCCCACGTGCCCTAGAGCCCACATGCCCTACAGCCCATGCGCCACAACTACTGAGTCCATGCGCCACAGCTACTGAAGCCCACATGCTGCAACCACTGAAGCCTGTGAGCCTAGAGCCCGTGCTCTGCAGCAAAAGAAGCCACCACAATGAGAAGCCCGCACACAGCAACGAAGAGTAGCCCCTGCTCACCTCAACTAGAGAAAGCCCGTGCACAGCAACTGAGACGCCCCCCCAAAAAAACTACATGAACAGTAAGAACAATATGAAAAAGACAAACGACCCAAGAGGAACTTGGCAAATAATGTGAGCAAGCCAATCAGAGAAGAGGAAACTTAAATAGATAAAAAACAGCTTCACTAGGACAGAACTCAGGAAAATGTAAATTAAAAACACAATTAGATGCCATTTTCCATATATCAAATTAGCAAAGATTTAAAAGCCTAACATTAGTAAGTATTGTCAGGGATGTAGGGCTATACGAAATGCCATTCATTTCTGGTAGGAATATAAATTGGCACCAACATTTTGGAAAGCAATTTGGCAAGATATATTTATGCTGAGGAGAGTGTACACTCTATGACCCAGCAATGCCACTTCTCCCACAGGCTAACAGTCAGGTGCAAGGATGTTCATTGAAACAAAAATCTAAAACAACCTAAAACTCTATCAATGTGAAAATGAATAATTAAATATTGTCATAATTATATAGCACTTATAATGGATGAACTACAAGCACTTATAATGGATGAACCATAAACTATTGTGTATTTTGAACTGACTCAAAATACACAATACTACACACAAGTGTGTATGTATCCATAAACAATACATAGAATAAAAGCATAAAAACATGAAGGCAAAGGATAGACACTAGCTTTTTTTTAACTGAAGGACTGGAATCTGATTGTGGAGAGGCACAACTGTATCTGCAACATAGAAGAAAAAAAGCTGAGATTAACAAGATTAAATGGAATATCTATTATATCAGGATGGCGGGTCTGAGTATTTAGAATAATGTTCTCTGTATTCCTGTGTTGGAAATGTTTATAATTTTTTAAAGTATAGTATTTAAACTAAAGAGGATAGAGCCTACCTAGGGAAAGTGGATAGAGAAAAAAAAGAGAAGGCAGTCTAGAACAGAATCTGACGTAGGGTAGACAAATCCCTCGAAAAACACAAATTAAAACTGACACAGAGGGCTTCCCTGGTGGCGCAGTGGTTGAGAGTCCGCCTGCCGATGAAGGGGACGCGGGTTCGTGCCCCGGTCCGGGAGGATCCCGCATGCCGCGGAGCGGCTGGGCCTGTGAGCCATGGCCGCTGAGCCTGGCGCGTCCGGAGCCTGTGCTCCGCAGCGAGAGAGGCCACAGCAGTGAGAGGCCCGCCTACCGCAAAAAAAAAAAAAAAAAAAAAACTGACACAGAAAAAAAATCAGAAGATCTGAATAGCCTTATATCCATTAAAGAAATAGAACTGTAATTTAAAAACTTCCCACAAAGAAAGCTCTAGGTCAAGATACCATCACTGGTGAATTCTATTGAAAAATAAAGAAAGAAATAACACTAATAATACACAACACTTTCAGAAAATGGGAAAAAGGGAACACTTCCTAGATTGTTTTATGAGGCTAGCATAAACTTGATATTAAATACAAAGACATTACAAGAAAAGAAAATTACAGGTCAGTGTCTTTCAGGTACATAGGGATATTGACAAATGAATACAGCAATATATACATTCAAAAAAGTACATCATGACCAAATGAAATTTGTCCTAGGGACACAACGTTGGTTTAATATTTTTAAAAAATCAATCAACATAATACATCACATTAACAGATTAAAGGAGAAAAACCATGTGTTGTCTCAGTAGATGCAGAAAAGGCATATAACAAAACTCAATACCCATTCATGATAAAAATTCTGATCAAACTAGGAATACAGGAATAACCTCATTTCACTGCACTCTGCTTCACTGCACTTCACAGATACTGTGCTTTTTACAAATTGAAGGTTTGTGGCAAACCTTCGTTGAGCAAGTCTATAGGCACCATTTTTCCAACAGCATTATTTTTTAATAAGGTGTGTACATTTTTTTAAAGACATAATGCTATTGCACACAACAAACCACAATGTAATGTAAACATTACTTTTATATGCACTGGGACCAAAAAATTCCTGTGACTCACTTTATTGCAATATCCACTTTATTGCAGTGGTCTGGAACAAAACCCACACAATCTCTGAGGTCTGCCTTTAAAGCAGAACTTTCCAACCTGATAAGAGTATGCAAAGATGGAGTGGAGCAGGAAAACCTTGTGGAGTAAACTGGGAGGAAGAAACCGAGATGCAGCAAAAAAACCTGGAGAGTGGGTCTCATGCCAAGAGCACAGTCTTTCACAGAGGGGGAAATGGTCTACTGTATTACATGCCACTGAGGTGAGACAGGATGACACATCCAGGGAGGTCACTGGTGGCCTTGAAGAGAGGAGACTTGGTGCAAAGGTCACTCCGCTTTTTACTTCTCATCTACTGTTCTTAGTGTGCCTTAGAATGACTTCCATATCTCCATTCAAGAATTAAGCAAATCAGGGGGCTTCCCTGGTAGCGCAGTGGTTAAGAATCCGCCTGCCAGTGCAGGGGACACGGGTTCGATCCCCGGTCCAGGAAGATCCCACATGCCATGGAACAACTAAGCCCACACACCACAACTACTGAGTCTGTGCTCTAGAGCCCGCGAACCACAACTACTGAAGCCTGCATGCCTAGAGCCTGTGCTCCGCAACAAGAGAAACCACCGCAATGAGAAGCCCGCGCACTGCAACAAAGAGTAGCCCCAACTCTCTGCAACTAGAGAAAGCCCGCGTGGAACAACAAAGTTCCAGTGTAGCCAAAAATAAAATAAATTAATTAATTAAAAAAATAATAATAATAATAAAAAAGAATTAAGCAAATCAGGGACTTCCCTGGTGGTGCAGTGGATAAGACTCCGTGCTCCCAATACAGGGGGCCTGGGTTCAATCCCTGGTCAGGGAACTAGATCCCACATGCATGCCGCAACTAAGAGTTTGCATGCCACAACTAAGGAGCCCACATGCTGCAACTAAGGAGCTGGCGAGCCGCAACTAAGGAGCCCACCTGCCACAAGTAAGGAGACCGCGTGCTACAACTAAAGAGCCAGCGAGCCACAACTAAGAAGACTAGCTGCCGTAACTAAGGAGCTCACCTGCCGCAACTAAGACCCAGCACAACCAAATAAATAAATAAATCTTTAAAAAAAAGAATTAAGCAAATATACCAACAAATTAACAAATTATAGAAAAAGGCAAGCTTACTGAATTTTTCCTAGGCCTACTGACTGATTTTGAACCTAAGACTCCAATACTACTATATAATACAGTAGAAAGGCTGGTGTTTGGAAAAGCTGGTGCCCAAGGACTATGTACAGAATGAATTAATCAATACACATGTCAGACCTTGCTATTGCAGAGCAGATATTCCTTCCCTCCTTAGAGTAAGGATCACTGAACCTGACCTGAATCCCAATCCCTGGGACTAGTCCTGACATTGGGAAAGAAGGATTTTAAAACAACAGGAAGCTCAACAGGCTTTCACACTGTTGACTATTACAGAGATTTGCTTCTTTTTTGCCATTACCACTTAGAAATGGCTGGACAAGTTTTCACCATATTTGGCAGTTATTTTGGAGATGATCTGAGTTAAATATGGGCTATGAAAATTAACAAGAAATTAAGTTCAAGAGAGCCTGGAGGATACCCGCCCCCCTCCAAGATAGCTTATAATCTTAAAGAGAGCAACTGAAACTGAGGAACAGAGGGAACCCTAGGTGCCTGCTGGTCACAATGACTAGGATACCATAAACCAAATAACAAAGAGTGGTTTCAGGAACCAACCGAGTCACAGGATAGATAATACAAATAGCAGGTGATGATTTACAGTCTAGTTGCTTCTCAGAAGGCAACTCCATGCAGCAGGCCCCAAGCAGAAGAGAGCACAGATTCATTTATTAAATGAATTAGATTTCATTTCATTTATTAAATGACTTCCCAGAGTAAGTCAGATCAGTATAAACAATAATCAGGGCTACCACTTATTAAGGGACTATTATGTGCCAGACACATGTACTATCTCATTTAACCCACACAATGACCCAGGAGGGAAGAATAATTATTATTATATTATTATTCCTATTTTAAAGACAAGGAGAGTGGGATTCATAGACATTAAATGACTTGTGCAGGGTCACTCAGTGAGAAAGTGGTACAATGGGGTTCAAACCTGGGTTGCCCAGTCCCTGGATCCAGCCTGACCTTGGGCTTCAGTTACTGTAAGGGACTCCATTTTGTCTTTTGGGCCTAAGCTGCCTACAAGGGTCCCAGTATCTCTGGGCCTGGGGTTCTGCCTTGAGCCTTCTCTGTAACTTCTCATCCACCCAAGGGAATTAGAGTCCCACCTACACCCCCTCAACCACTTATCCGCTAATGTACCATAAATGTACAGTTTTGCTGTAAAAGTTTAATCTTCAGCAACTGGCCTGTACTCACTAATTGTCCAAAATAAGTTGGCCTAAGTAAAAAAAAAAAAAAAAAAAAAGACAAATCTAGTTGAAGAAACACAGTTAGATATTATACTTCATGACAAGAGCCAATTTATTCTGCACCACCTCTTTCTAATAAACATTGCAGAAGTGATGGAAAGCAGTATCTGGGAAAAATAACACCTGGCATAGGCCAGGGAGACATCCCTTGTATAAGGCAAATCTCTGAATCTGACAGTAAAAGTCATTAACTCTTCAAGTGACAAAGAGACATTATACCCTGACTTCCTTTTTAGGAATACTTCTTGCTGCCAATGTCAGTTCAGCACAAATTTTCAAACCAATTATGACAATGGATTCACGTACCTTTCTAAAAGAAAATCTTGATAAAGGACTGGGAGGGGGCAGATACCCTTTATATAGACCCTGAGAGGTTAATAATAGCAACAGCCAGTGGGAGTGCCAGTAAATGTTTAACAATCAACTCTCTGGCAGAAAAAGCCCTGATTTGTAGGCTTTACTGATTTCCATGATGTAAATACTCCCACCATGGTGGATTTCAAGCTTCTAAGGTGAAAAATAATTAACATGAAGTTGGGCAGACATGTGCACAGCTCTCAGGAGCTGGTACAAGCAGGCTCCAGCCCTCCACTGGCGATGCTAATATTTACTGGTTACGTACTTATGTGCCAGCTATGTGCTAAGTGCTTCACAGTCATCCTCTTTCAATCCTTGTAATAGTCCAATGGGCAGGTACTATTTTATCCCCATTTTACAGATGAGAGAAAACTAGGTATTAGAGATGTTAATTTAGTAATTAGTCAAAAGTCGAATAGCTACTAAGTGTTAAGGGCTGGCATTCAAATGCTGGCCATCTGGTTCAATGGTCCATGCTCTCAGTCCCTCTTTGATCCTGCCTCTCTCTGTAAGGTGTTAAAAAAGCTGCTATGATCATTGCCACCTCATCTTACAGATGACGTGTTGGTAAAGACTACAGTGCAGGCTCTGGGGTAACTGGCAGTGGGGTAAAGGCGTCTACCCACATCGTACATGCAAGGGTTCTTCTCCTCCTCTCCCAGGAAATTTCACCTTGTTCTTCAAGGACAGATGCTCCCTCTTTAGCGGAGCCTTCCCCAACTCCCGCAGAGCTGTTACTCCCCACATATTTTTTTGTTAGGAAAATTTTACTTTTTCCATTATAAAATAAATACATGCTCATTAGAGAATACAGAAAATATCAAATACAAGGAGAACAATCTCTTGTGGTCCCACTTCCTACTCACAGCATTTGTTCCTCATTTCTACTATTGGATTCATTCCCCTGGTCAGTGTCTGTCTATTTATGGGTGTCAGCCCCACTGGACTGTGAACTCCACCTGAGGAGATATCATGTTGTACCCACATCTGTAACCTCCTTCCACTGCATCCACACCCCACCTCCCTCCCTAGCACAACATCCAACACGCGGCTGCCTCCCAATGAATCTGGATGCTTTATTATGTCCTCCAATTCATGAGAGGAAACCCTGAGCTTTTCACGTTTATCTTCAAAGCTGTCCTAATCTTAACTAAGACTGGTTTTCTTCCTTTGTCCTACATTCTTATTGTCCTGAGGCAGGCAGGAAAGTGCTATTCCAGCAGGCATCTTGCCTTACCTGCATCCCTCTCATCTTCTGGAAGCGTGCAATGGTGTCGCTGATGGTGTACACACGCACGTGGCCCATGTGCAGCTTGCCGGAAGGATAAGGGAACATGGAAAGCACGTAAAACTTGGGCTTTGATTTCTAGGAAAGAATGACAAAAAAATGACAATGAGTATTTATTACGCATTCACGGGGAAACCTGCGTGCACATAATATTTTGGCATTTTACTCAAGGTAATAATTTAACCTTTTAAAAAGTTTTCTTTTTAAAAAACCATTCCCATAAGATAAACTGACAAAAATGCCTAATACCAAAATTCAAAGCCCTGGCTTAACCTAAAGAATGTCCAAAATAATGCCAAACAACCTCAAAGTCCTATTACCCATATGTATTTTTAAATCTGTCTTTTTCTCTTTTAAAAGCTTCTCTTTTAGGACAGCTATCTAGGTCTTAAAAAACGGTATGTTTTTCCAAATGAAGCTCTGACACATATGTCCATATAATTCAAGGAAACAATAGTGAATCACAGAGATGTGACATGTCTAAAAATGGAGCCCCTCCCTAAATTCCCTGTAGCTGCATGCAGACTTGGTTTGAACAGTACAAGCAGGGTCCTCAGGCACCAGTTCAGATCCCGGGTTTCTCTGCTGTATTGTGAGCTTATCTTTCAACAGAAAAAGTTGAAATGGGAAGGTAACGAGAAAATTTTAGCCAGGTTGCTATTTCCCAGGGGGTGATCTACAGGCAGCCTCAGGCCAGGGTTACATAACTCTCCAACTTCCAAAGACGCGGCTTCATCACGAGAAACACAGAAAAAAGGTAAATGCATTGGAACAGAATGAACACAGGGCAGGAAGTCCTCACTGGAACACTGACTTTTGGCACCTTAGTTCTTCCACAGTAAAATGGTGAATGCTGTCACGAGTTTGTGCACATGAAGGGACAAGGCTCCACAGGGAAGGTGGTATCACTTAATTGATTCCTTACTGGGGACCTACTGTTCAAGGGCAAGGACCATGTTTTTGGTTTTTTTTACTTTTTTTTTTTTTTTTTTTTTTTGCGGTACGCGGGCCTCTCACTGCTGCGGCCTCTCCCGCCGTGGAGCACAGGCTCCGGACACGCAGGCTCAGCAGCCATGGCCCACGGGCCCAGCCGCTCCGCGGCACGTGGGATCCTCCCGGACCGGGGCACGAACCCATGTCCCCTGCATCGACAGGCGGACTCCCAACCACTGCACCACCAGCGGAGCCCCAAGGACCATGTTTTAATCATCCCTCCCCCCCAACCCCACCTTCCCAGCTGCCCACCTCCCAGTTTAATAACTGTTGGATAAATGTTTGTCGGCCTTTGTGCTCTGAAGCCTGATAACAGGCCTCTGCAGAGCACTTATTACTGAAGGGCACTTTTCCCAGCACACTTCACCAATCCTGTCCACGTGACAGGAATGTTCCCCCTCTCCAACCTTAAATCCTCCCATGGGGGAGAAGGAGTGCCTCTGAAGAAAGGAAGAGAACAGGTAACTGCTTCTGTTTAGTCACTAAGGGTCTGGACTGTCTGATGTTATCATTACTTTTTTGCCACCTTCTATTTTTCTCTTTCTGTCCTTACTCCCTTCCGTGAGCTCTACTAGAGTTCTTTAAGGCTTTGCTTCTCCAAAATTAATGAAAACAAATGCAAGACAGAATATTCATAACCATTCTTTTGGGTATGTGTGTCTACTGGGGAGGTATTTTTTGGTAAGTATTTGCATGACTGATAATTGACAGCCAACTGTAATCAGGGGAACAGAAGAAACCAGAAATCAGATTCTTTCCAAATCTCATTCGACCCCTTGCTTTACACTTCCTTCAGCAAAGAACTTAAACAAATCTTTAGCAGGGCCCCTAAGGGGTGGCAAAACAGACCAGAGTGGCACTTTTCTCTGTACGGCCCATCTTCTAGAAATTACCAACTGAGTGGTAAGTAAAGCTGCCTGAAGGAAGACAAGGGAAAAGTGAATAAATAAGAAGTTTGGATAATACATAAACTTGGAAATCTGGAATAATGAAGTGACAGCTGCTGCTGATTTCTAGAAACGGATGGAAAGCCCCACATTGATCCTGCACTTTAATGTGGATCCATAACTCTTAGGAAAACCTCAGGAGCAGGAGAGAGGACTTGAGATTCAGGAGTTAGTGGGGACTCAGGACTTTCCTTCTTTAAGAAGGCAAGTGATAGACAATCCTCTCAGCTTGTAAACAAATCCCTCAAAGGAAGTACAAGACCTCGTTCTGATACTTGGTGCAGAATCGGAAATAAGCAGACTATCCACTCGATTCAAACATTACTCATTGCAATGCATTAGGCCTACTGCCTTTCCTTTGGGAATTTTTAGGGACATGGGAAAACAGCTGTTACAGAGTTCTTTGGGACCTGAAAAAAACAATAAGATCCTTGATATAAACTATTTCTAGTTTTTCATTTTAAAGTTTTTACATTAAACCTATTTTTTTATTATAATTACTTTGTTTTTATTATAGTGACATATATTTTAAAATGATGTTTATTTAACAATGTTGCCCCAAACATTTTCCACATATAGCTTCTTCATTAACATCTCCATTTTGTATGTCTATCCAACAAAGATTAAATTTATAGCAAAATCGAGGGATTCATTATATACTAGCTAAGTGGAACTACAAAACTGAGTTTACAGAATATATATAGAAAAGTATTGGGCTTCCCTGGTAGCACAGTGGTTAAGAATCCACCTGCCAATGCAGGGGACACAGGTTAGAGCCCTGGTCCAGGAAGATCCCACATGCCACGGAACAACTAAGCCCATGCGCCACAACTACTGAGCCTGCACTCTACAGCCCGTGAGCCACAACTACTGAGCCCGCACGCCACAACTACTGAAGCCCACATGCCTAAAGCCTATGCTCTGCAACAAGAGAAGCCACCTCAATAAGAGGCCCGCGCACCCCAACGAAGAGTAGCCCCCGCTCGCTGCAACTAGAGAAAGCCCGCATGCAGCAATTAAGACCCAACACAGCCAAAAATAAATAAATAAATAAATAAATTTAAAAAAAAGAGAAAAGTATTGCTAGCAAAACTCTTTACTATTCATGAATATTTTTATTTATTGTAGAAAAGGTATTCAGCTTATTGCCTGCCCCTGTCTTTTGCTTTTCTGTGTGAATTAAGTCATTTTCCTCTGTGACAATGAAATGAGTTCTATCTCTGGGAGTGGAAAGAAGGAATTATGGGAGTTTATACTATAATTGAGTAGGAATCTGACTGAAAGGGAAATTTTCATAATTATATAAAAGTGTAAGAATTTAAGCCTTTAAAAGAAATTAAGATTGGAAGTGATAGAAAAAGGATGGTTTTTATAAGTGGGTCTTATTATTTTTGTCAGCTTCTAACATCAGGAGAAAGATAACTTCTGCCTCTTTATAGATCATGCTCTGAAGCTGTCGCTGAGTCTAGAGGATGGAGGGGGAAGGACCACTCAGTAGGAGCCTGCAGCCCGGGATCTGGTTGAGCTTTGACACTAGCTGTGAGACCTTAGGCAAATTGCTTTGTCTTTCTGGCCTCGGTTTACAATCTGTAAATCAAAGGCAAGGCAAAAGAAGGCTCCTGGTGAAAGCATGAGTTCAGAAATCAGACGTGTCTGGGTTTGAGTCCTGGGCTCTGCCACAAGTGAGTTGTGCATCTCAACAAGTTACCAAACCGCCCTCTGAGCCTGTTTTCTTACCCCCCAAATGAGGATAATACTACCCACCCCCAGGGTTGTTTCAGGATTTAAATGAGATAATAAATGGAAAGATGGTGGCTGACATAGTAAAATGCTCATTAAATGGAAGTTCTTTTTATAATGATGATTATGATGATGATGGCAAAATATTCAGCTTCTAGAAACTCATTCAGGTGGATTTCAAATATAGCTAATACCAGAGGGAGATTGATTATAGATTCTTCAAAATCCACCAGCATCTAGTCATATTCTCATTCCTGACAAAGACACACCACACATTTTTATCCTCTTTCAATTTACAAAATGGGTTCAGTCATATTTTCTTATTTGAGTTTCAAAGCAATTCTGTGAGATAAACAATGCAAAGAATCTGAGGATCAAAGAGGTTAAACGATGCTGATGAGATCACACTGATTTGGGGGCAGAGCCAGTATTACTGCCCAGGCTCCCGATCCAGTGTTCTCTCCACTTTGCCGTTCCCTCATTCAAACCCTCATAGAATGCCACCAGGGGATCACCCAAAATGTCCCTCAAGCTATTTACCCAACTAGTGAAACACAGTTTATTTTGATCCATTTAATTTTTTACACAACCATATGCTTAAGAATGCCATGTCACCAGAACAAAAAGCTACAACTTCAAAATGTTTGGAAGTGACTAAATCTAAACCAAAAGAAAAAAAGCTAATTTTATGCTCCTCATTGAGAAATAAACTGCTCCCTAAGGTCTGCTTCCAAAATACATTTAGTTATATTGGTCTGGTCATGTTGCCACAAAGAATTTTCACTTCCTAATGAGGTAAAAGTCAAGCTTTTATTGTATAATTATGCATTATATTTAAACCTTGCTTTTTATCATTTCACGTGTTACACACTACATCTCTTTAAATACCAGATTTTCTTTGTAACTAATGCCAAAAACCATTCTTCAGTTTAATACAAATAACTACCCACCCCCATTGTTCATAATGATTAATCTCATAGAAAGAATGAGTCTGATAAGAGTGGAGAATCAGGAAAGGCGATTCAAGCACAGTGTGATCTTGTGCAGATATATATTTACTCAACTGCTTGCCTATGGCCTAATCTCTTTAATTAAACATAAAGGGTCAGCATTATTTGACTGGTAACTATTATGAAAGGATGATTAGAATTTAAGAGTAAAAGTATTTTATAGTGCTGTGCTCTGATCAGATTCAACATTTCATGTAACAAATCACATCTTCCATTTGTCATTTTGACCAATATCAAGAGGTAAGGGTTAATGCATCCAAGACTGATCCCCAGCAGGTTGGCCTCCCAGAGAAGGAGCTGGCCTCCAGCATAGCACTCCATGGAAATTGGCTACAGCCAAGTGCTTAAGACAATTAATTCCGGTAGAGCGCTGAGCTGGTGCAGACAGACCAGAAGCCAAGGGTCCACTAACTTATATAGCTGCAACCATGAGGTTGGACCCCAGTCCCAGATCACACCTAGGAAGGGCTGGTACCTCCCAAGCCATGATGGCAGAATAGGGCTGGAGGCCAACGTCATGGGAGGGGAGAGGGAGGTACTTCTCAGAATATGCAGGAGCTTAAAAGTTCCACAGCTGAGGGGCCCAGGTGTCTCTCCTAGCGTCTCCTATCTGACCCTGCTGGACCCCTGTGTGCTGCCCCCCCATGCAGTGGACCACAGAGGACCTGACATCTGCTGTGGCTCCTGTCTTGATGAGCTTCCCCAGTAAATGCTGCTCCAGATTGCCCAGTGTGGCACCATTTGCATGTACCTTGTTTGTATGTGCACCACACTGAAACTCCTCCAAGCACCAAGCTGGTCTCATACCAGTTACCCCTCACAAGCATACTGGGAAGCAGGTGGGCACTACTATTAACACTGCCCATTTTAGATAAAAAAAAGTTGAAGCCCAGAGAGATTCAGAAATTTGGTTCAAGATCACATACTCAATAACTTATTTGAATTCAGGCAGTCTCACCCCAGTCCAAGCCCTTAGTCCCTCTTCTCTACCCTTTCGGCGTCTCTTAGAATACTCACGGGACTTCCTTGGTGGCACAGTGGATAAGACTTCAAGTTCCCAGTGCAGGGGGCCCGGGTTCGATCCCTGTTCAGGGAACTAGATCCCACATGCATGCAGGAACTAAGAGCTCGCATGCCACAACTAAGGAGCCCACCTGCCGCAACTAAGACCTGGTGCAACCAAAAAAAAAAAAGAAAAAAATATATATATGTATATATATAAAAGAATACTCACATCAGCTTCTGAAATTTTGGAGGCCTGTTCTTTTATTCGTTGATGCCACCATTTCTCCACATCCTTTCTTGTCTGCAGCGTATACTCTTTGGTCCACTTTCCCGTGGCACTGTAAATACCTCTGGAACATCCTGGAATCACTCTCCTTCCCCATTTGATGACATCTGGACCATTATATAGCTGCCTTTTCAGAAGAGAGGCATAAAAACCCAGCCTCTGCCAAGAAGGAGCCATTCTTCAAAAGGAGAGAAGGCCCTGAAAAAGAGGGCAGAAAGCACACGTGTGAGCCGCCTGGAACCTCCCCGAGCTCATCCTTCCATTCAGCACAGCCAGCGCTCCCTGCCCATCCACATGCTTTCCTCTTATTCTGATGACTTCTTTCCCTGAAAAGAATACTTCAGAAGTGCAATTGAGATAAACACAAACTTCTTAACTGGAAAATATTAAAGGTGTTCGATGCTCCCAAACAGCAAGATACAAAAGTCCCATAGGAACAAAAGGAGACCACCACCTGGGCCAGCTCCTGCTGCAACCTCACAACTTGCTTGCGTGGGAAGCAGCAGAGCCGCCTCCGGCCCTCGCCTTTAGGCCAGCCTAGGGTCTGTACAGGAGGCTTTACTTCCCATTGTCCAGGCTTCAGAAGAGCTTTAAGCACATCTGGGCTTGGCCTTAGGCTCAAGTATCAGAAGAGATCTGAACATAGGTCTCCCAGGAAGATCGGAGACTCTGAGCTAAGATTAGCGTTCTTCATACATAATACAAGTTAAGTATACTCAGTAGGCTGAGCCAGGAAATAACCATTATTTAGAAGACTGCTTATTCATTTAGTTCTTCATTCACCTACCAAATATTTATTGTCACTAGGTCCACACACTATACTAGGCAAAGGGGATAGAGCAGTGAACAAAAACAAAGTCCCTTCTTTCATGGCACTTATATACTAGTAGAGAAAAGCAGATAAGAAACAAACAAATAAATATATAACATGTGTAACAGTGATGAGTGTTATGGTTTTCTGGAATACAACCCACAGGTTGGGGCCCACTAAGACATCTAGCTGCGAATCAAAATTCAACTTTAATGTTTCATTGGTTTCCTCCAAAGGTGAATTCCAGAAATGACCTCATAGAAGAAGTTTCATGTTTTATCACTGTGCTAAAGCCTAAGGTGACAGTTCATCAAATATTTAAGATTTATGACTAAATAGCCTAAACTTTCTGCCTTTCTGTATAACAGCATTAGCTATAGTGCAGAAACAGACAAAAACAGACCTTTCAAAACCAGACAGAAATGAAGGAAGAAACTGGCACTCTGAGCTGGCATTAATTCTTTTTTGTTTTGTTTTGATTTGAATTTTATTTTATTATTATTTTTTATACTGCAAGTTCTTATTAGTTATCTATTTTATACATATTAGTGTATATATGTCAATCCCAATCTCCCAGTTCATCACCTCCCCCCACCCCCAGCTTTCCCCCCTTGGTGTCCATACGTTTGTTCTCTACATTTGTGTCTCTATTTCTAAGCTGGCATTAATTCTTGATCCTCTCAAAATTTGTTTTGATGCTGGTTAGCCATTGTGAAAAAAGAAATACCAAAGAGTGCAGACAGATCACCAATATGAGCAATATGAAGGAAGCAATTTTAATTTCACTTAAAATTCTAATCCTGTCTCTATAATTTACTTATACTATGCACCAAATTATAAAAAACGTATAACAACATTCCCTGTCTTCATAACAATAAGCTTTCTAAAAATGTTTACATAATATCTGGCTCACTAATAACCTTTCCTGTACATAAACCAATGGTATAGACTAGAGACTTCTGAAATGGATCTGGGTATTTTAAAGAACTTAAAGTTCATAAAGCAAAAAGCACAAATAGATTAGAAAGTGATAGACCATTCAATGAATGGGGGGCCGATTCAAATTAGAGCCCCACCTCAAACCAAAAAGCAGAGTAAATCCCACATAGATTAAAAAATTTTTTTAAATACCATAAAACAAGAAAAAACATAGATGAGTATGTACTAATTCTGTAAAAGGTGCAGGATGTTCTGTTCTAAGCATAAAAGCAATGGAAGATTTCATAAAGGAAAATGTTAATAAAACTCTCTAAAAATGTAAAATACCTGCATATCAAAACCACCATGAACAAAATTAGAAAGCAAACAAGCTGAGAGAAAAGTGCCAAAACTTCAACAAAAGATTACCGTTCTCTATAAAGAGTTCACATATGAGAAGAGAAACAGTAACAACCTAATTTTAAAAACTGGGGAAGGAGAAAAGAGGAAATACAAATTGGCTAACAAATACCTGAAAAAGAATGACTTTAAAACTAATCAAAGAAATGCAAATTAAAACAACAAGTAAATACTTTGCTTATCAGATTGGTAAAAACCTGTTGTAAAAAGAAATGTGCACTTTTATACACTGCTGGTGAAATGCAAACTGATTCCAACGCCCTGAGGAGCAATCTGGTAATATATGTGTCAAGACCCTTTAAGAAAAGTCCACATCCTTTATGTTAGGGGAACTCAGCCATAAGTGCACTCAGGGCTCTGATTTACTGCAGCCCTGGAGCTCAGTCCAGTTCCCTTTCTTTACATCCCAGGCCCTGCTCTGGGACACTCCACCACCAAAGCCCTGATGGACACTGCCTCTTCCTGAGAAGGAGCAGCCATTTTATTAGAGGACCATGCCCCTACCATGAAGGTGAAAGGTGTGATTCATATTTTGTGCTATGATCAACTTGGCCCTTTTCTTCCTTAGCTCTGTCACATCCAGTTCCTTGCCTAGATGTTTGGAATCTTGTCTCTTCTTCCACATCCTTCCAAAGCATCAATCCCCATTACTCCACTCCTCTTTAAGAGTCAGCCCTGATCTCAACCTCACTTAGGGCTTAAGGTTAAGTTTCTTGAGAATGGTGGGGGTAGCGGCCTGTGACCATAGAGGGAGGGGCCTGAGAACTGGACCCAAAATGACAATCATATACGGACAGAGAAACCTAGCAGAGTAGGAAAAAACGGGCAAAGAAACAGAACACAGAGGCGCACACGAGGGCATTGGTGTGCGCCCAAAAGAAAGTGTGCGAGAATGTACCGGGAAATTAATCTTAAAGGAGCTAAGTTATGTGCAAAAACAACAACAAAAAACCCAACTAATTCTCTATGTGACCTCAGGGAAATTACTTCCTGCCTGGAAAATCAGCTTCTCCTTAAGATAAAGGGGTAAATCCAGATGATCTCTGAGGACCTTAGAGCCCTAACATGCTGTGACAATGATCTGTGGGTCACAGAGAGGATGTGGGCCAATGGATGTCCTTCGAGTCTAAAGCCTCAGCCCCGGGAGCAAAGATCCAGGGACCAACCGGGGTAGTGGAGAGGTGGAGAGAGGGAATTGAGTACAAAACTATGCGTACATATACGTTTTTCTGGGAAAGGGTCCAGAGCTATCAACAGAGTCGGTGGTTCAAAGTGTCTGAAGATCTGAATCTCAGAAACTTTTCCAGTTGGGAAACTGCACAGCTCCGAGACCACCAAACCCAGCCCGCACTTTCCCTTCCGGCTCCCGGCAAGTCAAAATCTACCAGTCCGGGTAGAGGGGAGATCAGGCCTCGTATCTTGCCCCCTATGAGCCCGGGTCAGGGGTTTACCTGCTCACAGGCTCTGGCCTGCGGCTCCTTACGCCTCGGTTCCCACCTCAGGCGAACACGGTCCCGCCAGTCACCACGGGCGCCGCCATGTTGGCAGAACAACAACTTTATTGATGGTGGCCACTGCAGACACAGACAGGCGGGGGCGGAGCCGAAGGAGTAAGAGCGCGGCCTGGTCCCGACTCCCAGTATTCCTTGAGGCCGGGGCCGCTGGGCGGCTGTCGCGGGTTCGGCTCTTCGGCCCCTGGCACCGCCCCCTGGCCCCAAGCCCCGCCCTTGGGCCCAGACCTCCGCCCTGCGTCTGGCGGCTGGAAAACTCTGGACACCCAAGGATCAAATTCTTAACAATTGTAGCAGGCGTGTGAAAGCCATCAGTTTAGTGTCCCTAGGCGGCACGTAGTGTAAAGACCATTGGAGGAATCCCGAGGCCACGGTTCGAAGTACATCGTAGTTACAGCCTCCTCCTCCTCTCTCAACCTCTTGATCCTTAATGGACCACATGATGGTTAAGCCAT
This sequence comes from Mesoplodon bidens, assembly GCF_964165515.1. Lineage (NCBI taxonomy): Eukaryota > Metazoa > Chordata > Mammalia > Artiodactyla > Ziphiidae > Mesoplodon > Mesoplodon bidens. Next base: position 42,442,832 of record NC_138172.1, read on the forward strand.
CTTCCACCATATCCGTGATCTGGCTCTGGGAGGGGAATTACCTGGCCAAAGTTGGAGGTAAAGTGTGCTTTCCTCACCTGATACTTGGGCTGGGAGTCAGGAAAGCATGATGCCTGACCACCCACTTTCCTAGAAGAGTTTATGTATTCTACCCTGTAACCTCCCCATCCCTGGCAAGTATTTCTTGCTATAAATAAATAAATGAATGAATCAATGAATGAATTGCAAAGGAACAGTGGTGTTAAAGTATAATTTTCAAAAACGTAAAACCTGTTTAAAGGAGATTTAGAAGAACACATATATATGGGCAATCAGGAATACTGAAAGAAATTTGCTACTTGTGCAAAACTGGTTGATACTATGTAGGACTAGAAAAAGTAATGTTTGAGAGCTATATTTTTCTACAGGGCTGAAATCACTTGTACCTCTATCAAACAAAATCCATCCCATTATTCTGTATTCTACATCTATAGTCTGTATCTTAGCTTTTACAGAGCTGGACAATAGAAGACAAGCAAATGTGCATACCCCACAGCACCAGATAATCCCCAGACCAGTACTCCACCCACACACTAATCTCTCACCAATTTCCAAGTCTTTAACAAAGTTTCCTGACAATTTGAAATCCAAATACTTTGTTATTCAGTGTACACTTCAGACCAGCATCAGCCTCACTTGGGAATTTGCTAGAAATATAGAATCTCAGGCCCCACCCCAGTCCTGCTGAACTGGACTCTGCATTTGAACATACCTCTAGGGAATTCTTAGGCACACTGAAGTTTGAGACTCACTGTCTTAGAATGTGAGAGTTAGAAAGGATCTTGAGAATACGCTAGTCCAGCCGGCTCATTTTACAGATAAATAAACTGAGGCCCAATGGAGCTGTCTAGCTCAAGATCACAGCAAATTAGTACAGTCATCCCAAGGTATCCCAGGGGGATACCAGGATCCCAGGTCCTGGTCCTGGGTCCAGGACCCCTCGAGGATATCAAAATCCAAGGATGTTCAAGTCCCTTCTTAAAATTGTATAATATTTGCATATAACCTATGCATATCCTCTTGTACACTTTAAACCATCTCTAGATTATAATACCTATTACAATGTAAATGCTATGTAAATAGTTGCCAGTGTACAGGAAATTCAAGTTTTGCTTTTTGGAACTTTCTGGAATTTGGGGGGGAATATCTCCCATCTGTGGTTAGTTGAATCCACTGATGTAGAACCCGCGGATACAGAGGGCTGACTGTAAAAGATTTGGTATTCAAAACTGGGTCTCTAACCTGCTAAAATAGTGCCCTTCCCAAAGTGCAGAATGAAAGATCATTAGTTGAGACAACTTCCAGGCCAATTCTCTCATTTCGAAGATGAGGACACTGAGGCCCAGAGACTGGCTACAGCTTGCCTGAGGTCACACAGCTAGTTGATGGCAGAGTCAGGATTCCCATCTAGGTCTCCTGATCTCTCCACCCCTGAAAGCAGATGCTTAATTTAAATTGACACCATGGAAGCACTGACTCTCATATCAACATACCACACAAAGTAACTCAATCTTCAAGGACTTCATGCTGTATGCACATACAACTAGGGTGCCCTTTCTCTAATTTACCCAAAACACTAAATTCTAAGTAGCCTCTACACTTACTTTGATTCAAAATATCTTTTTCCTCTTATGAATTAAAGTTCACATTGACATTTCTAGGAGATTATTTCAAATAGATTTTTTCTAAAAGTTCACTTGCTTTACTGGAAAGTTGCTATTTTTACATCAAAGAAGACATAGCATGAAAGTAAATTTCTTTCACTCTTAAAGAGCTTGCTACAGAGATACATTATTAAATGAAAGAGACAAGTTGCTGGGCTGTGTAAAATGTTACCCATTTTTGATTTTTTAAAAAGGAAAGGAAATAAATGAAATACATGTGTTAGTATATGCATGGAAAGAAATCTAGAAAAATATGTTTCATACTATTTATTTCCTGTGATGATCTCTAGGGACAGTGGGGTTCTATGGGGCTTTCTCTTCATGATAGTTTTCTATGTAACTTTTGCTTTTTCTATTAGCTTGTGTGGTAGGCTGAATAATGGTCCCCAAAGATATCTAGGTCCTAATCCCTGGAACCTGTGAATATTATTTTATATGGCAAAAGATACTTTGCAACGTGATTAAATTAAAAATCTTGAGATGAGATTATCCTGGGTTATCCTGGTAGGTCCTAAATGCAATGACAGAGGCAGAGGGAAATTTGAGACAGAAGAAGAGGCAATGTGACCACTGAACAAGATGCTGCCCTGATGGTTTAGAAGATGAAAGAAGGACCATGAGCAAAGGAAAGCAAGGAATGCAGCTCTAGCAGATGAAAAAGACAAGAATATAGATTTCCCCATATGATCCAGCAATTCCGTTTCTGGGTAGATACCCAAAAGAATTTAAAATGGAATCTTAAAAAGATACTTGCACACCCACGTCATAGAGGCATTGTTCACAATAATCAAAAGGTGGAAGCAACGCAAGTGTCCATCAAGGGATGAATGGATAAACAAAACATGGTACATAAACACAGTGGAATATTATTCAGCCTTAATTTATTTATTTATTTTTTCTGTACATGGGCCTCTCACTGTTGTGGCCTCTCCCGTTGCGGAGCACAGGCTCTGGACGCTCAGGTTCAGTAGCCATGGCTCACGGGCCCAGCCGCTCCGCGGCATGCGGGATCTTCCCGGACCGGGGCACGAACCCGTGTCCCCTGCATCAGCAGGCGGACTCTCAACCACTGCGCCACCAGGGAAGCCCTATTCAGCCTTAAAAGGAAGGAAATTCTGACACATGCTACAACATGGACAAACCTTGAAGACATGCTAAGTGAAACAGTCACAAAAGGACAAGTATTATATGATTCCTCTTGTATGAGGTACCTAGAGTAGCCAAAGTCATAGAGACAGAAAGTAGAATTGTGGTTGCTCAGGGGCTAGGAGGAGGGGGAATGGGAAGTCATTGTTTAACATGTACAAAGTTTCAGTCTGGGAAGATGAAAAGGTCCAGAGATGAATGATGGTGAATGCACAGCTGTGTGGATATATGTAATGCCACTGAGCTGTACACTTAAAAATGGTTGAGATGGTAATTTTTAAAATTTATTTATTTATTTATTTGTTTGTTTGTTTGTGGTACACAGGCCTCTCACTGCTGTGGCCTCTCCCGTTGCGGAGCACAGGCTCTGGACGCGCAGGCCCAGCGGCCATGGCTCACAGGCCCAGCCGCTCCGCGGCATGTGGGATCTTCCTGGACCGGGGCACGAACCCGTGTCCCCTGCATCGTCAGGCGGACTCTCAACCACTGCGCCACCAGGGAAGCCCTATTTATTTATTTATTTTTGGCTGTGTTGGGTTTTCATTGCTGCGCACAGGCTTTCTCTAGTTGTGGCGAGTGGGAGCTACTCTTCGTTGCGGTGCACGGGCTTCTCCTTGCGGTGGCTTCTCTTGTTGTGGAGCGTGGGCTCTAAGCATGCGGGCTTCAGTAGTTGTGGCACACGGGCTCAGTAGATGTGGCTCGTGGGCTCTAGAGCACAGGCTCAGTTGTTGTGGCGCACGGGCTTAGCTGCTCCACAGCATGTGGGATCTTCCCGGACCAGGGATCGAACCCGTGTCCCCTGCATTGGCAGGCAGATTCTTATCCACTGTGCCACCAGGGAAGTCCTGGTGGACGTTTATTTAAAAAATAAAATTATTTTACCACAATTTAAAAAAAGGAAAGAAAACAGATCCTTTCCTAGAACCTCCCAGAAGGGAGTGGACTTCTGTTGACACCTTGATTTTGGCCCAGTAAAACTGATTTTGGATTTCTGACATCCAGAACTATAAGAAAATAAGTGTGTATTGTTTTAAGCCACCGAGTGTGTGGTAATTTGTATACTATTCATCTTCTATGACTTTGTATACAGAAAAAGATTAAGAAGACTTTTTATTGGGCTTCCCTGGTGGTGCAGTGGTTGAGAGTCCGCCTGCCGATGCAGGGGACACGGGTTCATGCCCCGGTCCGGGAAGATCCCACATGCTGCGGAGCGGCTGGGCCTGTGAGCCATGGCCGCTGAGCCTGCGCGTCCGGAACCTGTGCTCCGCAACGGGAGAGGCCACAACAGTGAGAGGCCCGCATACCAGAAAAAAAAAAAAAAGAAGACTTTTTATTAAATAGAGTGATGCCCATCACCATTTGTTTGATTTCATCTTTACAGGGCATTGTATGTTATTAACATTCTAATTCTTCAGAAAGCTTCTTTACATGGCACCCTCTCATCAAAGGAGCCTAGCTCTCCAGAGTCTCACCCAAACATTATCTGTCTCCTTTGGCCAGGACTCAACTTGAAGAACAGGTCAGGGTCAAACATGCCAGATACCACAAATAATCCTTAAAGAGAAGGAGAGCCTTCTTTCACACTTGAGTAAGCACTGCGAATAGCCATGATAGTGGACATCCTTGTCTTACTCCATTGATCCCTCACTTGGATTGGGGTTGCTTCTAATGTTCTACTTTAATGTATGATGCTTGCTTTAAGTTTTTGGTAAATACTCTTTGTGGTATCCCACCTCCAAGATACCACCATACCACTGATAACCCCACCTCCTGGTCTTCACACCCTTGTGTATCCCCCCTCCCATGTTATACTGGGCTGGGTTAATATGACCAATAGAATACAGCAGAAATAACTCTATGTACCTAAACTTTCCACATTAGGTTGTAAAAGACACTGCAGCTCCCATCTTGGTGTGTTTGTTGCATCACTCACTCAGGTGATGGGGTATGAGGGAGTATGTCATGAGCAAGGCTATAAAGAGAGCTAGGGACTTCTGTGGTGGTCCAGTGGTTAAGACTCCATGCTTCCACTGTAGGGGAGCATGGGTTCGATCCCTGGTCGGGGAACTAAGATCCAGCATGCTGTGTGGAGTGGCACGGCCAAAATAAAAAGAGAGAGCTACATGGTGAGGAACTGAGGTCATCTGCCAGCAGCCAGGTCAGTGGGCTTGGAAACAGTTCCTCCAGTCCAGTCAGCTCTTCTAAGACTGCAGCCCCAGGCAACAACTTCACTGAAACAGCAGGAGAGACCCTGAGGAGGAACCCCAGCTAAGTCACTCTCATAAGCTGCATGAGATAGAACATGTTTGTAGTTTTAAGCTGCTATGCTTTGGGATAATTTTTCTCAGCAACAGATAACTAATGCACTCTTTATCACATCAGGAGAGTTTCCTTCTAATACCCGGTCTAGGATCCAGTCCAGGGTATACCCTGCATTGAGATACAATTCTTCTTTGTCTCCTCCAATCTGGGACAGCTCCTCCATCTTTATTTGCTTTATTATGACCTTGACACTTCTGAAGAGTTCCAGTCAGGTATTTTGTAGAATGTCCCTCCTGATTTAATTCACGATTTGTAGATGGGGCAGACATGCCACAGAAGTGAAGGCTGAGCCCTTCTTGGTGCATTTTTAAAAAGGAATAGGGAATGCATGAACATGTTTGTAAGAGGGTGGAGATGGTAAAGTCAAAGGAGGAATCAGTGCCGGACATGGAAGGAATAACTGAAAGAGGGAAGCCTGAAAAAGTGAGAGGGGGCAGGATGCCCAGCTCCCAGAGGTGGACTTTCATATTTTACTCTCTGTATTAAAACACTGAAGTTTTTAACAACACACATGTATTACTTTTGTGATTAAAAAGACTTATTTTTTTAAACTCTAGGCTCAATCTTGTTTCAGAAAGTATACTACCTTTTCCCCCCATATTGTAAGAGGCTTCTATAGCGTGGAGACTTGAAAATTTTACTTTCTTTCCAACGTATTTGCTCATGTTTACTGCTTTAAGAGCTGGCATTCGACCTTTAGCTTGAACTATTGCACATCTCCCATCCCTGTGTCTCCCCCTGCAGCTTCCCGGCATCCTTCTCTGCGTGCTTCCACTGCCTTGGTTTTCACTATAAGAGCCAGGCCCTGCATCAGGAAATGGGTGGACAAGGATGAAGAAAACACGCTTCTCTGACCTCAGGGAGACTCTCATCTTCAAATTGTTTCTCTAGTTCTCTCTGCCTGGGTGCCCCTGGCTTTCCTCCCATCTGTGTGCCTTTCATATTATGGTGTCCGATCCTCCAAGTTTCTCTTTTTCTTCTTCTTCTCCTTATCCTTCTTCGTTCTCCTCCTCCTCTCCCTGCTTCTTCCTCTTCTCCCCCCCCACCCCTCCCTCTCTCACTGCTTCTTCTCTTCCCAACCACCCTATCAGTTGGTCTCTTTCTGTTCCCTCCCACGCCACCTCCTCACCCCCTTCCCACCTCGCCTTGCCCCACCTACTCTGTTGGACCCTACCAAGGTTTAGACATTCTGGATTCATTCAAGTACTATTTTAAAAATTGTAATGACCAATTTCCTAAGTTCTTTGCAGACTCCCTTAACAGCTTTGAGTTTTATTTGAATCACTGAAACTTTACTTCTCTACCCTTTGTTCATTTTCCTTACCTCTTGCACCTTGCTCTGCACTCTCTTTGATTAATACAAAGCCTGCGTGTCAGGAATTTCCAGGAATAGGCGTCTCCATTTCTTCATTCATTTCTTCCCTTAGTGTAAAAACAAGCTTTTTCCCTGCTTACCTCACTAAGTAAAGCAAACTCACTAGAAATGACCCCGAGGTGCAAGAGTAATAAATAATTCCAACTTGACATTTATTTCTGTGCTTTTGCGACCTTTCAAAAAAATAAATCCTGAGGCAGCCATGTAAATTCTTATCTGAGCTGTCACATTTCAGACATTGATTCAGATCTTCTGGGAACAACTTGCAGTCTTCCATTATGGAGGCCAACCCCAAGATTCTTGCTACTGTATGGACTGTTTTTCAATAAAAATGCCCTAGCTGTGATAATCAAGCCACTGAAGGTGTAGATAGGCTTATCATCTATGATTTTTCCCCTTACCTACTCCTCCCCCTTTTCTGATCAATGCTTCTGGACTTCCCTTTAAAAAACCACCCCTCACCCCAACTCTGAGCCATTTAGTCTTGTGAATTTGACCCCACCCCTCATACCCCAGGTCTGAGGTCTGGCTTAATCCAATCCAGTTATTCCATCCCCTGACCACAGAGACGGTTGAGGCAGGCACATTATCTAAGCTGGAGGAAAGCATAGGCTCTCTGATCTAGGCTTGCTGACCTAACCAGAGGAAAGCATAGGACTTCTGCTGGGAACACTAGAACCCAGATTCTTTTTGCTGCTGTGTGGAAAGAAAAATCTCAGTAATTGCAGCAGCCACCCCAGAACGAGATGGATGAGCCTGCTAAGAATGAAGGCAGGAGGCTAAGAGAGGAATTGGGTCCTGGTGCTACAGAAGGATCTGCCAGATCAAGCCCTACCTGAAGCCAGCTGTCTCAGAATCCTCTTCCCAACTAGGCCTCAACTTTTGCACTTCTGTGTCTATCTTTGCATGGCCCAATCATAGCAAGAATCCTGCTAAATCAGTTTAGCCAGACTCCCCCTGCCCGGGGTTCCTCTTCCTCCACCAACCCCCAAGTGATGCCTGATCACCCTGGCCTGCCTTCAGCAAGAATCCTGTTAGGTTGGCTTAGCCAGACTCTCCCCTTACCCTTGATGTTTCCTATTGGTAATTTTCCATCCACTGACCCTCACTCTGCTCCTTGGCTATAAATTCCCACTTTTCCTTGTTATATTCAGAGCTAAGCCTAATCTTTCTCCCCTACTGCAAAACCCTATTACAGTAGTCCCTACACCTATAGGAAGAGTCTCCCTGAATAAAGTCTGCCTCACTATTTTAACTAGTGTCATGGATAATTTTTTCTTTAATAGTTCTTGCTGACCTGAAAGTTAAGCCTAGCACTGGTGGGTGAAAAGACTCATAATGATCTTTGCAAAGCCAGTGTCCAAGAGATCAGGAACCAAGAAAATGGGAGTAGATGCCTTTCCGAAGAGCAGTCATGGCCTTGAGTGGCCTGGAGCAAAATCAGTACATATTTTCCTAGGTGCCTGATATAAAAAAGTACCCGTTTTTGGCATCCCTTCCAGGATACAAAGTTTGCTGAAAGTGACCTCTTTTGTTGACTTTTAAAATTTTATGTCTCCCCCACCCTGCTGCCATGCCTTGCTGTTCTTGAGTTTGTAGGAAAAAACCCAACTGGAGTGACTCACACCACAATTATCCTTGGACACAAAGACAGACCTTGGGATTAAGCTTTTGATCTGTTCATTACAGGGGAGAAAAAAATCCTTTCCACTGCTGCAAATCTCCTCAGGCTTTGTGATTACTTCTAGAAAAAGATTATCCTATTTGAAGAAATACTGAATGTATAAAACAGTACTGAGTTACATTTGACCTGAAGATATTCAGAATTTGTTATTTTTAGTCTAAGAGTGGGTTATGGATTACTTATATTTATCTGCAAATGTATAAAATGTATCTTGTCCATCTTTTGGTGATATCTGCAATTTTAATAAATAAATGTTAGTAAGATCTTATAGGTCCTAATCCCTGCCATTAATTTGGTGTTTAGTCAGACCATCTCTGGCATCTCTTGTATTCTTGTAGAGGTAATTAGCCCTTGAATTTATGTGTATATGTCTTCTCTTCCCAAGTAGACAATAAATTAATTAAGTCAATGATCACACTCCTCTGATCCTTATCAGCAGCATAGTTTTGTACACAGAGGACAGCAAGTTGTGTGTCAGTTCCAATGACCTAGTTTACTGTGTTACAGCCCAAACTGTACAACAGATAGAGAAAGCACAGGCCTCAGTTTCCTACTCTGCCCAATCTGTGAGATGTAAGAGTCGTATATAGAAAGAATTTAACAAGTGCCAGGCATGCAGAGGGAGCGTAGGAAGTGGTGGGCTGGTATTAGCAGTAACAATGATGTAACTGCCCCTTACTGTCCTGCAGTGGCTGGAAGGACTTACTGGCATACCCTTAACCTGACACTGGCTTCCCAGTGGCTGGTGACGAACGCACCCCAAGTAGAGAGGATGGCTCCAAATAGTCTGTGCTTTTCCTCCTAATCCCCTTGCAGAACAACCAGATTGTGTCTGCGGAGCACCCTGGAGGTCCTTCTTTCTAGTCTCTTTTCTCTCCCTCCTCACTCTCTGCGGTCCTTATTACCCATCATGTCCCTCCTCCTCACCCACAGAGTTTCCAAATCTTTAAGACAAACCAGGCTTTCTCTTCCTAATGTTGGTTGCTTTTCATAGCAGTTCATGTTCTTATGCTGAATGACCTCCTTCCCACCAGGGTAAAAGATGAAAAGAATAAAGGGGGAAAAGGGACCAAAAATCCTGCATGGCCAAACAATAACAACGATAAAATCATCATCATCATCGTCACCATCATGATCATCTGAATTCTCTACCTGGAGTCCAGAGCAAAAGGAGGGAAGGAGGGGGATGGAAGAAAGAGGAGCTGCACTGAGTTCAAGTGCTTGACCATGGGAGGAGACAGAAGAGAAAAAAGGGAAACATCTATCTATGAAACAGAAACAGACTCACAGACATAGAGAACAGACTTGTGGCTGCCAAGGGGGAGAGGGGTGGGGGCAGGATCGATTGGGAGTTTGGGGTTAGCAAATGCAAACTATTACATATAAAATGGATAAACAACAAGGTCCTACTGTATAGCACAGGGAACTATATTCAATATCCTGAGATAAACCATAATGAAAAAGAATATAAAAAAATGTATATATATGTATAACTGAATCACTTTGCTGTACAGCAGAAATTAATACATTGTAAATCAACTATACTTCAATTTAAAAAATCTAAAAAAAAAGGAAAGGAAGAGGAGAGGGAATAGGAAGAAGAGGAAGACAAGAAAGAGAAAGAGGAGAAATTGGAGGAAGGAGAGAAGGAGGAGGAGATTGAGGAGAAGTACATGGAAGAGGAAGTGGGAGCCTTGGGATGGGGCAGGCAATAAGATACTATCCCTGGCTCATGGCCCAGGGTAGCAAATAACATTCTAGAGTCTGCAAAGGGTTGAAAACAGAAGATGACACCTCATTGCAGTTTATGAGTCAACTGAACAATTCTGCAGCCATTTAAATCTGGACCACCCTGTCCCCAAAAAGAGGAGGATGGATGCTGAAAGCCTTCAATTACAGAAACTTGTTACAGGCCAGGTACTGTGCCAAGCTGGGTGGCGGCAAGCAAGCTGTTTCATCTCTCTAGTCTTTAGGCTCTTCATCTGTAAAGAGACAGAGGTGGTGCCTACCTCATAGATTTGTTGTAAGGATTGAGAGAGCGAACGCATATAAAGTGGTTAATGGCAGTCCCTTAGAGGTGGCGGTGCTGCTTCTTACAGGAGGTGTGCGTGGGACAGGTAGGGAAACCTTTCCAGTGTGTAGATCCCATAAAGGTGTAGGCCACTTAGTGCTGATAAATTGCAAAGAGATATATATTCAATCCTCTTCTTTTGGTTCAGTCCCCACATCATCTCCAAGGTATGAAACAGGGATATTGTCCAGGTTAGTTAAACCTCTGTTCTCAAACATGTACATGCATATGAATCACCCAAGGATCAGAAAGTCTGGGGTGTGCCTGAGGTTCTGCATTTCTAGCAGGCTCCCAGGAGATGCCGATACTGCCAGCCCATGCACTGCACTGTAAGCAGTAAAGAGCTAACCAATAGCTTTGGTGTGACAGTGTCAATTGAAACATGAAAGCAATGCAGAAACCAGACAAGATACATGACCACAGATTTATTTCCTAATACTTATTCTCTTAATTTGGGGAGCAAACTGTCATCTGAATGAGTGGGAAGGAAGGAAGGAAAGAAGGAAGGAAGGAAGGGAGATAAAATGAAAATGAATTACTTCTAAGGCCATACAGTAAAAGACAGTAATAGTTAACAGAATTTTTCCAAATAGAGATTGGTCCTATTGAACTTACTTGAATAAATACATCTAAATCATTTGAAATCAACCAAATGTTCATCAAATGGAAGCTGCCAAAGTACTTGGAAAAGATTTTTTTTTGAGTGCTTAACATCTCTCCACCTGAGTCTTGTTTACATATTAAATTTGCTCAGCAAATCCAAAGGCAAAGACCAATCCCTATCAAAATATCCACATTTCCTTCTGAATTGAACTAATCACATATGAACAATTCAATTCAACTCATCAAACAACATCTGAACATCCTGTATGTACTGAGCGCCACCTTCGGTCCTGGAGAGGAAGAGAAGAAAGGCACTGAACACACGCTCTCAGGAGCTCAGGGTGTAATGGTGGACACAGACAATGGAGCCCTGCCATCATCTATGATGCTGGTCAGCACAGGGACTGCGGCACACAGAGGAGGGACACATTTCTCAGCCTGGAGAGGAAGGAGAGGGCACAGTGGGTAGGGATAAGTCAGGAAAGGCATCCTGGAGGATTTGAGGTCTGTCCTGCTTGTGTGAGTGGAAAACAGCTTCTGGATGTTCATTCTTCAAGTCTCCAACATGGGACAAGGAAGATCTGTCCTCCCTAGTCATGAATTGCTGGCTGGCAAGTCTTCAGTTCCTTGGCTTCTTTGCCACCCCATACCCTACCCACCACCACAGCCAATAGGGGGCAGAGACAGTGGTCTCCTGAGCAAAAAGAATCTCCAGGTATTACACTAATGTATGCAGTAGCATCTCATTAGCATCTTTGCCAGCAGAAAGCACATAAATAATTCATTGGTTCTGCTCTAGAATATCTGATAGAGTGGTCCAAACTCCCTTGCAGAAAGGGGAAGTCTCAGGTGCTGGGAGAGGGCTCTGATGGAGCAGCAGCTCTCAGGCTGGAAAGTCTTCACTCGTGGACCCACAGTGCTGCTCTGATGGAAGAGAACAAAGCGATGCATCGCTTTCCCTTTACCCAAGAAGGAGACTCCTTTTCTCCTATAAATGAGACCCTCTAAAAGAGTGGAAGCCGACCAGGGTGACCCACTTACAAAACAGAATAAAGATTCACTGTCAGGAAGCTCGCAATAACCCCAGATCAGCCCTTTCCAAGGCTCCAGATGTGCTATACGGAAACTGATCCACGGCCAAATTAGAAGTTCTGCAACACAGAGACCTTTTAAGCATTGTTTGATAAATAGTTTTCCCAAACATAATTGACCATAGAAACATTTTTTTAATAGCTGAGGACTTATTAACATTCATCAAAAACTAGTATTCCATAGATGGCAGAGTTGCAGTTAGAGTCAAAGACCTCAAGATCTGCTGCAGAATTCCTTCTCGTGGACTTCCCTGGTGGCCCAGTGGTAAAGAATCCACCTTACAAGGCAGAGGATGCGGGTTCAATCTCTGGTCAGGGAACTAAGATCCCACATGCCGTGGGGCAACTAAGCCTACGTGCCACAACTACTGAGCTCGCACGCCTCAACTAGAGCCCACGTGCCGCAAACTACAGAGCCCACGCACCCTGGAGCCTGTGCGCCACAACTAGAGAAGAGAAAAAACCCTCATGCCACAACTAGAGAGAAACCCTCACACCACAGTGAAGAGCCCTCGTGCTGCAACAAAAGATCCTGCATGCCTCAGTGAAGATCCTGTGTGCTGCAACTAAGACCCGACACAGCCAAAAATTAAATAAATAAATAATAAATCTTAAAAAGAATTCTTTCTTGCTCAGGGGAGGTCAGTCTTTGCTCTATTCAGACCTTCTATTGATTGGATGAGGCCCACCCCATTATGGAGGGCAATCTAATGTATTCAAAGTCCACTGATTTAAACGTTAATCTCATCTGAGAAACACCTTCAGAGAAACATTCAGAATAATGTTTGACCAAACATCCGGGCATCTGGGCACTGACACACAACATGAATCATCACACAGCCCTATTTAGTGTCATGTCACTCTATGCACCATCAGCTAAGCTTGACTAGAGCTGAAGGACCAAACCTTCCCAGCTGGCTCACTCCCATGGCTGGCAAGTTAGTGCTGCCTATGGGCTGGAAGCTCAGCTGGGCTGTTGAGAGAAAGGTGCAGGGCCAGGTTTCTCTCTATATGGGCTTCCCCATGGGGCCGACTGGGCTTCCTCCATCAGGATGGAGGTGTTCTAGGACTTATTACAACCCACCCTCTGCTCAAGATATTTACATTTATCCCACATGCAAAATATACTCACACCCCCTCCCCCAAGTCTCATCCCTTTACCACATCTGGCTTGAGGATCAGAAGCTTATCATCGACATAAGGTTCAGGTGTGTAGTAGCCCTGAGTAGCCCTGAGTTCAAAGAGACAGCCACAAAACATTCCGCCCACTGAGAAGGCGGGTGTATGTGCCCTCCCCTGAATCTGGGGACAGGGACCTCTGGTGACTATGCTGACAAATGGCAGATGGCAAAGTGATGCTGTGCTGGTTTCCAGGCCCGGGCCTTAAAAGACTGGTGCTTTCTGTCTCTTGGAACACTTGCTCTGGACCCTGAGCTGTCATGAAATCCAATTACCCTGAGACCATCCTGCTGGAGAGGCCAATGGTAGATGTTCCAGTCAACAGCCTTCCAACCACCCTGACAAGGCTCCAGCCATGTGAGTGAAGCCATCTTGGACCCTCCAGACCAGCCCAGACACCAGCTGAGTAGCCCTGAGTAACTCTGGTGGGCACCATAGGGGTAGATCTGCCCAGATTCCTGACCCACAAAATCATGTATTAAAATTGTTGTTGTTTTAAGCCATAGCAAGAGATAACAGGAACAAGCAGTATTTGACATCTTTTAGGTCACTAGTTTATAACTCTTGGTTTTATGTTTAATAGCAGAAACCTCCTTTCCAATAACCTCTCACATGGAACCCTAATATGTAAAGAGATCCAAGGAGCTACTTTGCTAAAAGTAAAACTCCCTCAACCTTTGTATCCCCATGGCTAAAGCACCTCTGAAAAAGGTACTCCTTGTTTTACAAAGACTATTCTCAAGGTCCAAGGCTTAAATGGCTTGCTTTATGTCAGTAGTTCTCAAAGTGTGGTTCCTGGACCAGCAGCATCAATATCTTCTGGAAACTTGTCAGAAATACAAATTCCCAAGCCACGCCCCAGATATACCAAATCAGAAACTCTGGGGTGGGGCTCAGCCTTCTGTGTTTTAACAAGCCCTCCAGGGGATTCTGACACACGATAGAGTTTGGGAACCACTGCTCTGTAACACAGAGTGAGGTAATTACCCAGCAAAACCTTGACTTGATCTGACCTGGGTTTGAATCCCAGACACTTTTCAGTTTTGTGATTGTAGGCGAGTTAATGTCTCAGCCTCAGTTTCCCTACCTGAAAAGGGAAGAGAGTAATAACTACTATTGATACCCTCTTCCATTCTTTCTCTCTCCTCTGATGGTTCCAACCCTTCTGGGTGATGGAAGAGGAGAAAGGGCTCTAAGCCCCAGGCTAACATGGTGACTCTGAGCCCTGCTGGTAGAGTGGGTGGCTGCCATTCCCTGAACCTGGGTTCTGGAGTTTCCTTCTAAGCAACCTTGACTAATTTGAAGAGCCAGGGAAGCAAGGAGGATATGCAACCAGTGAGATTTAATTTAAATTGAATGGCTTCACTAAAATTTCTGAGAGGAGCCTCAGGTGTCTCTAGCACATGAGTTCAAGTCCATCCCTGTACAGGAAACCCCATCTCTCCCTCTAGTCCTCATGCCTCTGTCTGAAACACCAGCCCAAGAGCCCTCTGCCCCTCCCGGACTCCTCCCCAGACCTCCCGGCAAGATGAAGCAAGCCAGACCACAGCTGGTTCTGCCTCTAATGACTATTTTCTTCATTTGCCTGTTTTCCCTTCTTTCTCATCATAATGTCAATACCAGAAGGAGAAGGTTGTCAGGGCAACCTAGAGTGGAGGCGAGAAGTTCATCCTTGACCAAGACCTTAAGTCTGCTTGGTTAAACACCCACTGAGCTCTTGGCTGCCCTCTGTTTCCTGGAAGCAAGAATGTAAAAATTCAACATTTTCTGCTTTTCTCCTCTTCTCTCCCTCTAATCATCTTAATTTCTCTCTTGTTCTCTTAAGTCAGCGTGACCTGTGTACGTTCTCCGGAATTTACTAGCTTTAACTCCTTCTGTTTCTACTAACTAAACTTGATACTCTTTTCTCCCTGAATCAATATATTGAGACGCTCCAGTACCCTGTCTGATGGGTACTGCCCACAGCACCCCACCTCATATGCTGGCGGGGGAGGGATTAGATGTGGTCTAGCACCAGGGGGGCTGGGGGCATGTGGCAGACACATGGATGTTGGGCTGGTGGTATTATTGTTTTAGTAATCCCTGTCTCCCTGGCTGGCATTCTCTCCATTATAAAACTAGAATGTCAGTGCTCAGAGGTGCCACAATTGTGTTATGATAGCATTTAAAATGAAAGAATGGAGAGAAACATACCAGAATACAGACAGTGATTAAGTCTAAGAGATGAGATAATTTTTATACTTTTCTGTATTTCCTGATTTTTTATAATGAGCATACATTACTTTTTAACCTTTCTTTTTGAAATAATTATATATTTACAAGAAATTGCAAAATAGTACAGAGAGGTCTCATGTACCCTCCACCCAGGCATATATTACTTTTATAATAAAAAATTAAAACTAAAAATAATTTCTCCTATACACACAGGAGCCAGCTTGAGAGTTCCCAATGGCCAAATCTGAGATAATTTGAGTGATAAATAACCATAGTAATGGATTATAAACCATAGGGAAAAAATCCATGAGTCCATACTGTTATAAATAAATACTTGAATAAGTAAATAAGAAGGAGAAGGGATAATTCTTCTTTAAAGTAAAATTCCGATTAATAAATGTACAATGAATGATAGAGATAGGAAATCAGCAATAGGCAAACAACATGGAATAATTGTTGTCCAAAGGCATTATCAATGGATGCCAAATCAATGGGTAAAAGAACGAAAAAAGAAGATATTTGCACAGTTTCAAAGTATCTCAAGATAATTATTAATTACAAAGGAAAAAATAGAAACTGCGCAGATACCTACCACCTTAACCAAGTGATGAAAGTCAACAGCACCAGTAATAAGACATGTTGATATCACGTATCCCTTATATGATTCATAATATCACTTCTGGTGCTCTTGTCCAAAATGCATTACCTCAATCTAATCATGAGAAAATCTCAGACAAACCCAAATTGAGGGACATTCTACAAAATGCATACTCAGTACTCTTCAGAAGTGGCAAGGTCATAAAAGACAAGGCAAGACTGAGAAACTGTCCCAGATTAAAGGAGACATGACAATTAAATGTAATGTGGGATCCTGTGTGGAGTCTGAACTATAAAAGGAGATTAGTGGGAAAACTAATGAGCATATCATTAGCATTCTTGGTTGTAAGCAACATAAACCAACAAGATTTGTTGGAAAACCATCAGTGTGGGGAGGAGGAGGCCAGATTTGAACCTAGGCATACTGACTCCATAAGGCCAGCTCCTAACCACTTCATTTTGCTTCCTTTTGACAACTAAATAAGCCTTTACCGAGACTTTGTGTTCCAGGCACTGGAGATATACAATTAAACAAAGACTTGGTCCCTGAACTCAATTATTGCCAACCATGTTGGTATCCCCAGTCCTGAGCATAGTGCCAGCCCCCTGGCAGGTGCTTAATAACTGGCAATCGAATGAATCAATAAACCAACGTGGTAGCTAGCCCCCAAGGTGGCCCCCAATGATCTCCACTTCCTAATGCTGACTCTTTAGGTAGTCCCCTCCTGTGCCGAATAGCGTTGTCCTGTGGGACCAATATAATATAGTGGAAGTGATGGTGTGTGATTTCTGAGGCTAGCTCATGAAAGACATCGTGGCTTCAACCTCTTTTTGTAGGATCACTTGCTCTGGGGCAGCCACATCACAGACACTCAAGCAGTCCAGGTTTACATGGCAAGAAACTAAAACCTCTTGCTAAGAGCCATGTGAGGGAACCATATTGGATGCAGATCCCTGAGTCCTGGTCAAGCCTTAAGATGACTGCAGCCCTGGCTGGCATCTTGACTTCAACATCATGACAGACCTTGAGCCAAAACCACTCAGCTAAACTGTTCCTAAATTCCTGATCCACCAAAACTGTGTGATAATAGTTATTATTGTTTTAGGTAGCTAAGTATTGGGGCAGTTTATTGCCCAGCAATAAATAACAAATACAGTCAGTGAATGAATGAAATGTCAGACCTATTCTTGCCCTGCTGTGTCTTGTGCTTATTATCATAGCATTGTCATAACAGTTGATTGTTTACAAGCCTGTATCACCTGATGCCCTGAGGACAGAGATGGTCCGTGGTCTCTGGGTCCCCAGTGCCTGGTGCCATACCTGACATATGGCAAGTGCTCAATAAATATTTGCCAAATGGATGAGTGCCAAGAGACAAATGGAGTCCTAAACCCATCTTTATCCAGAGTTCTCTAGCAGTCCTAAGAGTATTACTGCTGGGAAGGAAGAAATGGGATAGAGTTTTATTGAGAACACTGAAGTCAGCAGGGTTTTTTTCTCCTGACTTCCCATCATCAATGTATTCCAAATAGTTCTGAATTTGAAACAGAAACAGAAGTATTTAGTAAGGAGATCAATGCCTTCCCTCCACTCACTTGGGTTGAGGAATGACACCTCCCTCTATGCCACAAAGGTATAAAATGACCCTTCTTAGGTCACCTCAGTGGGCTGACTTGTCACTGTTTTGCAAATAACACAATATATAGAAATCGATTATATATAAAATTTAAACTTTTCCCTCTACTTGGGAAGCAGCCGTTAAAAATTATGAGAACGAAGACAACCTACGGAATGGGAGAAAATATTTGCAAATGATGTGACTGACAAGGGATTGATTTCCAAAATATACAAACAGCTCATATAGTTCAATATCAAAAAAACCAAACAGCCCAATCAAAAAATGGGCAGAAGACCTAAACAGATATTTCTCCATAGAAGACATACAGAAGGCCAAAAGGCACATGAAAAGATGCTCAACATCACTAATCATTAGATAAATGCAAATCAAAACTACAGTGAAGTATCACCTCACACCAGTCAGAATGGCCATCATCAAAAAGTCTACAAATAATAAATGCTGGAGAGGATGTGGGAAAAAAGGAATCCTCCTACACTGTTGGTGGGAATGTAAATTGGTGCAGCCACTATGGAGAACAGTATGGAGGTTCCTTAAAAAACTAAAAATAAAGTTACCATATGATCCAACAATCCTATTCCTGAACAGATATCCAGAAAAGACGAAAACTCTAATTCCAAAAGATAATGCACCCCAATGTTCATAGCAGCACTATTTATAATAGCCAAGACATGGAAGCAACCCAAATGTCCATTAACAGTTGAATGGTTAAAGAGGATGTGGTACATGGATAGAATGGACTCTTACTCAGCTATAAAAAAGAATGAAATAATGCCATTTGCAGCAACATGGATGGACCTAGAAATTATCATACTAAGTGAAGTAAGTCAGACAGAGAAAGACAAATACTATATGACATCACTTATATATAGAATCTAAAATGTAATATAAATGAACTTACTTACAAAACAAACAGACTCACAGACATAGAAAACAAACTTACCGTTGCCAAAGGGGAAGTGATAAATTAGGAATTTGTGATTAAAAGATACACACTACAATATATAAAATAGATGAACAACAAGGACCTACTGTATAGCATAGGGAACTACATTCAATATCTTGTAATAACCTGTAATGGAAAATAACCTGAAAAAGAATATATATATGTATGTATAACTGAATCACTTTGTTGTACACCTGAAACATTGTAAATCAACTATATTTCAATTAAAAATTTTTGAGGGGCTTCCCTGGTGGCGCAGTGGTTGAGAGTCCGCCTGCCAGTGCAGGGGACACAGGTTCGATCCCCGGTCTGGGAAGATCCCACATGCCGCGGAGCGGCTAGGCTCATGAGCCATGGCCACTGGGCCTGCGCGTCCGGAGCCCGTGCTCTGCAATGGGAGAGGCCACAACAGTGAGAGGTCCGCATACCACAAAAAATAAAAATAAAAAAAATTTTGAGAACTATTGATCGATATGGAAAATATATACAGTTCAGTGGGGAAAGCAAGGATAAAATTAGGTGGGCATCGCCAAGACTGTATTGGGCACCTCTTCAGATCTGCTTGGCCCTGCCTGTCTCTTAGTCCCGCCCACGCTGGGGTGACCAGTTCTGGGTCGACTCCAGCCAGCTTCTCACAGCTGCAACCTGACATTATGTGTCCCCTGCTTATGCCGCTCACCCTGGGGCTTCTCTGTCAATGCCATCGCCTGGGACTTAGGGGAAACCCACTCAGCACCCATGCAAGGGCAGCTCAGAAATGTGGGTGAGTTACCCCACGGGGAAAGCCTTTGACCGACAGGGGTTGGGAGCCAATGGAAAATGCTTCTCTCTTTCTCCCCTGACCCATGCAAGGTCCTCCTATGACTCCTCAGATGATCTTGGATCCAGCACCCAGGTGCACTCAGCTGTGGCCAATTCCATAACATTCTTGCCAGCTTCGCTCCCCATTTCTCATTCCTCCTCCCTGAAATCATGTTCCTCAGTAAAATATTTGCACAGAAACCTTTGTCTCAGACTCTGCTTTCTGGGGAACCAGGCCAAGACAAGCATCAAAACGTTCAAATAAAATGTATTTATAGGGACAGAGACTGCAAGGAAAAAGCACTAATATGATGGTATTGCTTGTGTTAGAGTTGGGGGAGGGGATTATGAGTGTTTTTTTTCTCTTTTCCCTATTTTAAACTTTTTCTTTTTTCTTTTTTTTGGCCGCGTGGCACGGCTTGCTGGATCTTAATTCGCCAACCAGGGATTGAACCTGGACCACAGCAGTGAAAGCGCTGAGTCCTAACTGGACAACCAGGGAATTCCCCTAAACTTTTTCTTAAAAGATGCATTCATTACTTTTGTACGCTTAAAAAATCATTTCCATTTTGGAAAAGAATAAAGACAAAAAGAAAAAGAAGAAGTGCTTAATAAAACAAAAAAAAGTGTTTATTATATTAAAACGTTAAACAGCCTATTAAATTGTTTTTAGAATATAATCACACAACTATGTAAAACAGATTTAAAATATTAAAAATTGTAAGTAAATGACAAAAAGATCATTTCTGTTTTGAAAGTCACTGTTGGAAATGGTACTGAACTAGACAGAAAACTGACAGGATGTCATTTGGAGACCTCTGCTCAGATGCTAATTGTCTTCCTTAAGGGGCAGGGGCAAGGGAGAGGTGCTGGGAAGGCTTCCTCCTCCGTGGGGTGGGGAATAGAGGGAGTGGAGTTAATTGGCCAGAGCGATGCTAAGGAGAACCTGTCCTCTCTACCCTGCTGGTTGCTGAGTTTGACATGGAGTGTTTGTTAGCATTTTGACCAGCTGTAATTTTGGCATTTTCTTCTACTTAAAACATCTGTATTAATATTGACATATTTAAACGTCCCAGGAACCTTTGAAGCTCTTCTTTGGGAAAAGCTCTTCAGCTCTTATGGAGTCTCATCATCCCACCTAGTCATTGGCCAAGGTTAGGGCTGGGGTCTCTGGGGGAATGAGGTAGGAGATAGGGGTTCTGGTGGGAGACAACCTAGGGGTTCTTATGGGTAGGAACAATCATGACAGCATCTTTTGGGGAGGAAAAAAGCACTGGATCCTGGAGGAAGCCAGGGTTGATGGAAGAAGGTCAGGAGCAGGATAGGGTGGGGCAATGTCCCCTTTGGGCTATTCTGGAGTCTTAACAGCCCTCCATTTGAGACTGGTCCTTGTAGGTGACACACTTGAGGCTGTCAATTCCAGTCAAAGAAGGGTGGCAGAAATCTGGAAATCTCAAGCTCCAAATCCCTTCCCTGCCTTTTTTTTTTTTTTTTTTTTTTTGCCATGCCACTTGGCTCGCTGGATCTCAGATCCCCAACAGGGATTAAACCTGGGCCAAGGCAGTGAAAGCCCAGAATCCTAACCACTAGGCCACCAGGGAACTCCCTGCCTGCATTTTCCATCAATGTTTCCAGAGCCACCTAAATGTGTCAGTTTTGTTTTTCATGCATTGATGTGGGAATTACCCCAGAGAGTCCCTGGTATTCCAGAAAGCCAGATGACAGGGCTTGGGATAGCCTGTTGGGTACTCTCTGCGCTTCTCTTCACTTCAGGGGGGTCAGTCAGATCCCCCAGATAGTAAAATGTCAGCTTTAGAACATAGTCCCCAAGGGCCCAGCTTGTGCCTACAGCAACCCCTCCCCACCCCCAGGCCTTTAGAGTCTTTAAATGCACTTTCACAGCACCCTGGAGGTGGCTGGGGTATCGATCCACATTATCACTCCCATTTTACAGAGGAAGAAACTGAGGCCAGAAGATGTCAAGGGATTGGAAACACAGTAATATGTGCTAGAGCTCAAACCTGCCAACCCCTCTGGCCCCCACATTTAGTAGTCTTTTCGTTATACCTGCAGTCCAGCAGTTCTCAAACTTTTCCATCTCAGAACCCCTTTATACTCTTAAAAATTAGTGAAGACTCCAAAGAGCTTTTGTAAGCTCCTTGAGGGCAGGGATCAGCTTTCTCAGTTTTGTGTGCCCATCCCCTCCCCACAGAATTCACACACAGTAGGCGGTCAATTCTTATGACAGGATGAGAAAGAGAAGATGAAAGGAAAATGGAAGGCAAGACAACCCCAGGTAGGTCCAACTTGACTGATGGTGGTCCTACCTCACCATCACACCAGCTCGTCCTCTGGATGCCCCTGCCATAAACACTGCCCCTTCACGACTGTTCCACAATGACCAACAGTTAGAGCCTGCAGGCCAGGAGCTGCAGACATCAGCTGCGAATCATCAACACAGAACAGGCAACATTCATGAGCACATACTGTATGCCAGGCACTGTTCTATCACTTTACGGGGATGGTAATTAACCCTATTTCTCAGCTGCTATTATTTTTACGGATGAGGGAAACTAAGGCACAGAGAAGTTAACCTGCCACAGTTACAAAATGAGTAAATGGAGGATCCAGGGTCTGCTCCAGATTCTGCTGGCTTAACCACTCCTCAATGCTGCCTCTCATAGTGGGAAAGAGTAATCTGGAAGGGGCTGCCACAAGACAGGAGCACCTAAAGGGAGATGATGAGGCCTCAGCGAGGAAAAACAGCCAAGGAAGCAGCCCCCAGACCACACTCACCCCTGCAGTCACATATAAATATACCCAAGTCCATGGTGTGCAAGTAAATGTTTAATAACCAGCTCTCTGGAGTGGCAGGGACGGATCTGTAAGCATTTGCTCATTTCCATGGTGTAAACATTCTCCCACCATGGCTGATTTCAAGAGACCAATAGTTTACCATCAGTTTACAAAATTCCTGAATATTTAACCATTGGCTCTTGTGAGCATGTACGGTCCAGCTCTGGCACACCACTGTACAAGCCAGCCCCGCAGCACTGATTTGGACCCTAGATACCCAGCAACACATAGGACGCTACCTGAACGACTGCCATGAGATGGACTATCAATGGCATTACACAGATGGCTACATAGCGGCTCAGAACACATAAATAATTTTCTCAGGGCCACAGAGCTAGAAGGAAACCGAGCAGGGACTCAAATTCAAGTCTCCAGACCCACACTGTCCAGGGCAGCAGCCATGAACCACACGTGACTATTGAACACTTGATGTGGGGCTGGTCCAAACTGAGATATTGCTGTAAGTGTAAAACACACACCAGATTTTGAAGACTTCATAAGAGAAAAAAGACCGTAAGATATCCCATTTATACATTTTTATGTTGAATATATGTTGAAATGATACTTTTGGATATGCTGGGTTAAATAAAATATATTTTGGAAATAGATTTTCTTTTCTTTTTTTCTAATGTAGCTACTAGAAAATTGAAAGTTAATATCTAACTCACGTTCTATTTTTATTAACATGACTACACTCCTGGTCTAGAGTTCTGCCTGCAAAGCACCAGGCATCTCTCATATCCGGGGATACCCAAATCCCTATAGGTCCCTATGTAAGCGAGCGAGTGCGCGCACACACACACACACACAATCCGCTTGCGCAGGACAACTTACACTCTGCCTCCCCCACCCCCAACACTCACCACTCGTCCCACAGAGCCACTCAGGGAAACAGGACCCGGGGCCACAAAGACACACAACCCCCAAGACCAGCCACAGAGCACCTGCCTGAGGACATCATTCGCCCCCCCCCCCCACCGCCGCCCCATACTGGACTTGAGGGAAAATGCTGTTCTAGAACATCGGCTGGGGGTGCCTCCCACCCATTGATCAGCAGCTCTCTGTCTGGCTGAGTGGGAGACATGTGGCAGATGGCACCTCTACCTGTAGCATCAGTCTCTTTGAGGGGGTTCTTCTGAGAGAAGGATGTTTGCCTTGGTGCTGAAACATTACTGCCTGTGAATTTGAGCTGCAGGGTGGGCCCTTGAGTAATGAGAGCAATGGCTGAGGTGTCCAAGATGAAGGTGGCTTCTATTTGGACCCGGCTTTTCCCAAGCTATCTTCTTCCTGAATTTTCTGGCTTGAATTTTTCCTGATAGCGGGCGCCCAGGACAGAGGGTGCCATATCAGAAGCCCACCGCTGCCTGCTTCTCAGTGAATTTGCACACCCTTGTGCCCTTGCGTGAGGAAAGCAGGAAAATCAACACATTTTCTATGAGGCTCCTCTCTACCTCACCCATGAGCACACTTGTTCAGCACGCTGCTGGCTGTGCTGTGGCCTCACCACACCGGCTCACTAATTTTTAGGGCAATTTCCAAGTTCGCAGTCGTTGAGCCTCTCCAAAGGGTTTTGTTTTTCTTCCCTTAAGCAGAAAACAGTGGACCTCTGGCCCAGGTGACATTAATCCCACAATCACATGGAGGTAATTATCCAAAGGCAGACTTTAGATTCCATAAAAAGTCAGGACCACAGCCCCCAGGCAAGCCCAGCAAGACTCGGCTTCCAGAGGTCTCTGCGGTCCCTGGCATCCATCACAACAACCAGTGAGGGCTTATAAAGACTCATCATGAAAAGCAGGCAGGCTCTGGAGATGTAGCCTTCCTGCTCTTAATTGCTTAATTAGGTGGAATATTGCCTGCTGGATTCAAATCAGATGAGCTCTTCCGCAGACACAGCTGACTACAGAAGGCTCAGGGCTGGGTGGGGAGGCAAGGCAACATGGAAGATTCTAGAACCTGTCCTACCACGGGATGAGGCCTAGGTTAGAAGGGAGGTGAGGCTCTTGTCTCTCACTGCCATCAGTTAGTTTTGACACCTGGACACACAGATGTCCCTCTAGGCCTTGGTTCCTTCCTCAGTAAAATAAGATGGTGGTGAGTCGGCCTTCCTCAGGCTCTGCAATATCAGGGCTGCAAGTAGCAGAAAACCGCAGTTCAAACTGGATTGTCATTTGCTATTTCACACAAAAGGCAGAAGAAAGTGCGCCCGAGTCAAGGTACAATCAGCAGCTCAATGTCATCTAAGACCCAGGTTCCTTCTCTACAAGGCAGCTGTGGCCCCTCCAGGTGTACTTCCCAACTCCTGCGGTTAGAAGGCAAGAGGGCCTGTCTCGCCTCCCGGAGAGGAGGAAGCCTTTCCCAAAGGCTCCTCCCAGAGACCTCCCCTCACATCTCATTGGAGGAACTTCATCACATGCCCACTCCTGAGCCAATCATTGGTAAGGAACATTGGACAACCTGGATTGGTTCTGTTAATAAGGTGGAAGGTGGGGAATGGATGGTAAATGGGCAACCTACAGCGTCTGCTACAGATACCACTTACATGTAAATGGGAAACAGAACAGGTCTGGTCTTGTCCCCCTTCCCACCTGACCCCCTCCCGCCTTCCTCCATTTCTCTTGTCTTCCTTTTCATTCTTATTTTTTGGCTGCCCCACATGCAACTTGCAGGATCTTAGTTCCCTGACGATGAACTGAACCCAGGCCATGGCTGTGAAAGTGTGAATTCCTAACCACTGGACTGCCAGGGAATTCCCTTTTTTATCCTTTTAATCTCCATTCCAGTTATAATTGGAGGGAATATAAACCAAATCAAACTGGCTTAAGACTTAAAAATATATATATTGGCTCATATAACTGAAAAGTTGAAGAGGAGATTGACACAGTTTGATCCAGGGGTTTCAGTGGTATCAAGGAGGGCTGGACCTTTCCTCCTCTTCATTGCCAGCTCTGTGCCAGCTTATTTCTCAGGCCAGCTCCTTCTCTCTGTCCTTTTGTTAGATGATATGGCCTTTGGCAACTCAAAGCTTCCACAGTTCCCAGCTCAAGGCTCTGGAAGGACAATATTCCAGTTAATAGGAACCATCATCCAGTTAATAGATATTGCTATATTAGAAAGTCACTCCAAGCTTAGTGGTATAAAACAACTGTTTCTTATGCTTATGGAGTCTATGGACCAAGGATTCAGACAGGGCATGGCAGGGTTGGCTGTTCTCTGCTCCACTATGTCTGGGGTCTCAGCTGGTACCTTAGTGTGCTTGGATTACCATAACAAAATACCATAGACTGGGTAACTTAAACAACAGAAATTTATTTTCCTACAGTCTGGAGGCTGCAAGTCCAAAATCAGGGTACCGGCACAGTCAGGTTCTGGTGCAGGTTTCTTCCTGGCTTGCAGACAGCTGCCTTCTATGTGATCATAAGGACTTTTCTTAGCACGTGCTTGCGACAGCTCTCTGGTGTCTCTTCTTGTGAGGGCACTAGTCCCATCATGAGGCCATCACCTCCATGACCTCATCTGACACTAATGACCTCCCAAAGGCCCCATCTCCAAATACCATCACATTAGGGATTAGGGCTTCAACATATGAATTTGGGGGTATAACATTCAATCCATAACAGCCGGCGAGACTCAAATGGCTGGGAGCTGGTATCATCTAAGTGCTTTTTCACTCCATGTCTAGCACAAGGGGTGGGATGACTCAAATGACTAAGGGCTCATATTCCCTCCCCTCTCCTCCCCTCCCCTCCCCTTCCCTCCTTCCTCTCCTCTCTATTCTACTGTCTGGTGGTTCAAGGCTGTAAGAGCAAGTGTTTCAACAAACAAGACAGAAGCCACATGATCTTTTAAGCTGGAGCCTTAAATGTCAACTGGTGTTACTTACATCATATTCTGTGCTCAAAGCAGTTATGATCCTGCCCAAATTCAAGGGGAAAGTCATGGGCTACAATTCTAAGGCAGGAGTATCACAGAATTTGTGGCCATGACTTAAAATCACCACAAGGGGTCCCTCTCTCTCCCAGAGTGCTTATGATCCCAGGAGAGGTGACTGATTGGTCCTGCTGGTGTCCCAGGACCACCTCTGGATCGATCACCATCAGCACATGGATGTGGCGTCTGTCCTAAGTGGCCAGTCATGGGTATAAGCTCCAATTTGTGCCACTTGATGGACATGTGACCTTGGAGGAAGAGGGCTTAGCTGACGAATACTTGTAGGACAGCAGGAACCTTTGAGTTCATGGCTAGAGTCTATTATCCTTAAAATGATGAAATGTACAGATTCTTTTCCACCATTACACACTGGTAAAAATCGAGAAAGAAGGATAGCTAAAGGCAAATAACATTAAAAGTGCGCCCAGGCAGGCCCCTGGTGAGGCCCTGCTTCCACCTCTGCTACCCTTCCCTGCCTTTCTGCTCATCTGCACCTGAGCCAGCCCTCAAGGTACAGCTACAGCTAACCCCCTCCTGACACCACCCCTGATCGCCCCAGGCTATGGACGTTTCCTCCTTCCCCGAGCGAATGCACTACACATCATCGTCCATCCCTGGTCTCTGCGTTTATCTTCTCCATCCCGTCTCTCCCAGAGCCCACCTGCAAACTTGGCCTCTCCACCCCCGGGAAGGATTCTCTCCTGAAACAGGAGGAGTTTAAGGAATTCCCGGGATTCTGTATTAAGTTACTTTGGTTGCCAGTCCAGCTCTGATAACTGGGTTCCTAAGTTGTGCCCCACAATAATGACATCCAACATTTCCAAGCTCTATCTATGTGCTTTACATGTGTGTTCCCATTTCATAGTAAAGACAATTCTAGCACTGTTTTCCCATTTTACAGAGGCAGCAGAAGCACAGAGAAGGTAAGAAACCTGTACCTCCTCAAAGGAGAGAACATAGGTTCTACCCCTTGACGTGGAGGTGGCAAACTTTGGAAGACCGTGTGGTATCCACTTTTAGAAAATACTATCTACCACACCATGCTCTCCTTCTTAAAAATTGCTTTTTATTATCAAATAATTGTGAAGATTTGCAAAGATGGTACAGAAAATTCTGTGTGCTCTTCTCCTAGGTCCCTCTGTTGTTAACATCTTACATAACCATGAGTCATTTATCATGGCACATACAGTCACTAGGTCTCCATGGCCTTCTCTGATCTGGGCAGCTTCTCTCTCTTTCATTATCTTTCACAATGTTACTTTGGCAGAGGACTGGGTCAGGCATACACTCTCATTTTGATAAACACACAAATCTCACATCCTGCTTTAATGATGTATAAAATTTAAAAAGTAAAATTCCATGACCATAAAGTCGCTATCATATTGTATGCTTTCCCCACTATACATGACCATATAGAGATTGTGATTTTGTCACCCTAGGGATCTGGGCCCTCTTTCTTATATGGAAAACTATTCATTGGCTGATCTGAGCCTCGCTTTCCACATTTGATAATAAAGGAGGGGGTGGGGTGGGCTAGAGGATCTCCAAGCTCTGCCCAGCTCTAAAAGTTGATCCCACAAAATCAATTACGTGAACTTAAAATAGATTTTTCAATCCTCAATTCTTAGCCAAACTTCTACATTGATTTTAAGGTAATTAAAGAATATTAAATAAGTTTCTTATAAAGCCTGAGACCTAAATTTTCTGTCTCTGGGCGTTCTTCTCACTCTCCCTTCACCTCACCAGACTCAAGGCTCGGGGAGGGCAGGGTGGACCTCAGGATTCATCATGCCCCAGCACTCAGCTGAGCAGCCAGCCTCAGTCAGCACTCAGGACATTTGATGGATGAATGAAATCACTTGCAGATGGACGGCCCCATTTGCCTCCTTGTTGCTCTATTTCTGTTACGAGTTCACTAACTTCTATAACAAGTTTTTTTTTTTTCCTCCCAAATTACACATTCAAGTCCTCCAGGGAGGCAGCCTGGGGTACTATTCCCTTTATCCCTCCCATACTGTGCCCACTGTATCTACCTCGGAGGGTAGTCGATGAATATTGTGGGCATCAGCACAACCGGGTCTGGGCGCATCTGAGTGAAAGAATTTGTCATTCATTCATTCAACAAATATTTACTGGACACCTAATATATGCCAGGGCTTTTCTAGGTACTAGGGCATATTCTCTTGGGGATAGGATGGCCTATCTCTTGGATAAGATGACATTTGAGCAGGGCTCTGAAAACTTCCCACCAACTGATGGCTAAATGTATCGGAAAGATAAAATGAGGTATAAATCATACTAAGGCAAAGTGTCTGCATTAAAACATCAACAACAGGATACTTTATTCCTGGTGAAATACATGATTGGTTTTGCTTCATTTTGCTGCAAGGTCTTGGGTTATTTTGTTTTGTTTTTCACTAAAGTGGCCCATCAGGAAGAGTCTGGGGGCAAGGACAGCCTAGAAATGCAATAAAGGTAGAATGGGGTGTTTGGGTTTAGATTCCATCTACTTTAGAGCAAGACAATTAGGCCCAGCATTTGGAGGCGGGGCTTGGAGGCTCACTGTAGTGCCAACTTGGATTTGAGTAGCTCACCCTGCCCTGCCCTCCTTGAAACTGAAGGATGCCATTTGGAAGTCACTGGACAGTAAGAGACCCCCCAGTTCTTCTAGAAACCTTACCCTCTTCCAGTTCTACACCCCCTGGTCAAATCACCTGTCAACCACACCCTGAAACTGCTGACCCTCCCTTGGTTTCCGGGCACGTAGGGACACCGTACTTCTGACTTCTCCATCCTGGAGGGACTCTCATTTCTCTTGTCTCTCTCTTTTAAAGAAAGAAACCCATTTCCTTTCAAATGGGATCCAACAGTTTAAGAAAAAAAATCTATTGAACTTTGTTTTTTCCTCTGGTCTCTTTTTTTTTTTTTTTTTTTTTTTAAAGGTTTATTTATTTATTTATTTATTTATTTATTTATTTATGGCTGTGTTGGGTCTTCGTTTCCATACGAGGGCTTTCTCTAGTTGCGGCAAGCGGGGGCCACTCCTCGTCGCGGTACGCAGGCCTCTCACTGTTGTGGCCTCTCTCGTTGCGGAGCACAGGCTCCAGATGCGCGGGCTCAGCAGTTGTGGCTCACGGGCCTAACTGCTCCGCGGCATGTGGGATCTTCCCGGACCGGGGCACGAACCTGTGTCCCCTGCATCGGCAGGCGGACTCTCAACCACTGCGCCACCAGGGAAGCCCCTCCTCTGGTCTCTTGGTAAGACGGATTTGGGTTTTGATTCTGTCAAAATGAGAAATCTGCCTTGTTCTGTAAAATCAGAGATTGGAAGCGTTTCTCTTTTCTTTCTTTCCATTTTTAAGCTCTCAGGGACACGGACTGACAAGGGAGCTGCATCTGACTCTGGACACCTCAAGCACAGCCAGCGGTGCCCCATCGCCCAGGAGCCCATCCCTGGGTGCTGGGTTTTAGCACCACATCGTACCACAAATGCCAGGAGGTGCCACTCACATCCTCATCCATGATGGGGCAACCTTGTGCCTGACAGATAAGAGGAAGCTTCCTCTTGATGAGGCACTGCCACTCCAAAGGCCTAGGTTGTTTAATGGAAGGAACCAGCAGAGATTCTGCCTCTAAACTGCCTTGTGACCTTGAGCAGGTCACCGAGCATCTCCGACCTGTGTCTCAACTGTAAAATATGAGGTTTTAACAGATGAGTCTTTTGTGACATAGTGGTCCTTTTTCGACCGATGCTGACACAGCAAAAGGCCACTATGTTCAGGGTCCCGTATTAACCAAACTCAGTTGACCCTATAGTAAAACATAAAGTATTTCTCCCCAAGTCCAAGAAGCACTAAGCTTTTCTTTTTCCTGTTTTTTTTTTGGGGGGGGGTGGCAGTAGCTACAAAAATGACATTTTGCAGTTTAAATAGAAAGAATGAGGAAATGAAAGAGAGTCCTGGAGGCAGGTCAGGGGTGAAAGATATATTTTCAAACATAGTAAAGGTGACTGATGGTTGCTTTGCAAAGGTGACCTTTGTCAAAGGTGACAGTTGTTTGCTTGCTGGCATCTTCTTGGGGAACCCCATCTTGCCCTCAGGAGATGCTCTGGTGGGACAGTCAGTCAAGGTTCCCTGCCTACTGAGAGGCTAGTCCAGTAACTCTGCTTCCCAGGAAGATGGATAGTGGATCCAGTGCCAAGTCCAGGGGGCCAGCGGGAAGGGCTCCACTCAGGGCATTGCTGCCCTGAAGAGGCTATCTATTCCTTCCTGCTGTCTACATGCTCCTGTCTTCCCGAGACCCAGATGTTTAGCTTTGTCTTCAATTTGGTGTCACCCCATGACCTTCCACTAAATTCCAACTTTCATCTAAGTTAGTCAGAGTCAGATTCTGTTGCTTGCAACCAAGAACTCTAGATCTAATGGACATTTTATTTCTCCTCTCCTTCTTCCAAACTTTTCTGAAAACACAAAGAAGGAAGGAAGGGAGGGAGGGAGACATCAGTGTGTTTAAAATGTGTTTTAGCCACAGAGCCCTTTTTCTCTAATTAAATCTAATGTGGACTCTACCTAAGACAGATGAAAGCAGAGCTCCTTGTCCTCCTCCTGCCTGTTCTGTTTCAGCTTCCCCAGATCTGCTTCCTCAGAATCCAGAAATCTCAGCCACCATTTACTCTGTTAATACCTACCTGTGAGAAGTTAAGGTTCCTTGGGGAGAGGGGCCAAGGAGAGACAGGGAGTAACAGCAGCATTCATGGAACACCACCTGTGCTCTAGGCACAGCTGGGAGCTTCACACATGCTGTTCTAGTTACTATAACCAGCCTGTAAGGTGGGTTCTGTTATTATCATTTGCAGAGGAAACTCAGAGATCCAGCAATTGGCTGGAAGGCACATAGATACAAGTGACAGAGCTGAGATGTGAACCCCGGTCTCTTGTGACCTAACACAGGCAGATGGTCCCCCACTTGGCACTGTTATGGGGTATACAGTATGCCTCTCCCACACCTGCATGTCCATACCACCAGCAGTTCCTGCCCCCAGAGCCTTTGCCTTACTCAAATGCTTCTATCAACGGAAGTGTCAAATAAAATTCAATAAAGTATTGAACAAAAGAACAATGACTATATGAAAGGAGTACAGTTTAAAGGTTAAGAATACAGGGTCTGGCATCAGATGGGCCTGGGTGAATCCCAACTTTACTGCTCACCGGCTCTGTGATGTTGAGCAAGCGCAGGACCTCTCTGTGCCTCATTTTCCTCACCTGGAAAATAGGAGATAATAATATTTCCTATTGTGATAAGCAGAATAATGGCCCCAAAGATATCCACATACTAATTCCCTAATCCCTGGAACCTGTGAATATGTTACATTATTTGGGAAAAGAGAAGTAAGGTTGCTAATCACCTGGACTTTAAAATAAAGAGATTATTTTGGATTATCTGGGTGAGGCCAACGTAATCACAAGGATCCTTACATGTGAAAGAGGGAGGCAGGAGAGTCAATGTCACGGTAATGAGATGTGAGAAAGACTTGCTGGCTTTGAAGATGAAAGGGGACCATGACCAAGGAGTGTAGACAGCTTCTAGAAGCTGGGAAAGAGAATGATTTCTCCCCAGAGCCTCCAGCAAGGAATGCAGCTCTGCTGACATCAATCCTTGATTTAAGTCCAGTGAGACTCATCTCAGGCTTCTGACCTATGGAACTATACGAAAATAAATGTATTATTTTAAGACATTAAATTTATGGTAATTTGTTACAGCAGCAAGAGAAAACTAATGCACGCCACTGAGAGGGTTGTGAGGATTATTGGCGATGCTACTGGATATGCAGGAACACAGGGAAGCTGTGTTTCCTCATTGGTTGGTGTGCAGAGCTGGGAACTATTGAGAGTGGTGGTGAGCTGTGCCCTGTTTCTTCTGACCATCCCTGTCCACCCGCCCACCCCTGCACCTTCATGCCTTAATTATGTTGGAATGTTTCTTTATAATCACACACCCGATGACTCCCTTCGTCACGCTGAATTCTAAATTGCACTTGAAGTAGCTTGTACAATGTGTGTCTTCTGATTAGCTTCTTTCTGAGCTCCAAAATGAGGGTAATCAGAGTGGAGGACAGACCTTACTGTGTACCCTGGGATGGAGGAGAGGGCAGGGGATCTCTCCATTGCAATTTTCTAATAAGACTTGAAGAGCTTTTAAAGAGCCGGCTCACCTCACTCTGCAGGCCTGCGGTCATCCTTCCTCCCATCCCCTCCAGAAACGCAAGCTCTCAGACTTACCCTTCCAGGTTCCGACGCAGCTGCCGTTAGTCCCTCCTTCACCGTGGTCTCTCCTCCTCTGAGATTGTAGTTTGTTCTGGAGACTAGGAAAGTGATTATAACCCAGCTGTCAGTCATATCCAGCCAACCCCCTGAGATCTAGATCAGCTTGACTCAAACTCCCCTATTGTGTGGACTATGGAGCCCAAAGCCCCCTCAAAAATTTCTGAGGATTTTCAAATGGGGTCTGGCTCTCCTGTGGTCACGTCTTCCCAGTGAAAGATTTATAAGAAAGCTAATGAAGCTTAAATTCCAGGGCTGTTCCCTTGTGGGAGGCCCTACCAAAGTGTTCACGTGGTCATATGTTTTGGTAAAATTTGCAAAAGGTTGATATTTTTATATTATTTTTCTTTAAGGGCATCTCACCAAACTGTATGAGCTTCAGATTCCATGAAATTTGGATCTGCCCCTGCACCTAGCTTCCTGTCTGTATGCCACAGTGCAGTCACCCTCACACAAGATTCAGCCCTTTGTTTTCCTCCAAAAGGTGTCAAGGTACTCCTGAATGTGGTAGACCTCGCGCGCGCACGCGCGCGCGCGCGCGCGTGCGTGTGTGTGTGTGTGTGTGTGTGTGTGTGTGTGTGTGTGTGTGTGTGTTACGGTGGGGATGGGAAGAAAGGGATTACAACTACAACTGGCCACTAGGCGTCCTCATTCTTAGAAGTTTCCTTGGGCCACCAGCATGGACCACCTGTTTCTGCTACTTTTACCCCTAGGGACCCACCCTCTGGGTAGCTGTGGCTTCTCTCTGCCTCATTTCTTTTTCCTTCTTCCTCTCAGGAGCACAGCAAATTCCTCTTACTCTCTCATCTTTAAGCATTACTTTTGACTTCTCACCTTGTAACCTCCCTGCTCTGCCCTCAAAAGTTGATCATGGTATCTTCCCAGACTGGCTTTCCTAAGAGGGCTTAGGGTACCTACAGTTAACAGAGTATATTTTTACATCACAACATGGTTATCACAGAAAGTATTGGGCTTTTCTTTTCTAGAGCTGGGGGTGAGCATACCCAAGGGTCTGGGGGATAACACAGTCAATAGGGTGGAGGGGGAACCTGCAAGCAGAGGTGATTGGGAAAAGGGGGAGTGGCCAAGAGCTTTGGCTGAAAAACAAGTGTGTTGAGATGCTGGTGCTAGGCCCATTTTTTCCCAACCCATTGGAAAGCCTCAGGACTTACAGCCAGCTGAATAACACAAGGGGGAAGGGACCATTCCCTCCTTTGTGCCCAGCTGGATCCTAACGGCTGGTCATGGTGGCTCCTATAATATTTTATTTTATGTTTTTGTTTATGCATTCGTCTCTGCCTCCATGGTCCTAAGTCCTTGATGCCGAGAAAATATGTTAGTTTTTCTGTTCCTCCCCATTTAGCATAGGACCTGGTATATTTCTTGAAAATTTCTTACTTATGAAATAGTGATAATATTAGCAGTTATCCCATAGAGTAAATATATAGATTGAATGAGGTAATCATCTAAAGTTCTTAGCATAAAGTTTGGCACAGAGTAAATACTCAAAAAGTATCCCTTGTTAATATCATTGAATGAATGACTGGGTGAATGAATGAATGAGGTGCTTTGGTTTAATTCATCAGCACAAGCTTTTACATAGGCTTGGAGTTCCTTTTTCATCTTATTTCTTGCTATATTGAACTAAAAGAAATGGCATGATAAAAGAAAAGAAAGATAATCAAGTGGAAACCACAACTGTTTAATTATATCTAGAAATACAAATTTTTCCTTTTAAATTTCTAGGGTACTGACAGTAATCGAATGCAGTGCCACCTATCAGCTGGAGGAATGTATGCACTGTCAGTGAAGGTTGCCTTCTTTCTTTCAGAAGAATTACAGTCCACCTTCCACATCTGCAGATTCAACCAACCAGGGGTAGCAGATATTTTTTATTTTATTTTATCTAAAAATTTTTTGGCCACACTGCACGGCATGCAGGATCCTAATTCCCTGACCAGGGATTGAACCCTTGCCCCCTGCAGCGGAAGAAGGGAGTCCCAACCACTGGACCACCAGGGAAGTCCCCTAGAAAATATATTTTTTATAAGATTCCAGAAAGTTCCAAAAAGCATAACTTGCATTTGATGTGCACTGGCAACTATTTACATAGCATTTACATTGTATTTATAACTGTTTACATAGCATTTACATTGTATTAGGTATTATAAGCGATCTAGAGATGATTTAAAGGAGTGGGAGTGCAAACCCTTACAATTTAAGATCCTTTCCAAAAAATCCCTACCAGAGGAGAAAGGGGAAAAAAAGGGCAAAAAAGGACAGAAACACCATGAAGCAGCCACAGAGAGAAGGCGAAGGAGACAGGGACCTAAAGAGGGTGCATTTCAGTGAAGTGTGGAGGCCCTCCTGCAGGTCTGCGCTCCCATCTCCCCATCTCTGGATAGATGGAGTGAATTCAGAGCTTTGTGACCCAGCCTTGGTCCCATGGAGCAGCTAGAAAGGACTGATGGGAATTGTTGACCAATGTGCCTGGGTGTTGGGAGGGAAAGCAGATTGTAGGGTGCTTTTCAGATGCAGACCGCCTCCAAAATGTAGCACCAGAGTGAGTGCATGTTATCAGAAAAGCTGCCTACACAGCTCAGGAAAATAAAGAGATTTCCAGGCTGACGATTTTTGATAAGCTTTGATCTTTGACTTCATAAGCAGTAGCAAATTCTGCTCAAATCAAAAGGCCAGCTGGTTGCCTGTGGAAACCTAGATTTTAGTTGAGGAAAAAGAGGAATTAAAAAAAGTCTTAATTAAAAAAAAATTCACACTAAGAAGGCAACATGTTTAGTCCCAGTTTACAACAAATTCCTTTTGGTTCCAAAGCATCTTAATTATCTAGAATTTATGAGGACTTTCAGACCCATCTACAGCACCCCAATTATCCAGATGTGTCTGCCCTGAAAAGGGTTACATAGTAGTAGCCTATCTGCTAGTATAGACTCTGCCTGGAAAATGACTTATGTTTCCATTATATCAAAATTATATAGGCCACTTTGGAAAATACTGGATCACATACGTTAACACTAGAGCTAGAAATGACTTCCTGGGGCTTAGGTCTATTCCTCTGCCTTCTGGAAGCTCTCTGACATCTGAAGCCAGTGATTTTTAAAGTCTGTTTTGGAAAGTCCCCAGGAGTCAAGATTTCACAGTCTCTGGATTTTAGTACCTAATCACTATTCCTACCAGGATATTCTTTCCAGAGAACTTGATTTTCTCCAGTGGTAACTTAAGCACAGGTCCAGGGAAAGCAGTAATGAACGATCAATGTAGTGTTTAAGCACATATTTCCCCCAGGTTTGAGGCATCTCTGGTGCGTTTGTTATTCTCCCTCTGCCTCTCCCTTCTTCTGTTCTTGGCCCTGCCCTGTGTACCCCAAGGCTGATCCTGAGGACAGCAGCACCAGGGGTTCCCTCGCCTTCTGGATTCTGGCGGGGTTGGCCAATGCGAGACCTTCCTCGGGGAGGAGAGCCAGGGAAGGTCTGCTCTGTTGGCCCTGCTCTGGCCCTGGCCATGGCCCCATGACCACTGCTCCCTCGGGGCAGTCCTTTCTTCATGCTCTAGCCCTCAGGCCTCCAGGAATACCTTTCCTCCTCCTTTTTAGGTCCGGTGGTAACAACAGCCCCCATTGCGGTTGGTCTCTGGGTTTCCTTAACCTGCCCAAACTCTGTAATAACAGCCACAGCATTGAAGTCTCTTGAACCGTAAGTGCTAGATTCCATTCCAGCCGGGACCCCACAGAGGAACTGGGTAACAAGATGTCCTGAGCCTTTTGGCAGCATAGGGTCACCCTTCCTGGCAACACATTTATCCCATTTCCTCCCTGAATTACTGCAAAGGGTCTGGGTCTCCCCAACTGTTCTGAGGACAGTGGGACCTTTGTGTCACCAACAAATCATGCTGTGACCACCATGGAAGGTGCTGGAGTGGGAGCTCAGGATGGTAATAAGTAGAATTGACTCTGCAGTCTAGTGCCAGAGGGGAGCCAACAGAGCCAAGGGTGCCACCTTCACGGTCTTTCTACTGAGGGTGAAGGACGTTTGCTCTGCAGGGTGGATGGGGCAGAGACAGCCTCCTACCATAACGCCAGGCCCCGCCTGTGGTGCCCTGACTCCTTTCACACTGGCCTCTGTGCAGACCCCCTCTTGGAGCCCAGCTCACCCTCTCCCGGCCTGATCAGCCCTCCTGCTCAGGCTCTCTCAGAACATAAAGCACGAAACGAGATTAAATGCCTCAGGAGCAGCCAATGGCCTGGGTCTAAGAAACAACACTTGTGACGTGGGACAAGCCCCTTCCCTCTCTGGCCCTCAGACTCTCCATCTGTAAAGAGAAGTCCCGCCTACCTCCCAGGGGTCATCAAAGACCCTAATAATATGCACACAAGCACTTTGAAAATGGTTTCCATATAAAGTCAACTTCATCAAACTTCTTTTTCCTCTAACACTCACATCCAAGACATCAGGAAATCCCATCAGCTTGTCTTTGAAAGTGTACCTAGAATCCAGCCCCTAGACCACCATCAGCCTCCAAACTGGTTTTCCTGCATCCACGTTTGCCCCAGCCCCCAAGTCTGTTCACCACTCAGCAGCCAGAGTGATTCTTTAACACAGAAGTAAAAAAACAAGTCAAGATCCTCCAAAGGTTCTCCAGCTGACCTGGGCACAGCACAAAGCCATGTGAAGTCATCTGCAAGGTCCTATGATCTACCCCCTGCCCCGACCTCAGCGCCTGACTCTCTCCCTGGTCCACTGCCATGGTCCACTCCTCTGCCTTCCTGTGGGCCTGGTTTGCCATGCACGCTCCCACCCCAGGGCCTTTGCTCTTGCTTGCTGATCCCTCTGCCTGGAGCCCACGCTGGGCTCCCGCCACTCGTCCAGTTTTCTGCTTTACTTTCTCCATAGCACCTCCTTCTCTCCCTAGAAAGTGCTGTCTGCCTACTCCTGGCTCCCTGCACTGGAATGTTAGTCACTACTGTGTCCCCAGGGCAGTGCCTGGAACATAGGGGATACTCAGCAAACATGAAAGTATGAATGAATGGGATTCGATTTTCTTCCCCCAGCTTTGGCAGAGGTCTCTTTGTCCAGAATCAGCGCCTACTGTGTGTTTGGATTGCTACCTGTGTGGTGGGAGTGTGAGTACACGGCTCGTGTGAGCTCCTGATTAAAGTGGGGGATGGTGGTGGTAAAAGCCCACAGGAAGGTTCAATTTTTTAATGGGCACGGAAAAATTTGACTTGGAATTTCAGAGTCTTAAAAACAAAAGAAGAAGCTGGGACTGAAATATGCTTAGTGCTAATATTATTCTACAAACATTATTCTGCAAGCATCATTCTAGAAACGTAATGTCTTTATAATTTCCTACCTCCTGTAACAATACAAGAGCTGTGATGCAACCGTTCCTTACTGCATCCCCCCACTCCAGCACACACACAAATGGTGAGGATGAAATGGCAAGTGGGAGACAGAGGGGAAGGAGGGCAGGATGGGGGACCTCTTGGAGGGGCCCCCAGGCTTTCACAGCTCAGACAGATGTGCCAGGAGTTGAGAGGAGGAGGAAGCCACTGGCTAGTGGGGAGTTCTGTGCAGGAGGGAGGAATGTGGGTCTGGGCCTTGGAGACGGGAGTGGTGTACGCCTGGTAGGAGGGCATAGTTTTGTCATAAGCAAAAGTGAGAGGTGGGACGGGGTGGGGTGCAGATGACCTCCGCCAGAACAGGGGGTGTGTGGGGAGGTAAGGAGGCTGGTTGAGACAGGTGAGAAAGAGCTTCCCTGATGGATAGGAGTCTGCCTTCAGCCTCGGTGTCCTGAGCCTCACTCCCTCTTCATCCAGCGTGTGGATGGAGCCCTGGGTGTGGGGCAGATGCTGGTCTAGTTGCTGTGGATACAGGAGTGAGCAGGCAACCGTGCCGCCCCTCCCAGCTCTCCTTGGAGTCCTCGATGGGGTTGGAGTGTGGACTGGAACCTGGATACCTGGGCTCTGAGACGGATAAAGACAGAACCTACCCGCCACTTCTCTGGTTCCCTGACCCAGTAACACTTTGCCTAAATAAAATGACACCAA
This sequence comes from Mesoplodon bidens, assembly GCF_964165515.1. Classification (NCBI taxonomy): domain Eukaryota; kingdom Metazoa; phylum Chordata; class Mammalia; order Artiodactyla; family Ziphiidae; genus Mesoplodon; species Mesoplodon bidens. The sequence continues at coordinate 42,481,371 of NC_138172.1, forward strand.
ATGAGCCCCAAGGATTTAAATTGTTAGTTTATTTCCAGGCCAAAGTGAGCTTCAAGTGTCACACAAATGGATGCAGTCACACAAGAACAAGCGAGCAGTTTGTGATTAGATGCCTCTGAGTTTGAATCCAAACTCTGTCACTCAGTAGCGGCATGGCCCCAATGTGGCCCCGGTGTGGCCCTGGCCTTCTCCAAGGCTCATTTCCTTGTCCACACAAGAGAAATCCTAGAACCTGCCTCATGCTGTGTGGGTTCTGTGCGATAGTGCACAGAAAAGTCTCGACTCAGTGCCTGCCCGGAGGACATGCCTGGGGGCTGCAGTCAGGACTCTCTAGCAGGAAAATATGGCCTGTCCATGCTTCCCAGACACTGACACTTCTTTGACAAGAGGGGCATAGCCTAGTCACCACTCTGGAGGGGGACGGGTTCAATTTTCATGAGACGTGGGTTAATGACGAAGACCTAGTTTTCTGCAGGCATAAGCACACCTATAGACGCCTTACCCTGGCCTGCTGCTTTCACTATTCAAAGCATCTTCCATTTCCTCTCATCCACACAGTAGGACCGATGAAAGAGGGAGAACACAGGAGTGGCAGCCCAGCTTGTCACTTGGCTGCAAGCTCTGAGGATGAGTGGTCCTGGCCAAGGCTGGCAGTGTGGCGTCGGCTGCCCTGAGCATCCTTGTCACTCAAAGCTCAGGCTTCCAAAAGCCTAGCCTGCAGGAGACCAGGCCGTGGCCAGGAACATCGTCCTCCTCTTGTCCTCCTGGGGCTGGAATTGGTCCCTAATTCTTTCCTGGGCTCATCCTCCCCCCATAAATACCTTCCTGGGGACAGGGCAGACGGCACAGAGGCTCCTCTCTCTCTGGTCCCTCCTGCTATCTGGGCACCATGGCAACAAATGCACTTCCTGGACACACGGCTCTTTCACCACCTGATTCCAAGCAGCATTACTGCCCCAATCCTAGCCAGGTCAACCCTACAAGGATCCACAACTGTTTAGAGCAATCCCCCTCTTTCAGGTGCTGAAAGCTGGGCTGCTGGCCACTTTCAGGGTCACCCCAAACAGCAGGTCCTGCTCTCGCTGTTGCCTGCAGGACACCCCCTGGAGGTCTTTCCATGAATTCCCTGGCTGTGCCATGCTTTAAGGAAACGGTGTTTGTCTCCTTATGACCTTTTGACACTCTTCAGAACAGGACCCTGTGTTTGTTAACTTTGCAGCCACAGCACCTTACACATAGGTGCTCAGAAAACGTTTGCACAGCACGTCTTGGTGCCAGGCCTACACAAGCTGTGACAAGAAGGACCAGAGACCTACCAAGGTCAACAGCTCATTTGTTGGGGAGCCAGCACTGGAAACCAGAGCACGGCACAGTGGCAGCTAAGAGCACAGGTTTGTGGCCAGGCTGCCAGGGTTTGAATCCTAACTCTACTGTGTATTAACTAATGACCTTGGGCAAGTTGTTTTAACACCTCCTCACCTCAATTTCCTCATCTGTAGAGTGGTGGAGATAAAAGTAGCTTTCTTTCTAGTATTTGAGAGAATTAAATGAGGTATTATCAGTAGAGTACGGAGTGTGGAAAATTGGTCCCAGTACACAACTAATGTTCCATATGTGTTGACTGGCAGTATTTAATAATTTGGATGGTATGCTAAAGTAAAAAAAAAAAAAATTAAAAAACAGAGTATTTGGGCTTCCCTGGTGGCGCAGTGGTTGAGAGTCCACCTGCCGATGCAGGGGACGTGGGTTCGTGCCCCGGTCCGGGAAGATCCCACATGCCGCAGAGCGGCTGGGCCCGTGAGCTATGGCCACTGAGCCTGCACGTCCGGAGCCTGTGCTCCTCAACGGGAGAGGCCACAACAGTGAGAGGCCCGCGTACCGCAAAAACAAAAAAAAAAAACACAAAAAAAACACAGTATTTTGTGTGAGCTATTACTCTATATATGCATCAAAACAGATGGAAATAGATACCCAAAAATGCCAATCAGAGTTATCTGTGGCTGGTGGGATTGTGCGTGACTTTTGGTTTCTTTTACATATTTTTCTATAATTTCCAACTTTTCTATAGTGAACTTATATAAAGTGACTTTTGCTAAAAAACCACCTGGGACCTCTAATGACTACCTCCCCCACCTCTTCCTGAATATGATTTTGGATTCTAAGGAGACACCCCTGCTGCTTCCAATTGCTTGGGAATAGAAGGAAACCTGCCGAGACATGTCAGCTGGAGTAGTGGAGGCTACATTTCTGCAGTACTTTGCTTGTACACCCAACTAGGACATGAGATATCTTGTGTTTTGAGTGAATCTCTCCCATTAATCATGGGGATACTCCAGGTCTATCGGGCAGAGTGACTGGTATAATTAGGGCCTCTGTCTGCAAGGTTAATGCCAGCAGTCAAGAGCAGTGTGCATGATGCAAGCCTGAGTCTTCCTGGAGCTTGTGGCAATATGATTGCTTCCCTGAGCCACGGAAGCCAAAGGTGAGATGGTCTGGGTGGTCCCGAGATTTCAGGTGGAGATAGAAGTGTTGTGATAGCTATTGAGAGGATCTCCCCAGGCTCTCCCATATGTGAGTAAATGTGGGGTCGGCCAGAATATCAGAAAAGGATTTCCACAGTCCAAGAATTTCCTTAAGGACAGATGACTCAAGTCTGACACATGATTTTTTCCAGCCAGGCTCTGTGTCTTTTTTGCAAGTGAAAGCAGTTTGTACCCATCAGAACGTTATGACGAGTACAGAACTGCATCCACACACTTCACTCCAACATGTGCAAATTCTAGAGCCCAAAGAAATAGATGGAAAGATGACCAATAAAACACGTCCATTCCCAGCCACTGGGTCACCTGCCCCGGCTGTTCCCTGTCCTCTTTAGTAGCTGTGGGTTCCTTGTTGGTCTTTGGGCGATGCCAAGAAGGTAGGAACTGATCTGGTCTGGGAATCATAGAAAACGGCATTCTCCTCCCTTATGGTGTCCACAGTGTTAGGGGGACATGACTTCAGTACAGCTCAGAGAAGAAAACTTTTACAGTGGTTCATACAAGTTATGCCCCTGCCTAGAAATAATCACATAAAACCAAAACACCAAACCCTTCCCCATTCAGCCCTCTCCCATCACCATAACACCCTCATCCCCTAATAAAAAGGGCATTTATCAAGACAAACAGAATGAGCAGCTTGATGGTTCTCACTGAGAGTTTTCTCAACCCTCCAATCTGCCTGTGGTGTCTGACATTTTGAGACATGCATGCATCAGTTAGCCCCATAACAATCCCCACTGGATCCTGCTACAAGAAATGACCCTTAAATCCTTCCTTGTCCTTCCCTCCCCCATCACCCAACCTCAAAATAGGACAAGCATCAAAGAAAACTACCTGAATCATGTGAATCAAACAGGAGAGAGATGGAGGCTTGGAAGGAAATCTACCCTATTGCATCCTGATTCCAAAAAAGAAAAGAAAAAGCCTGAAAAAAGGAGAAAATGCAGGAGCTCTGAGCAGACGGTGCCCCTAGCTCTGGGACAAGGAGAAACAGGATATTCAAAGAAGGGATTAGCCATCCTAAGTGCTAACCAAAGAGCAGTGGCTACTGTCTCTGGGAGGTCACAGTGCAGCATCCAACAGTGACCCTGGGCCATTACTGGTCAGGCACATGGCAGTCAGGAGGGGAAACAGAGCAAGGAAGGTGTGACAAACTCTCTTTCAGTGCCTCCCACAAATAACAACCTTCAGGGTTGCTGCATCAATTCTGCTTCTTGGGTCTTGCAGAACTTCAGCTGTGGCCAAATCAAACTCAGAACCACACCAGGAAGGCAATTTTGGAAAACAGAGTTCCCAGAGTAAACAAGTTGACAATAGAACAATCCAGCAAAGGTTGCCAACCCAAGTGGGGTGAAACCCACTGAGGATGTCAGCTCTGCGAAAAGAATTCAGGCTGTTGGAAAACGGAAAAGTGCGTCACCTGGAGATTAGAGAGAGACCTGCGGACCAAGGCAGGCTTGAAGCCCTCTCCCCCTGCAGCTGTGTTTCTAGTATAGCTTGCCCTGATTTTCACACGGGAATCTTCTCCACTTTTAAGTCTATCTAATATTTAGCAGCATTAGGAATGTGTGTCAATCAGGGTTCAGTACAGGAAACAGAGCAGAAAAGGATTTAATCCAGGGAATTGAGCCCTTACAAAACTTGTTGGAAGGGCTGGAGAAGTGGAGCCAGGGACCACCACTGGAGCACAGCCTTCAAGGTCCAGCCTCAAAGCCAAGATCCAGAGCCAGGACCTGCTGTGACTGTCTCTGGCCACAAGCTGTGATGGCAGTGGGTGGAGAGTTGGCCCCTGAAACTGCTCATGCCCCCGGCCCCCAGCTTGCCTGCCAGCAGCCTCTGCCTTGCTCCACCTTCCGGTGTTAGTCAGCTTGGGCTGGTAACAGAGTATCACGAACTGGGTGGCCTAAAACCAGAAATTTATTCTCTCATAGTCCTGGAGGCTAGACATCTGAGATCAAGGTGTGGGTGGGGCCATGCTCCCTCTAAAGCTCTAGGTAGAATCCTTCCTTGCCTCTTCCTAGCCCCTGGTGGTGGCCGTGTTCCTTGGCTTAAAGCTGCATCACTCCCATCTCTGCCTCTGTCGTTGCATGGAGTTCTCCGTGTGTCTCTGTCTTCACATGGCGTTTTCCTCTTCTTACAAGGACACCAGTCATATTGGATAGGGACACACCCTAATGACCCCATCTTAAATTGATTATGTCTGCAAAGACTCCATTTCCAAATAAGGTCATATTCACAGGCACCGGAGGTTAGGACTTTAACATATCTTTTCGGGGGAACACAATTTAACCCATAACATTTCCTAACCTTGCATCTCATTGGCACAACCTCATTCATGTCCAGAAGTCTAGGAAATGCAGTGTTAGCCTTCCAACTGGTCAAATAGAGTGAGGGCGAATAAAGGGGGAAAGCCCACCCATGTGGCTAGCACAGGGGCCACCGTTGAAGCACCGCTGTGTTCTGGCTGAACAGATGAGGCAATCCTGATACACAGAATGAGAGGCAGTGCAGTAGGGTGGTTAGTAGCACTGGATCCAATGTTTGAACCTGGCCCATCTTCTACTGGCTATGAGACCTCGGGCAGGTTAGTTACTTCTCCTCTGTAACCTTTAGCTTCCACACCTATAAGTGGGGATAATAACAGCCACCATTTCTCAGGGTTTACCTGAGTATTAGATGAGATTATGGACTCAAAGTTCCAAGGACCAGGCACACAGTAAGCCATCTACAATGGTAACCATTATTAAATTATCAAACTTACTAGGTTTATTCTGTGTCCCACCATGGGAGAGAATTGAATGAAGCACAGACACATGGACAAACTGTACGTAAGGGTTCCCCCTGGCATGGTTAGGACTTTATGTAAAAATCAGAAACTCCAAGAATTTAAGCCAAGGCATAAATTTCCTGATGTAAGGATTTTCTTACTCAGAGCAATGACCCATCAGAGTATCAAGAAGCTAAGGGATTTATCTCTGGAATAGATTTCTCCAAGTTCTGTTGCTGATTATTAACTTTAGTTGACATAAGAAGAGAAAAAGCAGGTGTCAGCTAAAGTGTGGGTGTTTTCTTACACAAGCATTGTTACATGTTTATGTTCCTGAAAAAAGGAAGTAAAAGTCATATTAACCATGTTTAGGGTTCAGAGGACAAATGCTTGTTCAGTTTTAAAAGGTGCAATGGATTAAAATAACTTTTTGGTGGTCAGCATGACTTGGATGGAGGCACATTCTGTATTTTACTATTATTAAATCTGTCTCTCTAAGTGAGATAAAGCAGTTGAGACAGAAATCAGACTTCAGTGCCTCAGACTGGGTCATAGGGAACATTTAGCTATTAAAAATTTGGCATTTTACATAAAAAAATGAAATAATGCCATTTGCAGCAACACGGATGGACATAGAGATTATCATACTAAGTGAAGTCAGAAAGAGAAGGACAAATACCATATGATATCACTTATATGTGGAATCTAAAAATATGACACAGATGAACTTACCTACAAAACAGACTCACAGACATAGAGAACAGACTTGTGGTTGCCAAGGAAGGGGGAGTGGGGGAGGGATGGATTGGGGGTTTGGGGTTAGCAGATGCAAACTATTATGTATAGAATGGATAAACAACAGGGTCCTACTGTATAGCACAGGTAACTATATTCAATATCCTGTGATAAACCATAATGGAAAAGAATATGAAAAAAATGTATGTATATGTATAGCTGAATCACTTTGCTGTGCAGCAGAAATTAACACATTGTAAATCAACTATACTTGAATAAAATAAATTTTTTAAAAATTAGGCATTGTACAACTCAATAATAAAAGGACAAACAACACAATAGAAATATAGGAAAAAGATCTGAACAGACATTTCACCAATGAAGATATACAAATGGCCAATAAACACATGAAAAGATACTCAGCATCATTAGTCATCAGGGATATGCAAAGTAAAACCACAATACACCACAATGCAGCTACTAGAATGGCTAAAACACACAAAATAACAACAAAAACTGACAATACCAAGTGCTGACAAGGATGTGGAACGATTGGAACTCTTGCACATTACTGCCAGGAATGCAACGTGGTGCAGTCACTCTGGAAAACAGTATGGCAGTATCTTTTAAAGTTAAACATAAACTTACTATATGATTCCACCATTCCACTCCTAGATATTTACCTATGACAAATGAAAACATACATCCACACAAAGATGTGTGTGTGAATGTTCATAGTAGCTTTAGTCATAATCACCCAAAACTGGAAGCAACAAATGGTGGACGGATAAACAAATTGTAGAATATGCATACAGTGGCATACTACTCAGCAATAAAAAGGAACAAAATAGGGGCTTCCCTGGTGGTGCAGTGGTTAAGAATCCGCCTGCCAATGCAGGAGACATGGGTTCGAGCTCTGGTCGGGGAAGATCCCACATGCCGCAGAGCAACTAAGCCCGAGCACCGCAACTACTGAGCCTGCACTCTAGAGCCCGTGAGCCACAACTACTGACCCACGTGCCACAACTACTGAAGCTTGAGCGCTTAGAGTCCGTGCTCTGCAACAAGAGAAGTCACCTCAATGAGAAGCCCGCGCACCACAACGAACAGTAGCTCCACTCGTCGCAACTAGAGAAAGCCTGTGCGGAGCAACGAAAGACCCAATGCAGGCATAAATAAATAAATAAATAAATAAAATTTATATTAAAAAAAGGAACAAAATAGCAATACATGGAACAACACAGATCAATCTCAAAAACTTTATGCTAAAGTGAAAGAAGTCAAACACAAAAGGCGATATATTACATGAGAGCATTTATGTGTAATTCTAGAGAAGGCTAAACTATAATGACAGAGGGCAGACAAGTGGTTGCATGAGGCTGGTGGGGGGCGGGGAGCAACTGCACAGGGGCAGGAGGGATTTCTTAGGGTTAGGGGATGGTTCTGGTCTGTGTTGTGATTGTAGTTACATGACTGTATACAGTTACTCAAACTCTTCAAAGTGTACACTTCAAATGGGTGAACTTTATGTAAATTATATATATATAATTTTTTTTTTTTTTTTTTTTTTGCGGTACACAGGCCTCTCACTGTTGTGGCCTCTCCCCTTGCGGAGCACAGGCTCCGCATGCACAGGCTCAGTGGCCATGGCTCACGGGCCCAGCCGCTCCGCAGCATGTGGGATCTTCCTGGACCGGGGCACGAACCTGTGTCCCCTGCATTGGCAGGCGGACTCTCAACCACTGCGCCACCAGGGAAGCCCCATCTTGTCTATCTTTTTGTGAATGTCAGAGGGTTAATTTTAATGCACACAGTCTTAGAACTTAATCCTATTAAGCTGCGGGTCTGCAGGTAGCTTCATGCTCTGAGGGTAGTGACTTGCTCAGGTCCACAGGAAGTTGACCCAAGTCTTCAGATCCAAGCCCTGGCCCTTCTTTCACACCACAGTGCCTGTCTTCACTACTGTGGTGCTGAGCTCACCCTGCTCAGACTTTGCAAAAAAAAAAACCCTCGCACAGAGGATATATAAGGTTACGTAAGCCCCAGGGATACTGTATTGGGTTAAACAGTGTCCCCCTAAAATCCAGCTCTACTCAAACCTTCCTTGGAAATAGGGTATAGGTTATAATTGGTTAAGATGAAGTCAAACTGGATTAGAGAGGGCCCTAAATCCAATGACTAACTAAATCCAATGGCCCTTCTAAGAGGGTCATTTGAAGACACACTGGGAAGAAGGCCATGTGGCGATGGGGCAGAGATTGCAGTGATGCAGCTACAAACCAAAGAGCATCAAGGATTATCAGTAGCCACCAGAAGCTAGGAAGAGTCAAGGAAGTATTTTTCCCTGGAGCTGCCAGAGGGAGGATGGGTCACCTTGATTTTGGACTTTCAGCCTCCAGAACTGAGAGAGAATAAATTTCTGTTGTTTCAAGCACCCCCCACCCCCACCCCTACCACCCTGCTCTGCCAAGCGTAGAACACACTCCGGACTTGACACCCTGAGTGGGAACCCTGGACCCTGGGGTGGGATGTGCAGCCTCCCTGGGCTCTGAAGTGGGTGGGGAAATCTAATGAGGGCAGAGGGACACTGTCCATGTCATACCTTTTTCTGGCAGTCTGGCCACTTTGCCAATATTCAAGAAAAGATCCTTTAAAAAAGTGTCCTCGGGCTTCCCTGGTGGCGCAGTGGTTGAGAGTCCGCCTGCCAATGCAGGGGACACGGGTTCATGCCTCCGTCCGGGAAGATCCCACATGCTGCGGAGCGGCTGGGCCCGTGAGCCATGGCCGCTGAGCCTGCGCGTCCGGAGCCTGCGCTCCGCAACGGGAGAGGCCACAACAGAGAGAGGCCCGCGTATCGCAAAAAAAAAAAAAAAAAGTGTCCTCGAAACAATCAATTCTGGAAAAGCTTCAAAATACAACACCACTTCCCACTGTGTCCCTCAATTTTCCCCTCCAGAGGGGAGAGCCTCATTCCCTATCCATGCCGTACAGCAAAGAACAGAACACATAGGAGGGCAGTGCTCATCCTCTTCCCTCACAGTGGGCGGGCAGGCATGGTGACAGCCTTTCCCTTAGGACAAGGGCACTTAGAAATCTGGGCCACTGGGCTTCCCTGGTGGCGCAGTGGTTGAGAGTCCACCTGACAATGCAGGGGATGCGGGTTCGTGCTCCGGTCCGGGAGGATCCCACATGCCGTGGAACAGCTGGGCCCGTGAGCCATGGCCGCTGGGCCTGCGCGTCCGGAGCCTGTGCTCCGCAATGGGAGAGGCCACAACAGTGAGAGGCCCATGTACCGCAAAAAAAATAAGAAATCTGGGCCACTTCAGAAACCTCCCAGCAGGAACCAGCAGCTGTTTTGGAAGGCTGCACGGAGTTCTGACTTAACCCACCAGCCTGAAAATAGCTTGGTCCTTTTCCCCATGAAAAACAAGGTTTAACAGTAATTAATTTGGCAAACGATGATCGGGCATCCCTGGGAGAACACTGCAGAGACTCCTGTTGGAAACAAAGAAATGTAGGATATAAAGTCCTGTCCTCCAGGGAGCCATTGGTGGAAATGTTAACTCGGGCTTGAATGCTTGGGTTTCCAAAGTGAGTGCTCATATCATCTCAGCCATCTTCCCCATCTTACTGGTGAGAAACCTGAGGCTCAAAAAGGATGAGTGATTTGCCCTAACCTGGGACCCTTCAGGAATCTCACCCAAGATGGGGAGCTGGAACCAGAGTTCAGTTCTAAGTTCTTCCTCTGGGGACACGATATGTATGTACATTCCCAGGGAGAGAGGGAGGAGGGCAGGGGCCGGAGGCAGTGGGAACCCAGGGCCAAAGTTCCAAATCGATCCTTGAGTGGGAGAGGAAGGAATCTACTGACGTCCCATCATAGCAGCAAGATGGAAATCCAAGGGCACCCAGCAACCTGTAGGGCGGGCAGGGGGCGGGCGGGGCAGGAGAGCACAGAGCCTCGGATGTAGGCCTTGGACACTGACTCCAAAGATATAACAGTGAAGGATGGAATATACGAGCCACTCCTCATGATTTTGGAGCCATTAGTGTCCCAAACCGTTCACACAAAAGTATCATGGGGTGGGGGTTGGGGTGGGAGGATTTTTAAATCCTGAGGATGGGTCCCATTTCCAGAGATTCTGACTTCATTTGTCGGGTGTGGCCTGGAGCTGTCAGAGCTCCCAGCAGGTGCTGGGGACAGCCAAGGTGGCAAGCCCCTGCTTCAGAGACCTCCCAGTTTTTATAATTCTGCATTGGCGTTTCTCCTCCTTCTCCCCTCCTTTAAAAAATTATGCAAGAATCCCAGGAGTTGTAGGCAGGACTTGGAGTTAATATCCGACCAACAGAGGCCTACCTGGGTCTGGGTGAGGAGAGCCAGCCTAAGTGACCCTGTGTATGTGTGTACTGTGTATGTTTAAATTTAGGGAAAATCTACATAGAGTAGAATTGACTCTTTGAAGTTTACAGTTTTATGGCAGGTTTGACAGAGGCATATGATCCTGTAACCATCAACCACAATCAAGATACAGAACAGTTCTATCACCACAAAATAGTCTCGAGGGACACTTTTGAATGTAGTTCCAGTGGCCTGATTGGGGGTAGAGGTTCAAAACCTAATCCCCCCAACTCTCTGCCCCTCTCAAAGTAGTGTGTCTCGGGTACCTTCTCCTATTTCTGGTCCAGGCAACTTTCCTGATAATTGGAAGCAATTATTCCCCCAAAACCAGCTCTGCCTCGTTAGAGCCTCTGTTGACAAAGGCAGGTTGCTAATGACACTTTTCTTGCTTCTCCTGAGACCAATTTTCCTGAACTACACAACACCCACAGTCAATACCTCGCTCAAACGACTTCTGGTGGGAGAAAAAAATTCACCTGTTACCCAAAGCCATCACAAGCGCTTTCCTCACACAGCTGTTCCCAGCTCCTGAGACATGATTTAATTGGTCCAGAGGTCACAGGATCTTCTTCAAATTAGGGTCCCACACCAGAAGCTGCCATCTGCACCAGGAACAATCCAGAAAAGGCTTTGGAGGACAAACAGTCGTCCACTCTTTGAAGCAGCATCAGTTCCTTAGCAGCTGCCTGGTTCCTTTCCAAAGGCAGATGCCCTGGAGGCCGGAGCTCCTCTGTACCTCCAAGTCAATTATCTGGGAAGCAGGATGGAATGGACAGAATGAGAAATTCCCACTCTGTCCCTTTCCCTTTTCCAGAGCAGCTGTCCTAAGGGTAGAACGGGGTTTCCAAGGCAGGGAGGGGCCTTCGAGATCTTACCTTTCTCATTTTGTGGAAGGAGACCTGCCCACCTAAGGGCCCGGTAGTATGTCAACTCCATCACGCCCTCTCCTGTGATGCTCACATCACATGAACTCTGACCTCAGTGTCCAGGGCAGGAGGGGGCCCAGGGACAAGCTGAGTGGCAGAAACACGATGAACAGGGAGCGGTGCCTGTGTGGAAGTGTCTTTAACAAAATGTTCCCATGTAGGGAGGACTTGGGAAAAAATGGAGAGGCCAGGGTGGGACTTAGGCTACCTGGTGAAGTCAGTGAGACTCCAGCTCAAATGATTCCTCCCCTACAAACTGCTCCTCTAAAAGTCTAAAGTGATGTCTGCTCTGCTCCTGGGACCCTGACGATCCGCACTCCCCTGGGCCTTGGAATGACTTCAATTCAGGCAAAGCCTCCCAGGCAGACCAGGGCTGGGGGCCTTCAAAGGCAGCTGGGTGGCTCTTCTGGACCCCTATTCCACTCCCAACAGACTTGTTTCATTTTATTTTGTTTTGTGGCTATGTTTCCTTTTTTTAAGACTATTTTTTTTAGAGGAGTTTTAGGTTCACAGCAAAATTTATTTATTTTATTTTTTTTTGCGGTACGCGGGCCTCTCACTGTTGTGGCCTCTCCCGTTGCGGAGCACAGGCTCTGGACGCGCAGGCTCAGTGGCCATGGCTCACGGGCCCAGCCGCTCCGCGGCACGTGGGATCTTCCCAGACCAGGGCACGAACCCGTGTCCCCTGCATCAGCAGGCGGACTCTCAACCACTGCACCACCAGGGAAGCCCTCACAGCAAAATTAAGGGAGAAGGTACAGAGATTTCCCATATGCTCTCTGCCCGCACTTATACGTAGCCTCCCCCATTATCAACATCCTCCACCAGAGTGGTACATTTGTTACAACTGATGACCTATCATAGTCACCCAAAGTCCACAGTTTACCTTAGGGCTTGCTCTTGGTGTTGTGCCTTCTGTGGGTTTGGACAAAAGTATAATGACATATATCCACCATTATAGTATCGCACAGAGTAGTTTCACTGTTCTAAAAATTCTCTGTGCTCCACCTATTCATGTCACTAGCCTCTGCCCTCCTTCCAACTCCTGGCAACCACTGAGCTTTTTATTGTCTCCTTAATTTTGCCTTTTCTAAAATGTGATATAGTTGGAACCCTACAGCATGTGGCCTTTTCAGACTGGCTTCTCTCAGTAACATGCACTTAAGGTTTCTCCATGTCTTTTCATAGCTTGATAGCTCATTTCTTTTTAGCGCTGAATAATACAATACATCCATTGTCTGGATGTACCAAAGTTTATTTATCCATGCACCTACTGAAGGACATCTTGGTTGCTTCTAAGTTTTAGCAATTATGATTAAAACAGCTATAAACATCCATATGCAGGTTTTGGTGTACACCCAACATACTTGTCTTTCGTCGGCGTGGGAAGAGGGAGCCACTGCAACGCCCCTCTCCGACCCTGCCCCGGGCCCGTCTGAGACTGTGGCACAGCTCCTGGTCACTAGAGTCCCCCATGGACCACACTCCTCGCCGACGAAAATACACATGCCCTCGTTCAGCCTGGGGTGGTCTAATTACCTCCTGATTTAGAGAATCCTTAAGTCAAAAGCAAATGATACTAGCTGACATCATTGTGCTGTTTGTCCGCCTCTGCTTGGAAGACAGGCAGTGCCCGTTGACCACCGAGCCCCCTTGGTTTCCTGGGTCTGTGCTCAGGCTGCTCCACCCCTGTAAACCCTGCCCCACCCAATCCCTGCATGCTCTTCAACAGCTCAGACAACACCTTGTCCACAAAGCTGTCCCCAAGTACCCCACTACAAAGCCATGTCTCCTCTCCTCACCCCCTTTTAAATAATCTAATTAAAGAACAGTTTCAGATTTATGAAGAAGTTCCAAGATAGCAGCAAGAGTTCCGAAATACTCCTCACCCAGTGTCTCCTGATGTTAGTATCTTAGGTTACCATGGTACATTTGCCAAACGAAGAAACCAACATTGGTACGCTACTGTGAACTGAACTTCACACTTTGTCCAGATTTCATTCGTTTTTCCTTAAAGTCCTTTTTCTGTCCCAGGACCCCTTCCAGGATGCACATTACATCTAGCTGTCATTTCTCCTTAGGTTCCCCTCATCTGTGATAGTTCTTCAATCACAGTTTGGGTTTGTCTGATGTTTTTTCTCGTGCTTGGACGGGGTTATGGGTTTCTGGGAGGAAGGGTGCAGAGGTGAAGTGCCCCCCATCCTCATCATTACACCCTGCTCTTTATTCCTTATTGCTACATTCTCCTAGCCTCTCTTCTTGCCTCTTTTGTCCAATCTGTCCTCCACAGAGTGGGTTACAAGACATATCCACAATCTTAGTAGATGCCTGAGTGGATGCCACATAGCAGGCATTGTCCCAGCCCTGAGTTTCCTAAGATACCACCAGAGAATAATAATTACAATACCAAATGCCTTCTCCTGGGTCCTTAGGTCTTGGGGACCTAAGAGAATCAAGGATCAGGGATGGTCTCCCATCATTGGGTGAGGTCTCAGGCCTCTCTCTGGCTCCCTCTGGTTTTGCTGGTGGGGTGCTCTCTGCGTAGATGGTGGGTATGGCCCTCGTCAGGTGTGTTCCACCTCAGCTTGGCCCCCTTTGTCACTGAGGATGCCCTCAGAGAGGGACAGCTTGGCTTCTTCTCCAAGGGGGAGAAACGGCACCCCTTCCCTCTCCCACTACCAACATGCGCTATGTTTGAGTGGGGTGAGGGGCTGGAGGAGGCAGATATGGGTCAGGAGGCAGTGGGGTGGGGCTGGATGAATCCATTTAGTGCCCCGGGCAAGAAAAGACATCTGTTATCTGTCATGCCTCCTCCCTATACCTAACTCCAAATAAAAATCATAAAGCACAATATTTATATGTATGCTGAAGTTATAATAACTTCTTAATTATCTGGTTGCCATGGTTCTGCATAGTTTTGTTGAAAGTAAATTTCCCTCCTTCCCTCCACTTTGTCTCTGCCCCACGAAGCCCAGCTCGGTTGGGAGGTCCCCTTCATTTCTCACTGTCTTCCTAGCACCTCTCCTCCCAGTGTCCCAAAGGCCAGGATGCCCTCATTCTCCTCTGGCTCTTCCATGCGCCCACAGGGCCCCTTCCACCATGTTGAGACTGGTTGTTTTCAAAGGCAACATTGTAAAGATCTTGGATGCATTCCCTTCTGAGAGAGAAAAGCAGCGCTCACCTCCCCGCCTCCCTCACAGCCAGGGTTCCTCAACTGCAAATGTTTCAGCAAAGGCATGCCCAAGAAGCAATAAAGATGGCACAGCCCATCAAAGAGACTAAGGGGCATTCTAAACCAGCCGAAGGCCACAGTCAGTCCATAAACCAGTCCACAGCATTACTTCATTCTCAATGGGTGAGTCTGGCTCACATTTCTCCTTCGTTCATGCCCTAGACACAGGGTGCTGGAGCTGCTTCTACTGGCTCGAGAGCCCAGTGGGTGCATCTCTTCCCGACTATTCAGTGGCATCATGTCAACAGCTTGAAACGGGCCGTGGTGGGAGTGATTACACCACAGCAACCAGCAAACATTACAACCCAGGGCCCCTGCTCTCCCCAGAGCTGGTGACCAGTTAAACATACACCAGCCTACCCCTGCCTTGAGGCCAAGTTTCCCATAGTGACAAATCAGCACCACAACCTTTTTCCAAAAAACCGATCAGCGGGGGCTCCCTGCTCCTCAAATGCTCCACAGAACCCCCCTTCTTCCTGCAGATTCTCTGACTCCATAGGCAAACCTCTGGCATCCTCCTTCCTAGCTGCACATCCTTGGGTAAGTCCCAGGTCTTCGCTGGCCCTCTGGTCCCCCATGCATAAAACGGGGACAGTACTATCTACCCCATAGGCAGGTGGCATCTAACGGGGCTTTAGAATGGGCCTGTGCCACTGTAGTAAGTGCCCTCCAGGCAGTGTTGAGTCTATGCCTCTCTCCTCTGGAGGGAGAAGGTTTTCCTCTTCCCTACCACCAGCACCTCAGATGGGGCTCCATGTCCGCAGGATGAAATTCTACTTCTCCCTCAAGGCTTAGACTGGAAACCACTTCCTTCATGCAGCCTTCTCAGATTTCCCAGATTGGAATTCATCCCTTTTCCCACAGCTGTTGGTTCCTCCATTTCTGGGTTTATTGCAACGTGCTTTGCCTTGGAGGAGCATCAGCTCTTGATCATCATTGTAACCTCGCAAGTACCTAACATGCAGTAACCCTGAGGTTTCCACACTTTAATGAGTGGAAAAATCACTTGGAGAGTTGGCTAGTCTGATAGATATCCAGACCACTGCCAGAGATTCTGATTCATTAGGTCAGCGGTGGGGCCCAGAAACCTGTATGCTTAACAAATACCCCAGGGGATTCAAATGCAGGTGGTATGTAGACCACACTTAAACCCGCATGGCAGCATGGAAATGCCCATGAAATAAACACAGGAGGACTTTGAGACCCTGGGGTGTGGGGGGGGAGTAACTTGTTCAAGATCACACAGCTGGAGAATGATAAAGCCAGGATTCAGACCCAGTTGCAGTAAGAGGTGCACATACTCTGTACATATTCTTTGGGAAGGAGAACACACCATGTGGGCCACTTGTACAGCTCTAAACTCTAAGGCTATGCTGGTGGCCATTGTGGGCTTTCTTCCTGTAAAGGAGCTAAACAATTTCAGAAAAACATGTGCACACACGCACACACACCTTTAAACAGCTGTTTCTCAGAGGGTCTGTCCCAGCAGATGGCCCTCCTCCTACTCAGTCATACTCCTCAGCTACATTGGGAAGGTGTCAGATTAATTGCCAGATGTTGCTGGCATCACCTCTGATGAAGAATCAGCCTTCTGCCCCAACACTGAGAAATACAGAGATTTCAAGGTCGTTGTCTGCTTTCCCCCTCCCCAAGTCCCCAGCAAGGTAGCTTCGATGAAGTCCTGGAAGGTGCCAGGTGTGGAAATAAGTGAAGACTACCCAAATGAGAACAAACAAAGGCTATTTATTCAGAGCTTGCTATATAGCAAGGGAGTCAGCACCATCACTTGCCTTTGGCAGAGACTCAAAGGCAGGCGGAGGAATAGGAAAGCTGTGTAGTGGAGAAAGGGAAGGTTTCAGGTGTGTCCTGATTGGAGGCTGTGGGCAGAGGGAGCTGGAGGTGGGCTAACTAGAAGCCGGGCATCCCATGTGATTGGTTAGGGGAGCATATTTGGCCTTCTGTGATTGGTCCTAAGTTGGAAGGAAGACACACATTAGGGAAGCTGGCAGTTATTGATTGTAATGTCCCAGTCATTTTGGGCAGAATGTTACAAGCCTTGTGGGTTGGCTTCCTGAGCCGGTGGCAGCAGATTGTGGGTCAGAGTTCTATTTTTACATGTGGTCCAGCTGCCTGCATTTGTACATTTAGTCTCTCACAGGGAATTCAATTCCCTACACATCTCCTCAACCGTTCAGCCCTGTCCTTACTTCCCACAGAACAATCCAGGGTCAGACTTTCCCCGACTCGTGAGATGTCTTCCCCCAACCCCCTAAGCTCTCAGTGCCCAGAGGGCAGAGCTGAAAGGAGTTCAAGCAGAAATGCCACCTCTTTGGGGGCTCAGGGTGGAGCTCTACTCCCATTCACGTCCCAGTACATCATCAGAGACGTCTATGGAGGAAAATCCACCTGCTGAGTCACCAAGAACCCCCGTGACCCACCCCACCCCCATTTCCTCTAATACTGTTCAGACACAGTCAATGACCTTTAAGTTTTCACTCTGGGGCCTCTGAGGAGGGAAATTTTGCACAAAGGACCTCTTGACATCATTAATTGTGGAGTAAACAGATTTCCGAGGGACATTCTACCCTCTCATTTCTTTTCATGGACAATCCTCCGGGTGGTTCATCCAAGCAACCTGGGAGTCATCTGTCAAAGTCCCTCCCACACTCAGTTCAGTCTTTCCCCAAGTCCCGTCAATTCTCCCTCCAGAATCTTTCTCATTCTGTCCAATTCCCAGCTCTCTCATCCCCACCACCCCCCCACCCCCAATCCAAACCTGCAGCATCTGTCACCTGACTTTGCAAAAGCTCCCTACGAGTCTCCAGGGTTAATTTCAGTGAGCCAAAGCTAGTAAACTCTGTTTAAAAAAGAAATACAAAAAGGTATTTTTTTTTATAAAGAAAGAAGAAGGGAGGGTTCATGTTCTCCTCCAGGCTCGAGAAAGAAACCTCGCAAGTACTTATCACTCACTTCCGGGTAAGATGGCGGAAGAGTAAGAGGCGGAGATCACCTTCCTCCCCACGGATACACCAGAAATACAGCTACACGTGGAACAACTCCTACAGAACACCTACTGAACGCTGGCAGAAGACCCCAGACCTCCCAAAAGGCAAGAAACTCCCCACATACCTGGGTAGGGCAAAGCGGAGAGATTCCCGCACAGAGGATCGGTGCCGAGCGGCACTCACCAGCCCGAGAGGCTTGTCTGCTCGCCCGCCGGGGCGGGAGGCGCTGGAAGCTGAGGCTCGGGCTTCGGTCAGAGCGCAGGGAGAGGACTGGGGCTGGCGGCGAAAACTCAGCCTGAAGGGGGCTAATGTGCCACAGCTAGCCGGGAGGGAGTCCGGGAAAACTCTGGAGCTGCCGAAGAGGCAAGAGACTTTTTCTTCCCTCTTGGTTTCCTGGTGCGCAAGGAGAGGGGATTAAGAGCGTTGCTTAAAGGAGCTCCACAGACAGGCGCGAGTCACGGCTGAAAGCGCGGAGCCCAGTGACGGGCGTGGGACGCTGGGGCTGCTGCTGCCGCCGCCAAGAAGCCTGTGTGCGAGCGCAGGTCACTGTCCACACCGCCCTTCCGGGAGCCTGTGCAGCCCACCACTGCCGGGGGCCCGGGATCCAGGGGCGGCTTCCCTGGGAGAATGCATGGCGCGCCTCAGGCTGGTGCAACGTCACGCCGGCCACTGCTGCTGCAGGCTCGCCCCGCACTCCGTGCCCCTCCCTCCCGCCCGGCCTGAGCGAGCCAGAGTCCCCGAAGAGGCTGCTCCTTTAACCCTGTCCTGTCTGAGCGAAGAACAGACGCCCTCCGGCGACCTACACGCAGAGGCGGGGCCAAATCCAAAGCTGAGACCCAGGAGCTGTGAGAACAAAGAAGAGAAAGGGAAACCTCTCCCAGCAGCCTCAGAAGCAGTGGATTAAAGCTCCACAATCAACTTGATGTACCCTGCATCTGTGGAATACATGAATAGACAACAAATCATCCCAAATTGAGGAGCCAGGAGTCAGTGCTGTTCCTCTGAGGTGGGAGAGCCAACTTCAGGACACTGGTCCACAAGAGACCTCCCAGCTCCACATAATATCAAACGGCGAAAATCTTCCAGAGATCTCCATCTCAACACCAGCACCCAGCTTCACTCAACGACCAGCAAGCTACAGTGCTGGACACCCTATGCCAAACAACTAGCAAGACAGGAACACAATGCCACCCATTAGCAGAGAGGTGGCCTAAAATCATAAAAAGCCGGCAGACACCCCAAAACACATCAGCAGACGTGGACCTGCCCACCAGAAAGACAAGATCCAGCCTCATACACCAAAACACAGGCACTAGTCCCCTCCACCAGGAAGCCTATACAACCCACTAAACCAACCTTAGCCACTGGGGACAGACACCAAAAACAACGGGAACAACGAACCTGCAGCCTGCAAAAAGGAGACCCCAAACACAGTAACATAAGCAAAATGAGAAGACAGAAAAACACACAGCAGGAGAAGGAGCAAGATAAAAACCCACCAGACCTAACAAATGAAGAGGTAATAGGCAGTCTACCTGAAAAAGAATTCAGAATAATGATGGTAAAGATGATCCAAGATTCTATTTCCCAGATCCAAAATCTTGGAAATAGAATAGACAAAATGCAAGAAACAGTTAACAAGGACCTAGAAGAACTAAAGATGAATCAAGCATCGATTCAAAACACAATAAATGCAATGAAAAATACTCTAGATGGGATCAATAGCAGAATAACTGAGGCAGAAGAACGGATAAGTGAGGTGGAAGATAAAATAGTGGAAATAACTGCTGCAGAGCAAAATAAAGAAAAAAGAATGAAAAGAACAGAGGACAGTCTCAGAGACCTCTGGGACAACATTAAACGCACCAACATTCGAATTATAGGGGTTCCAGAAGAAGAAGAGAAAAAGAAAGGGACTGAGAAAATATTTGAAGAGATTATAGTTGAAAACTTCCCTAATATGGGAAAGGAAATAGTTAATCAAGTCCAGGAGGCACAGAGAGTCCCATACAGAATAAATCCAAGGAGAAATACGCCAAGACACATATTAATCAAACTGTCAAAAATTAAACACAAAGAAATCATATTAAAAGCAGCAAGGCAAAAACAACAAATAACACACAAGGGAATCCCCATCAGGTTAACAGCTGATCTCTCAGCAGAAACTCTACAAGCCAGAAGGGAGTGGCAGGACATAATTAAAGTGATGAAGGAGAAAAACCTGCAACCAAGATTACTCTACCCAGCAAGGATCTCATTCAGATTTGATGGAGAAATTAAAACATTTACAGACAAGCAAAAGCTGAGAGAGTTCAGCACCACCAAACCAGCTTTACAACAAATGCTAAAGAAACTTCTCTAGGCAAGAAACACAACAGAAGGAAAATACCTACAATAACGAACCCAAAACAATTAAGAAACTGGGAATAGGAACATACATATCGATAATTACCTTAAATGTAAATGGACTAAATGCTCCCACCAAAAGACACAGATTGGCTGAATGGATACAAAAACAAGACCCATATATATGTTGTCTACAAGAGACCCACTTCAGACCTAGAGACACATACAGACTGAAAGTAAGGGGATGGAAAAAGATATTCCATGCAAATGGAAATCAAAAGAAAGCTGGAGTAGCAATTCTCATATCAGACAAAATAGACTTTAAAATAAAGACTACTAGAAGAGACAAAGAAGGACACTACATAATGATCAAGGGATCGATCCAAGAAGAAGATATAACAGTTATAAATATTTATGCACCCAACATAGGAGCACCTCAATACATAAGGCAAATACTAACAGCCATAAAAGGAGAAATCGACAGTAACACAATCATAGTAGGGGACTTTAACACCCCACTTTCACCAATGGACAGATCATCCAAAATGAAAATAAATAAGGAAACACAAGCTTTAAATGATACATTAAACAAGATGGACTTAATTGATATTTATAGGACATTCCATCCAAAAACAACAGAATACACATTTTTCTCAAGTGCTCATGGAACATTCCCCAGGATAGATCATATCTTGGGTCACAAATCAAGCCTTGGTAAATTTAAGAAAATTGAAATTGTATCAAGTATCTTTTCCGACCACAATGCTATGAGACTAGATATCAATTACAGGAAAAGAGCTGTAAAAAATACAAACACATGGAGGCTAAACAATACACTACTTAATAACAAAGTGATCACTGAAGAAATCAAAGAGGAAATTAAAAAATACCTAGAAACAAATGACAATGGAGACACGACAACCCAAAACCTATGGGAGGCAGCAAAAGCAGTTCTAAGGGGGAAGTTTATAGCAATACAATCCCACCTTAAGAAACAGGAAACATCTCGAGTAAACAACCTGACCCTGCACCTAAAGCAATTAGAGAAAGAAGAACAAAAACATCCCAAAGTTAGCAGAAGGAAAGAAATCATAAAAATCAGATCAGAAATAAATGAAAAAGAAATGAAGGAAACAATAGCAAAGATCAATAAAACTAAAAGCTGGTTCTTTGAGAAGATAAACAAAATTGATAAACCATTAGCCAGACTCATCAAGAAAAAAAGGGAGAAGACTCAAATCAATAGAATTAGAAATGAAAAAGGAGAAGTAACAACTGACACTGCAGGAATACAAAAGATCATGAGAGATTACTACAAGCAACTATATGCCAATAAAATGGACAACCTGGAAGAAATGGACAAATTCTTAGAAATGCACAACCTGCCAAGACTGAATCAGGAAGAAATAGAAAATATGAACAGACCAATCACAAGCACTGAAATTGAAACTGTGATAAAAAATCTTCCAACAAACAAAAGCCCAGGACCAGATGGCTTCACAGGCGAATTCTATCAAGCATTTAGAGAAGAGCTAACACCTATCCTTCTCAAACTCTTCCAAAATATAGCAGAGGGAGGAACACTCCCAAACTCATTCTACGAGGCCACCATCACCTTGATACCAAAACCAGACAAGGATGTCACAAAGAAGGAAAACTACAGGCCAATATCACTGATGAACATAGATGCAAAAATCCTCAACAAAATACTAGCAAACAGAATCCAACAGCACATTAAAAGGATCATACACCATGATCAAGTGGGGTTTATTCCAGGAATGCAAGGATTCTTCAATATATGCAAATCAATCAACGTGATACACCATATTAACAAATTGAAGGAGAAAAACCATATGATCATTTCAATAGATGCAGAGAAAGCTTTCGACAAAATTCAACACCCATTTATGATAAAAACCCTGCAGAAAGTAGGCAAAGAGGGAACTTTCCTCAACATAATAAAGTCCATATATGACAAACCCACAGCCAGCATCGTCCTCAATGGTGAAAAACTGAAACCATTTCCACTAAGATTAGGAACAAGACAAGGTTGCCCACTCTCACCACTCTTATTCAACATAGTTTTAGAAGTTTTAGCCACAGCAATCAGAGAAGAAAAGGAAATAAAAGGAATCCAAATCGGAAAAGAAGAAGTAAAGCTGTCACTGTTTGCAGATGACATGATACTATACATAGAGAATCCTAAAGATGCTACCAGAAAACTACTAGAGCTAATCAATGAATTTGGTAAAGTTGCAGGATACAAAATTAATGCACAGAAATCTCTGGCATTCCTATATACTAATGATGAAAAATCTGAAAGTGAAATCAAGGAAACACTCCCATTTACCATTGCAACAAAAAGAATAAAATATCTAGGAATAAACCTACCTAAGGAGACAAAAGACCTGTATGCAGAAAATTATAAGACACTGATGAAAGAAATTAAAGATGATACAAATAGATGGAGAGATGTGCCATGTTCTTGGATTGGAAGAATCAACATTGTGAAAATGACTCTACTACCCAAAGCAATCTACAGATTCAATGCAATCCCTATCAAACTACCACTGGCATTTTTAACAGAACTAGAACAAAAAATTTCACAATTTGTATGGAAACACAAAAGACCCCGAATAGCCAAAGCAATCTTGGGAACGAAAAATGGAGCTGGAGGAATCAGGCTCCCTGACTTCAGACTATACTACAAAGCTACAGTAATCAAGACAGTATGGTACTGGCACAAAAACAGAAAGATAGACCAATGGAACAGGATAGAAAGCCCAGAGATAAACCCATGCACATATGGCCACCTTATCTTTGATAAAGGAGGCAGGAATGTACAGTGGAGAAAGGACAGTCTCTTCAATAAGTGGTGCTGGGAAAACTGGATAGGGACATGTAAAAGTATGAGATTAGATCACTCCCTAACACCATACACAAAAATAAGCTCAAAATGGATTAAAGACCTAAATGTAAGGCCAGACACTATCAAACTCTTAGAGGAAAACATAGGCAGAACACTCTATGACATAAATCACAGCAAGATCCTTTCTGACCCACCTCCTAGAGAAATGGAAATAAAGACAAAAATAAACCCATGGGACCTAATGAAACTTAAAAGCTTTTGCACGGCAAAGGAAACCATAAGACCAAAAGACAACCCTCAGAATGGGAGAAAATATTTGCAAATGAAGCAACTGACAAAGGATTAATCTCCAAAATTTATAAGCAGCTCATGCAGCTCAATAACAAAAAAACAAACAACCCAATCCAAAAATGGGCAGAAGACCTAAATAGACATTTCTCCACAGAAGATATACAGACTGCCAACAAACACATGAAAGGATGCTCAACATCTTTACTCATTAGAGAAATGCAAATCAAAACTACAATGAGATATCATCTCACACCAGTCAGAATGGCCATCATCAAAAAATCTAGAAACAATAAATGCTGGAGAGGGTGTGGAAAAAAGGGAACACTCTTGCACTGCTGGTGGGAATGTGAATTGGTACAGCCACTATGGAGAACAGTATGGAGGTTCCTTAAAAAACTACAAATAGAACTACCATATGACCCAGCAATCCCACTACTGGGCATATACCCTGAGAAAACCATAATTCAAAAAGAGACATGTACCAAAATGTTCATAGCAGCCCTATTTACAATAGCCCGGAGATGGAAACAACCTAAGTGTCCATCATCGGATGAATGGGTAAAGAAGATGTGGCACATATATACAATGGAATATTACTCAGCCATAAAAAGAAACGAAATTGAGCTATTTGTAATGAGGTGGATGGACCTAGAGCCTGTCATACAGAGTGAAGTAAGTCAGAAAGAGAAAGACAAATACTGTATGCTGACACATATATATGGAATTTAAGAAAAAAAATGTCATGAAGAACATAGGGGTAAGACAGGAATAAAGACACAGACCTACTAGAGAATGGACTTGAGGATATGGGGAGGGGGAAGGGTAAGCTGTGACAAAGTGAAAGAGCGACATGGACATACATACACTACCAAACGTAAGGTAGATAGCTAGTGGGAAGCAGCCGCATAGCACAGGGAGATCAGCTCGGTGCTTTGTGACTGCCTGGAGGGGTGGGATAGGGAGGGTGGGAGGGAGATGCAAAAGGGAGGGGATATGGGAACATATGTATATGTATAACTGATTAAATTTGTTATAAAGCAAAAAAAAAAAGTACTTATCACTTTTAGAGAATAAAGATGCCATTTTAAATCTTATTACCAGGGCACTCAGTTAGGACAAGAGACATCTTAGAGGTTAAAAGGCACGGACATGTATACACTACCAAACGTAAAATAGATAGCTAGTGGGAAGCAGCCGCATGGCACAGGGAGATCAGCTCCGTGCTTTGTGACCACCTGGAGGGGTGGGATAGGGAGGGTGGGAGGGAGGGAGATGTAAGAGGGAAGAGATATGGGAACATATGTATATGTATAACTGATTCACTTTGTTATAAAGCAGAAACTAACACACCATTGTAAAGCAATTATACTCCAATAAAGATTTTTTTAAAAAAGGTAGTTATAAGGCAAGCAACCATCTGCAAAATCCAGGCATCTTAGAGAAGACCTTGTCAGAAACAGCATTTGCAAAGACAGTTTTAAGATGTAAAATAGTATTTGCTTTGCTAAGGCAAAGGAGGTTTGCCTAAGCTGCAGGAAAGGAGGCAATATCTTTCTTTCTCAGCGCGATGAGAATTCTTTCCCCAGCAATCAGAAGGACCTGCAGTTTCAAGATCAAGCACTAGAACTTGATCAGTAAACAGAAGAAAGAGTTTGCCTAAGTAATTCAAAACTTGTGGAAAAACAAATGGCAGAAAAAGAACGCTGACCTGTGGAATGTGGTGCAGGGGTGAAGTGTAGCCTCTGTGTCCCGCTTCCCTTCTCCCCCTGCAGCTCCCTCCCCACTCAGCAACCAGAGGGATCTTGTGAATGTGACCATGTCCCTCCTCTGTTGTTTAAATACATCACTTGCCTGTGGGACCCATTGCTTGTGAAGCCAAGACTCCGCCCTGCTGGGGATGACGAGGTTCTGTATATCCTGTCCCCTCCAATCCCTGCCTCTCCAGTGGACTTTCCTATCCCTGTTCCCCTCACTAACTGGGCACCAGCCACACTGGTCTTCCTTCAGATCCCAGAAACTCCAAGTTCCATCCTGCCTTGAGGCCTCACATACCTGTCCCCGTGCCTGGAACACTGTCCCTGGCCCACTCATGTTCACCTGTCAGGTCTCAGCTTAAATGGTTTATCGCAAAGAAGCCAGCTTGGACCCCTGTCCATCCCCAAAAAACCAAAACCAAATGATATTTTTCTGTTACGTCCTTTCATGGCTCCCTAAACTTTCATAACAATTGTCACAATTTAAATATGTGTAACATATAATAGATATTTATTTTTGCTTCTTTATTTTATATGTCTCCCCTCTGAACTGTAAAGTTCATGAAGGCTGGAGCACTATCTGATTCTTTTCAACACTGTATCCTCATCAATAGTACTCAATAAAAATACTAACAGTCAGGCTTCCCTGGTGGCGCGGTGGTTGAGGGTCCGCCTGCCGATGCAGGGGACACGGGTTCGTGCCCCGGTCCAGGAAGATCCCACATGCCGCAGAGCGGCTGGGCCCATGAGCCATGGCCACTGAGCCTGCGCGTCCGGAGCCTGTGCTCCGCAACGGGAGAGGCCACAGCAGTGAGAGGTCCACATACCGCAAAAAAAAAAAAAAAAAAAACCAACTAACAGTCAACATTTACTAAACGCTTATAATGTACCTGGCCCCATTCTGAGTGTTTTAAGGAAATTAACAACATTTAACAATATTTACTGAGCAATGGTTATTGAGCTAGGCTTGGTCATAGGTGCTGGGGATACATGAGAGAACAAAATAGACAAAAGTCACCACCTCAAGGAGTGGATATTCTAGTGGAGAAGACAGACAAGAAACAAGATAAATAAGTAAATTACTTGACATAGTACAAGGTGATAAGTGCTAAGGAGAAAGATAGTACAAGGAAGAGGGTTGAGCAAGCATATGAGATGCATATTTTCCACCATGTCTCGTAGCTGAGGAAATTGAGGTGGAGAGAAGTTAAGGAACTTGTTCAAAATCTAATCCTTTGGCTATTAAGTGGCATATTCAAAATTGAAACACAGGTTTGGATACCACATGACTAACCACTGTACCCTCCTGCGTCTCAAAATAGGAACTCAGTAACAGTGGATGGAGAAGTGAAGGAATGAATCTGAGGGTTACCTGTGCTATTCACAAACCTAGCATGCACATGTGGAGGGACCACTATGGTTTCAACAACTGGTTTCCAGACTATGCTTCTTGGAGACTTAAGGTCCACAGAGACCCTCCAGGGGCCACTGCAGGAAAGAGGGAGCAGGCAGCCAAGGACACACGGCTCCCAGCCCCTCTCCTGCCTCCAGCCGGAGCAGCTCTCCTTTTATCTGTCCTATATTGGGCTTCCAGGTGATCTGCCTTTTGAAGAAAGAATAAATGTTTTTGTTTTTGTTTTTGTTTTTTTTGCGTTATGCGGGCCTCTCACTGTTGTGGCCTCTCCCGTTGCGGAGCACAGGCTCTGGACGCGCAGGCTCAGCGGCCATGGCTCACGGGCCCAGCCGCTCCGCGGCATGTGGGATCTTCCCAGACCGGGGCACGAACCGTGTCCCCTGCATCGGCAGGCAGACTCTCAACCACTGCACCACCAGGGAAGCCCAGAATAAATGTTTTAAAAAGATGTTTTAAAAACATCTCTTCTAGACAAAAGCATAATTAAGGCAATTAGCAGAGTCAAAGTCAATGTTAGCGCTGACTAGGGCGGTAGACATAGCTAGCCCAACCCTTTCATTTTACTGAGTTGGAGAGTGAGGTTGAGAACAGAGACATGACTTACCCAGAGTCACGTAGCCAGCGACAGAGTGAGCACTAGGACTCTTTTGTCTCCAGTCCAATCTCCTTCCCTCTGCACCACCACTGTTGACAAACACGACTGGGCAGCAGGGAGGAGAGTAGGGCTAGCACTGGCCCCGCTGAGGCTGCTGTGTGGCACTGGTTAACGATCATCAGTCCCATTTCCTCTTCTCCCTGGGCATGTGGAGCTACATTTCCAAGTGTTGCTTACACAGACATTTCCCAGCCTCCCCTGAGATCGTGTGACCTTTGGGTTGAGTCTTTGCTAATAGAAAGTGAGCAGAAGTGACAAGAATCACTTTCAGGCCTGGTCCATAAAACCCTCCCACATGGGGTCACCCATGCCCTTTCTCCATCTACTGCCTTGACTTAGAGGAAGCCACCCATCGAAAGTGACAAAACCATAGGACGGAGACGGCCTGGGTCCCTAAATCACCACTTGGAGGGGAGCCACTGCCAATCAGGAACATTTGTTTTAGGCTTTGGGTGAATGAAAAATAAATTCCTATCATGTTTGAGCCGTTGTATATTGTTAGGTTTGTTCCAACAGCTAGCATGACCTTAACTAACCAGCTATGATCTTCAATCAACAGCCCTCAGGATCTCTTCTCTGCTTTTTAAGATGAGGATTACGTTATCCATCTCTGGGATTGTTGCAGGATGATGTGGAATGCCCAGCATGAGGCCCAGCTCAACACATGACAATGCAGATAAGTCATTAAAAGGTAATGTTGCTGGAACTGCCAGATATTCAGAATCACATTCCAAGAAGACTGAGAGAGGAAGAAAGGAACATAGCTGCCTCTGATAATAAGGATATCTCAAAAATGATGGGTTGTGATTATATTCGAGCCTAGCAGAAAAATGGAAAAAACAAACAAACAAACAAACAAAAACCCAAACAGTGAAATATAGTGGTTGAATCCCAGGCTTTGGAGTCTGACAGAACTCAATCTTAGTTCCTGGCTTACTGTATGACTTTGACAAATCTTTTAACTTCTTGGAGTTTCAATTTCCTCTTGAAGAAATCGACTAACCCCAGGGTGAGGGAATCCAAGGGTGTTAATGAGGACCCTTGGTTGCAGGTGACAGTATCTGTTCTAGCTAAGGAATTTATAAGGGAGAATAGAAAACGTACAGAATCATTACAGGGGCTGAGGAAATTGGCTCTGGGCTGAGCTTCCAGGAACAACTGCCAAAACCACAGTGCCAAACTGGGCCACCAAAAGAGCTGTTCCTCTGCTTAATTAGGAAACTGCAGGATCAGGAAGTGAACTCTACAGTTGCTGACTTAAGAACCATCCCACCTCTAGACCAACCTGTGCCAGGAAAATTGAGCCTTGGACCCTGCTTCTCTGCTCAGGTAACTCAGTTATAAATCAAAGTCTCATAGGAGAACAACTGGAGACAAGCTTTTAGGGGGTCTGGAAAATGCCTAGCTTTCCAGTCTTTGCAGTGTAGGAAGATATTTTATTTTATTTATTTATTTTTTTTTTTCTTTTTGCGGTATGCGGGCCTCTCACTGTTGTGGCCTCTCCCGTTGCGGAGCACAGGCTCCGGACGCGCAGGCCCAGCGGCCATGGCTCACGGGCCCAGCCGCTCCGCGGCATATGGGATCCTCCCAGACCGGGGCACGAACCCGCATCCCCTGCATCGGCAGGCGGACTCTCAACCACTGCGCCACCAGGGAGGCCCTATGGAAGATATTTTAGAAAGAGGTAGGAAAGGGTGTTGAGTAAGCCAATAATTCTATGGAAAACAGAACAGTGTCTGGCACATAGAAGGTGCTCAATACGTTTTAACTAGAGTTAGCAGAGCTTAGTTGTTAAGGGCCTAACCTCTGCAGCCATACTGCCTGGGTTCAAATCCTGGCTCCATCACTATTAGTGTGTCACATTAGTAGCCTACTTCCCATCACTATATTTCAGCTTACACATCACATAGTCCCATGTGCTGGATAAACATACCTGCTAAGTTACCTGCTTCTTCCTTCTCAGCTTGTCGTGAAGTGGTACCCAGGGTGGTAACACGTTGCATCATGTTGTTTTGCATCTTTCCTTATCCCTGCCCCCCTTCTCTTTTTCCCCATTCTCACCACCCTGGGCTAGACACTTCTCAAACAATTAATGTCCATTTTTTGATTGGGTTATTTGTTTTTTTGTTGTTGAGTTATATGAGCTGTTTGTATATTTTGGAAATTAAGCCCTTGTCAGTCGCATCATTTGTAAATATTTTTTCCCATTCTGTAGGTTGTCCTTTTGTTTTGTTTACGGTTTCCTTTGCTGTGCAAAAGCTTGTAAGTTTGCTTAGGTCCCATTTGTTTATTTTTGTTTTTATTTCTATTGCCTTGGGAGACTGACCTAAGAAAACATTGGTATGATTTATGTCAGAAAATGTTTTGCCTATGCTCTCTTCTACGAGTTTTATGGTGTCATGTCTTACGTTTAAGTCTTTAGGCCATTTTGAGCTTATTTTTGTGTATGGTGAGAGGCTGTGTTCTAGCTTCATTGATTCACATGAGACCTAAATAGACATTTCTCCAAAGAAGAAATACAGATGGTCAATAGGCACATGAAAAGATGCTCAACATCGCTGATTATTAGCAAAATGCAAACCAAAACTACAATGAGGTACCATCTCACACCAGTCAAAATGGCCATCATTAAAAAGTCTACAAATAATAAATGCTGGAGAGGGTGTGGAGAAAAGGGAACCCTCCTACTCTGTTGGTGGAAATCTAAGTTGGTGCAGTCACTGTGGAAAACAGTATGGAGGTTCCTCAGAAAACTAAAAATAGCATTACCATATGATCCAGCAATCTCATTCCTGGGCATATATCCAGACAAAACTATAATTCAAAAAGATACATGCACCCCTATGTTCATAGCAGCACTATTCACAATAGCCAAGACATGGAAACAACCTAAATGCCCATCGACAGATGAATGGATAAAGAAGATACAATGGAATACTGCTCAGCCATAAAAAAACCAACAAAATAATGCCATTTGCAGTAAAATGGATGCAACTAGAGATTATCATACTAAATGAAGTCAAACAGAGAAAGACAAATACCATCTGATATCACTTATATGTGGAATCTGAAATATGACACAGATGAACCTATCTATGAAACAGAATCACAGACATAGAGAACAGACTGGTGGTTGCCAAGGGGGAGGGGATTGAAGGAGGGATGGAGTGGGAGGTTGGGGTTAACAGATGTAACCTTTTAAATATGGAATGGATAAACAAGGTCCTACTGTATAGTACAGAGAACTATATTCAATATCCTATGATAAACCATAATGGAAAATAATATAAAAAATGTATATATATATATATAACTGAATCACTTTGCTGTGCAGCAGAAATTAACACAACAATGTAAATCAACTATACTTCAAGTTAAAAATATTGATTAAAAAAGAAAAAAACAAAACTAACAATTAATGTCAATGTTTTAGTCTTTGCTTCTGGCTCTGCTTTCCAGAGGCCTAAGCTAAGAAACCCTTCTCATTATCTTGTCTCATGTTCACCCAGGTATTTGATCAAGGCCAGACTATCCAAATCCTTAAAGAAACTGGAAGTGACTGTTCTTCCTTCCAAATTGAGAACAGTTTGTGCTCAGTTGTAGTATCAGTCACATAAAATAAAAAAGGATATAAAATAAAAAAGGAAATGAGGCAGGGAAAGAGTCAAAGCAATATAAAATTTTACAACCATGCCCTGAAACCTTTCTCTGTAAGGTAGATCCTTGTATTTTCCCATTTTGCAAGTGACAGAACTGAGACTCAGATGTTTTATAGCTTAAATGATTGAACTGGAACTCTTCTCCCATTTTCTGAATGCTCATTCCTCTCCTGGTACCCCTCAGGACCGTGTCTTAAATCCCCACTCCAGTAAACTGCCAGGAGAGAGCAGTGAGGTCTCCTCACACATAGTCAGCATGGGCCTGGGCAGAACTTCAAGGGCTGGATACCTGGTACGAGTGAGCTGGCCATGGCCCCCACCCATGCCAAGCCCATCCTCTCTTCTCTTCCAAGAGCTGAACTTCTGCCTAGAGTTTCCTCAGTGGGGAAAATGATGCTGTGTCAAATCCTCCTACCAGGGCTCCCTCAGAGCCCGGGACTGGGGTGTTTGCAGGCTTGCGGAAGAGCTCACAAAACTGAAACCCAGTTCTCTGACAGTGGCTCCTCTTTTTTTTTTTTTTTTTTTTGCGATACGCGGGCCTCTCACTGTTGTGGCCTCTCCCGTTGCGGAGCACAGGCTCCGGACGCGCAGGCTCAGCGGCCATGGCTCACGGGCCCAGCCGCTCCGCGGCATGTGGGATCTTCCCGGACCGGGGCACGAACCCCTGTCCCCTGCATCGGCAGGCGGACTCTCAACCACTGCGCCACCAGGGAAGCCCAGTGGCTCCTCTCTGACAAAGAGATTAGCAAGCTGCCCTTTGCTGCTGCTTCTCCTCCATGATCACCCCATTGACTTCTGATCATTGCACTGTCAGCCCCAGGCTAGAGAGGACAGCAGCCACTCTAGTCAGCTGTCTGCTATTTATAGATGTCGCTCTTAAAGGTTTCACTGGGGAGAGATGCTTGTAATACGTGTGGATTTCTTTACCCCATGCTACCTAAAGTCTGGTCCCACACCAGCACCATCAGCATCATCTGGGAATTTGTTAAAAAATGCAGACTCTCAGGCTCCACCTCTGACCCATGAGATCAGAATCACAGCTGATAGGGCCCCAAAATCTGTGCTTTAGGGCTGGAATGCCTCGCCCACAGGAGTTATTTGGCCCAGTAACTCTAAATCCCTCCAAGTTCCCCTCACCCCCGGCCATCCCCACTCATTGCCCTGAGACCTATCAGGAGATCAGAACCCAACAGTCACAGGAGGCCAAATATAAAGTCAAACTTGGGAAGAAAAGGCATCTGTATTCAAAGATGTGCAAGAACCTGCTAATTTGTGCCAGAAAGAAGCATGGAGGCGTGTGTAGGGATTGATTCTGAAGATGCTGGGCCAGGGAGGGAAGAACATAACATACATAGACCTGCCTTTGTCAACTGGAGTGCTCTGACCAGAGTCCATGTTTAATGGACTGTCTTGAGCAGGTGATTACTATTCTAATTACTCTCTCTAATTAATTGGTGCACTTAATCCTGAATTCAATGGCAGCCAACATAAAACAGAGTTCCAGAAATTTCACGGCCTAATGTAGAATGGCAGCTCTCAAGCATGGCTGCACATTAGAATCATCTGAGGGGCTTTTCAAACTACTAATGCTAGGGTTGCACTGAAGACCAATTAAATCAGAATATCTGTGTATGGGGATTTCCCTGGTAGTGCAGTGGTTAAGAATCCGCCTGACAATGCAGGGGACACAGGATCCCTGGTCCTGGAAGATTCCCACATGCCACGGAACAACTAAGCCCATGTGCCATAACTACTGAGCTTGCACTCTACAGCCCACAAGCCACAACTACTGAGCTCGCATGCTGCAACTACTGAAGCCCGTGCGCCTACAGCCCGTGCTCCACAAGAGAAGCCACCGCAATGAGAAGCCCGTGCACCGCAACCAAGAGTAGCCCCCGCTCACCGCAACTAGAGAAAGCCTGCTCCCAGCAATGAAGACCCAAGGCAGCCAAAAAAAAAAAAAAATATATATATATATATATATATATATATATATCTGTGGATGGGGCCTGGGCACCAGTATTTTGTCAAAGCTCCTCAGATGATTAACATGTAGACCCAAGGTTATGAAGCCCTGATATAGAGGAGGGAGCTATAAATGTTGGACTAAGTATATGAGATCTGTCCATACAATATGTCAGGGAACATGTAATTCCCTAGACATGTCCCCTGAAAGGGCCCTGAAGACACTCTCTTTGCCGAAGTATTGAGAATTACATTAATAAGAATGAATGGGAATGTTTGAAAGGCACTATTGTAGCTCTTATCTGTAGTTTGGGTGTGCTAGTGGGAGAGACTGCATTAAAATGGGTTCCCTGATATCAGCAGGGGGTGAAGGGATACAGAGGTGGTTGAGGCCAAGAGGTGGCCTAGCTTCCAGAAGGTGCTTCGGGATCACAGCAATCAGCAGAGAAGCTGGGGTAGCACTCAGCATAGTCTGACCACAGAGCGTTTTGGAGCAGCCAAGTGATCATGGGGTCCTTAGGACTAAAATAGGATGGTAGCTAACTGTGGTGCCACTTGACCTTATAACCCCAAACCTCTAAGTTTGGCCAACTGGAGCTTAACTTGAGCCGCCAGAGCAGTTCCCAGATCTGAGTTATTTAGAAGACCCAGAATTTCTGGATAATGTGATAATATCACAAGTATGTACATAACTTCTTATACCTAACCTGGGATAAACTGGCCTCTTCCAGTGGCACTGGATGGCTTAGTGAGAGGTACCAAGTCCCACTAATCCACTTGCCAGAAAATGTCCCTTCCTCCCCAGTTTGAAGAGGCTCTCCCCACCTTGCCTGAAGCCCTGTAATGGTATCACCTAAAGAAGTTACTTTCATGGGGAAATCAAAATTTCTCCAGGCTGCCCTTACTCCCTGACATTACCACTTTCCCAAACGGACCTGTGGCCATTTCCCAGGGTAACTATGTTCTGGGGACAGGGAAATCATCAGACCATTTGAGGAGCATTGGACCTCTGCTCTGAGGGACCCAGGACTACACTCTGGTACTAGTCCACCTCAGTCAGCCTCTGATATCTTACACACTTATATCCTAGCACATAATGGCTCATTTCCCAGTTCAGCAAGAGGAAGAATCCCCACACTGACTCTTTGACCTTGGACTAAAGGCAATTATAGTAAGAAGGAGGGAGTCCCTAGAGCTTCTCTTGCATTCCAAAATTATAAACAATAGGGACTCCCCCTCACCAAGATGATCTGGTGCTGCCACTTCTGCTTCTCCACTTTGCCGGCAGCAAAGACCATTGCTGGGCATCTGATATGGTACCTACCTCAGGTACCCAGTGGCAGGTTGTTTATAATCCCTTCCACCTTGAAGCGGGCAATGGGTTGTCCTCAGGTAGTAAGGGTCCACTCTGGATTTGAATTTTCCTTCCATGGTCACCATGTTTCTTCCAGCAACATCATCAGTAGACTTACTGAATGCTTTACTCCATCATTGCTGTATCCCACACCACGTGCATCTCAGCAGGGAATTTATTTCAGAGTGAAAGAACTGAGGAAGTGAGATGAAAACTATGGCATTCCCTGGTCATATAGGAGGTTAGAATGTTTAAGAAAGACTCAGTAGTGTTTATACTTATACTTCTTTCTCAGCCACAGGGATTGCCCTGCATGTGGAAAATCAG
This sequence comes from Mesoplodon bidens, assembly GCF_964165515.1. NCBI lineage: Eukaryota > Metazoa > Chordata > Mammalia > Artiodactyla > Ziphiidae > Mesoplodon > Mesoplodon bidens. The sequence continues at coordinate 42,515,609 of NC_138172.1, forward strand.
ATGTAATGCAAGATGAAAGATAAATGAATTGATGCTGTATTTGGCTTCTTCCCACCCTTGGGACAAACAGAAAATAATGTTTTGCTATGAGCAAGTGACTTACCTTCCAATGCTTGATCATTTTGGTTTTCCCAACAGGTGAGAAATTGTGCCTGGAGTAGGTACAGTTGGCTTCCCACTGAGCTCCTCTTTTCCTGGCCAGCGCACCCAGCCCCCAGCTGCTGCGGGTGTCAGTGACTAATGGATTCCCTTCTCCAGGGAATCATCCTTACCCGAAAAAGCCTGGGAGGTTCTGCCTTCCCGCAGAAGCAGCTGGCAGCCAGCGGTGACTGGTCTGCGTGTCCAAGGGCCAAAGGTCTCACCTCCAGGTGGAAAAACTCATGCCTCTGAGCTCCCTGTGGGGTTAGGCTGAGACTAGACTTCAGTTTGACCTACACGTTTGCCCAGCCTCCTCTCTGCCCTATCCTGATTCCCTCACTCCCTTACAGGTTTTACCTGGGAGTAGTCCCCCAGTAAACCCCTGTCTCAGGCTCTGTTTCTGGGGAACCCAACCAAAGACAGTGCCTCAGGGGTGGTCAAAGGAGGCAGACTCTGCGTGGAATGGGGCCAGCTCTGCCTGGCCAGCACTGTGGGCTTGTGGGAAGACTCTGGGAACTCCACTGGGCTGATAAGCTGACTGGGGGCCCAGAGGAAGCCCAGCGTAACCCTGTCCCCTGCCAGGCTCACTTGTGCACACCACTGCACGGCTCCAGAGGAGCAGGGTGAGCTCATTAAGAACCATCTGTGCTACCTTCCAGCACAGCAGGTATTTTTACTATATGGCAGCTACTGTAACCCTGGGCATCTTCAGTGAGCTCTATGACTCATTCATAAGATTAGCAAGATGTGCCAAAGGGCATCCTTATTATATTTAGCTGGGACTGTTTTTGAAAGACTTAAGGTTGGGAAGAAAAAAAATTAAGTTTCATGGTTGCAACTTGTGCTGTGTAACATACTGAACTGAAAACCAGGAGCTGCAGTGACCCGGCTGGGGTAGTCCTGTTCTCAAAGTGGCTCCACTGAGGAGACCGGGAGACACCAAGGGCGGGTGGGAGGGGAAGGCTGAGTAGCTCATTGTGGTCCCCAAGAGGCGTGTGGGGCAGGTAATGCTCCCAGTGTAATTGTGGGACAGTGGGGGCCGCAGGGGAGCAGAAGGGGCTGGCATTTGGTGTCCAAAGACAATCATTCAGGTTCTGACTATGATCTTCACTAACTACAGGCAGACCCTGGAGATATTGTGGGTTGGATTCTAGACCACAGCAATAAAATGAATATCACAATAAAGCAGTCACAAGAATTTTTTGGTTTCCCAGTGCACAGGAAAGTTATGCTTACACTATACTGTAGTCTATTAAGTGTCCAATAGCATTGTCTAAAAGAACAATGTACATACCTTAATTAAAGAATACTTTATTGCTAAAAATTGTTAACCATCATCTGAGCCTTCAGCAAGCCATAGTAGTAACATAAAGACTACTGATCGCAGATCACTATAACAAATATAATAACAGTGAAAAAGTTTGAAATGTTGTGACAATTACCAAAATGAGACAAAGAAACATGAAGTTAGCAAATGCCATTGGAAAAATGACACTGATAGGCTTGCTTGAGGCACAGTTGCCACGAATCTTCAATTTGTGAAAAACAATATCTGGGAAACGCAATAAAGCAAATTACAATAAAAGGAGATCTGCCTGTACATTTCCTTGAGCCAGTTACCTTCCTTCTTTCCACCTGCTTTTCCTTTCCTGTAAAACCCAGCTCACAAGATCTCTGCGAAGAGGCATGTGAGAGAATTTATAAACTGTGAAGTACTGGGCAGAACAGCAGTTGTTAGGGAGAGACTAAGGGGACCCTCAGAGCCTCTGGTATTTCCTCTCCCTCCTGGGCAGGTAAGCTGCGCAAACTCCCACGATGCCCTGGGGGAGGAAGTATGTCAGAGCAAAACACTTTTCAGCCATAACTTCAACCACCATGTCACTTTGTTCTCACTAGTTCCTCTAGGGAAGGGTATTTTAGGGGTGTTTAATTGACGCTGCCTGTTTCGGTGTGGGCAGCTACATGCCCAGACAGGATGGGTTGGAGCTGATCTATATTTTGGTGGTGGAAAAGATTAATTCTGGGCCTGCTCGGCTGTCAGGATCCTCCTCTGTGACCACACAGTCATAGGTACACAACATCCCAGCACAGCATGGATGCCCATCCAGGTCTGCGGCAAAGGACAGAGGCTGGGCAGTGGCTGCAGTGTGCTTTGGTTTACATTTCTCTTCCCGAAGACGGCTGTTCAAGGAGAGATTTCTGCCTGTCTTACATATAGTCAGTAAAGGAAAATGTGTTTGCAGTTCTCAAGTCCTGTGAACCACCCCAGGGAAATAGACTTGAGCAACCCCTTCTTTTGGTGAGTTCTCAAAGAAAAGACCTTTGCTTCATTAGTAAGCACAAGTTCAGCCTCTTCTGGGTACCCAGCCTCGTGCTAGAAACGTGGGCAGGGTTTCAATAGATGGCAGCACTCCAGTTCGTGTTTACAAGCCACTAGGGCAAAGAGTACTGGACTTGGAGTTAAGGGACCCTGGCCAAGTTACCCTGTCTGTGTCTCCTCATCTTTAAAATGGGAGTTCAAAAGATTGCTTATAAGCATGAAATGAGAAAAGAGAACAGTTTATGACAATGTAACTGTGGAATATTAGAGCTAGAAGAGACCTTTAACTGTGGTAGCTAGTTTCCCCAAAATGTCCCTCCCCGTACACCAGTGAACCAAGCCTCTCAGTACTCACATCTCCCAGTATTCACTCCCTTAGGTCATAAGGAGCCTTGAGGTTTCCATGACTGGGTCTCTTGGGTAGTTTACTTTTGGGATTCTTGCCCTTAGGACCCAGCTCCCACGCTGTGTGAAGCCCCCAAGTCACAAGGAGAAGCCATGTGTAGGCACTCTGCATGCTACAGCTGAGCTCTCAGCCAGCCTCCAGAATCAACTACCAGCCATGAGGGTGAGCCATCTTGATGGCCAACCCAGTCGAGCCTGTTGATGACTCCAGCCAACGTCTGATGGCAACTGTTTGAGAGACTCCAAGTGGGAACTGCTCAGCTGAGTCCAAGTCAACCCACAAAATAGCAAGTGATAAGAAATTGTTGTTTAATCCACCAGATTTTAGAGCATTTTGTTATATAGCAGTAGAAAACTGGAAGGAAAATCTTCTATTTCAGTGGTTATTAAAATTCGGGGGACATGGGCTCCTTTGAGAATAATAATAGTAGTCACTACATTCTAGGCCTTATGGCAAATGCTTTACTTAAATAAATAAGATTAAATAAGAATTCCATTGTTTAATCCTCATAATGAGCCTCTGCAGTGGGTACCTTTATTATAATCCCCATTTTACAGATGAGGAATCGGAGGCTTAGAGAGGTTGTCTGATGAAAGCTGAGGCCTCTTTCCCCAGAAAAATGTCCTCATGCACCAACACCGATAACTGACATTTCTCTGTTTGAGAAGCCCTGATGAATCTAACTCGTGTACTTGACATTAGCCAATTGTGGGGTACAGAAGTGCAGTAATTGCTTAAGAGTACTGCCTTAGTTCACAGGAAGCCTTTCTCAAGTTGGCACAGAAAAGTCCGTATGAGCCAAAAGCTGGCTGGCTGCCCTAAGTAAACAGGCACCTCAGTCAAAACACGTCCTTTATACATGGCTGCTCCCCAAGCAGAGCATGTGTGGCTGTGTGTGTGTGTGTGTGTTTAAGGAATGAAACTATAAAAGTGCTGGAAGACAGTAATGTCTGTTACAGCTAACAGGAAGTTTGAGAGAATTATGGAAGATAGAAAACAGATGAGTCTGAGATGATCTGGCAAAGTGAAATAGGATCAGAGGCTTTTTCCTCTAATTCCTAAGGAAATGACAAAAACACTAAGAAAAAATAAACAAACCAGAAAATTTTACCAGTAGGAGCCAGACAAAGGCATAACCTAATGAAATAAGAATTCAAGAAGTGGTGACAAAGGGAAAAAAAATAACTCAGAATATGGTGGAGTGCAGCCTACCTCCTACATGTAACTCTGGTGAGTCAACAGGATCCTGAGAATTCTACTTATAGACCTATTCTGGAGAGAATGTGACATTTTCTTTTCCTCTTCTATTTGGGTGGGGGGCTGGGTGGGAGAGTAAGAGTAGTGGAAACAGCCACTGAGAGGAGAAGGGAGGTACTTTCTCAGATGAAAGCAAGGGCTTTAGGACTCTGCAGTGAATTAGGAGAATACTCACCCCTACCCCACGCTCTCATGTTACAAAAAAGTAGACAAAACAAGAAATACTTGTAGGGAAATTTCTCACAGAATATACTCTGTGTGGATATAGCAGTCCACATTCAAACTAGGAAAACATACCCCAATAAACAAAAGGAAAGAAAAGGACAAAGCATGCCAAAGATAAGCGAAGAACATATTCTAAAAGAAAACAACTCAAAAAACAGAACATGAGTGCTTCTTCTTGCGAATTCAACAGAACAAGAACTGAAAAGTGAGTTCATAAAATCAATAGACCACAATTAAACCAGATCTTTCAGAATTAAGAAAACAAATAGAGGACAAACACAATATCATAAAAGAATTAATAAAAATATTACAGGGACTTCCCTGGTGGCACAGTGGTTAAGAATCCGCCTGCCAATGCAGGGGACACAGGTTTAAGCCCCGGTCCGGGAAGATACCACATGCTGCAGAGCAACTAAGGCCGTGCGCCACGACTACTGAGGCTGTGCTCTAGAGCCCGCGAGCAACAACTACTGAGCCCGTGTGCCACAACTACTGACGCCTGTTTACCTAGAGCCCGTGCTCCACAAGAGAAGCCACTGCAATGAGAAGCCCTTGCACCGCAATGAAGAGTAGCCCCCGCTTGCTGCAACTAGAGAAAGCCCGCGCGCAACAATGAAGACCCAACGCAGCCAAAAATAAATAAATAATTTTAAAAAAGATTTACAAACAGTAAGAAATAAAAGGCTCAAAATCAAATTGCTATCATAAAAGAACTTATAATCATGACAATGCAAAGGAAAAATACGAAGATATTAATGCAGTTAAAAAGAAGAGAATAGATATAATGAACAAAGATAAGTCAATGTAAAGAGAACAGAATGACTGAAGAAGAGTAGCAAACAATTTGAGCATCCTGAGATCTTCTAGCAACAAAATATCTTAACATGATATATACACACACAATCTCCTTTATAGCAATGAAATAGTCTGCAAAAAAGTAAAGCAAGGGAATCACCTGTGATTTAGAAAATCGGCAGGAATACCAGCCCTTGAAGGTAAATAAAAATCAAAAAGCACTTCCCAGCCTGAGGTCATCTTTAGAGAAAAGAGACCTAGAATTTCCTCACATAGAAGCTAACTGGGGTGAGGGGTGGCTGGGAAAGGAGAACAAGCCTTAGATGTGAGTAGTGATATAGACACAGAGCAGCAAAACCTGGCATCAATCCAGGACTCAGAGGGGGTTACACCCTGAGAAAGGGGGTGAAGTAGAAGAAATACTGCCTATCAGAGGCTGATTACAACAAACAGTGACTTAGGACCAATTCTGTTGGAGGAGAAAAAAAAAAGGCTTCCCCTGAGATATCAAGGCCACTGGCCAACACTCATATAGATTCATACACTGAAATATACCAAAAAATCCCAAGGTAAGAATTTAATTTAGAGGGACCCAGGTCTTTAGTGCCTAAAACTCCTGACAGAGGCAAGCATGTACCTTCAACCCAGGCCTCATAAAACTCCTGCAGGCAAAGTTCCATCATATATGAGCTCACGATATAAAACCAGAAAATGCTGCAATAAACAAGCCACTGTGATGAATAAGAGACAGCAAGGAAAAAATGTTACTCACAAAGATTAGGTATTAGAATTATCAAATTTAAAATATTATTTTAATATGATTATGTAAATAACAAAGAATTTAAAAGAAGCAAGAAACTATACAATGAGCAGCAAATGTACTACAAAAGAACCAAAAAGACTTCTTCTAGAAATGAAGGCTATAATAAAAATTAAAATATCTATGAAAGAGTTGAAAAGCAAAAAAGAGCTGAAAAAAGAATCAGTGAACTCAAATATAAATCTGAAGAAATTACACAGATTGCAGCTCAGAGAGGCAGAAATATGGAATACTTTGATTAAGAAAATGACAAGATGGAGTGAGAAAGTTCAACATACATTCAATCAGGGTTAGAAAAGCAGATAACGGAGAGAACGGGGGAAGAGGCAATAGTCAAAGAAATAGTAGCTGAGAATTTTTGCAGAATTTGGTGAAGATGTGAATCCTCATATTTAGAAAGTTCCCCAAAATTCCTAAACGGGATAAACAATAAAAAAGGCCATAACCAGACATTGTAGTGAAAAGACAGAATGCCAAAGACAAAGATAAGATCTTAAAAGAAGCCTGAAAGAAAAGATAGATTATCTACAAAAATATAAAAATCAGTATCTGACTTCTCAAATATAGAAGCCAGAAGATAGTGGAATCATGTCTTCAAAGTGCTGATAGAAATAACTGTCAACTAGATTTATAAACCCAACAAAACTATATTTCTGGAATGAGTGAAAACAGAGCACCATAGGGGCAGGGTCAGTAAATGATAGTGCAGCTGCTCAGAGAATTATGCCACCATTTAAAAAATAAAAAGAAGTTATGACAACTATTAGTATCCCAGAAAAATGCTTAGAATAGTGAGAAACAGGACCTGCACTTGTATGTTAAATAAGCCTACCTAGGACAACATAATAGAAGGAAATAACTTCAATGGTATTAGTGATGGTAATAGGAGAGTGGGATTTTGAGTTACTTTAAAACTTTTCTGAAATGGGATTATTATTTTCATAGAAAACTTGAATTTCCCCAGGCCTCGCCAAACTAGAGAAACAAGTTGAGATCACAGTAGCAAGAATGAGTTGCACTGGCTTTGACCTCTAACAGATTGGTGGACTAATACTGGCTGCTTGAAGAGCTACACTGTGATGTATTCTGAAGCCCCACTGAAGTTCAAGGGCACAGAATGCTGAAATCAATTAATCATGTCTGCCATGGGAGCAGAATCAGAAGCAACGGCATATGAGCTTTGTGTTTGTCATTCTAGACCTAAAGATTCCAATTTGCCTATGGCTTTTCTTTTAAAAACTGAGATATAATTAGCACACAGCAAGGTGCCATGATCTTAGGTGTTCAGCTTGATAGGTTTTGACAACTGCCTACATCCTTGGAACCACCACCGCAAGCAAGATATGGAACATTTTCATCATCCTGGAATGATCATTTTCATCATTCCCAATCTGATGGGCATTTGGGTTGTTTTCAGTTTGAGGCTATTTATAAATAAAGTTGCTTATGAACATTCATATACAAATCGTTTTGTGGACGTGTGTTTTCATTTTCTTGGGTAAGAATAGTAAGAATGAAACTACGGAGTCAAAGGGTAGATGTATATTTGTTTAACTTTACAAGAACTTGTCAAACAAGTTTCCAAAGTGGTTATACTATTTTGCATTCCTACGGGCAGTTGTTCCACATCCTCACCAAGAGATGGTGTTATTCTGAGGTTGGCCGTTCTAGTGGCACGAAATGGTTTTTCACCGTCGTTTCAGTTGTTATTTCCCTGATGACTAAAACATTGGAGACCTTTTACATATGCTTAGTGGACACTTGTATAGCTCTTTTGTTAAGTATTCCTGTGTGTTAGTGGACACTTGTATAGCTCTTTTGTTAAGTATTCCTGTGTGTTATTTATTGAGTATTAAAATGGTTTCATCCTTAAAAGGAAGTGTATGGGAAGCTCCTCTGTGGGCTGGGGTCTGGCTTCTCTATCAAGGTTATTTCGTTGTTGTCACTGCCACAGAATGCAGAAATTCCCATGACTGTCTGGCTTTCTTACCTCTGGTAACCAGGTGCTCTTTCCTCCTGTTTATCTAGCTCCTGAGCTCTCTGCCTTGGGACCTCTCTTACCCTGCCTTGAGATGCCCCAGTCTTGAATTCTGCTTGCCATCCAGCCACATGCCCTTGATTGCCCTGGTTCAGAGTGTGGGCCTGTTGCTTGGTTACCATCTCACAGGCCCAGCTCTGGCTGGTCCAGCCCTGCCTCACCTCTTAGTTCCTCCTGCCTCAGAGCTGGGCATTTGGAAGTGTCTGCTCTGGGAAGTCTGGAGGTTCGATGGTAATGATTCTACACCCATTAGTAGCAGCTGTTAAGAGACAGGGTGATCTAGTTGTCTGGCTTTGGGGCTTGTTTTTCCCCTGAGTTAAGTACTTTGCGGGTACTTTTCTCCCAAATGGAAAAAAGAAAAAGAAAACTATTTGTCACTATTCTAAGTGGGAAAGAAAAACGCTGGCAACGAGAGTGGATGGAACTTCCATCTTCTCCTCTTCTCACAAAAGCCTCTTGTCTCCATAGCCCATTGCCACTGTTCCCAGCATCCTCCTTATGCATTATTTCTTTTTCTAAAATTAATTAATTTGTTTGTTTGTTTGTTTTTTGGCTGTGTTGGGTCTTCGTTGCTGCACACAGGCTTTCTCTAGTTGCGACGAGTGGGAGCTACTCTTCGTTGTGGTGCATGGGCTTCTCATTGTCGTGGCTTCTCTTGTTGCGGAGCACAGGCTCTAGGCAGGCGGGCTTCACTAGTTGTGGCTCACGGGCTCTAGAGCGCAGGCTCAGTAGTTGTGGCACACGGGCTTAGTTGCTCTGCGGCATGTGGGATCTTCCAGGGCAGGGCTTGAACCCGTGTCCCCTGCACTGGCAGGTGGATTCTTAACCACTGCACCACCAGGGAAGCCCTGCATTATTTCTTAATTAAGATCAATACTTTAGTTGTGGAGAAGTCTTAATCATGGGAATAAAACTTGCATCTCTCTGGCTGTGTCTTACCAATACAAATCAAAAGCACCATCTCCCACTGGGTGGTTCACAAGCAAATGAATAAAAATAAGTTAATAACCAGGACTTTTCCCTCCATGGACCCAGCTGCCTGGCATGTCCAGGCTGGAAAGACAGTGGATGCAGCCGGTAGCGTATCAAGGACCAAAGCTGTGGGGGCTTGTTGCAAATTTTCTGTTTCCAGGCTGCACGAGAGTGTTGGGTAGTGGTGTGACCTGCACTTAGACTCAGTTATGTCATGAACTGACCATGACTGGGCCTGGTTCTTACTCTCCCCCACCACGTTTTCACTTCTGTGAATGGGAACAACAATGCCTGTCTTGCCCATTAGTGCAGTCAACAAGTAAATATCCAGCCTTGTGCTGCATGCTAGGGAAAGCACTTGAACAGCATAGAGGCTGTCTCTGGCTTCATGGAGCTAGCATCCTGGTTGAGGAGTTGGACATTAGAATCAGGAAGTAAATAATGTGATGAGCTTTACAATGGGGAAGTACAGAGGATTATGGGAGCCTGGAGGAAGGGCACTTAAAGCAGGTGCAGAGGGTCACAGGAGGTAGCATCTAAGTGGTCCCCAAAGGAGACTGGGAATTAATTGGACAAGGAGATATGAGAAGAGCATTCTGTACTAGGAAGAGCATGTATGGAGGAAGGACCTCAGTAAGAGAAAATGCAGAGTGTGTTAAGGAAAGTAAAAGACTTTCAGATGACTGGGCCAGGAAGGCATAGTGGGTAGATTAAAAAAGAGAGCTGGAGAGAGCTGGGGCTTTAAGACAGCACAGAGCAGAGACAACTCCTGTTCCTACTATGTCTTGTTCAAATTCCTGACCCAAAGAATCCACGAGCATAATAATAAATGGTTGTTGTATGCCAAGGAGTTTTGGCACAATTTGTTATGAAGCAATGGTAACAAAGTACACGTTATTTTAATGAAGTTCAGTGACATCAGAGCAATGGAAAAGTGATGCTTACAAAGCTTTGAATATCCCTCCTCTCATGTGTTCCAAGCATCCATATTGTTGTCCCAAACGGGTGTTACTCTTAAGCTTGGTGCAGACAAGAATTTTAATCTTAAGGCATGTTTCTTTCAGAGATATCAGGGAATCTGATTTAGGCCATAGCAACTCATTAAAGTCTCCTGCTCTCTACTCGCTAACACCTAAAACTCCTAATACTTTTTCACTCCTCTGCTCCAACAGAACTCTCATCCATGCTGTCTTTTCCCACCATCAATACATTTCCAGGCAACGTGTTCCTTTTATGTTGTACAATCCTGCTACGCAAAGCAGCCTTAGGAGTTCTTATTACAACATAATTGACTTTCTTTTGATAATCAACCCGTATATTTTTTCTTTTAATATTTAAAGCTGGAGAAGGGGAAAAAGTGACCTAAGAAGAAACAAAATCTGAATAGTCCTATATCTTTAAGACAACTGAATTTATAATTAAGAAAAAAAAAGTTCATTACAAGAACACTCCAGGCTCACTGGTGAATTCTATCAAAAATTTAAGGAAGAAATAATATGAACATCATATAACCTCTTTCAAAAAATAGAGGAGGAGGGATTTCATTTTATGAGCCTAGCTTATCTCTAATATCAAAACCCGACAAACACATTACAAAAGAAATACAGACCAATATCCCTTCTGAACCTAGACACAAAAATCCTTAACAAAGTATTAGTAAATCAAATTTAACAATGTTTAAGAGGATAATGTTTCATGATGAAGTGAGGTTTGTTCCAAGAATGCAAGACTTATTTTACCTTCAAAAAGTAATCAATGTATATATTAGTTTTCTATTGCTGCATAAAGAAATCACTCCCAAAATGCAGCATACTAAAGCAATGAACATTTATTATCTCACTGTTTCTGTGGGTGAGGAATCCTGGTGCTATTTAACTGGGTTTTCAGGTACAGGGTCTCTCATGAGGCTGTAGTCAAGGGGTCAGCCTGGATAGTCATCTCACCTGAAGACCTGACTGAGGGAAGATCTGCTTCATGATGACTCAAGTGGTTCTTGGCAAGATTCAGTTCCTTATGGGCTGTTGGGACTGAAGCCCTCACTTCTCTGGCTAATGGCCAAAGGCTTCCCTCTGTTCCATGCCATGTGGACCTCTCTCTCCAGAGGGTGGCTCACAACATGGCAGCTGGCTTTCCTCGGAGCAAGTGAGTGAGGGAAGTCACCCATGATGGAAGGCACAGTCTTTTTATAACCTAATCTCAAAAGTGACAAGCCACGACTTCTGCTGTATTACATTCATTGTAAGTGAGTCACTAAGTCCAGGTCATTCTCAAGTAGAGGGAATTACACAAAGGCATGAATACCAGGAGAAGGGGATTACTGGGGACCATGTTAGGGGCTGCAGACCACATTGTAGTTCAACCCATTAAAAAATCAGAATAAAGGACAGGAAATGTGATCATTTAATTTATGAAGAAAAAGTGTTTAACAAAATTCAACATCCATTCATAATAAAAATTTTCAGCAAATTATTAATAGAAGACAACTTTCTCAACCTGATAAAAGACATCTATATAAAACTTAAAGATAACATCCTACTTCAATATGAAAGAGTAAGTGCTTTCCCCCTAAGAACAGGAATAAGGCAAGGATGTTCACTCTTAACACTTCTATTCACCATAGTCCTAGAGGTCATAGCAAGTTCAATAAAGCAAGAAAAATAAATACAAAGTAGAAATATGGGACAGGAAGAAGTGAAACCATCTCTATTTGTAGACAATATGATCGTGTATATAGAAAATCCTAAGGAATCTTTTTAAAAATTACTAAAACTAATAGATGAGTTTAGCAAAGTCACAGAATACTAATAATATATAGAAAAATCAGTGTTATTTTTATACTGTCACAAACAATTAGAATATAAAAATTTTTAAGGTACCATTTATAATAGCATCAAAAAACATACAATGTTTAGGATAAATTTAATGAAAGATGATGTGCAATACCTCTGCTAAAAAACTACCAAAAATGCAGAGCAAATTAAAGATTAATGGACTAAAGGAGAAAAGTAACCACATGACCATTTTAATAGAGGCAGAAAAAGTCATTTAACAAATCTCAACTCATATTTATGATCAAAAATCTATTTTAGAAAACTAAAAAAGGAACCCCTTAAATACAGCTGCCAAAAACATATATATTCAGTTATCTATGGCTGGATGACAAACTATCCCAAAACACAGTGGCTTAAAACCACAACAATTTCATGAATCTGTTGGTGCTGAATTTGGGCAGTGTTCAAAGCTGGGCCGTTTTTCTGCTCCATCCGGCATTGACTGAGGTCACTCACCTGCATTCCAACGGTAGGTGGGCTGGGTGGGAAGGCTTCATTCACCTCTGGCACCTCAGGTTCCTCCTCCTGGCCTTTCCCTCTCTGTGTGGGTTCTCATCAGCCAGTAATCTAGCCTGAGCTCCTTTATGGCACAGCACAGCCTCCCAAGGGCATAGCACCACTTCCAGCACATTCCATTGGTCAGAGCAAGTCACAGGCCAGCCCAGAATCACCTAGAGGGGAAAACAAACTCAGCTCTTGATGGAAAGACATGATGAACGGAGCGGCAAGAATTGATGGTGACCATCTTTCAAAGTTACCTACCACAATGAATGGATGAAAAGATGAACAAATAAATGAGTTATAACCTTCCTTCCGATTCTCATGCTGGTTAAAGAAATGAAGAAACTAAACCCCACACTCCTGATTCTTTTTAGCTTGTCTTTCTTTAAGCAGAGAATAAACTAGTGACAGATTTTTTATGTCTTTGCTGCTCTGTATAAATTCCAGTATGGCATTAGCTTCACATAAAATGGCTGACAACTTTTAGCATCTTCCTTTAGTGTCGTTTTAGTTCCTCCTGCCCCCTCCTGCCCTCTTCTCTCATTCAGTTTCTTATTATTCTCTTCTCCCAAATTCAAACCCAGACTAGAATCTCTCATTTTGGGGTGAGGAGGCTAGTTCCACTTTGCCCACCTTGCAAGACCCAAAGAAATGAGACTCTAAGTGGTAAAATGTCACCAGTCTGGGGCAATTATTTTTCAGAACTGCGACCTTCCTACAGGGCCATTAAGTTTTATCCCCCTGGCACATCCATGTCCTCCATTTGGAAGGCAAGTTCTGGTCAAATCCAATTATTATGTGGATTGCTGGGCCTTCAGACTCAGTAGTTACTCTCTGGTTTGACTCAAATCCCCTGATCATCCTTTCATGGCTCTGTACCTAAAATATAGTCGAGCTTTTATGCTCTCCAATAAACCCAAAGGCCCATTCTGACTAACAAGTCAGGTGCACACAATACAAACTGTAACAAAGGGGAGTATGGGACCGCCTGGAGGGGTGGGATAGGGAGGGTGGGAGGGAGGGAGACGCAAGAGGGAAGGCATGTGGGAACAGATGTATATGTATGACTGATTCACTTTGTTATAAAGCAGAAACTAATAAAAAAAAAAGGGGGGGGGAGTATGGGAGAGCCAAAGACCTTTCTTTTATATATATTAAAAGAACACAGCCGGGCTTCCCTGGTGGCGCAGTGGTTGAGAGTCCACCTGCCGATGCAGGGGACACGGGTTCATGCCCCGGTCCGGGAAGATCCCACGTGCTGCGGAGCGGCTAGGCCCGTGAGCCATGGCCGCTGAGCCTGCACATCCGGAGCCTGTGCTCCGCAATGGGAGAGGTCACAACAGTGAGAGGCCCGCGTACCACACACACAGAAAAAAGAACACAGCCTGTTCCAGGAAGCCAATGACTCAAAATGATTGCAGAAACCAATGCAGGATTCCGTCCATGTATAGGATTTTTCTTCCTTAAAAGGTAGTGTATAAAAGGGAACAAATTAGCAATATTTCCTGGAATTTGGAGGCCAGACAATGCCTCAATGTTTCTTTATCATGGGCATTCTGGAGAAAGTCCCTCAGTGCTGGAGGGGAGGAAGAGAACACCCTGGGAGCCATGCTTGCCCACAGCATTTCAGCAGATGCTGGAGACTGGCAACACGGATTGTATATATTACTTTGAGGAGAATGTGTGTGTGTGTGTGTGTGTGCACGTGCGCACCCTGGTGCCCATGGCTTTAATAATGACCTCATTCCTTTATCTTTTAGAAAAGAGAAAAAATACATAATTTGAGAGCTCGAAGAGATATTTGAGACACACCACCTCATTAACAAATGAGTAAACAAAGGCCAGAGAAATAGAGTAAATCGCCTGAGGTCACACAGCTGATTGGAACCAGGGCAAGAACACAAGGCAGGTCTCCAGTCTTGTAGCTGGAGAGTTTGTGCATCGCTTAAATATAGGTGGACACTTACTAACACATCACTATGTACTTGGGTACAGGGAATTTGATCAAAATGAGCTTAAGGGCTTCCCTGGTGGCGCAGTGGTTGAGAGTCCACCTGCCGATGCAGGGGACACGGGTTCGTGCCCCGGTCCGGGAAGATCCCACATGCCGCGGAGCGGCTGGGCCCGTGAGCTGTGGCCGCTGAGCCTGCGCGTCCGGAGCCTGTGCTCCACAACAGGAGAGGCCACAACAGTGAGAGGCCCGCGCATCACACAAAAAAAAACAAAAACAAAAAAACAAACAAACAAACAAAAAAATGAGCTTAAGTGTGCAGACTCTAGAACAATGCTATTCAATACAGTAGCCACCGCACATGTGGCTTCTGAGCACTTGAACTGTGGCTAGAAACACTGAGCAACCAAATTTTTTATTTTATTTAACTTTAATTAATTTAAATGTGAATGTAAAAACCACTACTTGATTCAATAACTGGGAAACTTTAAGTCTATTTGGAACAACTTGACTATGTGTATCTATATAAATTTTATGAAATATAAAACAGAGATCAAGTATTTCCAGTGAAAATATGGTGACTGAATTGAGATGTACTCTAAGTATAAAAGATGTACTGGATTTCAAAGACTTAGTATAAAAAATGTAAAATATATCATTAGTAATTTTTCTGTTGACATGTTGAAATAATCTTCTGGATACATTGGGTTAAATAAAATATATTAATTTCACCTACTTTTAACTTTTTAAATGTAGCTACTAAAAGATTAAAATTGCATATGTGGCTTGCATTATGTTTCTGTTGGACAATCTAGAGTCAGACTGTCCACACTGAAATCGCTGCTGCACTATATTCCCAGCTCTGTGGCCTTGGGAAGATTATTGGGTAGCTTTGAGAAGCAATTGTCTTCTCTGAAAAATGAAAGAGAGAAAGGTGTGAGGATATCTTTCCCCTTTCCTTTTCTGTTTCTGGCCCTCACTGTGTGATGACATGCTGTTTGGGGCAATGGCAGCCACTTTTAAATGATGGGGAGAAACGTGGCCAATATACAAAGCGCACAACAGCCACTCAAGAAGGGCTAGCTGAGCAAATGACATAAGTAAAATTTCCTGGCATCTGGTTGGGTTTAAGAATCCATCATTCCCTCTCTTGCTTCTTTGCCCCCACATCCTGAACACTCTTTCCCCGTGATCTCTCCTTGTCTGCTCCTGAAAAACACATTTAAGCAGATGTAATCTAGGGCAGAGTCACATGTGTTATTTGCATACGATTTGCCAAATTTTGTGTGTAATTGGCTTCTGTCTACAGAATTTGATCTCTGGCTATTTGATTTTAATGCTGAAATTAAGATATACAGGAGGGTCATTCCCTCTGCCTCCCTCAATCCATCTTTCTACTCTTCCTTCCCAGCTGGCAGCATTGCCCTGGCAAGTGCGGTGTCGGAGGTCTCTAAGGGGTGAGGAGATGCTAGATGAGAAGGGCAATGGGCCAGGAATGGGATGCTTTGCTTTTATCACACGAGGAGCAGCATGAGTGTAAAGGGTCCCGACCAGGCTAAGGGCAAGGGTATCCTTGTGATGTGGCTGGACTCTGCTGATCTGGGCCTGGAAGTCGGTCCTCCCAAAGCTTTGAGCTGGTGGGACTTTGGGGGTAAGAAGAGATCAGGGCTGAGGGAGGTGGGATGATATCCTACGGGAAAAACAAGAGCACATAATAGAGACTGGGAATCCAACAGGAATCAGGGCCAGAGGCAGGCAGGAGAAATGTGAATGCCCCAAGAATGTCCAGAGATGTTTCAGAGACATCAGGGTGTCTATGATAAATAGGGCAGATTTCCAAGGTGATTTTAATAAAACTTAATAAAATCCAAAACGACAAGTTGATGCCTGTACATTTAAGGATTTGGGGAGGGGCAGACTGATCTGTTAGTTACAGCGGGTCTCCCAAACTGTGGATTCCGATCTAGCTGGTGACACCTTCCTCCTAAGCACGGCATCCCACCCATCACTCTCATCCATTCCCTCTGGGGACAGCTAGCCCCTCCCATCTACTTGTCCCCCTGGGTCTACCTAGCATCTTCCATCACCCTCATTCCCTCTGGGACCACCCAGGACCTCCCTTTCCCACCACGGTTGTCTCAGGCTGCATGATCACTGTCCAAGAGTCAGGCAGAGAATCTGGGACGGGGCATGGAGTTTGGACCTGCACATTTAGGCCCACACAGCATGCATGATCTCATGCACAGAAGGACACGGTTGCATTTTAGCAAGTCATACCCAGATAGCATGATGTCCTAGGTAGAGTTTGCTATTCTCCGAATAAGAAATACCATGAACTTCACACTTTGCCTCGCCAGCCTGCAAGGTGCCAGACAGATGCTTCCCTGATGCTAAAGATGGTCACCACGAGCCCAAACACTCCTATGCTTAGCTTACATTTTCTGCCTGGCATCTAGAAAATACTTCATGCAAATCAGCCCTCTCAAGGAGGCTGAAGACCTTGAGGTGACATTTTAAAGCAGTTGTGCTCTAAAGTAGCTTTGAATATGAAAAGGAAAAAAAAAGAAAAAAAAACCTCACAGAAAGTATTTTCAGCTCCTGTAGTTAGTTCCCAAACACCAGTACTCTAAAAATTGCACAAGAATCACCTTGAGAGGTGTTTAAAAATATGGATGCCAGGTTTTCAGCCCCAGGGATTTTGATTCCACATGTCTTGTGTGAGTCCCAACACCTGTGTTACTAGGATTTTGATACGCAGCCAGGGCTGAAACCCACTGACTTGGACCATCAGAGAAAGGTGATGATCTGTACTTGAGTCTGTTGCCACCCGGATATCACTTGCAATTGGGCAAGGATCTCTGGAAACAAGGTTCCCAGGTAGGGAAGGGTTGTATCTCCATCCAAACAGTATGCAGATTTGTCAGGAGGCAACAACTTGATCTAAAGTTTCAGTAAAGGGGGTAGCTTAAGCAGGCATACCTAATCGTCCACCTATTTGAGACATAACCATTTATCTTCCTTCCTGTGGGACTTTTGATATAAGGAGATCTTATCTGCCCACCTCGTCCCCAGCCATTTGGACATTTGATTTTTCATTAACTGTAATGAGTAAAATTAATAACGAAGCCCGTGGTGCAGGAAAGTTTATGTTTCTTGTACATGAACCTTGTCGAAACAGGTACCAGGCGTTCTAAGGAAGACCTAGGATTTATGTCAAATTCCTTATTAAAGTGTAAGAGGAGAAACAAAGTCTGTATGTTTTGTGTTTTGTCTAAAACTGTCAGGCCTCCTCACCGTTGCCTGGGTTGTTACCATGCTCAGATTAGAAGGTTACCCACTCCTGCCGCTACTCAGCCCAGTTTAATTAACACCTTACCCTCAGTCCCCAACATCCCTTTAAACCATTCTTCTCTGCCCAGATAGATTGTTACACCTGTCTTAGCAATTCCGGGAGAGACGCTTTGAAGTGCCTTTTCAAAATCCCTTGTTAATGATCTGGTAATTATTGTGGTGACTTTTCAATGAAGTGTGAAGTGCTCAGCTGGCTGTCAGCTAAGAGAATCCCCAGGCACCTGGAAAGAGGGACACGGGAAGGGAGAAAGCAGGGGAAAAACCGCCTAGGTCTGTCCCAAAGTTACAGGGGCAGCCCCATCGGGCCAGAGAAGGGCCCTGCCTGAGGCTGGCAAGGCCACCAGGAGCTCCTGTTGGCAGATAAGAGCTCTCCGAGTCCTGGGAACAGTCTGACTATAGAATCTGGGGAAACTACATAAATGCCCTGCAAATCTCCAGCAGTACCCTAGTGGGCAATGCCACGTCCCATGGCTGGCTGCAAGGAGGAGCCACACTCCTACACTCAGACGACAATACTGTCCTTGGTGCCCCTGCCCCAGTGGAGTGCCTCCCTTCCCTTCACAATCTACGTCCATTTTAAGCCATCAGGGCTGCTGTCCAGAGAGGCCCTGCAAGAGCTATCGATGCTTTTCTTCCTGTCCTTCAGATCCCAGCAGCCAGTGCGGACCAAATGTGGTCCAGCTGTGCTGGGCACTCCCCACATCTGGAAGCCCAGTATGCGACCCATCTCCACACCTCTGCTCCCCAACATCCTGCTTCCACTTGTCAGAGTAAAAGGAGCACCCCAGGGACTGAGACAGGGTGTTGGGTCTCTCACAGCCTGATGACCCCTCATAACCAAAGAGGCTGCCACACGTATCAAGGCGTCCTAACTGGCCCAAGTTCTCGCAACATCCGAGCTGGCCCCTTATCCCCCTTACCCCACAAAAGGAAGACAGTCCCAATGAAGAGGAGAAGTGCCAGCCCTGAGGACACATTTGGCTGTGGAATCTTAAGGAGCCAAGGACATCATCTGGTGCAGGCCCCTCGTTTTACCAATGAGACACTGGAACTGAAGAAGGTGACGTGATGTGCTCAAGATGGAAGGCTCACCAGCCAACACCAGGGCAGGACTAGAACCAGGTGCCCTGGGGCTTCCCCACCTCCCGTGGCTTTTCCGTCAGTGCCCACCATGAGTCTGGGGTGACTTCATATTTTCACGTGCTGACTTGGCCTGGTTCCCCTTCCTCCACCAGCAGAGAGCTGTGTCCCTGGTCATCTCTGACATGCCCTTGGTACAGTGGTGATTGAGTAGAGCCGCCAGTGAGTTGACTGGTCCCTGACCTGGCTTCTGGGGCCGGACTCCAACCTCTGCTGGCCCAGCCCTTCTCCCAACACTGCTCCCCATCCTGGCACCTTCTCTGGCCTGGATACCATGGAAGCTGCCCTGGTTAGTTGCTGGAAATCATCTTTCCAAACCATGGAAAGATCTGGATCTCTTTAGTTAAGCAAACCCAGATGATGGGCAGTCTGGGATCCCCCTCTCTGCTTCTCTGGAAAAACTGGGGAGCAGATGCCCCTGGCATAAACATTTTTATGTAACGTTTTCTATCTCCAGGAATAGTACTATAATAATATGTGACAAGATGGAACAAACACTGTTCACAAAATTCCTCTTAGGGAGAGTATTCTATGTGTTCAAAAGAAATGCTCCAAGTCAGTGGTTCTCAAAGTGTGTCCCCAGACCAGCAGCCTCAGCATCACCTGGAAATCATCAGGGGTCTTGTTAGAGATGCAGATTCTCAGGCCCCACCCTGCACTGCTGCATCAGAACCACTAGGGTGATTCAGGAGCAGTTCAGGTCTGGAAAGGGGATTCAGGAGCAGTTCAGGTCTGGAAAGCCAATTTTGGTGGAGATGGGGAAGCTCCAGAACATGCTCCAGTGGCAAAATTCAGGGCTCAATGGCCTTGTAAGAAGGAAGGGTCTGGTACCCTGCATGGCTCAGGTCAGGGGAGTCCTGGGATAGATTGGGAGGTAGGAGGCTGGGAAGAACTGGATTGCTCTTCACAACAGAAGGGAAGGACTTCTGAGGTCCCCTGAGGAAATCTAGGGGGGAGGAGAGTGAAGACAGTGAGGCTGGGTGCTATGTGAGAAAAAGGAAGAGAGAGTGAGACCCCCATAACAGGGAGTATCTCAAGACATTGTTGGTGGAATCACAAGCCTTATGCAATATGCCCTCTCCCTAAACTGCACAAAGCATTGGTGAAGTTTATGCAAATAACCAAAGTTCTGGGGGTTCTACACTCTGGACACCATGAGAGGAGCTAAACTCTGCATGATGGTCTCAATGCCACACTCAGCAGAAAACTCTCTGTAAAGAGAACTGTCATGGCTGCGTACTCTTTTATAAGGAGAACATTTCTCTATTTCCTAGCCATCCCCTTACTGGGGGGCATTTTGTTGGTTTCCAATTTTTCACCATCGTAAACAACATGATAAATGTCTTGGAGCTACAAACTTTCTCTTTATTCACGATTATGACCTTGGAACACAGATTCACAAATGTTGAGCGATTCGGTTCAAATGCTAAGTATGTAGAGAACAGAAATTTCCCCTGAGATTGAGCAGGGGAGGGAGTGGTGCTCATTTATGAACATGATTAAGGTGAGAAAAAAGTGTCTTCTTTCTTTGAGAGACTTAGAGGGGTTCAAAGAGTAGAGCTTGCAGTCTGGGGGCTGTGAGACAAGGGAGTAGAGGGGCTTCCCAGTAAGATTAAAGCAGTGCTGTAGCTGAGGGTGTTCTGAGGGATAACAAGAGGGCTGACAGAGAGCTGCTGCATGTATTTGGTTGCATGTGTCAGACACGCAACTCTAGCCTGCTTCCAGTTTCACAACTGTGCTTTTAAGCTCACAATCTGGTCAGAACAGGGGCAGAGCAGGCTTCAAGTCCTGCTAGATCAAGGGTCACAAATGACAACAACAAGGCTTCCAGCATCTCTCAAAAACTGCTATTGGTTATTCCTTCCTACTGTAAACAGGCTTTCTGTGTGCAGGGAGAGGAGAAATGGGCAGGGGGTGGAGGAAGGAGTGGGCAGAGCTGCAGACAACTCCAGTATTCCTTCATCCCAGCCAGACATGCCAGAGGAAAGAGATGCCTTCTCTCCTCCAGCTTCATGTAGCAAATCCCAAGGAAGGTCTCTGATTGGCTGGCTTGGGTCACATGCTCCCTGGGCAAATCATTAGGGTTAGGTGGCTGGGGCACTATGATTGGCTAGGCCTGGGTCACATGTTCATCACTGAAACCAGGGGCCAGGTACTCTAACTGGTAGCACCACCAAAACCATATGGATTTAGGGAGCAGCAGATATCCAAGAGAAAGGGATGTCCTTTCCTGAAGAAACAGGCAGACAAAACCAGATATTCACTATCTGTATTCCTTCATACCCTGGCAGCTACTGTTAGTCCATCACAATATTTCCCCCTTGAGCCAAGATTCAGCCTCAGAATCCTTCTGAACACAGCACTCAGGTAATGACTTCCAGCCAATCCAAGCTAGCCTACAAGATAAAAGTGATCTGTCATTTTGAGGCTTAAAACAAGATGCCAGATCACTGATGAACAAGAGACTAAAGTGAACTGGATTTAAGAAAGGTGTAAGCCACAGGGGTCAGTTCAGAACCCTAATGGGTCCCCTCTGGGAGATGCCTGCTCAGGGGACTGTAGGTGACTGCAGGTATCAGTCTCTGTGACAGTGAGATGGTTGGGCCCTGGGGGAGCATGGGACATTGTGAGACTGTCTGCCTATGGGAAGTCAAATGTGTTTCCTTTCCATTACTGTCACTGAAAAGCGAGTTGCAAGTGGGCAGTGTGGGAAATCTCTGAGCTTCACTCATTAGATTTCCACAGGAGTTTGGCTTTAAGAGAAATCTGATCCCTCCCACCTGTGTGCTCCATTGCTTAGTCAGCAGCCAACCAGAGAAGGCGATACATGCTGGGCTATAGGGTGGACAGGGCTGGAGCCACAGGCCCAGTTCCAGGGTAGCACTAGGTTCTTCCATGGAGGGGCTCACAGCTGACATCTCGAAAGTGCACAGGGCAAAGCAAACTGAGGCACCATCAAAATGAAGACTGCCATTGAGGGGGACAGCCTGGATGGTGAGGACAGGGCACAGCCAGCTCTGGGTGACCCTGGTACATAGCTTCAAGCAGGCAGTCACCTGGGGATTCTCATACCATGCAAAGGACTGCAGGAGTTTGGCCAACAGCCCAGGTACCAGGAAGAAGCATGACCTGATGGCCCCAGTGGCCTCACTTGGACAGTGGGCTCCAAGTTCCTGCCTATTCCCATGGACTCCTTCAGGACTTAAGGGTGGGGTTGGTTCAGCCTGGGCTTCCACTCACATCCGGGCCTCCTGGGGCCTGACCCAGGTTCTCAGCAGAGCTGGAAGGAGAAAGGCTTAATTGCACCAGAATGGAAGCTTGCCAAGTGTGCTGACACTTTCAGCCCACGCAATCAATCCTCCATCGTGTAAATAGAGTTAGGAGTGTGATTCTGGCAATTATAAAGCCCATTATGTTTCTCTTCTTCTCTAAGTAAATTAGAAAGGCTCTTTGCTCTCACTTTGCAACTGGACCTCATTTTTAAAGTGCAGCTGTAGGGCCTCCCTGGTGGCGCAGTGGTTGGGAGTCCGCCTGCCGATGCAGGGGACACGGGTTCTTGTCCCCGTCCGGGAAGATCCCGCATGCCACGGAGCAGCTGGGCCTGCGCGTCTGGAGCCTGTGCTCCACAACGGGAGAGGCCACAGCGGTGAGAGGCCTGCGTACCGCAAAAAAAAAAAAAAAAAATTAAAAAAAAAATAAAGTGCGGCTGTAAAAGCATTGCAACAGACTGTACTTAGAGAGGTGCCATGTTTGATGGCCAGTTGGCCATGGGTTTTGGCTTCCAGCCCTGGTTTTGCTGCCAACCAGACTGTGATCTTTGGTAAGGCCAGCAGCCATCTCTGGGCCTTGGTTTCCCCATTTATAAAACGAGGAGCTTGGACTAGGTGGCCCCTGCAATCCCTTCCAACTCTCGTGGCCACAGGAATCCAAGTGTGCTTGATTACTAGGGATGGCTCCGTGTAGACAGGAATGTACACTAGCTTCTTTTAAGCCAGGAGCCATCCCTCTTTCTTTATTTTCCACATACAATGATGAACCCCTGCAGGTGCAAATACATCCATTTCCACAGCAGTGTAAGGAGAGAGGAAGAGCTGCGTGCCCATGTTTCTGGAACCCAAAGTGCTAGCCACGCTCACTGAATGCTGTTTTGCAATAAGAATCCCATTTAACCCTTAGAAGAGAGCAGCTCTTAGGCCCATTTCACAGACAAGAAAACCGAGACACAGTAAAGTAGTGCATCCAGTCTAGGTCTGCCCAGCTCCGAAGGCCATGTTCATAGTCACAACTCTCTCAAATCCCCAAATCTGGGGACTTTAGTAGAGAAAGAATGGGTAGACCAAGAGGCCAACTCAACACGAAGGCAATGCCAGGCAGGACCCCTGAGTGACAGGACATGCCCAGGCAAGTGGCAGATGTCCCCCTGCATGTGGGGCCAGTAGATCCAGCAGGAAGGGGGCGCAGTGAGAAGGCATGAAAGACTTTGACAAATGTGTTCCAATGTTCCTGGCTCTCTCTAAATGGGCTCTCTCTTCCTCCGTCTCCTCCCTACCTCTGGAAATGGAACACCAACGATTTCACTTGAAGGGAGTGTTTGGTGCTGTTTAGAAGCAGCATGAAGTAAATTTTTATGACGCCGGTTACTGCTTGATGGGGAACATTCAGCTGCCTTGGCTCTGATGACCCAGCTCTTTCTCCCATATTTGCCATACTGAAATTCTCAGAATTTACATTTATAAATGTTAAATGACATTTTAATTTTTTTACAAGGTGGATACAAGAACCACAAAATATCATTTGCTTTAAGGGTTGTCTTTCCAAAAGAAATTACTTTAAGCAGCACCAAAGTTTTAGAAATGCACATCACCATATTACCAAAAAAAAAAAGTTTTTAAAAGATAGTTTCAGTCAGTTTGCCTGACAGATGCTCACCCTGGAAATAAGTGTTTAATGGCAGTTTTTTCACAGAAACTATTCTGCTATCCCCATCAATGGGGTTTAGTCAATACCTCTTGAATATTTCGCCAAGTAACTTGTGAATACATTATCTTAGAATCCATCAGCGTCATACCTGAAGGCTCTCAGGTATCTCAGGAGCTCCAGGTTGGATGTCTGCCCAGCTGAGCAGTCCCTGCTGAATCCCAGGTTCCTGACCAGCATTTACTGAGTACCAGGAGCCCTGATGGCCCTGGAGGCAGAGCAATAGGCATGGGGAGTCCAGGGCTCCATCCATAAGCATGCACCAGATTGGGAAAACATCCTCCAGAATTTCAGTATTGGTGGAATTTATGAACTGGGACTGAGTGTAGGCTAGATATAATTGGAATGCTGAAGAGATGCAAATGACCCATCCTTTGCCAGCTGCCCAGACATCCTGCACCTGCTTCCTCATCATTAAAACAGGACAATAACCTCCAACTCACAAGGTTGTCGGTGACGGCAGAGACCATTTAGCAGGGCTGTGATTAAGAACACAGTTGTCAGATGAGGTTTAGATTTTGGTTCCACCACTGTGATTTTGTATAAGTGACTTAATCCCTCGAGCCTCCGTTTACCTCATCTGTAAAATGGTCACAGTAATCTCTTCCTCAGGAGACTATGGTGGGGATGCATTTCAAGTGGTTGACACAGTGCCTGGAGCACAGTAAGTGTCTGTCAAGTGACAGTTATCATCTGGTGAAGGTACCAATGCTAGGCCAAACCCAAAAGAGGGTCTCACTTGGCAGGATTTCTCTCCCCTTCAAATGATTTCACATATGTTATCACCTGGGCACCATTTTCTTCCTCACAGTTCTCTCTTAGATACTCTCCATCTTCCTATAACAGCACAAGCTTCTTATTGCCTCAAAAAGTCTTCACTGAAATCTTACCAGAAGCCCAGCATGATGTCTGGGTCTCTGGATAGAAAAGAAATACCAGCAGTGGCCCTGCCCACCATGCACAGAGGATATCCACAAGCAAACAACGAATGCATCAGACTGAATTGTCTTAGTAACAGCTTGAGCTGGCCACAGCAGCCTTGTCCCAAGGCAGCCCACGATTAATTGCCAAATGAAATGTGTGGGCTATAATTGCTGCCAGAATTGTGCGGAGGGAAATCTCCCTTCTGACCACAGTGATCAAGAAGGATAAACATCCACACCCTGGAGATCTGGCTGAGCCACCCGGTGAGATCACGAAGCAGCCTGGCAGCAGAGGGCACAGGACTGGTCAGGCTCTAATCACCTGAACACTGGGGGCCCCCAGCCCTCCCCCAGTGCCTGGTACAAAGGCCCAGCTCTTCAGCTGCTCCTGCAATCAGTCAAGTTTCCCATCTGAGGAATGGGATTTTGCAGGGAGACTGGAATGAAAAGAATTCTTCCCCTATTTCCTAGTGCCCCCCTGCCAAAACCCATGCCAACCCAACTACCACAACCTTCACCAGTGACTCTGGTATAGCTGAACCACTGGTTTCTAAGCCCCTCTTTCCTCTGTCCTATTTTTACAATTCTTTTGTGGTTCTTGCTTACTTCTCAGTCTACAGCATGTGGTAATCATATCTAACAAATTACTGTACCTGTGGCACTCTCAGGTCGTTAGATGAAAGGAATTCAAATAACCCAGGGAGATCTTTTTGTTAATTTTTACTTCAGTAGGCAGCATAAGGAAAGATTAGCTAACACCTGGGAAGGACACAGGAAATGAAAAGAATGAAACAACTGGGCATCATTACTAATTATTTTCTTTGGAGTCCTCATGATTGTTTTCTAACAATACAGTCCATGTAGAAAAACTTGCTATTTGTATTTTATAGACAAAACAGAGATTTATCAAAGTCTTCCATTCGTTTGATAAAAATGATAGGACTTGAGGAGATGGAAGGAGTCTCGTTCGCCTTTCTTCCTTAGATAGAAGTCTGGGCTCATCTGGGATGTTCTTCCTAGTCATTCAGCTTGCCCTGACTCATGTCCCTTAGTGCTGCTGGGTGTCAGGGTTTGTGAGATCAATTTAGCCTTCCAGGCCAAACTCTGCCCCGCCAGGTGGTTCCCCATGGGACCTGGCTCCTCCACCAGTCCAGGCAGGGCAGGGCAGGGCCAGGTGGGTGGCTCCTGGCCTGCAGGCTGGTAGGGGCTACATGAGTCTTGTTGCTGTGGAACTGGCGTGGCTCTGTCCATCTCAATTCCCTGACCGCTCCCCGACATCCTGCCTGCTGAGTTGGCCCAGTCTATTAAATTCACTCACTCATTCATCAGCTAGTTATTGAACCCCTACTATATGCCACGCACTGTTCCATTGAACAAAACAGATAAAGCCCTGCTTTGAGGCAGCAAGCATGCCAGAGAAGGGATAGACATTAAACAAAGAAGAAAAACCTACGGTGTGACGGCTGACGATAAGTACCAGGAAGACACGGAACAATGCACAAGAGGATGGAGAGGGATGGGGATGCTGGGAATGGGTGCTGTTTTACAGGAATTGTCCGGAAAGGCCTCTCTGGGGGAGCTGACAACTTAGCAGAGACCTGTGGGAAGGGAGGGAGCAAGCAAGATAGCTAACAGAAAGAATGGCGTCCTAGGCAGAGGAAACAGCATGGGCAAAGGCTCTGAGCCTGGATTTGCTTGCTGTGTTCCAGGAATAGCAGAGAAGGCAGTATGCCTGGAACAGAGCCGGTGAGGGAAAGGGAAAGTGGTAGGAGATGGCTCAGAGAAGGGACCAGGAGCCACACAACTTAACCAACAGGTCTCCACCTGTAGCTTGGGCAGAATTCTTAACCAGCAGGTCAACTCACTCAGTCAGCACCTGCTTGTTGAGTGCCCTATGCTCCTGGCTGGACCCCAGATCCCCTCTGGGCTGAAGGAAAGAACACAAAGTGATAATGGCTGTAAAAGGTAGTGGGACTTCAATTTCCTTTTTTTTTTTCTTCAGAGTATTAGTTGCACATTTAGAGAATACAAAGATTGCAGAGAAGAATAATGATGCAGATGCAGAGAAGTAAAGAATCAGGTAGCCGGGATTCTAATGGTTTCCTCCACTGTTTTCCAATCTTTGTCTAATGCTGTTATAATATGTTGGTTATATATATATATCTGTAAAAAGAAACTCGACTAAAAGTTTTTATCAAAATGAAATTAGAATTACACCATATATTCTTTTAACTTATGCACAGACTTTGGAACCCAACCTCAATAAGATAAGACACAACTAGTTCTTTGAAAAGCACAAACTTTTGAGTCAGTGGAGACTGGACTGATATTCTGGTTTTGCCACCAGTTGCTGTGGGGCCTCAGGTAGGTTACTCACGCTCTTTGAGCCTCAGTTTTTTCACTGTAAAATAGGTATCACATCCATAGGATTGTTGAAAAGAGTAGAGATGATGTGTGTAAAACACCCGGCATGTGGAAAGTACTAAATAAATGGTGGCTAGTCAGAGCTATTAGCAAACAGGCAAATTTGTCCAATCAACAAACACAGCCTCTCCCCTGTGCTCAAGTGCTTCTGCCACTGCTGGTAACACAGCAGTAAACAAGACCGAAAATAATGTAATTTTACCTTATCTTCCCAAATTCCAATTGCCCCCAAAGACAGCAAATCAATCTACAACTGTGTGGTTGTCCCTCTGAATGAGGGTAAGGTGTTGGAGTCCTACACGTGCTGGAAAAGTGGGCAGAATTCAGGTTCCTGGGACGCAGGGCAACGGTGGCACAGCTTTGCAGCGAACTATTTGGCTCCCCAAGTGGCTCTGTGTCTTCTTCCTTTGCTGCTGCCTCCCTGCTGCTCAGACAAAGCCAGGAAGCTCCCACCTCTGGCTGAAACCCTAGAGAGCATCACCCACTGTCAAAGACAGTGGACTCAAAACCCACCCCTGGAAGACTGGGCCTCTCTCAGCCCTGAAGATTACCTGAGGCCCCTGTTCTTGGGCTGTTCACCAGCCACATGGCTCAGATTAAAACAGCTCTGCCGTATCAGACAATAGATTCTGTTCCTGACATGCAAGTCTAAAAGGAAAACTAACTTTTAATAAAAGCACGAAAATTCACATTGTTCTCTCTGGTAGTTTGCTTCCCAGCAGAAAAGGAATGAAGGCTTAAACAAAAGGGAGTCCCATCCCCTCAGGGAAATTCATCATTTCTGTAGAAACCAAGGGTCATTCCAGACAGCCAGCTCGGGCTAGACTGGTAGGAACTACATCTCATCAGCCACCGCATGAGCACCTCTGTGAACAGATGGACAGACAATGGGTTGAGTGCACTGATCACAGCAACCCCGCAAGGCAGGTACCACTGACCCCACTGTTCAGATGGGGAAGCCAAGGCCAAGTCAGAATAATAACTTGCCCAAGTGGGAAGAAGGCAGGTAGGTTTGGGACCTATATTTTGGAGCTGTTTTTACATCTTCCTCAACCTGGTTTGACTCATTGTTAGAAACAATGGATAACTCTGCCAGAAATGTAATCAGCCACCAAGCCTAGCAATGTAGTTCTGTTCAGGAAATGGAGCTGGTTTAGACGGAGTGCCATTTTGGTGACGGCCTGTTTCTGCTCTCTCCACACTTTCCCTCTCAGACTCAGGAATAGCTGGTGCTCACGGAGCACACTGGCTTCAAACCACAGGGGTATTCTCTTGGAGCAGCATCAGTGAATTTTTCTTACCAAGTGTAAAAGGCCAAACTGCTAGGAAAGTGTTTTTTAAAATATAAATCTGATCTTGGCACGTTATTCTTGACAGGCCTTCCTCCACTTAATATCCTAACGGGGATGAATCTTCCCTTGAACAGATTCTACATACAAATCTTTCATAAATACATGCTCATTGGACTTGCCAGACAGGGCCTTGCACGTGAGAAGCTGTTTCCTGGGAGTGAAAGTCCCTATCAGGAAACTCCAGAGCTGCAAGGCTATGGGGCTCACATTCCCACCCGACCCTCTCCACCCCAACTCCATAGAGTTCTTGGAATCTTAGGGTTTGCTTGCTGTGAGAATACCAAGTGGATTTATTGTGTTGGAGGTACATTAAAAACCCGCCAAACGCTTCGGACCTAAGAGACACTCGTGGCCAGGAGTTCTGGTTCTGGCTCTTGGGGTGGCCTGGGG
This sequence comes from Mesoplodon bidens, assembly GCF_964165515.1. Taxonomy (NCBI): domain Eukaryota; kingdom Metazoa; phylum Chordata; class Mammalia; order Artiodactyla; family Ziphiidae; genus Mesoplodon; species Mesoplodon bidens. The sequence goes on from NC_138172.1 coordinate 42,544,420, forward strand.
AAGTCTTTCCCCCTCTCTCCGCCTCAGTTTTACCTTCTGTAAAAGGAGAGAGGTCCAGGTGAGCGCTAAGGTGAGACATCTCAGGCCTGCCTCAGGCGTGACAAAAGCCTCCCTCCGAGGACGCAATTCCCTCAAAGCGCCTTCGCCGCTTGGAGTTGGACTCCGGCGGTGTGGCGGGGCCGCCAGGGCGCGTCCGCAAGCTTCACGAGCCGGGCCAACTCACCCCGTCCCAAACTATCGGACAACAGCCACAGAAGCGACAGTCCGGGCCCACGCGCAGGCCTCGGAGTCCCATCCCCGCACGCTGCCTACACTCCTCCCGGCCCGCCCGACCACGCCCCCGCTCCCGCCGCGGCGCGTGCAACCCCGCCCTCCCCGGAGTCTCCAAGCCTCGCGGGCGGAGGGCGGGGCGGGATGGGGCGAGGCGCGCGGGAGGCGGAGCCGAGTCGGGGAATCCTGCGCCCGGCGAGCGCAGGGCCCAGCAGAACCGCCCAGCCGTCCGAGGGCTCCCGCGTCGGGGGCGGCGGGGAACCCCAGACACCGCCGGGCCGGGAGGGAGCCCCGCGCCAAGCGAGCCGCCGCCACTGCCTCCGCGCCGCCCCCGCGGGCTGAGGGGGGCCCGACGCGTCTTCACCCCGCCCGCCGCCAGTCCCCGCAGTCCCGCCGTCCGCTCGCCGGCTCGTCTCCCGCGCGCCATGCAGCCACCGCCTGCCCTGCGCGCGTAGGCGCCCGCCACAGGCCATGCTGCCCCTGCTCGCCGCGCTGCTGGCCGCCGCCTGCCCGCTGCCGCCCGCCCGCGGCGGAGCCGCGGACGCGCCGGGCCTCCTCGGGGCGCCCCTCAACGCCTCGGTCAACGCGTCGTCTGCGGACGAGCCTGCCGCCCCGCGGCTGCTGGCCTCGGCTGCGCCCGGGGCCCCCGAGCGCCCCGGCCCGGAGGAGGAGGCGGCGGCGCCGTGCAACATCAGCGTGCAGCGACAGATGCTGAGCTCGCTGCTCGTGCGCTGGGGCCGCCCGCGGGGCTTCCAGTGCGACCTGCTCCTCTTCTCCACCAACGCGCATGGCCGCGCCTTCTTCGCCGCCGCCTTCCACCGAGTCGGGCCGCCGCTACTTATCGAGCACCTAGGGCTGGCGGCGGGCGGCGCGCAGCAGGACCTGCGCCTCTGCGTGGGCTGCGGCTGGGTGCGCGGCCGCCGCCCCGGCCGCCTCCGGCCCGCCGGCGCCACCGCCGGGACGCCCACCGCGCTGCCCGCCTACCCCGCGGCCGAGCCCCCCGGGCCGCTGTGGCTGCAGGGAGAGCCGCTGCATTTCTGCTGCCTGGACTTCAGCCTGGAGGAGCTGCAGGGCGAGCCGGGCTGGCGGCTGAACCGCAAGCCCATCGAGTCCACGCTGGTGGCCTGCTTCATGACCCTGGTCATCGTCGTGTGGAGCGTGGCCGCCCTCATCTGGCCGGTGCCCATCATCGCCGGCTTCCTGCCCAACGGCATGGAGCAGCGCCGGACCACCGCCAGCGCCGCCGCCGCCGCCGCCCCCGCCGCCGTACCCGCTGGGACCACCGCCGCCGCCGCTGCAGCCGCCGCCGCCGCCGCCGCCGCCGCGGCCGTCACCTCGGGGGCGGCGACCAAGTGACCCGCCCCACTCCTCCCCTTGTCCTCCCTATGTCCGCGCTCTCGGTGCCTTTCCCGCCGGGAGACTCGGCCGGTGTGCTTCGTGCAGTAGTGACCGTTAGTTCTTCCGGGGAGGGGTCCGCGGAAGAGGCCCCAGCGTGTGGGAAAAGCCAGGTTTGTGCCGCGCTTCTGGCTCCCAAAAGCAGATGCAAGCCCTTGCTCTGCAGGGTGAGATCCGCAGCTTGGAAGATGGAGAGAGGGAAATGGGGCCCTTTCCCCTCTTTGCGTCCCCCTGCCCTCCTTCCTCCCCGCACCCACGTGCCCTATATTCATGGCAGAAAATGACCAAATCCTGTGTATTTGTTTTATATATTTAATAACTGTTTTAAATGAAAGTTTTAGTAAAAAAAATCAAATTGCTATTGCAGTAGTAAGGGAAGCTCTTTGTATCTGAACATAGTATTTGAAGTTTGTTGTTTTTTAATTTATTTAAAAGGGGGAGGAGGCATGGGAATGATTTAACACTGATATATTGTTACCGCTGAAAATGAACTTTATTAACCTTTTTCCAAGTCGATCTATCCAGTGACGTGGTCAGACGGGCGTTTCTTCTTGTACTTCTGTGTTTTTTTGGCTTTTAATACAGACATTTTCCTCCAGAGGTGCGTATGTGTCTTTATTTGATTCGGAAAAGGAATCCAAGAATTACAAGATGATTCCCTGAAACGTGAGGAAGGGAATCTTCAGAAAGTGAGAGAAGGTCTAACTCTGTCTCCCTTACCTGTCTGGGAGAGGTGGGAGATGGAAACCATACTACTGGCCCTAATGGCAGTGGTTTTGCCTCTCACCACGCGGCCACCCCCACCCCTCAGCCTCACTGACACCCGTCACGGCGGCATACAGGGTTTTATGTGATTTATCTTTTTCCGCATTTCCCTCAGGCCCTGCAAAACACCAAGTTAAGTGCCAAAATGGTGAAATCGGTAGTTCCTCTGAGCCAGGTGTCTTTGATGAAAATGACTCATTTTAAAAGGCATGTAGATTTCCTTTTCATATGTGTAACCTTTAGTATATGAACACATTTCAAAAGCTGGTTTTAAAGCCTGAGCTATTCCGGCATTAAGATTTTTTCAAGGTAAACTCTTACAGACTAATTAACACCTTAAAAAATTTTTTAAGCTACTTTCTCTTGCTCCATCTCCTCCCCACTTTTTTTTTTTTTTTTTTTTGCTGTACGCGGGCCTCTCACTGCTGTGGCCTTTCCCGTTGCGGAGCACAGGCTCCGGACACACAGGCTCCGCGGCCATGGCTCGCGGGCCCAGCCGCTGCGCGGCATGTGGGATCTTCCGGGATAGGGGCACGAACCCGTGTCCCCTGCATCGGCAGGCGGACTCTCAACCACTGCGCCACCAGGGAAGCCCTCCTCCCCACTTTTGAGTGAATACTTGATAACTGTTCTAGAGCATACTGTTCTAGTGAATACTAGGTACCGTTCTTGATAGTTCTCAAAGTGGTGTCCCTGGAACAGCAACATCAGTAACACCTGGGAACTTGTTAGAGGTGCAAAACTGGGGCCCTGCCCAGGACCTACAGATGCAGAAACTCTGGGGTGGGGCCCAGCGATCTGCTTTAACAAGCCCTGTAACGAATTCTGATGTGTTTCAAATTTGAGAACCGCTGTGTACTAGTGGAAGTGAACCTTCAAAGTATGTAGCCTCCTTTTATCTCAAGATGTCTCTATTATATAAAAGAAATGGGGCCCTTTTTTCACAGGAATCTGTCTGGAGGAGAGTCTGGGTCATTGCCCTGTAGCTTCAGTTGTTCCTCTGTCTCTTAGGGGTCCAGGATATCTCTAGCAGAAGCCAGCCTCTTAGAGAGGAAAGCGTGAGGGTGGCAGTCTTCCTCTATCTCCTGATCCAGACATTGGAGAAGTTCAGTGTAATGCAAATCCGCTAGCCTCGCGTCACTGTAAACCTTCTTATACCCCAAAGCAAGGTGGGCTGTGAACTGCTCTCTTCTCCAACCCTGTGGTAACTAAGAGAGGAAAATCAATAACTTTCCTAACCTTGGTCAATTTTAATATAGTCATAGCATTTGTAATTCTGGAAGGCATATTAAGAATTCCTAGGACAACACACACACACAGTCACCCTGATTTTTCCAAGATGAAAATTGAGGTTCAGTTTCAGCATTTTGCCTACAATCACACAGCTACACAAAAAAGCAGAGCTGAAACCAAACCTGGGTCTTCTGCCTCCCTGACTCTTATTTTTTCATCACCAGAAACTTCCCTTCCTAGGTGAATTAGGAGCTAGCCACTCAGAGTCTGATCCTCTGTTGACCCACCCGTCACTGTCAGATTCTGTGTAGTCACAAATGCAAAGGAGCCAGAGAGCATCCATTTTTTAAATGAGACACTCAGGCACTTGATAAAACTTTCTATGTATTTTTACACACATACACACACACCTAAAACGTATTTACATCTATTGATCAATCATTCTACACACACACACACACACACACACACACACAGGATGACCGGTTAGTTCACTATGCTGACTTTGGCTGCTTTCTAAGAGCCAGAGCTCTAAGCAGGAGACTACAAAGTGAGGATGGAGCCTGTGTCGTTTTGGTCTCTTTAAGTTGGGACCATCCACTGGGTAAAAGAAGTAAGATGCTGGCAGGCTCAGCTTCAGGGTCTGTGCTCCTAGTCAGTTTGATTTGCATCATCTCAGTAGTGAAACACTTCCAAAAATGCAGTTTAAAGTACTAAATCAGTACTTCTTTGACGGGACAGGAAGTGTGCCACTGTAGCCTGTGTGCGCCTATGTGTGCAATTCCCAGATTACAGTTCATTCTTTAAGTCTCCTGAGTGATGGAGGTCATCAGCCTGGTGGCCATTCCAATATTTGGGTAGAGTGGGTCCCAAAAGAACTCAACTGGGGAGATTTAGACAAAAATACACTCTGGATCTCCATGACCTAGGAGTCATCAAGGGAGAAGGATGGAAGGAGTTTAAATGGAAAGAAAGGAATGGAGAGAAGGTCAGAGCAGGTGTCCCCTCTCACCTGGCCTAGCCCCTCCCCCACCGCACAGAAATGACTCGTTCATTGACAACAGGGGCAAGAAGAGGGCTGGTCTTCACTGTTCCAATTCTCTCCTTTCACTGGGGAAGAATCATCCATTTCTCAGCTAGGTTAAAAGGTTTAAAGCTACAAGGATTGGGAGAGTTAAGAGCAATATAAAAACCCTGAGTGCATGGCTGAGCCTTTCCCTGGGAAAGGCTCCAAAATTGTAATAATTTGGAATCTTATTTCAGAATATTTTATGATCATAGGAGTACACTGTCTTGAGTTAAATGCCATATTCTTTGGTTCTCCTAGTACGAAAGATGCTGAGTTCCTTAACATTATACCCTACCTCACCTCCTGTGTTCCTAGATAATTCTGCAACCTCTAGAGGAGGACTACACTGGCAATAATAATCATCATCATCATCATAATTATCATCATCATAAATACTATTGTTATTAATTGTTCTTTTGAATTGGAGAGGGAGAAGTAGAAGGGAAAACAATAACTAACAGGAGAGGAGACGTGAATTTAAAACACCAGCTTTAATTTTGCACAGTAAAGGAAACCACAAACAAAATGAAAAGACAACCTCCAGAATGGGAGAAAATATTTGCAAACGATGTGACCGACAGGACTTAATTTCCAAAATATGCAAACAACTCACACAACTCAACAAAAAAAAACCCACAAATAACCCAACTGAAAAATGGGCAGAATATCTAAATAGAAATTTCTCCAAAGAAGACATACAGATGGCCAACAGGCACATGAAAAGATGTTCAACATGGCTAATTATTAGAGAAGTGCAAATCAAAACCACAGTGAGGTACCACTTCACACTGGCCAGGATGGCCATCATTAAAAAGTCTACAAATAACAAATGCTGGAGAGGGGATGGAGAAGAGGGAGCACTCTTACACTGTTGGTGGGAATGTAAGTTGGTACAGCCACTAGGGAAAATGGTATGGAGGTGCCTCAAAAAACTAAAAATAGAGTTGCCATAGAGTCCAGCAATCCCATTCCTGGGTGTATATCCAGAGAAAATTCTAATTCAAAAAGATACATGCACCCCAATGTTCATAGGAGCACTATTCACACTAGCCAAGACATGGAAACAACCGAAATGTCCATCAACAGATGAATGGATAAAGAAGATGTGGTACATTTAAAAAATGGAATACTACTCAGTCATAAAAAAGAATGAAATAATGCCATCTGTATGGACCTAGAGATTATCATCCTAAGTGCAATAAGTCAGGAGATAGCCTAATCCACCAGAGGGCAGACAGCAGAAGCAAGAAGAACTACAATCCTGCAGCCTGTGGAATAAAAACCACATTCACAGAAAGATAGACAAGATGAAAAGGCAGAGGGCTATGTACCAGATGAAGGAACAAGATAAAACCCCAGCAAAACAACTAAATGAAGTGGAGATAGAATTCAGAATAATGATAGTGAAGATGAGCCAGGACCTCGGCAAAAGAATGGAGGCAAAGATTGACAAGATGCAAGAAATGTTTAACAAAGACCTAGAAGAATTAAAGAACAAACAGAGATGGACAATACAATAACTGAAATGAAAACTACACTGGAAGTTATCAATAGCAGAATAACTGAGGCAGAAGAACGGATAAGTGACCTGGAAGACAGAACGTTGGAATTCACTGCTGTGGAACAGAGTAAAGAACAAAGAATGAAAAGAAATGAAGACAGCCTAAGAGACCGCTGGGACAACATTAAATGCAAAAACATTCACATTATAGGGGTCCCAGAAGGAGAATAGAGAGAGAAAGGACCCAAGAAAATATTGAAGAGATTACAGTCGAAAACTTCCCTAACATGGGAAAGGAAATAGTCACCCAAGTCCAGGAAGTGCAGAGAGTCCCATACAGGATAAACCCAAGGAGAAACATGCCAAGACACATAGTAATCAAATTGGCAACAATCAAAGACAAAAATTATTGAAAGCAGCAAGGGAAAACCAACAAATAACATACAAGGGAACTCCCATAAGGTTAACAGCTGATTTCTCAGCAGAAACTCTACAAGCCAGAAGGGAGTGGCATGACATATTTAAAGTCATGAAAGGGAAGAACCTACAACCAAGATTACTCTACCTGGCAAGGATCTCATTCAGATTCAATGGAGAAATCAAAAGCTTTACAGACAAGTAAAAGCTAAGAGAATTCCGCACCACCAAACCAGCTCTACAACAAATGCTAAAGGAACTTCTCTAAGTGGGAAACACAAGAGAAGAAAAGGACCTATAAAAACAAACCCATAACAATTAAGAAAACATACATATCGATAATTACCTTAAACATGATTGGATTAAACGCTCCAACCAAAAGACACAGGCTCGCTGAATGGATACGAAAACAAGACCCATATATATGCTGTCTACAAGAGACCCACTTCAGACCTAGGAACACATACAGACTGAAAGTAAGGGGATGGAAAAAGATATTCTATGCAAATGGAAATCAAAAGAAAGCTGGAGTAGCAATACTCATATCAGATAAAATAGACTTTCAAATAAAGAACGTTACAAGAGACAAGGAAGGACACTACAGAATGATCGAGGGATCAATCCAAAAAGAAGATATAACAATTATAAATATATATGCACCCAACATAGGAGCACCTCAGTACATAAGGCAACTGCTAACAGCTATAAAAGAGGAAATCGTCAGTAACACAATAATAGTGGGGGACTTTAACACCTCACTTACACACCAATGGACAGATCGTCCAAACAGAAAATCAATAAGGAAACACAAGCTTTAAATGACACAATAGACCAGATAGATTTAATTGATATTTATAGGACATTCCATCCAAAAACAGCAGATTACACTTTCTTCTCAAGTGCACAGGGAACATTCTCCAGGATTGATCACATCTTGGGTCACAAATCAAGCCTCAGTAAATTTAAGAAAATTGAAATCATATCAGGCATCTTTTCTGAACACAACGCTATGAAATTAGAAATCAATTAGAGGGAAAAAAAAACGTAAAAAACACAAACACATGGAGGCTAAACAATACGTTACTAAATAACCAAGAGATCATTGAAGAAATCAAAGAGGAAATCAAAAAATACCTAGAAACAAATGACAATGAAAACACGACAACCCAAAACCTATGGGATGCAGCAAAAGCAGTTCTAAGAGGGAAGTTTATAGCAATAAAATCCTGCCTCAAGAAACAACAAACATCTCAAATAAACGATCTAACTTTACACCTAAAGGAACTAGAGAAAGAACAAACAAAACCCAAAATTAGTAGAAGGAAAGAAACCATACAGATCAGAGCAGAAATAAATGAAATAGAAACAAAGAAAACAATAGCAAGGATCAATAAAACTAAAAGCTGGTTCTTTGAGAAGATAAACAAAATTGATAAACCATTAGCCGACTCATCAAGAAAAAGAGGGAGAGGACTCAAATCATTAACATTAGAAATGAAAAAGGAGAAGTTACAAGAGACGCCACAGAAATACAAAGCATCCTAAGAGATTACTACAAGCAACTCTATGCCAATAAAATGGACAACCTGGAAGAAATGGACAAATTGTTAAAAAGGTATAACCTCCCAAGACTGAACCAGGAAGAAATAGAAAATATGAACAGACCAATCACAAGTAATGAAATTGATACTGTGATTAAAAATCTTCCAACAAACAAAAGTCCAGGACCAGATGGCTTCACAGGTGAATTCTATCAAACATTTAGAGAAGAGCTAACACCCATCCTCTCAAACTCTTCCAGAAAATTGCAGAGGAAGGACCACTCCCAAACTGATTCTATGAGGCCACCATCACCCTGATACCAAAACCAGACAAAGATACTACAAAAAAAGAAAATTACAGACCAATATCACTGATGAATATAGATGCAAATATCCTCAACAGAATACTAGCAAACAGAATCCAACAACACATTAAAAGGACCATACACCATGATCAAGTGGGATTTATCCCAGGGATGCAAAGATTCTTCAATATATGCGAATCAATCAATGTGATAAACCATATTAACAAACTGAAGAAGAAAAACCATATGACCATCTCAATAGATGCAGAAAAAGCTTTTGACAAAATTCAACACCCATTTATGATAAAAAACTCTCCAGAAAGTCAGCATAGAGGGAACCTACCTCAACATAATAAAGGCCATATACGACAAACCCACAGCAAACATTATTCTCAGTGGTGAAAAACTGAAATCATCTCCTCTAAGATGAGGAACAAGACAAGGATTGTCCACTGTCACCACTATTATTCAACATAGTTTTGGAAGGCTTAGACATGGCAATCAGAGAAGAAAAAGAAATAAAAGGAATACAAATTGGAAAAGAAGAAGTAAAACTGTCACTGTTTGTAGATGACATGATACTATGCATAGAGATTCCTAGAGATGCCACCAGAGAACTACTGGAGCTAATCAATGAATTTGGTAAAGTTGCAGGATACAAAATTAATGCACAGAAATCTCTTGCATTCCTATACACTAAAGATGAAAAATCTGAAAGAGAAATTAAGGAAACACTCCCATTTACCATTGCAACAAAAAGAATAAAATACCTAGGAATAAACCTACCTAAGGAGACAAAAGACCTGTATGCAGAAGACTATAAGACACTGATGAAAGAAATTAAAGATGATACCAACAGATGGAGAGATATACCATGTTCTTGGATTGAAAGAATCAATATTGTGAAAATGACTATACCACCCAAAACAATCTACAGATTCAATGCAATCCCTATCAAATTACCAATGGCATTTTTTACAGAACTAGAACAAAAAATCTTAAAATTTGTATGGAGACACAAAAGACCTCAAATAGCCAAAGCAGTCTTAAGGGAAAAAAACGCAGCTGGAGCAATCAGGCTCCCAGACTTCAGACTATACTACAAAGATACAGTAATCAAGACAATATGGTACTGACACAAAAACAGAAATATACATCAACAGAACAGGAAAGAAAGCCCAGAGATAAACCCACACACCTATGGTCAACTAATCTATGACAAAGGAGTCAAGGATATACAATGGAGAAAAGACAGTCTCCTCAATAAGTGGTGCTGGGAAAACTGGACAGCTACATGTAAAAGAATGAAATTAGAACACTCCCTAACACCATACACAAAAATAAACTCAAAATGGATTAGAGAGCTAAATATAAGACCAGACACTATACAACTCTTTGAGGAAAACATAGGAAGAACAGTCTTTGACATAAATCACAGCAAGAGCTTTTTTTTTTTTTTTTTTTTTTTTGCGGTATGCGGGCCTCTCACTGTTGTGGCCTCTCCCGTTGCGGAGCACAGGCTCCGGACGCGCAGGCTCAGCGGCCATGGCTCACGGGCCCAGCTGCTCCGCGGCATGTGGGATCTTCCCGGACCGGGGCACGAACCCATGTCCCCTGCATCGGCAGGCAGACTCTCAACCACTGCGCCACCAGGGAAGCCCAGCAAGAGCTTTTTTGATCCACCTCCTACAGTAATGGAACTAAAAACAAAAATAAACAAATGGGATCTAATGAAACTTAAAAGTTTTTGCACAGCAAAGGAAAGTACAAACAAGACGAAAAGACAACCCTCAGAATGGGAGAAAATATTTGCAGATGAATCAACGGACAAAGGATTAACCTCAAAAATATATAAACGGCTCATGCAGCTCAATATTAAAAAAACAAACAGCCCAATCAAAAAATGGGTAGAAGACCTAAACAGACATTTCTCCAAAGAAGACATACAGATGGCCAAGAAGCACATGAAAGGCTGATCAACATCACTAATTATTAGGGAAATGCAAATCAAAACTACAATGAGTTATCACCTCACACCAGTTAGAATGGGCATCATCAGAAAATCTACAAACAAAAAATGCAGGAGAGGGTGAGGAGAAAAGGGAACCCTCTTGCACTGCTGGTGGGAATGTAAATTGATACAGCCACTATGGAGAACAGTATGGAGGTTCCTTAAAAAACTAAAAATAAAATTACCATATGACCCAGCAATCCCAGAGAAAACCGTAATTCAAAAAGACACATGCACCCCAACATTCACTGCAGCAATATTTACAATAGCCAGGTTATGGAAGCAACCTAAATGCCCATTGAGAGATGAATGGATAAAGAAGATGTGGTACATATATACAATGGAATATCACTCAGCCATAAAAAGGAACGAAATTGGGTCATTTGTAGAGACATGGATGAATCTAGAGACTGTCATACAGAGTGAAGAAAGTCAGAAAGAGAAAAACAAATATCATATATTAATGCATATATGTGGAACCTAGAAAAATGGTACAGATGAACCAGTTTGCAGGGCAGAAATTGAGACACAGGTGCAGAGAACAATTGTATGGACACCAAGGGGGAAAGCGTTGGGGGGTGGTGGTGGTGGTGTGATGAATTGGGAGATTGGGATTGACATATATACTCTAATATGTATAAAATGGATAACTAATAAGAACCTGCTGTATAAAAAATAAATAAAATTTAAAATTTAAAAAATCATCAAAAATAAATGTCAGAAAGAGAAAGACAAATACCATATGATATCACTTATATGTAGAATCTAAAATATGACACAAGTGAACTTATCTACGAAACAGAAACAGACTCACAGACGTAGAGAACAGACTTGTGGTTGCCAAGGGGGAAGAGGGGTGGGGGAGGGATGGAGTGGGAGTTTGGAGTTAGCAGATGCAAATTAGTATATATAGAATGGGTAAACAACAAGGTCCTACTGTATAGCACGGGAAACTATATTCAGTATCCTGTGACAAACCATAATGGACATGAACATAAAAAAGAATGTAGATATATGTATAACTGAATCACTTTGCTGTACAGCAGAAATTAACACAACATTGTAAATCAACTATACTTTAATAAAAGATTAAAAAAATAAAACAGCTTTAAGAACATAAAGATTATCTCCCACCTCATCCTGCCCTCCCCTTTCCCTCACACACAATAAAAGACCCCACATAAAGGCACAAAGGACATTAAAATGGAGTGGTTGACCTGGAGCCATAGCCTGAAGCAGGTGAAGAATGGGCCATAGGAAGGCCATCTGGGGGACCTACAATGGGATGGGCACTGGTGGGAGCACATGGGGACAACAGTTGGGAACAGATTCTGCTGGTCTCCCTCTTATAAGAGCTACCCCTGGGGGACTTCGCTGGCGAATCAGTGGTTAGGACTCTGCACTTTCACTGCCAAGAATGTGGGTTCAATCCCTGGTCAGGGAACTAAGATCCCACAAGTTGTGCTGCGTAGCCAAAAAATAAAATAAAATAAAGAGCCACCCCTGAGTGGACAGTCCCATCAACTCTCTCCTTTGCCCTGAAACAGTCTTCTCTTTTGGCCCTGGAATGCTTGAATCACTGAGTTCCAAATTGTGTCTCACCCAGCCTGAGAGGCACATCCCACAGTGCCAGCTCCAGGTTGTCACCATGACCCCGTGGGGGTTAACACTGCTCAGAAAGGACAATTTGCAGCAGAGCATCATCCTTATACTTTTGCTCGAACATGGATACTATCTATCCATTGTAGAAGTATTAGAAATGAGGACACATAAAAAAGAAGGGGGGGCTTCCCTGGTGGCGCAGTGGTTGAGAGTCCGCCTGCCGATGCAGGGGACGCAGGTTCGTGCCCCGGTCTGGGAAGATCCCACATGCCGCGGAGCGGCTGGGCCCATGAGCCATGGCCGCTGAGCCTGCGCGTCCGGAGCCTGTGCTCCGCAACGGGAGAGGCCACAGCAGTGAGAGGCCCGCGTACCGCCAAAAAAAAAAATAAATAAATAAAAATAAAAAAGAAGGAAAAGAGAACTCATCTTCCTACTACCCAAAAATAAGCCCTGCTTATTTGGTGAATATACTTCCAGTCTATTTTTACACATGTATATGTCTGTGAGTAGTTATTTATATTATAAATGGAATTGTTCTGTACCTGTTTTGAAAACTTTTCTTTGTTATACAAGTGCTACATCATAGAAAACTGAGAAAACACCCTCCATAAGATAAAGGAATCAATGGCAGCAACAACCCCAGCACCCCCAGTGACCGTGGCTAATATCGACAAATGTTCATGCATATATTCTACATATTTTAACCCCAGCAGGCACCTGCTTCTCAGAGGCCACTCTGCTTTCTCTACTCAGGGGCTCTTTGGGGATCCCTCCCTCTGCAGAAGGTGATAGAGGGCTTCTCTGGGCAGTGGGTATATAAAGGCTGTATTCCTGATGTGGGTCAGAAGTCAGCTGCACAGGATATTGAAACCTATCTGAGGGCCAAAGGCTTGATGGAGATTGTTGGCAGGGAGCGGGCTGGGGAGGTCTTCTGTCTTTCCCATCCCAAGTCTATCATCTCCGACACGTATCAAAGCAGACCAAACTTTCCACTCCGGCCAGAGAAACGTCTCTACTCTCGAGCCTGAGGTTTCAGACGAGGCTGATAAGGAACAGAGCACAACTTTAGAGGATGAACAATGCAATTCATCTCCTCCAGTCATAACCATGGAGCTGCCTTGTATTGTCTGGGTTTGTTGGATGCCTTTGGTGTGAAATGAATTCTGAGATTCAATAAGCAAGAAGGATATTGCTCCTGTATAATGCTGTCCCCAAAGCTGTCACAACTCCACATGGCCAAGTAACAGCTGCATTCAGATGCCTCTGCTGTCGGGGGCAGGGGCTGAAGACAGAACCTACCCAGAGAAAGGAGAGAGCTGGGGCCAGAGGTGGGGGAATCGGCCAAAGACAAGAACCATTATTGGGTCAAAATGTATTCAGCACCACTCACAATAAATGGACCGTATTAAGGCTTTCTAGGAGGGATCTTGTCTAGGACTGGGGTCCCTGGAAGCAGAGCTTGAGATGTAAAGATTCACACGAGGGATTGATTGAAGGGTGCTCTCAGGAGGAAGGGAATGGAGGAATCAGGATGGGGCAGGGAAGGAGCAAAGCAAGGATGTGGTCTCAGCTGGAGTCAGCTTCAGCCTGATCCCATGGGGGCTCTCGAGCAGGAATTGCACCACAGAGTTGTACCCTCTCTCCACTTGATGCAAAGGGCTGGTCTTTTGTCCTTCCATTTCAGTCGTTGGCCAAAGTCTGGGGGTACGGGCTGCAACACCTCCCTGGCAGCTCCCATTTAGCTTGGCCCAGTTCTCCATAGAAAGAGGCAACTGGGAGATATTAGCAACCACACCCTCAGCAGCTGGGGGATGGGTGAACAGGCCTGTAAAGGGGGTCTGGGGTGGGACACCCACAGGATTCACCGCAGACCTCACCTTGCTCTTGAGTCCTGTTCCCAGTAGTGGCAGGTGGGGAGTGAAGCTGAAAGGCACCAGGTGAACTTTAAACTCCCCGTCCCACTCGCCAGCTGACCTCCAGGCCTTTGGCCTGTCTCAGATGATATCTGGCTAGCTGGCCTGGCCTCTGGGTGTCCTGCACTTGTGCCAACTGAGGTGCAGCCAGCTCTAGCGTGCTGGCCCTTCCTGATGAAGTCTGAAGTCCCTGCCATTCGCCTCTGTGTTCAAAGCCCTGGCTCCCAGATACTTGCATTATAAGGGAGGTCCCACAGTATTAGTATCAGCATTAGATACAGTATTAGCATCCCCGAGACTGCCAGCAGACTGGTAGTAACATGCGACAGGGCACTGGGCCACCTGCTTACGGTTCTGGCCTTGCCATTAATGAGCTGTTTGGTCTAGGTTTCCTCGCCTACAGAACAAGGTTGTTGGATAAGATGGGGCCTTGGTCCTTCCAGGCCTGCAGTTTCGTGTTCTGGCTTCCCCTCCCCATCTTCCAGGCTAGTCAGACCACACCAGCTACAAAGACACAACCCTCAAGCATTTCTTCATTGTACCATTGTGCCCACTCATTTTTCTGGGTGACTTGCAGGGGAAAAGTATAGTACAAATTAGAGAAGAGGGGTTTTAAGATATGAGTGGTTTTTACCACTGGACTGTCTACACTGGCTGCTTGTGTGGGTCTAATAGTCTATAAAACTATGATTTTTACTTTTCCTGTATTCAAATGGCCAGAGCCATGGAATAAAGGTTTTTCAAGCCAATGAAGCAAACAAAAAATGAGAAATTTTTCACATTAAAAAAAATGATTTCTTTGACTTTGTGAGTTAACACTCGGTATCATACTCTAAGGTGGTCTGCACAAGGCAAGAAACAGGAGAAATTAACATGGGTTGTGCGCCTACTACATGCCAGGAACTTGACCTTCCAAATCCTCACAGCAATCTTATGAGGGAGGCTATGTTTTCACTATTTTAAATATTTATGGACAAACTCAGGCTCTCGGAGGCTGAATAACTTTCACGGCTCAGACACAGGAGAAGGTCACAAAGCCCACACCCCTCCTTCGAATGCACACCCCCTTCGCTAAGGTTTACTCGGTTCAGTAACTCTCTGCTGGAAGTTATTTTAAAACAAACAAACAAACAAATGTGAATTCATTCAACACCTGCAACCTTTTTTCTTTCTTTTCTTTTTTTCCCCCATGTAAACCATATTTAGAAGATTTACATCTAACCAGGCATATTTTCACTTAGGATAACCAGAAGTATACTTTTAGTATGTTTTTCCAAATTAAAAATTAAGTGGTCAGTTAGGGAAATTGTCTTATTTTTTAAAATCAGAATCTTTGGTGCCAGACTAAAAAATATGTGTCCCATGGGGAACAAGACCATTCTTCCATGCACCATATATAAGACTCTGAGTCTGGGTGCAAGACATCCAGGAGAGTCCCGGGAGAGCTGGCTACCTAGAACCTGTAGACTTGGGAATGGTGAGGTCATGTCCGGCCTTCCCCACTGGGGGAGGAGCCACCAACGTCACGGGAAGCTGAATTTGGGAGCAGCACGCACACTCTACTGAGGGAGGAGAGACAGCTTGCCCTAGACATTGCTCCTGGGTCATTGTGACTATCCCCCTACAGGATCCCTGTGGGCTCTGAGCAAAACACCCAGAAGGGGACTTCCCTGGTGGTGCAGTGGTTAAGTATCTGCCTGCCAATGCAGGGGAGGGTTCAATCCCTGGTCCAAGAAGATCCCAGATGCTGCGGAGCAACTAAGCCCGTGAGCCACAACTACTGAAGCCCGTGCTCCACAACAAGAGAAGCCACTGCAATGAGAAGCCCGTGCACCGCAATGAAGAGCAGCCCTCCCACCCACCGTGCGCAGCAGCGAAGACCCAATGCAGCCAAAAAAAAAAAAAAGACACCCGGAAGTTGGCAAAGTTTTCCTGTAAAGGGCCAAGTAGTAACTATTTTCAGCTTTGTGGGCTGTGCGGCTCTGCTGGTGTAGCTCAAAGACAGCCATAAGAAATATGTAAATGAATGGGTGTGGCTATTTATTTATTTATTTATTTATTTTACAGTTATATATGTAATATAAAGTTATGTATTTATAAGTTTATATATGGACACAGAAATTTGAATTTTGTATACATTTATACAAAATTTGAATTTTGCTTAAATTCCATACAAAATGAATTATTCTTTTGATTTTTTTCAAAATTTTTTGTAAAAAAAATTTTTTTTGTAAAAATTATTCTTAGCTCACAGGTCATACAAAAACAGGCCCACGGTCCTTTGCCATAGTTTGCAGATGCCTGCTCTACACCATCCATCTCCCAGGTTCAGATGACTGAGGAGTCCCATCATCAGGCAGAGAGATGGAAGCAGTGTGGAAAGGAGATTCTGCATTTGATGAGCAATAAAGGCCATGGGGAAACTCTTTCTGATCTTCCCTGAAATGTTCATCTCATGGACATGGAAAGAATCAGAGTTCTGATTCTCTGAGTTGATAGACCCTACAACATAAAGTGTGATGGTGCCTTATGCACCACGTTTAGAAGTTCCATGTCCTTTCCTGTCTACCTGGTAGATTACAACAGGGAACACAGCAGACTGAACCACACACCCCACCTCTACCCCAAGGGCAGGTACCAGGCGTGCCTGACCCTGAGCATCAGACTAGAGCCTGCTTGCTCAGTGAGCAGAGCAGGCCAACAGAGGAGAGGCAGGAGCTGGCGGCCAGACGCACTGGCATGGTGGTATAATGATGCAGCGAATTAATTCTCAAACCCTTCTGCAAAAGTCTCCTGGCCCCAGAATGCCCCTCCACCTTGGGGATGCTGAGGTTGTTACCTAATGCTACCTCTTGCAAGGGGCAATTTTTAAAAATATTATGTTTTATTTTTAAAATTCATGCAAAATTTATCTCATACACAATGGTTTGTTTGTCATTATAAAATTTATTTACTTAAACTGATCGGCAAGTTGTTCTCTTCTGGTTGATAAGTGCTTGTCCTATGAGGAAGGCAACAAAAAACAGACACGGGGTCCTCCAGGAATGCCCCAGCCCCAACTCATGCAGCTCCCAAATCCCTTCTAAACATAGATGCATGACTAGTGGGGTTACTAAGTTTGAATGAGCCCGTGTTTATTATGATTCACATCCACATCATTCAGGAGCCCGCAAATCACACTTAATTAGCCAGATAAGATGGCAAAATTCCCACAGACTCACCTCAGCCTACCAGTTGCATTCGGAGGGAAGCCGAAGCCCCAGCAATGCTTGACATTTCAGCTCGTTGAGTGACTCCAGCAGAACGGAGTGAGAAACAGGGCCAGTCCAGTGGGGCAGAGGCAGTGGGCAGTAAGGCCAGACTGGTCAGGTTCTAATATTGGCCCTGGCACTTGATAGCTGCTTTTCAGGCCTCAGTTTTCTTGTCTGTAAAATGGCAATAGTATCAGTACCTCTCTCCATAGGTATTGTTGTAAAGATTTTAAAAGATAACCTAGCGAAGTGTTTACTTCCTCTTCACACCCTTCCAGGAACACAGATTCCAACTGGGACCTGGCTCTGCCCTGTACTCCCTTGGGATAAATACTTAACCTCAACTTCCTTGTCTGTAAAACGGGCATGATGATGCTTACCTTTGCAGGGCTGTTGGGAGGAAGAGTGAGCTTAACGCTCACCAGGTACATGTTGGTGCTCAACAAACAGTACTAGCAGTATTATTACTCCAGGGCAGCAATTCACTCCAGCACTGTGGACCAGCTGTCTCATTCCACATTCAGAAAATACTCCTTTAGTATTACTGTACTACATGCTAGGCAGGTCAGAGTGAGCCCTGGGTACAGAGTGGAGATCAAACGATTGTGGACCTTGCCCTCATGGAACACACAGCCCAGTCTGATCACTTCCAAGGACCAAAATATTAAATCCATGCTTATGTGTAATTGACTGAAACATGTATGTTATTCTTACTGTTAGCTGCTGTTCTCAGAAGTGTTACCGAAGAATGTTGCTGACCACTGGTATCTTTGGTGGCCGGGCAAGCCAGGCCAGTGCTGTGAGAGGGTCATAGGGGCTGGGTGCCCTCTTTGTTTCTTTCAAAAGTGTTCTTTTTTTTTTTTTTTTAAGTGCACAGTGGATAGAAATGTAGGGGAAAGACTAGCCTCCATCAACAGATGATGGGATAATCTCACTTAAAAAGGAGGGAGATTCTGGCACATGCCACAACGTGAATGAAACTTGAAAACATTGTGCCGAGTAAAATAAGCTAGTCAAGAAAGAACAAATACCAGGACTTCCCTGGTGGTGCAGTGGTTAAGAATCCGCCGGCCAATGCAGGGGACACGGGTTCGATCCCTGGTCCAGGAGGAGGATCCCACATGCCGCGGAGCAACTAAGCCACAGCTGTGCCACAACTACTGAGCCCGCATACCTAGAGCCCGTGCTCTGCAACAAGAGAAGCCTGCGCACCACAACGAAGAGCAGCCCCCGCTTGCCGCAACTAGAGAAAGCCCGTGTGCAGCAACGAAGACCCAACGCAGCCAAAAATAAATAAATTAAAAAAAAAAAACAGGACACATACCCACTAGTATTATGAGGTACTTACAGTAGTCAAAATCATAGAGACAGAAAGTAGAATTGTGGTTGCGGGACTGGGAGTAGGAGAGAATGGTGAGTTGTTGCTTAATGGGGACAGGGCTTCTGTTTGGGGTGATAAAAAAGTTTTGGAAACAGCATGAGGATAGTTTCAAAACATTGTGAATGTAATTAATGTCACTGAATTATACATTTCAAAATAGTTAAAATGGAAAGTTTTATGTTATATATTTTACCACAATAAAATTTTTTTTTAAATAATCATAATAAGAAAAAGGCTTACCTGGCTCCAACCAAGAACTGACCATTAAAGATGGGTTTTGTCTTCTGCCCAGTGGAGCCACCTGGAAACAGCTCCTTGCCCCCAAACCATGATGCTCTCCATGGCAGCCCTGCCCAGCCCACTCCCAGGCTGCTATCCTGCTAGTACCGCACGAACCTCGTCCCTAGCACTGACAGGTGTGGCCGCAGCACTTAGGAAGGAGAGCTGAGCAGACCCTCTATTCCAGGCTATGATGCTGGCAATGAGACCCTGGGTCTCTGGCTCCTGGTGGACAGGAAGCAGGCCCCATGAGCAGGCAAGCTCCAATATTTCATGTGGTCACAACTGGAAATGAGGGAGAGAGCAGGCCCCCAGCCTTTTCCTGTTTCCACCAATTCCCTCTTCTTCTCTCTCAGGTCTAAGTGGTGCAGGAAAAGAATGATAAGGCCATTCCCTCACTCTCTCCAACCATTGAGAATTAGTCCTTTTGTTATTATTCCAAGGCTCCCAATGAGTCTCAGGGGCTGGAGGCAGCCATGGAGCTTGGGTGGAATTCATTATTGGGCGCAGACTGAGGGCAGAACATAAAAGATTCAGCCTTGACATGTTACAGAAGGAAACACATTTCTGCACAGTCATGGCTGGGCTCAGAGAGAGAGCATTTTTATTCAGGCACAGAATGAGCTCTTTACAATCCTGGCACTGGTGGGAGCAGCGGTACCTGCCCACGGGAGACCAACACTGATGTCATCTGACCCAGGACCAGGGCGAGGCTCTCACACTCTGTGAGCCCCAGCTTCCTTATCTACAAAATGGGGAACGTCAAACCCCTGCTGGTAGGGCTGTTGGCACCTGTGCTCCCCATGGCACAGTCTATCTGTCCCCCTTCTAGTTTGTCAGCCACATCCCACTTTGGTGAAGAAGGGGTGGGCTACACTGGGTCACTGATGTATACTATTATTGAGAACTATTGTTTATTGAGATGTTACTAGTGTCCCAGTCTGTTCTGAGAACTTTTAAATATGCATATAGAAGATTTTGCGATTCACCCCTCCCCCACACACTGAACATTTCCATACATATTGGCCCAACTTCCAAATATCATCATTTCTGACTCTTAGGACACTGGCTGCTGGAGCCTGCTATGTGCATGCACTGAATAGGCCAGAAGTGCTAGGGAATTAAAGCACCCCAGCAGGACCTCCCCCGTAGTCAGAGACTGATGGAAATCAGTGGAAATACCCCAGCTCTATGCCCCTCAGGCCAGGTAATGCTGAGAGGGACTAAGCACCCGGTGCCCCAGTGGCAGAACGCTTGCTGGATAAATCACTCTTGCTGTTTTCTTCCCCTCACCTGTCTCATATCCTCCCCAAGTGGTATTTCCTGAGATCACCTCCAAAATAAACTACTTACATCTGAATCTCAGGATCTGCTTTTGGGGAACCCAGACTCAGATAATGTGTAATCTCATTCATTCTTTACAAAGAATCAAGGGACGCAAGTCCTTTGATCTCCCTTTTACGGATAAGAAACTGAGGCTTGGAGAGTTCTGGTAGCTTGTCTAAGTTCCCACAGTGGTGAAGATGGGGCTTGAATTCCAGCATCTGGCTCCACTGCCCCAGAAGCCCTCAATCACAGCTAGTCAGCAAATGTGCCCCAGGCAGTGACTTGCCAGGGAAGTCTGAGGCTGCAGGAGGCAAATCTCCACCCTTTCACCTCCGTTTAGTCCCCATCTCCAAGTGCCCCAGATGAGCAAGAGAGAATGCACTCCCATCCCTAGAGTGCCCACCACCAGGTGGCGCCCCTTCCAGGAAGCCTAGGCTGGCTCTGCAGACTATAGACGCTATGAGCAAGGGGTCATTAGTTGTGACCCAGTTAGTTCGAAGAATCAAGGTGTCCACCTTCTGCCTTCCCACAAAAGGCAGAACCTGAATTAGGAGGCTTCTCAGAACTCCCGGGACCTCTGAGCTGTGTAGAATAACCCACAGTTATACTTCCCCAGCTGTTAGTGGTGGGAGGACAGAGCGCTCCTCTCTCCAAAGCTGCCAGGAGGGTGGAGAGTTCTAGAAACCCTCTCTGTGGTCACTCAGGGTGGCAAATCAAACTCCATCTCCACTGAGCCCTCTGCACTCTGCCTCTTCCTCCCCTGTGGCCTGTGGGTGGACCTGGGGTGTGGGGCCCACGAGTCAGGTGCAGCAGGACAGTTATTTTGGTTGAACTGCCCCTGTTGTGGCCTCTGGCCTCACCTATGCACTTGGGAGGGCAGCAGGGAGGGAAGCCTGCTCCCCATTCTCTGAGGTGATTCCAGGCCCCATAGAAGTTCTTTAGGATCTGGCATCAGGGTCCAGAGGACACAAAATGAGCACCCATGATGCACAGGGATCCCCCTCCTATTTCCCTGCTGCTACAGTTGTGACTCCAGACTGATATGTCAAGGGAAGTGAGTCTGGCTTCATTTTTTACTTAATAAGCTGTACAGACTAACTCAAATTTCTGAGTATACCTACAGAAACTGCTCTTTTCTTTCAAATTTATTTTACTTTAAAAATGTATCACTGCACAAACAGATGGAGAGATATACCATGTTCTTGGGTTGGAAGAATCGATATTGTGAAAATGACTATACTACCCAAAGCCATCTACAGATTCAATGCAATCCCTATCAAATTACCTATGGCATTTTTTTTTACAGAACTAGAACAAAAAATCTTAAAATTTGTACAGAGACACAAAAGACCCCAAATAGCCAAAGCAGTCTTGAGGGGAAAAAAACGCAGCTGGAGGAATCAGACTCCCTCACTTCAGGCTATACTACAAAGCTACAGTAATCAAGACAATATGGTACTAACACAAAAACAGAAATATACATCAATGGAACAGGATAGAAAGCCCAGAGATAAACCCACGCACCTATGGTCAACTAATGTATGACAAAGGAGGCAAGGATATACAATGGAGAAAAGACAGTCTCTTCAATAAGTGGTGCTGGGAAAACTGGACAGCTACATGTAAAAGAATGAAATTAGAACACTCCCGAACACCATACACAAAAATAAACTCAAAATGCATTAGAGACCTAGATGTAAGACTGGACACTATAAAACTCTTAGAGGAAAACATAGGAAGAACACTTTTTGACATAAGTCACAGCAAGATCTTTTTCGATCCACCTCCTAGAGTAATGGAAATAAAAACAAAAATAAACAAATGGAACCTAATGAAACTTAAAAGATTTTGCAAAGCAAAGGAAACTACAAACAAGATGAAAAGACAACCCTCAGAATGGGAGAAAATATTTGCAAATGAATCAACAGACAGAGGATTAATCTCCAAAATATTCAACAACTCATGCAGCTCAATATTAAAAAAAACAAACAACCCAATCCAAAAATGGGCAGAAGACCTAAATAGATATTTCTCCAAAGAAGACATACAGATGGCCAAGAAGCACATGAAAAACTGCTCAACATCACTAATTATTAGAGAAATGCAAATCAAAACTATAATGAGGTATCACCTCACACCGGTTAGAACGGGCATCATCAGAAAAATTTACAAACAACAAATGCTGGAGAGGGTGTGGAGAAAAGGGAACCCTCTTGCACTGTTGGTGGGAATGTAAATTGATACAGCCACTATGGAGAACAGTATGGAGGTTCCTTAAAAAACTAAAAATAGAATTACCATATGACCCAGCAATCCCACTACTGGGCATATACCCAGAGAAAATCAAAAAGACACATGCACCCCAATGTTCACTGCAGCACTATTTACAATAGCCAGGTCATGGAAGCAACCTAAATGCCCATCAACAGACAAATGGATAGAGAAGATGTGGTACATATATACAATGGAATATTACTCAGCCATAAAAAGGAACATAATTGGGTCATTTGTAGAGATGTGGATCGATCTAGAGACTGTCATACAGAGTGAAGTAAGTCAGAAAGAGAAAAACAAATATCATATATTAATGCATATACGTGGAACCTAGAAAAATGGTACAGATGAACTGGTTTGCAGGGCAGAAATAGAAACACAGATGTAGAGAACAAAAGAATGGACACCAAATGGGTAAAGTGGTGGGAGTGGTGGTGGTGGTGGGATGAACTGGGAGATTGGGATTGACATATATACACTAATATGTGTAAAATAGATAACTAATAAGAACCTGCTGTATAAAAAATATAAAGAAAATAAAATTCAAAAATCAAAGAATAAAAAAGTATCACTGGCTGTCTTAGGTCAGGTTCCCCAAGCAGACATTGAGACGATCTTCGTATGCAAGTGACTTATGAAGGATGCCATCTCAGGGAAGCCACGATAAGGTGCCATCTCAGGCAAAGTCCCATGGAGGGTGGCTGCAGCCTGATTCCATAGAGGGTTCTGCAGTGTAAGCGGCACCTCAGAATCCCCCCAGTTCCCGCCCTCAGGGCACCTAAACAAAGCTTCCACTTCTTACACCCCACCAGTCAATGGTTAAGGGCTGCCCCAGAGGGATGTAAATTCTCAGGCAATGCCTCCCCAAATAGCCTAAGACCAGAGCTCCAGAGACTAGACAGGGGCAGCTATTGGAAGTGTGGCAGTGGGGACACACACACACACACACACAAAAAAAAAAAAACAGTAAAAGGGATCTGAGGGATCTGAGCAGAGCATTAACATTGTCCTATAAACATGCCTTATTCCATAGAGGGTTCAGGATGGTTTAACAAAATTAGGTACAATACAAAAAAAATTAAATGATTAATTGTTGGAGTTGAGGCCATGGGGAAACAGAGATAAAAAGGAAATATATCCAGAAGGAAATTTAGTATGCTAGGGTATTTCTAGACAAGGATCACAATAACAGCACTGAGTTTCCCAGGAGCCAAAGCAAAGAGGAGAAATTAACTGCATGCAAGATTTAGGATGCCCACACAGTTTAGACACTCTTGCTGGTCCCAAGGTTAAGAATTTTCTAAGTACATAGTGCCTGCATACAAGACAGTCTAGATCAGAGCTGTCCAATAGAAATACAATGCATGCATAAACGTGATTTTTAAATGTTCTAGTAGCTACATTAAAAAAAAGAGGGCTTCCCTGGTGGCGCAGTGGTTGAGAGTCCGCCTGCCGATGCAGGGGACACGGGTTCGTGCCCTGGACTGGGAGGATCCCACATGCCACGGAGCCTCTGGGCCTGTGAGCCATAGCCGCTGAGCCTGTGCATCCGGAGCCTGTGCTCCACAACGGGAGAGGCCACAACAGTGAGAGGCCTGCGTACTGCAAAACAAAACAAAACAAAACAAAGAAGCCCACTCAAAAAACCTCAGAACAATGGGGTATGTCAAAGGGACATAGGACAAACTGAGATAGCTCCCAAACAATGGCCAAAGCTATAGAACAATTAGAGTAAGAATGTAAATATAAGGTTGTATTGGATCATAACCCAAAGAATAAAAATTAATATCCATGAGTCCATACTGACATAAATAAATGATTGAATAAATAAATATATGAGGAGAAGACACAACTCTCCCTTCCAGAAGCATTCCAAACAGTCTATGCAGATCTCCACTCCCAAGGGGGTGAAGCACAGCTCCTCACTTGTAAGTGTGGGCAGAGAAAGAGTCACTTTACAGTGGAGAACCTGACAGAGGCCCCCTTGGCCAGGTGACCAAGGTTTGCATTGACAATGATGGCCATGTTGACAGTATATACCCTTGATATGATATGATGAGATGGACATCTTACCTTTATGGTCTTTCTCCCCAAAACCCAAAACCCCAGTCTAACCATGAGAAAATATCAGACAAATTCCAATTGAGGGTCATTCTACAAAATACCTGGCCAGTACTCCTCAAAAAACTGTCAAGATCATCAAAACCAAGGAAAAAGTGAGAAATGGTCACAGCCAAGAGGAGCCTAAGGAGATGTGATGTAATGCGGTATCTGGGTTGGGATCCTGGAACAGAAAAAAGGCATTAGGTAAAAACTAAGGAAATTTGAATAAAGTTCAGTCAATAATAATGTATCAATACTGGCTCGTTAACTGTGACAAATATATCCTACTAATATATATATTTTTTAATTTTGAAAAACTTTTTTAAATTGAAGTATAGTTGATTTACAATAGCATGTTAGTTTCAGGTGTACAGCACAGCAATTCAGTTATATATATATATATATATATATATATATATATATATATATATTCTTTTTTAGATTCTTTTCCCTTATAGCTTATTACAAAATATTGAGTATAGTTCCCTGTGCTATACAGTAGGTCCTTGTTGGTTATGATATCCTACTAATATTAAGATGTTGATAATTGGGAAATTGGGTGTGGGGCATATGAGACTTCTCCATTTTATCTTTGCAATTTTTCTGTAAATCTGAAAGTATTCTAAAATTAAAAGTTTATTTTAAAAAAGGAGAACAAGGTGAAATTAATTTTAATGACATTTTATTTAACCTTATATATCCAAAATATTATCATTACAACCTGTGATCAATATAAAACATTTACTAATGGGACAGCTTACATTCTTTTTTCATACTAAAGTCTTTGAAATCCACTGTGCATTTTACACTTATAGCACATCTTAACTTGGATGCTAAATTTTCACTGGAAATATTGACCATATTTAGTTAGGTTTCATAAAACTTAGAGTCAAAAAATAAATTCACATGTTCAAGTTGTTCCAAACACCCTTAAAAGCTTTCCAATAACTGCATCAAATATCAGCTTTTAAATTTAAATTAATTAAATTAAATTTTAAAATTCTATTCCTTAGTCACATTAGCTCAATATCTGCATGTGGCTGATGTCCGCCATATTGGACAATGCAGGGATGAATAGTTAATTATAATACGTTCCAGCTTTTCTGGAACAGTCCTAATTCCAAAGATTCTTTTCCATTGTCCATTAAGTATGCCTGGACTTGTCAGGCTGAGTTGTTAGTTTGAAAAGCACAGTTACCATATGTGAGTAACCGGGCAGTGTTTGGAAATCTGGCATGGACCTTCCTTCACCAGAACCTCCAGTAGTGACCCTCTCCTCAGACAATTTGCTCTGCCATGTCTTCTCTCTTTTTTTTTGGCTGCGTCGGGTCTTAGTTGTGGCGAGCGGGCTCTTCACTGCGGCGCGCGGGCTTCTCTCTAGTTGTGGTGTGTGGGGGTTTTCTCTCTCTAGTTGTGGCCCGCAGGCTCCAGAGTGCATGGGCTCTGTAGTTGCGGCGAGCGGGCTTAGCTGCCCCGTGGCATGTGAGATCTTAGTTCCCCAACCAGGGATCGAACCTGCGCCCCCTACATTGGAAGGCTGATTCTTTACCACTGGACCACCAGGGAAGTCCCGCTCTGCCATGTCTTGATTTCCCCTCCTTTAAAGGAAGACAGAAGTGCCTTCTCCTATCCTATGTGGGACCACACCAGAACAATGAGGCCTACAGAGCCATTCTGGAAGTCAATTTGGCATTATGTATAAAAAGCCTTAAATATCTTCATAACCATTGACCCAGGAGGTTCCCTTCAATGAGTTTAACCCAAGAAACTAGAAAGGCACACTGAGATTCATAAGCATACATTGTTCAAATGGAGATGAGTTTAACTGAAAACAAACTGAACATCATCTAAATGCCCAACAATTAAGTAACTAGGTTAAATAAATGATGGTGCATCCATTCCAGTAAATGTCAGGCAGCCATTAAAAATTTTTTTTGAAGAAAACTTAATCACCCATGAAATGAAGAGAAAAATAGTGTCAACATTATAGGTCAAAATAATCAATGAGAAAGAGAAGCTGTACTTTCAGTGTGACAAGTTTTTATCTAAATCAGGTCACTCCCCCCATCTGATAGGACTACAAAAAAAAATCATATCATATCTAAGAAGTCAGAGCTGATAATCTGAGCAGTCCCCGACCCATAACCCTTTCTCCCATTTCAGCCAGCGAAGAGGCAGCCAGATCTCTGGGCTAAGGGAAGGAAGCCGAGCCTCTGGCAAGAAATAAACACAGGAGTAAGAATGAGATGATGAGATAAAATGAGCACTTTTGTAACTGCTGCTCAGTGTAGAAATCATTGTCATTATGGGCCTGTTCTGTCTGCATTTTAAGGCATTTACAGCACATGAGAAAATCTGATAATATTGGAGATTTGTAATCAAATGTTTACGGAAGTTTAGTTGATCACACTTCCATCAATGTTTAAGCATCTGGGGAAATTGGATTTGATGACTTCTTACATTTTCAATTTGGTGGTCATGAGTGCTGTGAACATTAAGAATTGTTAATTATTTACAGATAATAAACAAAGTACACAAAGTGGTGGGTATTCTTTTCCACAAACAAAAGTGCCTCAGACATTAAAGGCTCTTGTCAACAAACAAGAAGCACCAGTGTACAATCACAGTAACACACACACACACAAACACGTATATGTAGAAAAAAGACTGGAAGGAAATACACCAAGATAGCACAGTGGTTATCTGTGGTTGGTGAGATCATAGGATGATTTTTATTTTCTTCTTTATACTATTGTTCTCCAAGTTCGGAATGAAATCATATTGCCATTATAATCAGAAAAAATAAAGTATGTTATTATAGAAGTCATGAAGGTGGAGTGTGCTGAGATGTGCAAAACGCAACTGTCAGTAAGATCCCCAGCAGCTCACAAGCCCCCTTTTTCCACTGTAGGCCAAAACCTCTTGTCTGTGCCATTATGGTATCTCATACTTTTCTGGTTTAAAATCATCTCCTTTTGGGTAATTACTTCGTCTTTAGTCTCTCCATCACTACAGGGTTCTCCTTCCTCCTCTTCATTCCAAGATAAGAGCTTGTTGCAGGGGAAGCTTACAAGTCTTCATGTCTTATGGCACAACTGTATGCTGCCTTCGAGGTTGGAGGTGCTACCTTGCCGCCTAGGTCTCACCTGGCTCTCACTGAGGCTCCTGATGCCCCGAGGCCTGCATGGGAAAGCCACTTGATCCCTGGTTTGAGAAGTCCATCCTGTAGCTCCTTGTTTTTTTTGTTTTTTTTGTGGGGGTTTTATTGGCCTCACTGGACAGCTTGCCGGATCTTAGTTCCTAGACCAGGGATCGAACCCGTGCCCCCTGCAGTGGAAGCGTGCAGTCCTAACCACTAGATGGCCAGGGAATTCCCTGTAACTCTCTGTTAAAAGGTCACTTTGCTTTTTTGCCATGGGTGACACCCTAGAGAACTCACCAGCCAGTACACCTCAGCTACTATTTGGGTCCCCCTGTGGCACAAAGCAACTTCTAGACCTCCTCCACATCTCATGCTGGACCAGACATTACAAACCAGGGCTGCTGTCTCAGGCCCAACCCACCGAAGCACCCCCCTCAGTCATTTCTACTCCATGGCTTGGGCGCCATGTTGGAAGCAGTGTCAGGCTGACCCAAGGGTCCAGTGAAATGTGTGAAGCTTTCTCAGGGGACACCCAGGGAAGTGTGGACACCAGCCTGGTGTTCTTGAAGCCCTTAAAACTACCGGGTGTTTCTATCTTCCCTTACCCCTGGGGTTTGATTCCGATGGGTGGGTTGGAAAGCATCAGCACGCTCACAGCCTGACCCTGCCTGCCTTTTCTTGCCCTATTTCTCGATTCTTTCCCCAAGTCCCAAAATAGCTGTACTTCCTGTGGAATAGAAACTTCTCTTTTGTCATATCTGTATTCTGCCATCCTCTATGATTCACTGAATGATCACTCAGCTTCTCTCAGCTTTGATTTCTTGATGTGTGAAAACTCCAGCCTTGGGAGTTTTTTTTTAATCTTAATATGTAATGCTGGCAAGGATGTTTTCATGCAGGCACTGATGAGAGTATAAATTTGTGAAAACAATTTGGAATGTAATTTGGAAATATGTATCACAATAGGGGTGATATGTATTTCCAGTAGGGGTTGGCAACTGCCCTTGGCAGGAATGGATACTCCTGAGAAACAGGCTTTTACTTCATCTATTATTTTCAGGGTGAACACTCAGGAATGTGCTAGAGTTATTCTGTCTCATCCCTCGTACCTGGTGAGTGGGCAGGTAAGTGGCCAGAGTCTCCAAAACATCTGGGGTTGCAGAGGAAGTAACAGGAGAAAAACCCACTCACTCCTCCCAGGAGGATGGCAGAGGGCACCTCGTGGTGCCCTGGCAGAGCCTCACTCTGAAGCTCGCATCACTTGTGGGGGGCTGTCCTTGTGGGGACTTTGGGGACATGGGAAGCTTCACCTCTCCCTGGAAGCAGGCTGGCTTGCCTCCTGCTTTCTGTAACCATTTCCACATACTTCTATAACCTTCATCATTAAAGAGACTTCACTTCCTTCACCCAGGTCTGCCGCATCTTTCCATCAGACACATCACAGCCTGTGGTGACATCCATGTCACAGTGGGTTCTTCACATAGGCTTCCCCAAAAGACCCTTTTGGCTGCTGCTGGAAAGGCTGTGCTTCTATAAACACTCAGACAGGTCATCAAAATCCAGAGCTGTAACCATGGGGAAATATTGAAGACTAGGTCTGCCCAGCAATCAAAACAGCTTAATCCACTTTCCTGACAATGCCTGCATTTTTGTCAGCACTGTGAGGTTCCCAGAAATGCTTCATCAACCCCCTAAGATAAATCAGCACCTCAGATGATACATCCTGGCTCAGTGAGTATACTTCCTGGTGTTACCATGCCACATTCATTTGATCTGTTTATTGAGCAAACACCTACTCATTGAGCACCAGCTGAGTTTTGGGCCCTAATCTTTGTGGAGGATGGTGCTCACGCTAAGTCTTGAGCCCAGCTTTTTGACCACCTTGATGATCAGAGGGGAAGTGGGTGAAAAGGTGGGCAAATTTGATTTAGTCTTTTTTTTTTTCATTTCTGAAGTGATTCTTTTCTATAAATTTATTTATTTATTTTTGGCTGCATTGGGTCTTTGTTGCTGTGTGCAGGCTTTCTCTAGTTGCAGCAGGCAGGGGCTACTCTTCGTTGCAGTGCGCAGGCTTCTCATTGCAGTGGCTTCTCTTGTTGCAGAGCACGGGCTCTAGGTGCATGGGCTCAGTAGTTGTGGCTCGCGGGCTCTAGAGCGCAGGCTCAGTAGTTGTGGTGCACGGGCTTAGTTTCTCAGCGGCATGTGGGATCTTCCCGGACCAGGGCTCAAACTCCTGTCCCCTCCATTGGCAGGCGGATTCTTAACCACTGCGCCACCAGGGAAGCCCGGAGACACTTTAAAATCATGGAATATTAGGGTTGGGAAAGTCTTATATAAGTCTTGCCTTTCATTAGTTTGATTCAGGTCAACAAATACCTACTGAGCACCTCTCTGTGCCAAGCTCTCTGCTGGGAATCAGGAGTGTGAGAGGAGCCTGGCAGGGAGGGCAGTGTGCACCCAAATCATCAGGATGTGGATGCTGAGGGAGAGCTGTTGTGATGGAGGCGAGTCACAGGCACTATGAGGCCCCAAAGGAGAAAGTCACATCTGCTTGAGAGGGGAGTTCTCAGGGGAAATGGAGGATGTTTTACCCCAGGGAGAGGGAATAGATGATCTGTGGTGTGTGTTCATAAGGGGCTGGACTTGAATGGGGCATGCACATCTGCCTTTACAATGCCTCTGTGTACCTCACAGACCCAGACTCATAGCAAAACCCCCAGACAGCCCTTCCTAAACCTGTGATGGCAGCAGGTGAAGGGCTGGGAAATCTGGAATCCTAGATCCAAGGACAAAGGCCAGGATGCTGGGTGGGCTGCATTCCCAACTTGGTAGCATCTCGGAAGGCCCACACATGAAAAGGAAACCAGGAAAAAGGACTCTTCATTTGCTGAATCCCCCAAAATGATTATGGCCTGCCATTTAGTATAACCATGTTTTGATTTTAAACGTCTCGCTTTCTTGCAATAATGCAGGCCTATCAAAAGAAACAAGTTTGAGACTGGTTACAAAATGAAAAAAGATGCTATTTGGATAATTAAGAGGGAGCAGAAGAGAACAGACTTGATTAAGCACTAATTGGGTCCAAGGCTATTCTAAACACTTGATTCATATTATCTCATTTTATCACAACACAAAGGTAAGGTATAATATTCCCCTTTTTACAGTTTCCGTGAGCAAACAGAGATTCAGAGAGGTTAAGTGCCTTGCCTAAAGTTGCACAGATTAATAGTGACAGAGCCAGAATTCACACTTGGGTTTGAGTGCCACCTTCTCTGGCTAGAATTACTGCAAAGAAATGGAAATGCATGATGCGTATGAGGCCTGGTTATTTCACGGCCACATAAAAAAGGACAAATAGCCCAGGGAGGAGAGGGTGGCAGCTAAGTGTGACTTCAGGGGGCCTAGCTGATTCTATGAACAGGTCCCTTCTGGCCAGAAGCTCCATGCTTCTCCATGAGCCTGCCCTTCCTCACAGTCACATAGGAATACCCCTGTCTTTCTGCTGTCCTGCCTCCAAGTGTTCCCATCTTGACCTCTCCTTTTAGATCAGCCTCCAGGCTTCTAAACAGATTCTCTTTTCTGTTGATTTTAAAATAATATTAATAATAATAATGATATTATTAATAATATTATTTTTAAGGCTTTGATTCTAGGCCTATAGCATACCGTTATCCTTAACTGGGCTGCATGATAATTGGTGATGATTCACTTATTAGCAATTAGGGAGTGTCCTTACATGCCTGCAAGCTTGGAAAATATTCCCTGAGAGCCTTTCCTGGTTTCCAAGTCCATTTATCTTCCTGGCGTTCTCCCCCAGCCCTTTACTCCCCCTGTCCTCCCTAGTGTGTGCCTTGCTCAGATCAAAGAACTCAGGGATGTTTCAATCCGCCAGCGTCCCACAGCTGCCCTGCATCTTAGTCAGTGTCCTGATGGATTTCTGCACTCTCTTTGCTCACGAGAACTGCCAGTTCAGTGCCTTTTTAGGAAAAGATCACTCAGCAGGAAAGCAGGAGACCTGGAGAGATTTCCATCCGAGGCCCTGCATATTAAATAGGGCTTGGGAGGAGATGAGCCAACGTGACTGAGGAGCTGGGAGAAGAGGGAAAGGAGCAGAGATTCAAGCACGTAGAAAAGGTGGCAGAAAGCTGATAAAGGAGGAACGTCCAGATCAAGGCTGTCTTAAAGGAAGCCAGCCTTGAAGGGAGACAGACTCGGAAGAATGATTTCACCCTGCGTGGAGAAGGTAGTTTTCCGAAGATAGGTGCAGCAAAGTCTTCCACCCCTCCTCAACTCCCACACTCTTCTAGATACTTGCCACTCCCTCATCAAGAAGTGGGGCCTAATTCCCTTGCCCTTGACATTAAGTGAGCTTTTGTGACTGTTTGAATTAGCAGCTCACCCCTGAAGTGATGCTACATGAGACTTCAGAGGCTCGGCCATAAAAGACATCCATATGCCACCCGTGGTCCTCACTCATGAAGCCTTCAGCCCTCTGGAATATTTTGACTGCCTTGAGGCCTCCATGCTGTGAGAAAGCCTAAACTAGGCCACATGGAGAGGCCACACAGAGGCCCTGACAGCACATGAAGAGATAGAGGTGCCTGGCCAGCTGGCTGCTGCTTCAGCCCAGGCTCTCTGAGCTCCGGCCACTGTCTGACCGTAACCACATAAGAGACTCA
The DNA here is from genome assembly GCF_964165515.1 of Mesoplodon bidens. Lineage (NCBI taxonomy): Eukaryota > Metazoa > Chordata > Mammalia > Artiodactyla > Ziphiidae > Mesoplodon > Mesoplodon bidens. The sequence continues at coordinate 42,576,877 of NC_138172.1, forward strand.
AGACAGAAACGCCCAGATGAACTTTTCCCAAGCTCCTCACCTACAGAGATCACGGCAGGTTACAAAATGATTATGGCCTTAAGGAGCTAAATAGCGGGGTGATTTGTTACAAAGCATTCGATAGCTGGAACAGTGGTTCGGGCCAAGTTTGGATTAGACAGGAAATGAAGTGGGGAGGTGAAGTCATTGCAAATCATTTCAGGAAAGAAACGTTTTCCTGCCTTTCCTGGACCTTTCATTAAAATAAATTGATAGAATCCTCACCAGCCTATGACTTCAAAATCCTCACCAGCCTATGATGCTAACCTTCCTTATCGCAGCCAGATGGTGACAGACCAAGCTCCAGCAGCTTGATCACTGGCTATCAGCAACCTGTGGTTCAACCTGCTACTTCTAGGAGTCCCAGAGGGGTGTCCTCTTGGTCTTGCTAACAGTGCTGCAGTTTCTATCCTCCACTGCCCCACCTCCTGCCCCAGCTCCCACTCTTCCTGGTCAGGAATCACTGCCCACAAGGCCATCTGATAACCATCAATATCAAACACCAAGGCGCAGACCAAGGGCATACCCTCAGTGGTTCTGGGGCAGAGGCAAGGTGACAAGTCCTCCCCACAGCCAGCTCCCTACTGTACTCCCTGGACCCTAAGGCAGTTGTGCTTGGATCCAGAGTCTTAAAAGCTCTCACTTGAGCAGTTACAGTCTTGAATCCCTTTCTCTATCATGGTTCAAAGAACAGGTGCCATAACATTCCTCCTGTAGTCCTTCTGTTTCCTTCAGCCCATCCCCCAAATAAAACTCATCCCTCCTCCCCTCATTACAGATCAAAAGCTCTTATGTAACCAAAGAGATGCTGGGTGGGAGCAGAGTGTTTTTTATACATTGAGGCCCTGAGCAGCCCACCAAAACTGCTCTCTTAACTGAATCATCTCAACGAATGCCCTCATCTCCACAGTGTACGTCAGACCTTTGATGAGCCAGAAATTAAGAAAAGGACTATTTAAATTGCATTTCAGTGAAACAAGGGTGAAGGAATGGAGACACAAAAGCTGCTAGCAGTAAAACTCTTTCAGTTACAGGAATCTTTCCTAGCAGATGTTGTGGGAGCATTATTGCAAGTTTCATTCTGGACTTGAGCAGACACCAGTGCCATCATGGAAACATATAACAGCAGAGTTATTTGCAAAACACTTTGACTTAAAAATGCACTTAGGGGGCTTCCCTGGTGGTGCAGTGGTTAAGAATCCGCCTGCCAATGGAGGGGACAAGGGTTTGAGCCCTGGTCCAGGAAGATCCCATAAGCCACGGAGCAACTAAGCCCGTGTGCCACAACTACTGAGCCTCCACTCTAGAGACCACGAGCCACAACTACTGAGCCCGTGTGCCACAACTACTGAAGCCCACACGCCTAGAGCCCATGCCCACAACAAGAGAAGCCACTGCAAGGAGAAGCCCGTGCACCGCAACGAAGAGTAGCCCCTGCTCGCCGCAAATAGAGAAAGCCCGCACACAGCAACGAAGACTCAACACAGTCAAAAATAAAAATAAATAAATAAATAAATAAATAAAATTTTAAAAAAATGCACTTAGGACTTCCCTGGTGGTGCAGTGGTTAAGAATCTGCCTGCCAATGCAGGGGACACGGATTGGAGCCCTGGTCTGGGAAGACCCCACATGCTGCGGAGCAACTAAGCCCATGCACCACAACTACTAAGCCTGTGCTCTAGAGCCTGCGAGCCGCAACTACTGAGCCCGTGCACCCAGAGCCCGTGCTCAGAAACAAGAGAAGCCACCACAATGACAAGCCCGCGCACCACAACGAAGAGTAGCCCCCGCTTGCCGCAACTAGAGGAAGCCTGCACACAGCAACAAAGACCCAATGCAGCCAAAAATAAATAAATAAATAAATTTTAAAATTTTTAAAAATAAATAAAAATGCACTTAAATTATGCCATGCAGATGGAGATGACTTTATACCGTAGACTGGAAATCGGCTAAGAGCTGTTATCTGAGACCAGGTCTACATGATTAGTTGAAACCATTAGTAGAAAGGTATTTCCACCTGGGCACTGGGGGCAGTCTGCAAGGACTGAACATTTTTATAACTATGCAGAACAGAATCTGAGCTGAAATCTGCAGCTGTTTCCCTACTTAGAGTGTCCAGAGAAACATTAACGACGAGGAAACTACTTCTTGAGAACTTACGAAAATTAAAGACTTGGTAAAAAAAAAAAGAAAAAGAACAGAAAAGATATACTTTAAAGATTCTGAGACAAGGAAAGACATGCTCGGTGTTAGAGAAAGTCAATGGAAAAGGAACTGAAATGGAAATGTTGAAGCAGAAACAACTGCCATCACAGCATGCAAATAAGATCTTATCAGAGACTCTCCCAAGAAGCAAAGTATTCAACAGAGCTTACACTCATGGCCACTCCGATAATATTTTCCCCAGCCCCTATTTGCCCTGAAGTTTTTTAGGGAATCACCAAAATGTCCCAACTGACAGCAGTACATCACCCCAGAACAGAGATCTGTCTGACCCACCATCTCGTGCCTCCCCCGCCAGGGAAATGACACCCTTCTTTGGCTGTGCCCTCCTTTCCCCGTCTTCCACGACTCAAAGCTCAACTAATTCAGTCTCACAGTGGCAGACACATGGCTGCAAACCCAATCACTTGTCCAACAAACCCAGTTTTACCCTGGTATCCACCCTCCACTGTGGCAGTTAGATGATTTGTGGGGGTTGAGTCCATCCTTACCCCCAGGAGTGAGTCCTAATTAGTCTAAGCCCAAGTTGGTTGTACCATTACCTTGCCTGTGCTTAGTTTAGACAGAAACATGTGATAAAACAATTCTAATGAGATAGTAGTGAGAGTTTATGGGGGTGGCTTTTGGGAACTATTTCTTTGAGGAAAAGAGACACACAGGAGGAGGTGCTGCTCCCTTTTGAATGACAACCAAGTGGAAAGGGGAAGAAGATCTGGAGCCACCCAGACGGCAGATGGTCGTGGTGTGCGATGAACTCCTCCATATAACCCCTCAAATCCATGAAGTTTCCAAACTCAGGAGATGTTGAGAAAGATTGGGTTTCCTGTGGAAAAAGAGTGATGGGGCTAAAGTTCACATCGGGGTTTGATGTGAGGCAACATACAGACATGGAATGTGGGGACAGAGAGCAGCATCAAGAAAAGTGTTTTTTTAAAAAAACATTAGGGATCAGAATTTGCAGAAACGATGAGGAAAACTCTGAATTACCTAATCCACTACACAGGATGTTTAAGTCAAATGTGCCAAATCGCCAAGGGGCAGGAAGGCCCCATGGGACATTCAGATCACGCACAGTCTTGAGTTAAGCATCATGCCCAGAATGACACAGTTAGTAAGAGATGAGCTGGGATCCCAAGCCCATTCTAACTCAGATCCATCAAAGTAAAGAAACATGTCTTCCATGTTATTTTTTAAACTACTGGTATTGCCACAATATCGTCTGCTAGTTTTATTATCACTGGCAATAATTCAGCTACATTCATTATACTTTCACCCATATTAATCAAGAGTCTAGGGAATTCCCTGGAGGTCCAGTGGTTAGGATTCTGCGGTCTCACTGCCAAGGGCCTAGGTTTGATCCCCGTTTGGGAAACTAAGATCTCGCATGCCGCGAGGCATGGCCAAAAAAAAAAAAAGAGTGAGTCTATTACACATGTAAGGTATTCAACGTTGGGTTTTGGTTTTCAGATCCTGACTTTCCTCTCCTCTCCCTCTGTGATTTCTCGCCAAAGGAGCTGTACTCCCCAGGAATGAGAACCGAATGGGAAATAGAGTACTACTGCATGAATACAGAGCAAGAGCCTGACAACGAGGGGGCCCAGAGGCCCTGGTTGGCCTGGAACGTGCCCTGTTTGTGACTCTTTTCCCAAGGTCAATATTAATAACCTCCCCTTTCATTCTCAAAATGCCTGACTTGGATGATGGATTATATGGTGTCCCAAATGACAGCCTCAGGGACAAGCTGGTTTGGAGAAGGCAGTTCAGGTTAGTGGTCACTAAGGGGTCCCTTGATTCTCACTCACCTCCCAACCACTGAATCTCAGGTACCGGCATCTGCAGCTTCCAGCTTCAGGTGGAGAAAGTGGATCAGAAAGGGAGGCAGACCTTGCCAGGCGTGAGGTCTGCATGGAACAGAAAGCGAAAGAGGACAGCTGGGCCTGCCCTGAGAAAACAGGTTTTTCTTTGTCATACTCATCACCCGGAGACAGAAAGGGCAAGAGGAAGTTCACTAATGTGCCCACACTTCTAACACCCAGTGAGCCTGCCCCCCAGTAAAACATGGCCCAATGGATGTCTCAGGCTCTGACCAACCATTCTGCCAATACTTCCTCACTTGGGAGGAGCTAGATGGGGAGACAGCCTAGGAAGACCCCCCTCTCCCCATGACAGGCATAGAGTCCTGCGAGGGTGCATTCAAGATAGAATAAGGCAAGTTCGTGCACCCTAGAAGCATCTATTGGTGCGGCCAGGAAGTCGGAGGTGTAGATCATATCTCATTACTTTACACATTGAAGAGCTCTTGGTGCTGTATCTCTTCGCTGGGTTTCCTGACTCTATGGACATCATGCCGTTTATCTGGGGAGGGGAGGCTTGCGCACAAGCACCCACAGTGTGAGGTGGACAGTGGGAAGAGGCCTGAGATTCAGACCCTGCTCTGGGTGCTTAGAGATAGAGATGTCTGACGAGAAACCTTGGCAGACTTCAGAGAAAGAAAGGCTCATGGAGACTTGAAAGAGAGGGCGGGGCTTCAGTGCATGGAAGTGGGAAAAGGGGGTTGTTCTAGACCGACTTTTTTGGTAGCAAGGGAAAAACCCAACTCAGACCACTTCATGAAAAGAGTTCTCCTACAGGAAGTATATGGACTAAACTGAAAATGGGAGACTTGGTAACTGAAACAATTCTAGGGACCTGTCCTTTCCTCAACAAATTTCTTCCTTTGCAGGTTTTCTGTTTTCCCCTCTAAGCCTTCCGACTCCACTATGTCACATTTTTTTCTTTAACAGACACAGAGCATTGGACTATGTGCCAGGCACTGTTCTAAGGACTTTAAACCATATTAACTCATGGAACCCTCCTAGCAACCCTCAGAGGCAGGCTCTATTTTCATCTCTGTTGTATAAATGAGAAATGGGGCACAGAAAGGTTCAATGACTTGGCCAAGGACACACAGCCCATGGGTGGTGGAGCCAGGATTGGAAACCAGGCAGGCCAGCCCCAGATTCTGCTCACACCCACTGTACTCTGCTGCCTCCTGGGTGGCCCAATGGCAGTCTGGTCAATAGTGCAGGATGTGGTCTGATAGCAAATGGCTTCCCAGCAGGGTAACAGTTATTAGTTGTGCCAGTCAGATTTCCCCAGCTATCAAGTATGAACAGAAAAGGCCAGTGAATGGAGAGGAGAGAGGAGGGCAGGCCTCATGCAAGTACCCAGATCCCAGGTGGAGATTCACAGCTCCTCCTGCTGTGGTCCCAGAGGTACTTATAAGGATTCTGGCCTCAGTAGACCCAATTCCGTGGTTTTCCCAGGACTGGATCTTGGGCTTCCCTGGCTTTCTGAGCTCATGACTCCTTGCAGTAACTATACTTTCCCTTAGTTGATGTCATTGGAGGGAGTTTGCTTTTCTTAGAATCCAGGAAGCCCCACCTCTCCCCCTACCCTGTGAGGCAGTCGAGCCAGAAGAAGGACACTGGTCCTGGCTTGGTTATCCACTCGCTGGCTGAACCGGGCAAGTCACTTCTTCCTTCTCTCTGCCTGGTGGGCTATAACTGCACAAATGCTAAGATTTTCATGTGTGGTTCACTGGGATGGGATACGGGTGGAAGGGGTGCACTGGCTCATGTTACGTCTCAGGCATGTGAAAAATATGGGGAGAGAGAGGATAACTGTAAGACTGTTGCTGAACACCATTCATGCTTTAGAGAGAAAGAATAATAGACTGAGGGCAAGTATTAAGTTCAAAATGTAAAAGCCAGAGGGCCTCGTTGGCAGTGGTTAAGGCAATCCTCATCTCCTGTAACCAAAGGGCAGATCAAGCTGAGGAGCAGCCTTAAGCTCTAACTATAAGAATAGCAGAACTTCAGAGAAGTTGATTTCTCCACCTAGTCAAAGCTCTGGTAGGGAAGGAGTGGGACTCTGAGACCCGGGATGGGAATATCTAGGTAGATGTACTTGGAAAACTTGACCTCTGATTCTCCTGAAGCCTCTGTGCCTGCAGGGGTGGCTCACTGCCCCTTGATAGAAGTACCTCCCCTTGCTCGGTGACTGTGCAGAAGCTTCAGATGAGACAGAGGCCACACAAGACAATGGCTGCCCTCCTCAGAATCTGCCCCATCTCCCCTCCTGGCCACCAGACGTACAACTAGGGTTAACTTTTAGCCTTGCTTGAATCTTAGCATAGCTAGTTTGTTTGGATGGGGAAGTTCTGGCCACGCTAAGGAAGGAGACAGATTGTGTTGAAGGAGCTGAAGTTCTTGCCTAATATGTACGAGCAGGATCTGGGAGAATAGGCCTGGAAGGAGATCCTCTTGGTGCTAGATCAAGGGGGCCAGAATCTAAACTAAATAAGGAAGAGTTTGTTGATATGAGCACACTCTCCCATGACACAGGATTTAACACCCAGAGAAGGTCCTAGGAGCTTGTCCTGATACTCTGCTGAGATTAAGACAGGCTGGGACCTGGGACCTGGGATCTGGGACCCTTCGCTGCAGTGCTTGCACCTGGACAAATGTCTCCTCAAGCAACAGAATGTAAAGAAACTAAGAGGGACTAAAAATAACTGCGTGCATGCCCAGTTGGGGCAAATTATGAAAAACAAGATACAAAAAGACCAAAAACCCAACTGCCACTTCTGAAGAGCCGGGAGCAAAAACAGGGTGTAGGGAGCAAAAGCAGGGTATTATCCTGCACTCAACACCACCAAAAGGGTGAGCAAACCACTTAAGTCACCCCTCCTGCCTGATCCCTGGACATACCACATATAAGGAACCAGCTCGCTCCCCTCTTGGGGAGCAAGCAAGGGAAACTGTTACCTGTTTTCACTCCCCCCTGCTGCAGCAGGGGCCCCAATAAAGTCTTGCCTGACTTTTTTGTCTGGCCTCTTATCAACTTCTATTTATTAAGGAGGCCAAGAACCCTGGTTGGTAACAAGATGACCCTTGGAAGCTTGGAAAAAGCAATATCTAATACATTAAATTAGGTTGGAATGCCAAAACTACCATGGAAGACTCTAGGGAAATGGATCAAAAGATTCAAAAAGTGGGCAGCTAGAATGGGACTAACATATAAGACTGAGAGACCCCCTAGCTAATTGTGTTCCTTGGGAGGGCCTGGAGGTCACTCCATTTATCAAAGCAGTGCTCTGGTATGGGGGCACCAGAATTGTTGAAAATCTCAGAGCTGGTTGTCTGCCATAGGCAGGGGATAAATATAAGAGAAACTATTACAGAACTGGGCTCCTTAGTAACTATGAGGATGCAGGGATCTAGGGATAGCTGAGGTCAGTGACAACACATAACCATCAGAGTCAAGGTGGGAGTAATTACCATAATGGATGACAATTTTGGAATAGCAGCCAGGGGTGCCCAACCTGCACAGATCTATGGATATGGAAAATATGAGATGATGCTCCTAGTGGCAAAATAGATGGTCATCTAACAAGGATATTGATTCATACACAAAATCAAGAGTGATCAGGATGAACAGAAGGCCAAGGTTAGCTATGTCAATACACAGTCACAATCCCTTGCTCAATTTCCAGACTTGAGCCAGCTCTTAGACTCAGAACCCATCATTTGAAGGAGATGCCAGGTCTCTATGAGGGAGAATCCTGCAAAATCATGCCAGCTGAATACAGGAGTGAACCCCCCAGTCCTTCCCCAAAGGAACTCATGGATATTTACTCAGGTAATACACAATGGGAAAAGAGAAATGCCCAGATCTTTTGGCACTAAAGAGCCATCATGCTCCCCCTATGAGACTGAGGCTTGTAGGGGTCAGTTAATAAATGGAGCTCCAGCCCAGGTTCATCTCACAGTGGGTCCACTGGGTCCATGGACCTATCCAGTGGTCATTTCTCCAGCTCCCAGTTGTTTAATTGCAATGGATTTATTTGAAAATAAATCCTCTCATTGATTCCTTGATCAGTAGAATAAGAGCAATAAGAGCTATGTTTCGTAGCAAAGACTAAGTGAAAGCTCTTAAAACCATATCCTCTCCAGCCAAGGCAGTAAGTCACAAACGATATCACGCTTCAGGGGGATGACAGAGATCAGGCCACCCACAAAGACAAAGGTCATCCCCAATCTATCCCCATTTAATTCGACAGCCTGGCCTCTGCAAAAGCCAGCCTGGCCTCTGAGCATAGTCTGATGACAGTAGTCTACCACAAAATTACTAAACAATAGTCATATTGCTGCTGCTAAACCTGATATGGTACCTTTATTTGAGCAGATTAACATAGCCTCTGGTAAGGGGTGTGGCAAATGCATTGTGTTCCATACAGATCAGTTTACATTCACTTGGGACAGACAACAGTGTACACTCACGGTTTTGCCGCAGGGCTATGTTAATTTACCTCTGCCACAATAGAGACTAAAGGGACATAGACTAGCTAGATATTCCTGAGAACATCATATCGATCTACTCTATAGATGACATTATATAAATTGGACCAGATGTGCAAGATTAATGGCAAGTACCTTGGATGCACGGTCCCTACAAAGAATGGGTCATACAAAGACTCGAGGGTGCAATGGTTCTGGGACACAGGGAGACATTCTGTTCAAAGTAAAAGATAAAATTTTGTCCTTTGATCTTCTACCTGTGTGAAAATAGCACAATACTGCATATGCCTCTGGGTTTTGGAGGTAGCATTTTGAGAAAAATGCTATGATCCATCTTTGGGGTGAAGGATGAAAACTGATGGTTATGAGTGGGGCGCAGAGCAAGAAAGGGCCCTGCAGTATGTCCTGGCTAAAATATATACTCGCAGCCCTGCTTCATGGGCCATGTGACCTGTAAGATCCCAGGCTGCTAGAGGTATCTGAGGTAGAAAAAGATGTTATGCAGAGCCTCTGTGTGCCCCAACAAGAGATGCACAGCACAGACCCATGGGGTTCTGGATCAAGGTCACACAACTGCAGGAAAGAACTACATGCCTCTCAAAAAGAAGCACCAATCATATTACTGCACCCAGGTAGGGACTGACCAAATGGCCATGTGGCAGGACTGGCCATCATGAGCTGGGTAGTGTCAGACCCACCAATTCATTAAGTGGGCAGGCCTAGGAACAATCCTTCATACGATGGAAGTGGGACATCCAGGATCAGGCATAAACTGTGTTGGAGGGGAAAACTAAGCTGCATGACCAGGTAGCACAGACCTTCAGGCCACCCATCACTGTTGCACAGATGTCTCTCTCTCAGCTCACCCCTTTGGCCCCATGAGGGGTTGCTATGGCCAGCTGACAGAGAGGAAAAGGCTGGAGCTTGGCTGCTGGGTGATGAACTCAGTGCGTGGGTACCATATGGAAGGTACTGCTGTAGTGCTAACACACACAAACAGGAAAGAAAAGACAGGAGAGAAAGGGAGTGTCCCTGATGGGTGGGGCTTTGGGCAAAGGGCAACTGGTCATCTATCCACCTTGCTTGAGGTAAGAATGTACACAGATGCATGAGAGGTGAAGAAAGACTTGGCCAGTTGATCAGAGGCCTGGGAGGAGCAAGAGTGGAAGATCAGGAACAAAGAAGTCCCAGGAAAGGCATATGGTGGAGACAATTTGTGAAGGCACAAATTGTGAGGATTTCTGTGTCACCTGTTAGTGCCCATCATCAAGATCTGCTCCAGAAGAGGCACTAAATTATTAAGTGAACAGGATGACTTGGCCAGTAGATGAGTCAGTCTCTGCCCCTGACCACCCAGTGTTTGCACCGTGAGCTCATGAATGGAGTAGCCATGTGGTGGAGGTGGAGTCTGCAGGTGGGCCACTAGCATGGGTGTCCATTTAACGAGGCTCACCTAGCTCTTATCACCGCTACTGTTCCTACCTGCCAGCAACAGACACCACTGAGACCCCACCAGGACAAGCCCCATCACACTTCCATCTATTCTCTCCCTTGTGCAATGAGGGCTACACTTAGCAGTTCCCATGGCCCCGGGCATTATTAGCTAATGATTTGTCTTCACCAGCCAGAGATTCTACACTCAGTGGTAATTACAAACTGCAAGTTATTTCTACAGAGGCCTGCTCAGTGCAGCTCACTTTTTAAAAAAATTTATTTATTTATTTATTTATTTATTCCTTTTTGGCTGTGTTCGGTCTTCGTTGCTGCGCATGGGCTTTCTCTAGTTGCAGTGAGTGGGGGCTACTCTTTGTTGTGGTGCGTGGGCTTCTCATTGCGGTGGCTTCTCTTGTTGCAGAGCACCAGCTCTAGGTGTGCAAGTTTCAGTAATTGTGGCGTGTGGGCTCTAGAGCACAGGCTCAGTAGTTGTGGTGTGTGGGCTCAGTTGCTCCACGGCATGTGGAATTTTCCTGGACCAGGGCTCGAACCCGTGTCCCCTGCATTGGCAGGCGGATTCTTTTTTTTTTTTTTTTTTGGCTGCATTGGGTCCTCGTTACTGCACACGGGGTTTTCTTTAGCTGCATCGAGCGGGGGCTACTCTTCGTTGCAGTGTGCAGGCTTCTCATTGCTGTGGCTTCTCATTGAGGAGCATGGGCTCTAGGTGTGCGGGCTTCAGTAGTTGTGGCACGCAGGCTCAGTCGTTGTGGCTTGTGGGCTCTAGAGCACAGGCTCAGTAGTTGTGATGCACGGGCTTAGTTGCTCTGCAGCATGTGGAATCTTCCTGGACCAGGGCTCGAACCTGTGTCCCCTCCATTTGGCAGGTGGATTCTTAAGCACTGTGCCACCAGGGAAGTCCCCCAGCTCACTTTTTAAAAGGACAGGAAATTGTCTGCTCTCCAGGGGTGGAGCAGTGTCTGGGAAAATACCAACATGGTGGAATTAGGGGTCCTTTCATTTTACCATATTGTGAAATGGTACCTTTTGAGGAGTGTTTGTGTGACTGTGACTTAATTTCCTGAAATGCGCCTAGCAGGGCCTAAAATGGCTCTGTATTCCCCCTGCAGAGTGGAGTTCCAAGATCCTGATCTTCATTTTCCTGGAAGGCAGAGAGGAGCTAATTGTAGTGAGAGTCCCAGTACCTAGTACCTGGTATACTCACACACACATCACCACGGCCTTGGGACAACTCCACAGAAGACAGATTTTCCCTGTGTTATTGGGAGGACTTGAAGTTCCAAGATGGGTAGTGACTCGCCCAGGGTCTTCAGCTCCTGTGGGCCAGATTTTGCCAAATCCCCCACCTGCAGAGCCACTGGCCACGGCCTGGTTCTGTTAGCAGTGTTCTCCGGCCACCTTTGGTTTGGGTGTAGAAACCCATTTGTAGTGTCATCACTCCTGTGTCTCACATTTAGAAGCCTAGGGTTTAGGGGTTGCTTCTTTTTCTTTCAGTAGGTGAATCCCCATTTGAAGCCCCTCTGGAAAATGGACCAAATGAACCTGCTCAGAACTGAACCTCTACTTCCCCAGCCCCAGACCCTTAGATCTGGAGCTCTGTTTAAAAGAAGTGCATGTCCCTAGGGCTGATGAGAACACTGGCCTTGGGACTTCCACAATGAAAGGCAGGAGATCGGATGCAACACAGATGCTCCTGGCTCCTAGGCAGGTGGGGTCACTCTGGCCAGTTAACCCCTTCTGGGGGTGGCTCTGAGCCAGCAGCCCAGGGCTGGGCACATGGAGAGATGCCTGGACAGAGTCTATTACCACCAAGCTTCTATCAGCATGTCCAGCCATCACACTGCCAGGGGAGGAGGAAGTGATGCCAGCACACGAGAGGGAAGACACTGTGACTCAGAGCCCTCTGCCCTCCCCGCCAACCCCATGCACCCATTCAACAGATGGAGCTCAAGTAACCTGCCCCACGTCACCCAGCTGAGGCTAAAGAGCAGGGAAATGGGAGGAAGGATGCCTAAATCCTAAACAAGATCCTAAAACAAGCACTTGGTGGCCTGAGTCTCTGGGGTGGGAGATATCCTGGGGCCTTAAATCCAGCTCCTAGTACAGAGCTACTCTTTGTAGGTCTTCAATAAGTGGTTGGTGGTGGAATGTCGGAATGAAAGAGGCCTTGAACCCTTGTGGCCAGGGCTCCTGTTCCCACAGGCTTCATATTGAGCCCCAATTATCCCTCTTTTCCTTTCCAGATTCCTCAGCCCCTGGGGGAAGCCCCCACCCTAAGAGAAACCAAGAGAGGGATGAGTCAGGACATTCCTTCCCTGATGACTTGCCCTGCCTGCCTGGGATCCGAATCAGCCAACACCCATTCCAAACACACTGGTTACACCGGCCAGCCACCACCCTCATGTTGATACACACCCAGCTCTGCCTTTAAGGGTAGCACCCAGCTTGCTGTTCCTTGGAGGCCCACACCCTCTCTGCAGCTTTACCCTCTACTTTAACCCTCCCACAGAAGCACAGAAACAGATGATCCTGGGCCCTGGGAAGCACCTCCAGTTCTCAGGAGTCAGGTAAGTGAGGACTGGTTTGTACTCTGCATAATTCTGAAAGGACTGGGGGCTGCTGTTTAAAATGAGAAACAGACAAGTCCACTATTACTGCCAGGAATGAAACCACAGTAACAGTGTAATGAAGTCCCTGTGTGTTTAACTGGCAGGGGGCAGGAATTTCTTGTATCAGAAATCCTGATTTAGGAGGAGTACTGCCACTTACACAAAAATCTTGCTCAGAGCCCCCTAGCAGGCAAGGGGAAAAGTGATTTACTATCACTCTCATTATCAAACAAAAGAAAGTCTACCATATCTTCTCAGGGACCCAGACTCTGGCAAATTTTTCTAACCCAGAGAAAGCCTTCAGAAAAATAAGCATGGAGGGAAAGAAAGGAAAGCAAACTTACTCCCAGCTTTGACACCTTGACTACTAAATGCTAACTAATTATCACCTGGAGAGAGCATTGAATAAGCATGGGCAGTAGCATTCATGGAAAGTTTTACAAAATATGCCAAGTTACTTTCCCTGTGCAGTTTTTTTTTTTTTTTTTTTTTTGTGGTACACGGGCCTCTCCCTGTTGTGGCCTCTCTCGTTGCGGAGCACAGGCTCCAGACACGCAGGCTCAGTGGCCATGGCCCACGGACCCAGCCACTCCGCGGCATGTGGGATCTTCCCAGACCGGGGCACGAACCCGTGTCCCCTGCATCGGCAGGCGGACTCTCAACCACTGCGCCACCAGGGAAGCCCCCCTGTGCAGTTTTAAAATCAGTTATGAAGCCTGCAAAAAATGCAAGTTTCTGACCCCAACCCTAGACCTATAGAACTGGAATTTCTGAAGGGAGGGACCCAAGAATCTGCACTTCCCTTGTATTCCCCATGCAGTTCTTGAGCACCCTGAAATTGGATAAATGATTTAGAGCTTCCTTACACTTGGAAAGTGCATTCCAATTTGGACCAAAGAGTAGTTCCTCTTCCCCTACTACTACAGCTTTGAGTGGCAAAACATGCCCCACTGCCAGGACCATGCCAGCTATAATGAAACGAGATGTTTGTAAGCCAAGCCTGCCTACTTGAGCCCCCCACTCCCAGCCCTGCCCTGCTGTATTAGTCCAGGTCCTCTGAGATATAGATGCCAAGAGGGATTAAACATGCAAGGATTTTATCAGAGGAAATGCATGTGTGACAAGAAATAGAGAGGGAACAGAGGAGGCTACAAGGTGAAACTGACCCCAAGTAGGGTTACCAGATTTAGCAAATAAATAGCCAGTATGCCCAGGTAAATATGAATTTCAGATAAACAACAAAAATTTTTTAGTATCAGCATATTTCATGCAGTATTGGGGACATACTTATACAAGAATTGTTAGTTGTTTGTCTGAAATTCACATTCACCTGGGTGTCCTGTATTTTATCTGGCAGTCCTAACTCTGAGCAAAGGAGAAAGGTAGGTTGAGTGGGAACATCCTAGATTGCTCTGTTGTCTAAGGAGGTTCAGCAAAGCTACTGGGGAGTCCTTGAGCTAAAGTTAGGGAACATCCGAAGAGTCTCCCCAAAACGGGCTGGCCTTAGTATCCCTTTGCACTCAGTATTGATGGGTCATGGGAAATGCCATGGTCTCAGCACAAATAAGGGGGTGGATTCAGGATCCAGGATCTGTGGCCCTGGGTTGGTTAAGCTCCCCTTTGTTGGAGGTCTTCAAGGCACATGCTCACAGCTGCCACACCCAATACAAAGCCCAGAGTGGCAGAGGGGTCAGCACCAGCTGCCACTGGGCACCTGTCTTCCAACCCTGGCTCAACTTCTTTGAAATGAGGTCACGAAAAAACATCTCTGCCCCAGTTCCCTCACCCTCCCTCCCCACTCCGCCTCACAGGTGCACTGGAAAGAGAAATGGGTGATGTGGTCAGGTACTTCTTCATCCTCAAAGGGTGGGTGTGTGCTGAGTGGATCAGGCTTCATACAGGCTCAGATCTCTCATGGGGACTGGGACACTCTGCCTCAGCCCCACAGAGACTCCTCCCCAGCATCGTTGGCAGATGTGACCACACTGAACACCCCTTTCCCACAAAGGTCAAATCACAGGTCTTAGAGCATCTCACATCCGTCTCTGGGAAAGCAGAACGGAGATGCCTAGAGAAGAAGAGAAGAGATTTGGAGGGAAGAACCATGAGTATTACAGGTCTGGGGAAGGGTGGGTGCAGCAACAGGTGGGAGAGAGCCCCCCCCCAACCCCAAGGGCAGAATGACACAGGGGCCTTCATTACCCAGGGATTGAGGGCAGCAGTCTCCAAGCACACCTGCAAGGTGGGGAGCAGCTGTATAACAATGCAGTGGTTGTAAAACATGTCCCTAAATTCTTTGATATTTCTCCCTCTAAAAGGCACTTCCCCTTCCATTGAGCATGGCTATACTTAGTGATTTGCTCCTATCAAATAAGATGTGGCAGAAGTGACGGTGCGTGATGGTGTGTAAGACGGGGAAATAAAAGACACCATGGCTTCCTCCTTGCTCTCTCTTGGACTGCTTGCTCTGGGGGAAGCCGGCTGCCATTTCGGGTTATACTCTAACAGCCCTGTGAAAAGCCCAGTGGTAAGGAACTGAGACCTCCAGTCATCAGCAGTGTGAGTGAGTCTGCTTGGTATTGGATCCTCCAGCCCCAGTTGAGCCTTCAGATGACTGCAGCCCCAGCCAACAGATTGAGTACAACCCCACGACAGACCCTGAGTCAGAACCACCCAGCTAAGCTGCTGCCAGATTCCAGGCCCACAGAAATGGTGAGATAATAAATGTTTGTTGTTCTAAGCCACTATGTTTTGGAGTGATTTGTTATGCAGCATTAGGTAATAAATATAAGCACTGCAGTTGTAAGTTCAAATCCCAGCTCCACTTAACAGTTCTGTGTCCTTGGACAAGGTATCTAAGCCCTCAGTTCCCTCTGGCTGCCCCAAACAGCAGAGGAAAGCCGCTGCCTGATCCCCACATCCCAGAGAGAGCTCCAACCTGGAGTCAGATCTGGCCGGGTGCCTCAGGGCAGGCAGGGGGCCTTCCCAGAGGCTGGCCAGTTCTCTTGGGGAAAGGAACTCAATTACATTTCCTTCCAAACATCTTCTGTCTTACACCTGACAAAGGCTTCCAGACTTAAAAGTCAAGATTTTGTGAACTTTGTTCTTTGGCAAGGGAACGGGTCCTGGTCCCAGCAGCCTGGGCTTCGGAAAGCCCTTAGAGCACAAGCGAGGAAATTCAAGATTGCACAAATCTCCTCTAATCCTTCCCCCAGCTTCTGCATGCTCTGCTCCTTGGGGCTGGTCCCTGAGACTCTCAGGAGATTGCACTGGAGCTGCCTCACCCTTACAGAGAGCTGGAAGGGCCTGGGAGCTCTGCATCCCCCCACTCCCCAGCAGCCTGTGACTAAGAACTCTCTACATGAGAGGACAAATACCAGCTCCCTTGCCTCCAGCTCTCAGGGCTCCCTGATGCCCAGGATCAGGCTGAGGCTGTGCTTCACCTGAACTCTCCCCCTTGGGCAGAGGGAAGGTGGGGTTGGGGGAGTGTCTCTTTCACCTCCCTCTCCTGCTTTCCCCACTGCCTGACCAGGTTCTCCTGAGAACACTGCCTTCAGAAACTGCTGGCATCAAGTCCTTGGCCAGGTTCTAGAAGAATCTGACCTGAGACTGTGAAAACACAGGACCTTCCAAGAGTCATGCAAGAGTTACCATCACTGGACACACACTTATGAGTTGGGCTGTGCCCTCCATCTTCAGAGCCAGATGTCAACAGGAGTATTTTGGGTGCCAAGTCACATCTGGAGAAATTGGGCATTCAATTTTTGGGCCAGATTAAGAGACTGGCCCAAGCCTCATGGCAAAGATAAGTGCTGGGACTCAGTCTCAGATCTGTTCCTCCAAGGCCACACTCCTGGCTGTACCTCTCTGCCACCCCGATCTAGGCTGGTTAGGAGGTGTTTCTACTTGTCTTTTTAACCCAGAAACACAGACCCACTTATCCAATTACCACTAAGACCACACATGTTCCAAAGAAGAGGCAGCCCTCAAAGCTCACCCATCAATGGCAGTGCCAGGATTCCAATCCAGAGTGGTTGGTTCCATCCCAGGCAGAGTTCTGGAGGCAATGCTGCAATGGAGCCTGGTGTAAAAATGTGGCTGGTGGTGACGGTGGATGGTTGACCACTGCCCCACAGGTCCTGGCAAGGCAGAAACGTGCACTTTCTTTTATTTTATTTTATTTTATTTATTTATTTATTTATTTTTCTTTTACCCTAACTTTTTTTAATTAATTTCTTCTTTATAACAAAGTGAATCAGTCATACATATACATCTGTTCCCACATCCCTTCCCTCTTGCGTCTCCCTCCCTCCCACCCTCCCTATCCCACCCCTCCAGGCGGTCACAAAGCACCGAGCTGATCTCCCTGTGCTATGCGGCTGCTTCCCACTAGCTATCTACCTTACGTTTGGTAGTGTATATATGTCCATGCCTCTCTCTCACTTTGTCACAGCTTACCCTTCCCCCTCCCCATATCCTCAAGTCCATTCTCAGTAGGTCTGTGTCTTTATTCCTATTTTACCCCTATGTTCTTCATGACATTTTTTTTCTTAAATTCCATATATATGTGTTAGCATACGGTATTTGTCTTTCTCTTTCTGACTTACTTCACTCTGTATGACAGACTCTAGGTCTATCCACCTCATTACAAATAGCTCAGTTTCGTTTCTTTTTATGGCTGAGTAATATTCCATTGTATATATGTGCCACATCTTCTTTATCCATTCATCCGATGATGGACACTTAAGTTGTTTCCATCTCCGGGCTATTGTGAATAGAGCTGCAATGAACATTTTGGTACATGTCTCTTTTTGAATTATGGTTTTCTCAGGTTATATGCCTAGTAGTGGGATTGCTGGGTCATATGGTAGTTCTATTTTTAGTTTTTTAAGGAACCTCCATACTGTTCTCCATAGCGGCTGTATCAATTCACATTCCCACCAGCAGTGCAAGAGTGTTCCCTTTTCTCCACACCCTCTCCAGCATTTATTGTTTCTAGATTTCTTGATGATGGCCATTCTGACTGGTGTGAGATGATATCTCATTGTAGTTTTGATTTGCATTTCTCTAATGATTAATGATGTTGAGCATTCTTTCATGTGTTTGTTGGCAGTCTGTATATCTTCTTTGGAGAAATGCCTATTTAAGTCTTCTGCCCATTTTTGGATTGGGTTGTTTGTTTTTTTGCTATTGAGCTGCCTGAGCTGCTTATAAATTTTGGAGATTAATCCTTTGTCAGTTGCTTCATTTGCAAATATTTTCTCCCATTGTGAGGGTTGTCTTTTGGTCTTCTTTATGGTTTCCTTTGCTGTGCAAAAGCTTTTCTGTTTCATTAGGTCCCATTTATTTATCTTTGTTTTTTTTTTTTTTTCTTTTTGCGGTATGCGGGCCTCTCACTCTTGTGGCCTCTCCCGTTGCGGAGCACAGGCTCCGGATGCGCAGGCCCAGCGGCCATGGCTCACGGGCCCAGCCGCTCCGCGGCATATGGGATCCTCCCAGACCGGGGCACGAACCCGTATCCCCTGCATCGGCAGGCGGACTCTCAACCACTGCGCCACCAGGGAGGCCCTATCTTTGTTTTTATTTCCATTTCTCTAGGAGGTGGGTCCAAAAGGATCTTGCTGTGATTTATGTCATAGAGTGTTCTGCCTATGTTTTCCTCTAAGAGTTTGATAGTTTCTGGCCTTACATTTAGGTCTTTAATCCATTTTGAGCTTATTTTTGTGTATGGTGTTAGGGAATGATCTAATCTCATACTTTTACATGTCCCTATCCAGTTTTCCCAGCACCACTTATTGAAGAGGCTGTCCTTTCTCCACTGTACATTCCTGCCTCCTTTATCAAAGATAAGTTGACCATATGTGCATGGGTTTATCTCTGGGCTTCCTATCCTGTTCCATTGATCTATCTTTCTGTTTTTGTGCCAGTACCACACTGTCTTGATTACTGTATCTTTGTAGTATAGTCTGAAGTCAGGGAGCGTGATTCCTCCAGCTCCGTGTTTCGTTCTCAAGATTGCTTTGGCTATTCGGGGTCTTTTGTTTTTCCAAACAAATTTTGAAATTTTTTGTTCTAGTTCTGTGAAAAATGCCAGTGGTAGTTTGATAGGGATTGCATTGAATCTGTAGATTGCTTTGGGTAGTAGAGTCATTTTCACAATATTGACTCTTCCAATCCAGGAGCATGGTATATCTCTCCATCTGTTTGTATCATCTTTAATTTCTTTCATCAGTGTCTTATAATTTTCTGCATACAGGTCTTTTGTCTCCTTAGGGAGGTTTTTTTTTTTTTTTTTTGCGTTACACGGGCCTCTCACTGTTGTGGCCTCTCCCCTTGTGGAGCACAGGCTCCGGACGCACAGGCTCAGCGGCCATGGCTCACGGGCCCAGCCACTCTGCGGCATGTGGGATCCTCCCGGACCGGGGCATGAACCCGTATCCCCTGCATCGGCAGGGGGACTCTCAACCACTGCGCCACCAGGGAAGCCCACCTTAGGTAGGTTTATTCCTAGATATTTTATTCTTTTTGTTGCAGTGGTAAATGGGAGTGTTTTCTTGATTTCACTTTCAGATTTTTCATCATTAGTGTATAGGAATGCCAGAGACTTCTGTGCATTAATTTTGTATCCTGCTACTTTACCACATTCATTGATTAGCTCTAGTAGTTTCCTGGTAGCATCTTTAGGATTCTCTATGTACAGTATCATGTCATCTGAAAACAGTGACAGCTTTACTTCTTCTTTCCCAATTTGGATTCCTTTTATTTCCTTTTCTTCTCTGATTGCTGTGGCTAAAACTTCCAAAACTAAGTTGAGTAAGAGTGGTGAGAGTGGGCAGCCTTGTCTTGTTCCTGATCTTAGTGGAAATGGTTTCAGTTTTTCACCATTGAGGACGATGTTGGCTGTGGGTTTGTCATATATGGCCTTTATTATGTTGAGGAAAGTTCCCTCTATGCCTTCTTTCTGCAGGGTTTTTATCATAAATGGGTGTTGAATTTTGTTGAAAGCTTTCTCTGCATCTATTGAGATGATCAAGTGGTTTTTCTTCTTCAATTTGTTAATATGGTGTATCACAATGATTGATTTGTGTATATTGAAGAATCCTTGCATTCCTGGAATAAATCCCACTTGATCATGGTGTATGATCCTTTTAATGTGCTGTTGGATTCTGTTTGCTAGTATTTTGTTGAGGATTTTTGCATCTATGTTCATCGGTGATATTGGCCTGTAGTTTTCTTTCTTTGTGACATCCTTGCCTGGTTTTGGTATCAAGGTGATGGTGGCCTCGTAGAATGAGTTTGGGAGTGCTCCTCCCTCTGCTGTATTTTGGAAGAGTTTGAGAAGAATAGGTGTTAGCTCTTCTCTAAATGTTTGATAGAATTCGCCTGTGAAGCCATCTGGTCCTGGGCTTTTGTTTGTTGGAAGATTTTTAATCACAGTTTCAATTTCAGTGCTTGTGATTGGTCTATTCATATTTTCTATTTCTTCCTGATTCAGTCTTGGCAGGTTGTGCATTTCTAAGAATTTGTCCATTTCTTCCAGGTTGTCCATTTTATTAGCATAGAGTTTCTTGTAGTAATCTCTCATGATCTTTTGTATTCCTGCAGTGTCAGTTGTTACTTTTCCTTTTTCATTTCTAATTCTATTGATTTGAGTCTTCTCCCTTTTTTTCTTGATGAGTCTGGCTAATGGTTTATCAATTTTGGTTATCTTCTCAAAGAACCAGCTTTTAGTTTTATTGATCTTTGCTATCGTTTCCTTCATTTCTTTTTCATTTATTTCTGATCTGATTTTTATGATTTCTTTCCTTCTGCTAACTTTGGGATGTTTTTGTTCTTCTTTCTCTAATTGCTTTAGGTGCAGGGTCAGGTTGTTTACTCGAGATGTTTCCTGTTTCTTAAGGTGGGATTGTATTGCTATAAACTTCCCCCTTAGAACTGCTTTTGCTGCCTCCCATAGGCTTTGGGTTGTCGTGTCTCCACTGTCATTTGTTTCTAGGTATTTTTTAATTTCCTCTTTGATTTCTTCAGTGATCACTTCGTTATTAAGTAGTGTATTGTTTAGCCTCCATGTGTTTGTATTTTTTACAGCTCTTTTCCTGTAATTGATATCTAGTCTCATAGCATTGTGGTCGGAAAAGATACTTGATACAATTTCAATTTTCTTAAATTTACCAAGGCTTGATTTGTGACCCAAGATATGATCTATCCTGGGGAATGTTCCATGAGCACTTGAGAAAAATGTGTATTCTGTTGTTTTTGGATGGAATGTCCTATAAATATCAATTAAGTCCATCTTGTTTAATGTATCATTTAAAGCTTGTGTTTCCTTATTTATTTTCATTTTGGATGATCTGTCCATTGGTGAAAGTGGGGTGTTAAAGTCCCCTACTATGATTGTGTTACTGTCGATTTCTCCTTTTATGGCTGTTAGTATTCGCCTTATGTATTGAGGTGCTCCTATGTTGGGTGCATAAATATTTACAACTGTTATATCTTCTTCTTGGATCGATCCCTTGATCATTATGTAGTGTCCTTCTTTGTCTCTTCTAGTAGTCTTTATTTTAAAGTCTATTTTGTCTGATATGAGAATTGCTACTCCAGCTTTCTTTTGATTTCCATTTGCATGGAATACCTTTTTCCATCCCCTTACTTTCAGTCTGTATGTGTCTCTAGGTCTGAAGTGGGTCTCTTGTAGACAACATATATATGGGTCTTGTTTTTGTATCCATTCAGCCAATCTGTGTCTTTTGGTGGGAGCATTTAGTCCATTTACATTTAAGGTAATTATCGATATGTATGTTCCTATTCCCAGTTTCTTAATTGTTTTGGGTTCGTTATTGTAGGTCTTTTCCTTCTGTTGTGTTTCTTGCCTAGAGAAGTTTCTTTAGCATTTGTTGTAAAGCTGGTTTGGTGGTGCTGAACTCTCTCAGCTTTTGCTTGTCTGTAAACGTTTTAATTTCTCCATCAAATCTGAATGAGACCCTTGCTGGGTAGAGTAATCTTGGTTGCAGGTTTTTCTCCTTCATCACTTTAATTATGTCCTGCCACTCCCTTCTGGCTTGTAGAGTTTCTGCTGAGAGATCAGCTGTTAACCTGATGGGGATTCCCTTGTGTGTTATTTGTTGTTTTTGCCTTGCTGCTTTTAATATGATTTCTTTGTGTTTAATTTTTGAGTTTGATTAATATGTGTCTTGGCGTATTTCTCCTTGGATTTATTCTGTATGGGACTCTCTGTGCCTCCTGGACTTGATTAACTATTTCCTTTCCCATATTAGGGAAGTTTTCAACTATAATCTCTTCAAATATTTTCTCAGTCCCTTTCTTTTTCTCTTCTTCTTCTGGAACCCCTATAATTCGAATGTTGGTGCGTTTAATGTTGTCCCAGAGGTCTCTGAGACTGTCCTCTGTTCTTTTCATTCTTTTTTCTTTATTTTGCTCTGCAGCAGTTATTTCCACTATTTTATCTTCCACCTCACTTATCCGTTCTTCTGCCTCAGTTATTCTGCTATTGATCCCATCTAGAGTATTTTTCGTTTCATTTATTGTGTTTTGAATCGATGCTTGATTCATCTTTAGTTCTTCTAGATCCTTGTTAACTGTTTCTTGCATTTTGTCTATTCTATTTCCAAGATTTTGGATCTTGGAAATAGAATCTTGGATCAGCTTTACTATCATTATTCTGAATTCTTTTTCAGGTAGACTGCCTATTACCTCTTCATTTGTTAGGTCTGGTAGGTTTTTATCTTGCTCCTTCACCTGCTGTGTGTTTTTCTGTCTTCTCATTTTGCTTATGTTACTGTGTTTGGGGTCTCCTTTTTGCAGGCTGCAGATTTGTAGTTCCTGTTGTTTTTGGTGTCTGTCCCCAGTGGCTAAGGTTGTTTCAGTAGGTTGTGTAGGCTTCCTGGTGGGGGGAGTAGTGCCTGTGTTCTGGTGGTTGAGGCTCGATCTTGTCTTTCTGGTGGACAGGTCTACGTCTGGTGGTGTATTTTGGGGTGCCTATGGCCTTATTATGTTTTTAGGCAGCCTCTCTGCTAATGGGTGGGGTTGTGTTCCTGTCTTGCTAGTTGCTTGGCATAGGGTGACCAGCACTGCAGCTTGCTGGTCGCTGACTGAAGCTGGGTGCTGGTGTTGAGATGGAGATCTCTGGGAGATTTTCGCCGCTTGATATTATGTGGAGCTGGGAGGTCTCTTGTGGACCCGTGTCCTAAAGTTGGCTCTCCCACTTCAGGGGCACAGCACTGACTCCTGGCTGCAGCACCAAGAGCTTTTCATCTACCGAGCTCAGAATAAAAGGGAGAAAAAGTATAAAGAAAGAATTAGTAGAAGAAAGAAAGAGAGAGAGAAAGAAAGGAAGAAGGAAAGAAAGGAAGGAAGGAAGGAAGGAAGAAAGAAAGAAAGGAGGGAGGGAAGGAGGAAGGAAAGAAAAAGAAAGAGTGAAAGGAAGAAGGGAGGGAGGGAGAGAGGAAGGAAAGAAAGACAGGAGGGAGGGAGGGAGGAAGGAAATAAAGAAAGAAAGAAAGGGGCGGAGGGAGGGAGGGAGGAAGGGAAGGTAGGAAAAAAGAGGGAAGATAAAGTAAAATAGAATAAAGTATAAAATATAGTAGCGTTATTAAAAATAAAAAGTAATTATTAAAAAAAACGGACAGATAGAACCCTGGGACCTATGGTGGAAGCAAAGCTATACAGAGAAAATCTCACACTGAAGCATACACATACACATTCACAAAAAGAGAATAGGGGGAAAAAAATCGAAAATCTTGCTCTCAAAGTCCACCTCCTTAATTTGGGATAATTCGTTGTAAAAAGAGGAAAAGGGGAAAAAGTCTGAAATCTTGCTCTCAAAGTTCACCTCCTTAATTTGGGATAATTCATCGTAAAAAGAGGAAAAGGGGGAAAAAATCTTAAATCTTGTCCTCAAAGTCCACCTCCTCAATTTGGGATGATTCGCTGTCCATTCATGCACTCCACAGACGCAGGGCACATCAAGCGGACCGTGGAGCTTTAATCCGCTGCCTCCGAGGCTGCACAGAGAGATTTCCCTGTCTCTTCTCTGCTCTCACAGCTCCCAGGTCTCAGCCTTGGACCTAGCCCCGCCTCTGCGCGTAGGTCGCCGGAGGGCGTCCGTTCTTCGCTCAGACAGGACTGGTTTAAAGGAGCCGCTGATTCGGGGGCTCTGGCTCACTCAGGCCGAGGGGAGGGAGAGGCACGCAGTGCGGGGCGGGCCTGCGGCGGCAGAGGCCAGCGTGACGTTGCACCAGCCCGAGGCGCTCCGTGCGCTTTCCCGGGGAAGCCGTCCCTGGGTCCCGGGACCCCGGCAGTGGCGGGCTATACAGGCTCCCCGGAAGCGGGGGTGGACAGTAACCTGCGCTCGCACACAGGCCTTGTGGCGGCGGCAGCAGCCCCAGCGTCCCACGCCCGTCTCCGGGGTCCTTGCCTTCAGCCGCGGCTCGCACCCGTCTCTGGAGCTTCTTTAAGCAGCGCTCTTAATGCCCTCTCCTCGCGCACCAGGAAACAAAGGGGAAGAAAAAGTCTCTTGCCTCTTCGGCAGCTCCAGACTTTTTCCCCGGATTCCCTCCGGGCTAGCCGCGGCGAACTAACCCCTTCAGGCTCTTCCTGCCGCCAGCCCCAGTCCTCTCCCTGCGCTCCGACCGAAACCCGATACCCGAGCCTCAGCTCCCAGCCCCGCCCGCCCCGGCGGCCGAGGAGACAAGCCTCTCGGGCTGGTGAGTGCCGGTCGGCCCTGATCCTCTGTGCGGGCATCTCTCCGCTTTGCCCTCCACACCCCTGTTGCTGTGCTCTCCTCGGCTACTCCGAAGCTTTCCCCCTCCGCCGCCCGCAGTCTCTGCCCACGAAGGGGCTTCTAGTGTGTGGAAACCTTTCCTCCTTCACGGCTCCCTCCCACTGGTGCAGGTCCCGTCCCTATCCTTTTGTCTCTGTTTATTCTTTTTTTCTTTTGCCCTACCCAGGTATGTGGGGAGTTTCTTGCCTTTTGGGGGGTCTGAGGTCTTCTGTCAGCGTTCAGTAGGTGTTCTGTAGGAGTTGTTCCACGTGTAGATGAATTTCTGATGTATCTGTGGGGAGGAAGGTGATCTCTGCGTCTTACTCTTCCGCCATCTTCCTCCAGACTTCAAGACGTGCACTTTCAAAGGAAGCCAGAAGTCCCAGTTTCAGACTCCCAAAGGAAGTGTTTTCAGCTGGAGGCACTGGAGATGACTTGGGGGACGAGCTAAGACTTCTCACTGTCACCGGGTCTCCCCAGGCCATCCTGTTCCATCCTGTTCTCATCTCCATGACCTCTCTCCCACTTTGTGCTCCAGTGACCCTGAACACACAGAACTGCTCCACCCCTCTGGGCCTTGGCTAGGGCTGTTCCCCTTGCCTGCAGAGCCCTCGCCATGCTCCACTCTGTAAACAAATCTTAAACCATCTATTATATGGCAGTGTGTCATAATGGTTAAGGGCTTGGGATCAGGTTCTGAGATCCTGTGGCCTGGGCTCTGTTCCAGGCTGTGCTGCTGAAAAATGTGTGAATGTGGATGAGTTATTCAGCGTCTCTACAGCTCTCGTCATAAAGTTCTGGGTAGATGAGATGTAGACAGGGCCCTTGAGACACAGAGTAGACTCCTAATGTTTAACTGTAGTTGATACGGCCTGACTCACTGTACCTCACCTAGAGTGGCAGAATGTGCTTTGGGAGACAAAGACTACACAGTGTTGGCGTTAACCGCTCAGACTGCCTCCAGCTGACAGCCTCTTCACGGACAGTGTTGGGTTCAAACCCCAGCTCCTCCCTTTCCAGCTAAGTGACTTTGGGCATCTCTGAACTTCCCAGGGCTGTTGGGATGACAGGTAAGTGCTTTGGACAGCAAAAAGCAAGTGCCATACAAATGGGAGATGTTAGTGCCAAACCGGTGCTTCCTGGAGATGAAAAACAGGCAAAAGTATGGCTTTCTAATGGTGAAGTCTCAAGCACATGCAGCCCAGAAGAGGAGCTGCCTTTAGAAGCAGGCGACCTGCAAGTTCTGGGGGATCCAGCTTGGGCAGTCTCACATAAAGCTGATTCTGGGCTCAGCCAAAACACCGTCAGTCCTAAAGGCAAAGAACCCTGTGGAAGTTGGGCATTCAGAATGAAGAGTTCTTGATAAAATAAAGCTTTAATTCAGGAAAAGCTGAGTGTGGAACTATGCCAGACACTTACATGTTTTGTAGTGGCTCATTTACACTTATGACAACTTTGCAAGACAGATGTCATTATACCCATTTTATAGATGAGGAAACTGAAGCTCAGAGGTGTGGCAACCTACCCAAAGGTACACAGTCCATTAACGGTGGTGCCAGGATTGCAACCCAGAGTACCTGGTTCCAAAGTGAAAAGAACTGTCACCTATTGCACGTTACAATCTTCCTCTCCTATATTATCTTATTTGACCTTAACATCAGCCTCTGAGATAAATAAATCCCTGGCCCAGGTCCAGCTCATAGTGGTGCATCCCTGGAGCCAACTGGTAGTCATTTCTCTAGTCCTCAAATGTGTAATGTGAGTGGATATACTTGGGAGTAAAATCCCTCCTTGATTCCTTGGCCTGTGGGATGGGAGCTACCATGGTGGAAAAGGCCATATGGAAGCTTCTGAAACTGCCCCTACCCATGTCACATCCCTAGGAGAATGGCAGAGACTAGTGCTCTCTTAGTATCCTAAGAGATACAAGGATCGTAGTCCCCTATCTAAGCCAGAGGGTCCTGGAAGATGGCAGTGAACTATCTCAAACTTAATTAGCTAGTAGCCCCAACTGCTGTTACCAAATGTGGTATCTTTGCTACAGCAGATGAACAAGACTTTGTACACATGGTATGTAGCTATTAATCTGGCAAATCCATTCCTTCCGTCCTTTATCAGAAAAGGGGATCCGAAAAAATTCACTTTCACTTGGAATGGACAGCAGTACACACTGGTGGGCCTGCCAAGGGCTATGTTACCTCTCCTGCCCTCTAGCATAGCATAGTCCAAAGGGATCTGTCTCACCTGTATATCCTCCAGAACACCCTTGGTCCACTGCATTGAGGAGATCATGTCATCAGAACAGAGGATTGAGAAGTGACAGGTACGTTAGACACATTAACAAGACGCATGCACTCCAGTGGGTGGGAGATAAATCCTAGGAGGACTCAGGCACCCACCAGACTGTGCAAGTATTTAGGGGTCTGGTGGTGTGGGAGCATGACAGAACATGCCCTCCGACATCAAGAACACATTGGAGAATTAATGGAGAGGGTGCCCTGAGAGGATGGGGTGCCATCCTCCCAGAGGCACTGTATACCCTGCCATCCTAAGTCAGTGGGCATTGTATGGGGCTGTGTCCCCATCAGGGGGAGATACACAGTCTGAAAACCAAGTGGGAAGAGCCAGAGCAGCCCCAATTATTGTCACTTCTGGGAACCCAGATGGAGAATTTCAAGCCCCATCCCCAAACTGTGAGTTTAGAAATCCTGGTTTCTAGAGGAGGAAATGCTTCCACTGGTGACAGAGTGAGAATTCCATCAAACCCCAAGCTGCCCAGTCACTTTGGGCTCCTCTTGCCAAGAGACCAGCAGGAAAGGAGAGGAGTCACCTTCCTGGCATGGGTAATGGACCCTGGTCATCAGGAGACAGTCAAGTTGCTGATACACAACGGGGGCAGGAAAGAATATGTTTGGCACCCAAGCGGCTCACCAGGATAGCTCTTGGTTCTCCTGTCCCCAATTTCAACAGGAAATAAACAAGTGCATGGACCAAGAAGGGCCTGGTGATGAGGGGAGCAGACCTCTCAAGGATGAGGGTCTCAGTTACCCCATCCAAGCCACCTAACCAGTGGAGGTGCTAGCTCAGGGTATGGGGATACGAGGATGGTGGTAGAGGATAGGATGATGGGTATCAGTTACACCCTCAAGACCAGCTGCAGGGAGGAAGGAGCTGAATTCCACCCCTCTAAGCTTCCCCCTGTAAGAGTCCCCAGGAAAAGAGGCCCAATGGAATCGGAGGAGCTGCTTCTCAAAACTTATCATATGAAACTAGTGAATCTGAGTAGTGCGAGGGGCTGTGGACACTGTGTGAACCACTCAGATACCTCCTCCCTCCAGGACTGGAATCTCACTCCTCCGCCTGCTGATGGCTCCTGCTGAGTCTCTCTGGGACTTGCCTTCTGCTGCAGAGAACCCCCTTGCCCAAGGCCGAGCTCTGTTCACAAGGGCAGCCTGCAATCAGTACC
The DNA here is from genome assembly GCF_964165515.1 of Mesoplodon bidens. Taxonomy (NCBI): domain Eukaryota; kingdom Metazoa; phylum Chordata; class Mammalia; order Artiodactyla; family Ziphiidae; genus Mesoplodon; species Mesoplodon bidens. Next base: position 42,604,786 of record NC_138172.1, read on the forward strand.
TGGTCACTGTGGTCCAGCAACCTCTTCCCCATCCAGGTCAACTTGGAAGACCTCGGAGGAACCCAGAGCTCTCCATAGGCTGGACTGAAGTCTTTGTCAAGACTGAATCATGTTCATGTTCAGCCTTGCCCTCTGGCCAGGTCTGCTCTCTTTATCTCCTAGAGCTCTTGATCCCAAGAGCTCTCTCCCCCAAGCCTGGATTTTACAGATGAAACTATGCCAAATCTATTTCCCTGGGGGGCTGACTTGAGACGGGGACCCTCATTCAGTGAGCCTCTGCTGAAGGTTTTAGAGTATGAATCTCACCCCAAACTCAGGGGAGCAAGAAGTAGGATTTTATTTTTCTATAACTGAACCCAACTTCCACAGAAGCCCCATTCTGCTGAGGTTCTGTATGCTTCTCCTGGTGTGAAGTCCAAGTTCAGAAGCTTACATTGGACTGAGGCCCCTTGAGAACCCTCCAGAAGTTCCATCCTCAACAGCCCCCTCAACTCCACCCCCACCTGAGGAGTCCTCTCCAGCCTCCTCACTCCCTCCCTCCCAAACCCTTCTCTCTGCCCCAAATCTTTTCAGCCAAAAGTTGTGAACCGAGGTGGGGCAAATGTGGCCCATGGAATTAGCTTGCATTCTAAAATTTTAAATTAATCATCAATAATTACAAATTAAGAAATGCCACATAAAATCCATATTTTTCTGCTTCTCAGGAAAGATTAGATGATCTATCCTTCAGTTCCCCTGGTAACAACTTGCTGAAGCAAGAAGGAACTGCCCCCTTTGGTAGACCAGTTGGCTGTGGTCCTTCCTGTGGTCCAGCTGGCCTCCAGCCTGCTTCTCTCAGCCTCCTCACCTGCCTGGTGCCAGGGCTTTTGTCTTTGCTGCCCCTGGGCTTCCTTAAGGACTCAGGACTGCAGCTTTGGGAATTAAGCCTGTTTTTCACTTCTCTTGCCAAGGGGGAAGAGGTTGGTGGTGGTGAGAGGGAAATGCCAAGAGAGAAAGTTCCTTGAGCTGGGTCATGAAGACTGGGTAGCAGTTGGAAAGTATCGATAGAAAGAAGAGAGGGCATCCCAGCCGATGAACCCACCTGGGCAAAGGCTGTCCCCACTGGGACAGAGTGAGGGGACCTGTATGATTAAAGCATGGGTTTGAGTTTATGGAGCAGTTGGGGAAAGGCTGGATGGGAAAATAGGGGCAGATGACAGACAGCAACCTTGACCCACCCAGATCCCAAGCTTGTGGGCAGCCGGGGGCAAAAAATTCATGACTTCTCCAAGTGTTTTGTGTTTCTGAACAACATAAATGGGAAGCAAGTGGGTTCACACCAAACTATCCTCTGCACCCAGGTCTGCACCAACCCGAAAGGCAATTAAGCTCTACCAACAATTCTGGCTAATGTTTAGTTCAAGGCTCTGTGTCAGGCACAAGGAAGAGGGGGATACAAGGAAGGCCAACAGTGGTGGTTAGAAAACATATGTGCAAGCTCTTGAACATTCCTCACATCAAACGGCGAATTCCAACTCCCCTTCCCTTGTATTTGGGTCACCTTTAGTTATGCAATTCTATTCAGTAAAATACAGTGGGGATGACAGTGTGACTTCTGAGGCCAGGTCACAAAAGGAATACAACTTCCTCCTGTCTGGCTCTCTCTCTCTCTCTCTCTCTCTCTCTCTCTCTCTCTCTCTCTCTCTCTCTCTCTACCACCCTGCTGTGAGGAGGCCCAGGCCATACAAAAGGAGGCCAACTGTGGGTCAACAGCCCCAGCCGTGGTCCCACCCAAAGCCAGTATCAACCACCAGAGTGTGACTGAGAGTCCTTCAGACAATTCTTGCCCTGCCCCAGCTATCACCATAAAGGTGAGCAAAATAGAAGCAGTTGTTGTTATAGTCTCTAAGTTTTGGGATGGTTTGCCGTGCAGTAACAGGTAAGTGGGCACAAATACACAGACCCAGTCGTCGGAGGACAGACAAGCCCATCTCCGGACAACACGCAGCCAAGCACAATATCTGGCACATCCTAAATGCTTCCTTAGCTGCCAGAAGTTTATTCTGTTTGTTTTCAGATGGAACAAGTCAGTTCTGAACTGGGTTTCAAACACTGTGGACACACAGACTGATGGATGTGCAGTCCAGGCAGGGGCAGGGAAGGAAGGTCCCGCAGGGGTGAAGGCATTAGTGCCACACCTTGGAGTATGAGGAAGGGGCCTTGGAGCCCCCAGTCAATCCCAGGATCCTTGGTTCAGGACTGGTGGTGAGGACCCCAGAACCCATGTCTCCAGGGCCCTATTCTGGGTGCCTCCCCTCTGCAGGCTGCCTGCATGCTGTTTCAGCCTGGGCATCCATGATCACAGTTCTCTCCCTGACAGGTGTGAGGGCTTTGTTTGTCAGCTGGACCTGGTCAGTGAACTGATTGTTTTAACTGTGTGCTCTGCACTCCTTATCTCTTATTTTTTTTTTGGCGGTACGCAGGCCTGTCACTGTTCTGGCCTCTCCCACTGTGCAGCACAGGCTCCGGACGCGCAGCCTCAGCGGCCATGGCTCACGGGCCGGCCCAGCCGCTCCGCAGCATGTGGGATCTTCCCAGACCGGGGCACGAACCCGCGTCCCCTGCATCGGCAGGCGGACTCCCAACCACTGCGTCACCAGGGAAGCCCCCTTATCTCTTATACTTATCTCATTCCCCACCTTGACCCCTGCAGGGCCCAGCAATTTCTTTTACCTACTCAGTGCTTCATCAGCCCTGGAGTAAATAACTCAGACTTCATCAGGCCCTCATTGATGAACACATTCCTCTTGTCCTCCTGCCAACATCGGGGCTGTGTCTCCACCCGCCTTCCCTGTGAGATTGTGGCTTAGCAGGTACAACTTGAGAACCAACTTCCCAGATGAACAGCTACTTATCGTGTTTTTTAAGTTACAAAGGCAAGGTAACTACATTACAGAAAATGTTAGAAAATCAAGAAGAAAGATTGTTCATGATTCCACCACCCCGCCCTGCCAGCTCATTCTGCTCATCTTTGTGTATCTTCCCCCCAAACCTACACCTTTTTTTTTAAACCTGTTAGAGTCATATTTTACATTTAATTATAATCCTGAATTTTCCATTTAATGTTGTAGCACATACTTTTGTCATAAGTTTCTTTCCTAATGAATACGTAGCAGCATTGAGCAGCTGAACCACATTTTCTGTAACCATTACTCCACTGTCTGGCATTTAGGTGGTTTCCAGCTTTTCCCTGCAGTAAACTTCTTCCTGCCTAGAGATTTGCCCCAAAGCAGAATTAGTTTCTCAGGACAGATTCCTGGAAGAGAAATGACTGGGTCAGAAGGTGTGGAATTGTATGGTTTTTGATATGCATCCCTTGTCAAATTATCACAGTGACTTTTAAAAATCTTGAATTGTGATTATTAAAGTTGATGCTGTTGTTATTATGAACATATTAGTAGATCAATGTAGAAAATCTGGAAAGGTTGAAAGAAGCAAATCAAAATCACCCATATTTCACCCAGCTAAAGATAATCATTATCAGTAACATATTGGTATATTCCTTTACTATATTTGTTTTTCTTTATGTAACTTTAGGAGTTTTTTTGGTTTGTTTCAGTGCATGTGTGAATTAACATAATTCTGATGATACTCTAAATAAACTGGAGATTACAATTTTACTTGAGCATTACAGCTAAGCATTTTCCAGTTTATTGCACACTCTTCATAAATATCAAGTTTAAGAAATACATAAGGGCTTCCCTGGTGGCGCAGTGGTTGAGCGTCCGCCTGCCGATGCAGGGGACGCGGGTTCGTGCCCCGCTCTGGGAGGATCCCACATGCCGCGGAGCGGCTGGGCCCGTGAGCCGTGGCCGCTGGGCCTGCGCGTCCGGAGCCTGTGCTCCGCAACGGGAGAGGCCACAACAGTGAGAGGCCCGCGTATCACAAAAAAAAAAAAAAAAAAAAAAAAAAAAAAAAAAAAAAACATAATTTCCCACTGGATAGATGTATCCTCATTTACTTGCCCATTATCTTATTTGGGGACACTTAAGCTGATACCAAATTTTGGCTTTTAAAAACATTTGTCATGAATAAATTTGAAAATTATGATTTAAGGGCTTCCCTGCTGGCGCAGTGGTTGAGAGTCCGCCTGCTGATGCAGGGGACACAGGTTTGTGCCCCGGTCCGGGAAGATCCCACATGCCGCGGAGCAGCTAGGCCCATGAGCCATGGCCGCTGAGCCTGCGCGTCCGGAGCCTGTGCTCCGCAACGGGAGAGGCCACAACAGTGAGAGGCCCACGTACCGCGAAAAAAAAAATATATATATATATGATTTTAAAAGCAATTTGTAAGTTAGGGAAATCGAAAAATTATGGAAACTCATGACAGAAGAGTTGACTAATTGGTCTTGATTGTGGAAAAGATTAATTTAAAAACTTTCCTATCTAAAAAAAAAAGGTTCTGAAGAACCTAGGGGCAGGACAGGAATAAAGACACAGATGTAGAAAATGGACTTGAGGACACGGGGAGTGGGAAGGGTAAAGCTGGTATGAACTGAAAGAGTGGCATGGACTTATATACACTGCCAAATGTAAAATAGATAGCTAGTGGGAAGCAACTGCATAGCACAGGGAGATCAGCTTGGTGCTTTGTGACAACCCTAGAGGAGTGGGATAGGGAGGGTGGGAGGGAGACACAAGAGGGGGAGATATGGGGATATCTGTATATGTGTAACTGATTCACTTTGTTATAAAGCAGAAACTAACACACCATTGTAAAGCAATTATACTCTAATAAAGACGTTAAAAAAAAAAACTTTCCTAGACTCATGATTGGAAGTTAAATAACCAGGGATGTTTTTCTTTTGTTTCATTTTTGACAATCAAAGCAAACCCAGAGGAAAGAACTCTGACTGGGAGTCGGGACACCTGGTTTTCTGATGGTTTTGCCTCTTGCTGTGTGACCTTGGGCAAGTCACACAGCCCTTCGGGACTGGATAAAATGAGCAAACTAGATGGTGCTGGCCCTGGTGCCCGCAACCCGGGCTGGTTTTCTGTCCTGCACCCACACCTTTGTAAACAGTGCCTTCCACGGTCACCAGGTTTGAGTTGCCACCTGTTTCCTGCCCCCTGAGTAACAGAGCAGCCTGGGGACATGCATTGTATAGTCTGCAGGCCTCAGGGTGGGCTGGCAGCAGTGCCCTAGAGCAGAAGTGTTTGATTAACCATTGAAAACAACTGGGGACTTCCCCGGTGGCCCAGTGGTTAAGACTCTGTGCTCCCGATGCTCCCGGGTTCAATCCCTGGTCAGGGAACTAGATCCCGCATGATGTGACTAAAGATCCCGCGTGCCGCAACTAAAAGATCCCGCATGCTGCAACTGAGACCCGGCACAGCCAAATACATAAATAAATATTTAAAAAAAATTTTTTTAAAAGAATAATCTAGTGAAGTGGTTTAAAACAAAACAAAACGATTGATGTTGCTTCCTATGTACAGACACACTAAGATAATCAAGACTCTTGTTAGGATGAAAGAAAAAAAATCCCGAGGGCTAGAACAAGGTGATAATATGCTATTATTTGTATAAAAATAAAATATAGAGCCAGATACACATATGAAAAATATATATGGAGCTCGGGACCCAGAGAGCAGCAAAGGGCTACACAATGACCAGTGGCAATCACAAAAAGTGTGGATGCTTGTTCCCCAGATAATCACTTTATTTTACACATGGGTAAGAGTTTGCTCACTGAAGAGGCCACCTGGTGAATGACACAGACATGGTTGGATGAAGTGAAGCCAGTTTCCCCAAACACTTCCTGGGCCCCCAGGCTGACCTGTGGCTGAGACCTCACCTGCCACCCCACCACCCCTGACCCCTGCTCAGCCCCATCAACAGACCAGCAAGGACTGAGCCCTCAGAAGCTAAAAAGAGAGATGGAAGGAGAGCGAAGGGACAGGGATACAGAGGGAAGGGAGTGAGAAAAAGAAAGAGTGGCCATCTTCTGAACAACCAGGAAGATCTTGGCAAAGTTCTGGTGATGTTTCATTTAGAATGAACCTTTAAAAAATGATATTCTTTAAAGCAGCCTGCCTCTCGGATGTCTTTCTGTCTCTTAGCAACTCAGAAAGGCAAAGGACTGTCCTGCCTGGGATGGGACCTGAGGTCCCAGTTGGCTCCGCCTCCAGTCCCAGCCCTGTCCTTCCAGCACAGCAACAGGTGGCCAGACCCTGACAGCCACCAGCCTCCGGGAGCGCTGGGCACCAGAACCCCCGAGAGCTCACCCCCTGAAATGAACCACTCCAACAACCTGGAAAGGCATTGAAGCTAAGCCGCTGAAGGTGTGAAGGCCCTGGGGGGGACGATAAGAAGGAGCAGAGTCCATATTTCCAGATGTCTTTTTTCTTATCTGTCGGGATTAATCTTTGGTGACAGAGCAATTAAATTGGACAGAACCTGTGGGGGAATGAATATGAAGCAGACGTCCTGAATAATAAGGGGAAGAGGAGGAAACTGCGGAGATTGCATGGAGTGGACAGAGTCCTGCCCAAGGCGATGCACATGGCAGCAGGCAGCGGGGACCCTGGAAGACAACCAGTCGCCTGGGGCCTGAATGCCACTCACTGCTTTTCAATCTTCCGGCTGTTATTTTGCCAGGTTCCTCTGTTCTAGAGGCTGGGCCGGTTGGAAGAGAATCACTTTCTTGCTCTCTCCTCTCCACCTTCTGGCTGGGGTCAGTAGCTCCGAGCAGCAGGCCAAGGTCAGCTTGACCACAGGCCATGATTTACTACAGAAAGTTTCTCTTCTGCCCTCCTACCAACTGCCTCCTGCCACCATTAGGACCCAAGCTAATCGGTGTCTCCAAGCCTTTTTTATTCCTGAAAAATGACCCAAGAACCAAAGATAAAAATGTTGTCTTTCTAGTAATAGCCGATGTTTTAGAGTAGCTTGCCAGGTGCCAGGCCCTGGGTTCAGTGCTTTACGTGTAATATCCTATGTGATCCTCACAACAACCCTATCAAGTAGATGCAATTATTTATCCCCAGTTTACTGGTGAGGGAATGGAAACAGAGGTTAACTGACTTGCCCAAGATCACACAGCAGGCTAGATTTCAAGCCAGGCAGTCTAGGAATGTGTTTCCTTAAGGACAATAGTGCACCTCATTAATGATAAAGCTGATCAGAGGACACAGCTTAGATCTGTGGCCAAGGGACTCCTTAATACCTCACTCTTAAGTTAAACTGGCCGAGCCAATCAGTCATGGCTGGCTGTGCCAGAAGGGGGTGGGGAGTGGGCCCTGGGGCACATCTCACAGAGGTAGCAGAGGACATCTGTACCCCAAACTGAAGAATACCTAAAATCAAGGAGGCAGGTCATCCAAGTAGGAAGAGGTGGGGTTTGAGGACCTGGCAGGCTGAGTTTCTTAATTCAGTTTCCACTTTTCACTGGTTCTGAAGAATATCTATAGATGTGCCGTGAATACTGTATTTCCTCAAATCTCAAATACCATCAGTGTATCTGACACCATTATTGCAGGTACCTCTAAGAAGAAACATACTATTTTCTTATCTAATGATCTTTAAGATGCAACCCAACTTCAAAAATGTTAATGTGTGAGAAAAAAAAATGAGTGTCTCTGAGTCAATGAAATGTGGTAAAAGGTTTCAAGGTGAAATAGGCTTGAGAAACCTTTGAGTTAATCAGGCCTCTTTATTGCCAGACTTGTCAGACCTTTTATTATGCTCATGTGTGCTCTGAGTCTCTAAGAAGGGGTAAGGAATGAGCATTTTCCGCATGCATTGCTCCAAAGAACCTTTTCTACAAGAGTGTCTCAGAGAAAGGGCGATCTGTAGCACCAACTCAGAAAAACCTACTTTAAGGAAGAGAGGAGCATGTGGGAACTGAGCCCCAAACCCAGGAGTATTTAAATCTGAAGAGAAAAACATCAAACAGACTTTGGAAGAAAAACCTCGGAAGAAGATTTTGGGAGGGAACTGAGGTGAGGGCAAGGGAAGAAGAGATGAGAGAAACATAGGAGGTTGACTCAAAAAGAAATCCAAGCTCCACCCTAAATGAGAGGAATTGTAACTTTCCATCACCTAATGTGGGACTGAGCCTAGTGACCCCCCTTCCAGAGAGTCCTGTATGGAAAAGTGGGGGCAGGGAGAGAAACCTCATGAGCACCACCCCAGCCACGTGATCAAGATTAATATCAACAGTGATAAGCCATGTTGATAGTTTGCACTCTTGATGAGATGTGATGAAAATGTCATTACCTTGTGGTCTTCCTCCCGCAAACTCATAATCCTAGTCTAATCATGAGAAAAACATCAGGCAAATCCCAATAGAGGGGCATCTTACTATATACCCGACTAGATGCCTCAACACTGTCAAGATCATCAAAAACAAGGAAAGGGAGAGAGACTGTATCAGCCAAGAGGAGCCTAAGGGACATGATAACTAATTGTAATGTGGGATCCTGGATCCTTAGTAAAGACTAGGGATGTCTGAATATGGACTTTAGTTAATAATAATGTATTGGTATTGCTTCATTAATTGCAACACACGTACCACACTAATATAAGATATTAATAGGGGAAACTGTCTTGGGGGTTCATGGGAATTCTCTGTACCATCTGCTCAATTTTTCTGTGAATCTAAAACTGTTCTAAAAAATAAAGCCTATTAACAAAAGAAAAGAAAGAAGGAAAGAATCCAAAGAGACAATTATCTGTCCTGTGGGGAAAAAAAGAAAGGGTAATGTTGCTTGAATTTAACTGGAAATCACCCATCCTGACATGGACATTTTGTGGTTCAGGCAAATCTTCCAGCTGATTTGTCAGGAGTCCATGGAGGAAAATGAACTAGAGGGTGGTCATGAACGTGACCATGCTTTCTGATCCCCAAATCCATTCAGGTGACCTGAAGATGGGAATCAGGACTCTTGTAGAAAATCTAAGATAGACAGTTGGGTGTATTTATTACTCAAGTGGAAAAGAAACAGAAAGCCTACCAATATAGTAGTGGAAGACTTCAACCTGGCCAAGAACAACTGCAGAAATGTGATGAGAATGGGGAAAAGCAAATTAACATTTAAGGAAGGGAACTGGTTTGGGTTCTCAAGTATTTATCCCAGCTAGACCTTGTTCCTGGTAAATGCTCAATAAATATATATTGCTTACTGTTGGTTTCATTCCTCCACAAATATTTTTGAAATAGTTGTAAACACTGAGCTAAGGTCTGGGGAGATCACCCAGATAAATAAAATGGGATTCTTGCCAGCCACTTAACCAGAAACTCTGTGTTTCATCAACTGCAAGGCCCATGTCTTAAAAACTTTTTTTTTTTTTTTTGCGGTATGTGGGCCTCTCACTGCCGTGGCCTCTCACTGCCGTGGCCTCTCCCGTTGCGGAGCACAGGCTCCGGACGCACAGGCCCAGCGGCCATGGCTCACGGGCCCAGCCGCTCCACGGCACGCGGGATCTTCCCAGACCGGGGCACGAACCTGTTTCCCCTGCATCGGCAGGCGGACTCTCAACCACTGCGCCACCAGGGAAGCCCCTTAAAAACTTTTAACATTTCTGTAACTGGGGCACTTCTCATAGTCGTTGCCCACTAGTGGCAGCGCGGTCACCATGACTGGACACACTCACACTTGACCATCACTGTTCATAATGCATCACCTTCCATTGCATTATATGCATGGTTGGTTCTACGCATACGGGGTCTAACTATCATTTAAAATATCGTCAAAAAGATGACAATATAATTCACCGTGGAAACAAACAGTTGGCATGGGCACAGGAAGGCATGGAAGCAGGGCAGTGGGACACAAATGTAACAGCAGAGTAGCAATTATCTGCCTTTAGAGGAATGACTACAATTCCGTATTTTCTTGCAAAGCTATAACCAAGTGCTTACAGGACTTAAGAAAGGACGTAGAAGAAATAGAATTCCATTAAGCTGTTTTGTCACTGAGAAGTGTGCAAAAGGATGGCAGACCACACAACAAGCAACAACGCAAGGGAATGTAGAGGAAACTGAGTCCCAGGGATTGATGAAGGCAATGTGACACCTCAACCACAAAAGCCAGTGTGAGCGATGCCCCTGCAACAAGGGCTGCCCAAACATCCATCCGCCAGCAACTGCTGAATTTGACTGAACTTCTACAATTCATCCGAGGAAAGAATAAAACTATGAGATTAGTGGAAAAGGAAAACACTACCTTGGTATTCTATGGCTGGCAATGTGCCATAGGTGAACTCACAGCATTTTTTCTTTCTTGGTTGTACAGAAACAATAATGTTTCTTACCACGGGTGCTATCTTTGGTTTGCTGAAATCTACTATGTGTATTGAAGGAAGAAAAGGAACTGTCTTCATGTAGGAAAGGTTACCTGCATGATAAGGTTAGTCCTGAGGAATCTAAAGGTATCAGAACTGAGGTAACACAGTGGACATCAGTAGTTGCTAACGTTACAAAAAGGAGACAATTGGTGCCTCCTGACAGAAGCCCACAGCCCCACAGCCCTGCTGAAAAAATCAAGCATGAGGCAGATTAGGCCTCGAGATCCAGTTTAAAGGAGCCGCAGAGGGCAAAGGAATAGGACAAACGGCCCAGTTTCTTCAACAAATAAATTTTGAGAAAAAATTAAGAGATGGGGGAATCTACTGACTGAAATGAATTTGAAAGACATACCTTGAACTTAATGGTTCACTTCCAAGGAACAGAACAGGGAAAGGGGGAGATAGTAACTTTATGATGGAGAAGCCAAGAGACACCACTTATCCCAGAAATGAAGGTGAGCATCACCAGTGATGTCCTGTGCATGTCACCCACCCCTGATGGGATGGGATGAAGTGCTCTGCCTCTGTGCTGTCCTTACCAAAATCCATATCCCCAGTCTGATCATGAGACAAGCATCAGACAAACCCAGACTGGGGGACCAGAGGATACCCGGCCAGCACTCCTCAAGACTGTCAAGGTCATGAAAAATGAAAAACTAACAAAATGTCACAGAGCAGAGGAGCCCAAGAAGACATGATGACTAAATGCAACGTGGTATCCAAGATGGAATCTTGTAACAGAAGAAGGATATTAGTGAGGAAACTGGTGAAATCCAAGTAAAGTTTAGAGTTTAGTTAATAGTAAAGCACCAGAGTCAATTTCTTATTTTTGACCAATCTCTCATGTTATGGAAGATACTAACATTAGAGGTACCTGGGTGAAGAGTACATGGGATGTCTCTGTACTGACTTTGCAACTTTTCTGTAAATATAAAATTATTCCAAACTAAACAGGTTATTTTATTTAAAAAAAAAAAGCATACCAGGGCTTCCTTGGTGGCGCAGTGGTTGAGAGTCTGCCTGCCGATGCAGGGGACACGGGTTTGTGCCCCGGTCCGGGAGGATCCCACATGTTGCACAGCGGCTGGGCCTGTGAGCCATGGCCGCTGAGCCTGTGCGTCCAGTCTGTGCTCTGCAACAGGAGAGGCCACAACAGTGAGAGGCCCGCATACTGCAAAAAAAAGAAAAAAGAAAAAAAAAAGGCATACCAATCAATTGCAATACAGGAAAGATGTTTTGATTTTGATTCAAACAACTAAAATATTAAAAATGATTTTAATGAGACAACTGTAAATTTGAACACTGACTAGATATTTGATGCTGTTAAGGCATCATCATCCATTTAGTTGTAGGTGTGGTGATGGCTTTGTTGTTACCAGATGATCAAGCAATTTTGCTCTGGGTATATAAACAAAAGGACTGAAAGCAGGGATTCAGATAGATGCTTGTACACCCATGTTCATAGCAGCATTATTCACTATAACTAAAAGGTGAAAACAATCCAAATGTCCATTGATGGATGAACAGATAAACAAAATATGGTATATCCATACAATGGACTATTATTCAGCCTTAAAAAGGAAGGAAATTCTGACACCTGCTACAAAATGGATAAACCTTGGAGACATTATGCTAAGTGAAATAAGCCAGACACAAAAAGACAAACATTGTATGATTTCATTTATATGAGATACCTAAAATAATAAAGTCATAAAGACAGAAAGTAGAATAATGGTTGCTCAGGGGATGGCGGGGCGGTAGTGGTGGAGGGAGAATGGAGAGAGGTTGTTTAATGAATACAGAGTTTCAGTTTGGGAAGATCAGAAAGTTCCGGAGGTGGATGGTGATGGTTGCACAACAAGTGCAACCTGAGCCACCTGAGGATATGGATTGGATTCTCAGCCCATTAAGTGGGGGTGGGAGGGCACTGCAGGCAAAGGCAGTAACCAATGGCTTTGGTGTTGTTGGGTTAGCCCTGTCTTTGCCCATGCAGCTCCCAAACCAGTTCTGGACTAGGGAAGTCTCAGAACCTCGGCCCACACCCCTTCCCCATCCTCGCCTCCTTCTGAAACCATCTTCCTGTCACCAGGCCTGGTGTGACCATGGGGAGGGGCATTGGCCATTCTGGGGAGAAACATTTCAGCAGAGCAGTGGGGGTGGAAGCCAAGCTGCCAAGGTCAGAGGCAGATGGTAGTGTGGTGAGTGGGCGGTGGGCATGAGGATGCCGGCAGAATTGGACCAGGTTTTTTTAGGAAGGAGAGCTCACAGACTCTTGGCTGGACACCTGGCTTCCGCTCTGAAGGTCACTTGCTGTGTGACTTGACGGTGTCACATCCCCTCTCTGTGACTCCATCCAACAGGAAGTGACAACCAGATGAGCTCCAAGGCTCCAGTTCAGTGGTTATGACTCAGTTCCCTCTCCTGGGGGAAGAACATCTCTGAAGGCATTCTAAAGACCATTTTCCTCCCACACTCCAAGTGAAAATATAGGAAAGAAAGAAACAAGGCTGGCAAGCACAGGCCTGATGTGGGTATGGGTCATATCCGAGGGCGGTGCTCTCCAGGGAGGGCAGGGTCTGGCTTTCTTCATCCTGCAGGCAAGAGACTTACAGGGAGCTGGCTTCACAGGCTTAAAAAGGGAGGAGAGGAGAGCTCTGTCTCCTGCTTCACGTTTCCTCTTTCTTCCCCTGTCATTTTACCTTGACCTCCTAGGTGCCATGATTTGGGGAGGTGATGAAGTGCGGATTCCTGGGCTTCAGGTAACTGTGGTGTGAGCACAGAAGGTGCTTGGCGGTCTGCTGGCGAGTTCCTGAGTCACGCAGATGCACGTTCACGCAGCCCTGGTCCACAGCAGCATGACTAGCTGCTCCTTGAGGATTTTCTTTATTTGTCTTACTCATCCCAGGACTGAAATTGTACCACATGGTTCCCCCTTGGGCAAACTACTTGGCAAACTGGGCTTCCCTGGTGGTGCAGTGGTTAAGAATCTGCCTGCCAATGCAGGGGACACGGGTTCGAGCCCTGGTCCGGGAAGATCCCACATGCCATGGAGCAATGAAGCCCGTGCGCCACAACTACTGAGCCTGCACTCTAGAGCCTGCGAGCCACGACTACTGAAGCCCGCGCGCCTGGAGCCTGTGCTCTGCAACGAGAAGCCACCGCAACCAGAAGCGTGCACACCTCAACGAAGAGTAGCCCCCACTCGCCGCAACTAGAGAAAGCCTGTGCACAGCATCAAAGATCCAACGCAGCCAAAAATAAATAAATTAATTAATTTTAAAAAATTACTTGGCAAACTAGGAGCACCTATTTCATCCCCAGACCACAGCCAACTCCTCTGTTTCAAGGCTCACAAAGGGGCCTCTGCCCAAACTGTGACTGGGAGGTTTTCTCCTTGAAACAGTGGTTGGCATTACAGTGACAGTAAGGGCTGTTTGTGCACTGAAAGAATCTCCCCGTTGTTAACTTGCTTAATCCCCTGGAAAGCAAAGTCTCAGAGAAGCTGCCTGATGCAGACAGATGTTCTTTCCACCCCTCTGTTCAAACCAGATGAAGTCCTGGCCCACCAGACACTGGCCAGTCCCACAAGGCCAGGGTCTCTGCCAGACACCTGGCATGGGCCACAATGGCCTCTTTCTGGAAGCCAGGGGCCCCACCCCTTTTTAAAATGAACACTTGCCATTCATCTTTTCAGGGTCCCAAGTTACAAGGATCTCCCCAGGCTCAGCTGGCCGGGTTAGCAGGGCCATCCACGCATTCATTGGCTTGATGAATCCATTCATTCCCCAACTATCTGCTGAGCAGTGACTAGGTACCAAGCACTGTTTTCAGCACTGGGAACATCCAGATGAGTAAAGCAGAGACAACTTCCTGTCTTGGAGAACTGACGCTTTCGTGCTTGAATGAGATCATGAAGAAGTTGGTCTCCAGACCTCTCTTTCCAGAGTCCTCCCCTCCACCCCCACCAAGCTGATACCCTCTCCTTTCATACCAACCCCCATAGCAAAGGCAATCTCAGCCACCTTTATTATGCATTTACTATGTGCCAAGCACTGTGCTAAACCTGTTACATATATTATCTCATTAATCTCTACAGCACTTTCTGAAGGACGTCCTCTCATAGCCCCAATTTGCAGGTGAGGAAACTGAGGCATATACAGAGTTGCACAAGCTGGCAGGTTGCACAGCCTGTATTTGAATCCAGGACATCTGACTGCAGAATCGCATTGTTAGTCATTGAGCCATTCCACCTCTCTCATTTAGGTCAAATTCCTTTTTGCAGTGAATCACTTGGGTCTGCTTTCCCTTAACATTCCACGGCACCAGAGAAATATCCTGTGCTTGCCTAAGGATGAGGTTCCATTACAAGTGACTGGAAGCCCCAAATCACAGAAGCTTAAAAAAAAGTTTATTCCTCAGGGCTGCTGTGTCACTCCATGGTGCCAGCTCCTTGTCTCTGGTTGCTCAGCCGCGTGTGGCTCAAGTGCATTTTAAGAGCATAGGTATGCTGAGGTGTGGAGTAGGCACATCCTGGCCAGACACTGTTATTATTTGAGGATCTCATCGATAAATGTAATGACTCCATTTGATTTTATTCTGTGCAATGGTTCACTCGGGAGGGACTTCCACAATCCTTGGCCATACATTTTACAACTTGACTCAGTCTGGTCTCCAGTTTCTCTAAGCCTAGTGCACATAACCCTGGAAATTCCTTACCTCTCCCTTGAGCTGGATCTTGTGCTTCTTGTGTCCAGAGGCAAATATATCATAAAGATAAGAAAGCTCAAATATCACTGTGCAGCCCTTCCAAAGGCATGTGCTCATCTGGTCATGTTTCTTGTAGAATTTGCAAAGGCATGTATTTCAACTGCAAAAAGAGTTTTCCCCCACCTCCCGTCTATCCCACCTCTCCTGATGCAATGCAGGATTGAGTGGCTATGGGCATTTTGGGATCTGGCTAAGGAGAAGTTGAATTGGATATACATTTAATTGGGGGTTGTTAGGATATCTTTACATAATGCACGGTCACTTTCGTGTCATTGCTTGCCCTCATGCTGTAGTAGCAGCTTCCAGGAATACTCCTCCCATCCACTGGGCTGACTCATCAGGCGAGGTGACCAAAAGGAGCAAGGTCAGAGATGGTATTATATTATGAATGTGTCCTATAGTGCCCAACCAGAAGTATGTGGATAGTGGAGGAGGAGGAATCAAAGAAGCTAGTCTGGAAAATTCTTCCAATTATCAAAACTAAAATTTGAAGCAGAACATGCAGTTCTCATCATGTCTTATCAAAAATGAAGGTTTCTTTTTTCTTTTTTCTGTCAGAAATAAATGGATAATGCAGCATATAAAATTATAAATGTCCCACACTATTTTGTTCTTTTATAAGAATCACACATACAGAATTTGTAAGAATTCCTGTATTTGTAGGGCACACACTGTAATGTTTCTATAAACACTGAGTATTTCTATGTGTGAATTCACATGTGTAAGGTGTGCCAACAAATAAAGATTGCATCTTACCTTATCTGATGCATCTTGATGAAATCTGGAAGTTCCAGAACAGGTAGTACACACATCAGTGAAGCAAAATGAACTGAAGAAATGAATGAATGAATGATATAGAGCTGTACCAGTGAGCTAATTGTGAAGATATCACATTTTTTTTTTTTTGGCTTTTGTGACATTTGGGGTATTTTTCAATTTTTTCAAGTTTGTGATTTGTTGTCATTTCTTTACTTATTCTAAATAAATAATCATTTTTCCCACTTGATTTTCTATTTGTAATTCTGTATTCTTTTTCTTAAGGTCATTAAGTTCAGCCCCACACACCTGTATCCACTTCTCTCTGTGTCTCATGAATTTCTTGTTTTAATGGAACACATCCTCCAGTATTTTCCTGAGAAAGGTGTGTGGGAGTTTGTTGTTTGGAGGTTTTGTTGGGTTTGTTTTTGTTTTAGATTTTGAATGTCTGAATCAGAACCTTACCACTTAACTGGTAATTTGGCTGGGTACAGAATTCTTAGTTGGAAGTTATTATACCTTCAGAATTTTGAAGGTATTGCTTCATTGTCTTCCAGCTTCTAGTGTTGCTATTGGGAAATCCAAAGCCATTTTGATTTTCATTTCTTCTCATGAGACCCTGGAAATTATCTGGAAATCATAAAATGTTCTCTTTGTTCATAGGTTCCTGAAATTTCACTGTGATGTACCTTGATGTGAGCCTATTTTATCCATTGTGCTGGATGCTCCATGAGTCTTTAAATCTGGAAACTTGTGTCATTTGGGCCTGGGAAATTTCTTGAATTATATTATTGATGATGTCTTCTCTATTTCATCTGCTCTTTCTTTCTAGGAAACCCAATATTCAGATGTTGGATCTCCTGAACTGGACCTCTAATTACCTTAATTTTTCTCTCCTATTTTTTTATCTTTATCTTTTTGCTTTACTTTCTGGGAAATCTTCCAAGTTTTCTCTTTATTTTTTAATGTCTACTATAGTTTTAAAATTTTTCTAAGAACTCTTCTGTGGGTCCCTGAATATTCATTTTTTATAAAACCTGTTCCTACTGCATAGATACAATGTTATCTGCTACCTTTCTAAAGAAGTCAGTAATTGTTTTGCTTTGATTTGTTTTGTTTTATTCTCCTTATATAGTCTCTTTTCTCCAAGTTGCTTTTTTCTGTTTAGTTAGTTGGTTGATTTTGACTCTATCATGTTAGACGCTTTCCTCAGATGTCTTGAAATCCTACCGCCTGGTCATATTTAAATGTGAGAGATCAAAAAGCTGAATTGGTGGGGCTTACCAGCTGGAAACATCATTGTAGGGATCTGGTTAGCCTATTGATGGGGATATAAACATCTGTATCTTTAGGTCTTTTCCCCTTGAGCTGGTCAGATTCTCCAGAAGAAGACACTTTCCATCTCCAGAATGGACTGAGACTATTGAAATCTGGGAGGCAAGTTGGGGCCAGGCGGCTAGGGAGCTCAGCATAGAGAATGCATATGTTCCTTTTATCTACCTATTTTTCAGAATGTTTCCTAGGCCTTCAGCTATGCCTGGCACTCCTCAGCCCAGTTCCCTCAGTTTTAACCTCTTCAGAAAACAATGCTTCAGATTTCTGCTGAGGGACAGTTGCCCAGCCAGAAGGAATGGAGGACAGTTTCCAGAGATCTAAATACAGTGTTTTTCAAACAGCTTTCTCCCGGGCTTCATTGTTTTAGCCTCTCCTTCAGCCTCCCACTCCAGAATACCTTGTGCTGCCAGTTCCTTAGGGTTGGTTTATTGTTTTGTTTTGCTTCGTTTTTGTTTCTTTTTGAGAATTCTATCTGATACATCATGCTACTTCTCAATTTTCCCCATTACTGGCTTACAGTTACCACTTGTCCATCTGCTTTCCAGCTTCCAAGAGGATCCTGCTGTTGTCTTCTGTCTGTTCTCCCTGTCTTTGTAGGCTTATGTCTTTTTTTTTTTTTTTTTAATTCCTGTTTTGTAGTTTTTGTAGGGTTTCCAGAGGGGTCAAAATTAGATAGAACAGTCTGTTTTAAAACTCATCTTTCAATGTCATTTTTCTCTGGCAACAGACTGCAGCTGCCTGGATTTCTGCCAGTTCAAAAATAACCTTTTAAAATTGACTCCTTCCATTCAGCCAAGTTTGTAAAGACAAGACATTTCCAAAGTTTGGCAATGCTTTGATTACACTCTACTCCAAGGACCAAGCTATTACCTCAAGACATCTTGAATTCAACTATGTAGCTGGGTTGTCATGCAAAGGATGCTGAAGTGCCTCCCCACTTTCCTCATCTCTTTCTCTTTGCTGCCATTATCTGGAACCATCACTAATCCTTCACATCTGAGAATTATTGACTCATGTCATTTACAGTAAGTTAGTTTCACTCTCCCAGGGAGACCAGTTAAGCAAACTTTGGATAAATGATACAGTAAAGAAATGACTTGTTCCTTAGGCTTAAAGTTGTCACAAAATATTTCCAGTATTTTCAATTCAACACATTGCCATTATCATCATCATCATCATCATATGTGGAAAACAATGGTGTTATAGATGCTAGGAAAAGATGCTGGGGTATATATGCCTGCTTAGAATTAGGAAAACAGAGAAAATCTGCTTTACTCTCCTGTTACCATAAACATATTTGAAAGATGTTTAGATTTTCTGAAACTTTCTTCCTCTTGATGAATCTGCCCTCAATTCCCTGGGGAGCACCAAAAGCTTTCCTACTTTTCTCATCCTCTTCCTTCCCTCTAGGCCTCAGTTTCCCCATCTGTCTGCCTGAGGCAGAAAGTGAACTGGAAGATAGACTCTGATGTTCCTCCCAGCTCACAGTCCAGGCCCTGCCATAGATGGAAGGGTGGGGGGCAGTCATGTCCGCAGCCTGGACATCCCTGCCTCCCTCGTGGACTGTGGGCAGAGTTTGCTTTATTCTCATCGTTGAAGACACGTAGAAGGAGGGGATGAAGCTCCTAAGAGATGGTTTCTCAGCCCTGCTCCCAATGAGTGTAAGGACAGCCTGGAGAAGCTCAGTTCCCCCAAGAATCAAACAAAAGTGGGAGCTGAACGTAGACCAATGCTCTTTCATGTGTTCTTCTTCCAGGTTGTTCTGGGTGACCCTGGCCCAGCCTCTGGCTGCCCACTGGCACAGACAGACCCGGGGGGCCCTTGGAGTCATTTTGGCAGAACCTTGGTCTGCTAGCTGAGAGTCCCTGAACCATCCACTGCCTCTCCTTGTGGCCCTGTGACCCTGGACATGGTGTGTGGTCTGCAGGGAGTAAGGAGAATCCATAGGACCTCGGAAATCAGAGAAAGATGGCACACCAGCAGCTGGGAGGAGGGAAAGATACCCAGCGCCATTGATTTACAGCCCAACGACTGGAGTAAATGCCTCACGCGAGTACCATACATACTATTCACAACTCAAGGAAGGGGCCTCTGTGGACCTGTTCAGGTTTCTTCTCTTCGCCCTCTCCAGGCTCATGCATTTATTCACTCATTCATTCACTCTTCAAAAATGTTACAAAGCAGCCCCATTTGTGGAAACCCCTTCAGGGGTTATCAAATCCTGCCTCCATAAATTACTAACCGGCCTGGTGACCTTGGGCAGGTTGAGTGACTCAGTAAATGTTTCAACTGTTATATGGAAGGGTTGCTGTGCGCATTAGAAATACTGGCTGTGAAGTGCCTGGAGTTGGCTTCAGGCTCACAGTTTTGCAAAGAGTAGCTGTAGCACCGGCGTTAAAGTCCAGCAAGCCTCCAGCCCAAATCAGGAAGCAGAGGCAGAAGCCAGGGCTTGAGTGATCCACAGACATGATCCCCCGGAAAAATGGGCGGCACAGTGGCCTCCTTTGTCGCCCGGAAAGTAAAAGGAGGCCTGACTGGGTTCCCCAAGGGCGACCTTCGCGCCTGTAGACAAACTCTTGAGAGGGGCGGCAGCTAGGCCCCGGAAGGTGGCTACAGGTCCCACTGCTCTGGACTAGAGAGGCGGGCGTAGAGGCAGGAAGGGGAGGAGGAAAGGGAGGAGGGATCTGACCCAGACAGCTCGGGCTCCCCGCGGCGCTAGGCGGAGCCAGGGCCAGTCCGCCCCGCGCTCAGGTGAGCTAGACGGGACGGAACTAACAGGAGCCCGTGCCAGGCTCGGGTGCCCGCGGCCGCCGCTCCGAATCACGGGCCACATTCGCTTTCCCCGCCGACACCGAGGCGCCACGGAGCCATGGCCGACCTGAACTGCAGGGTCACGGTCGGACTGCTGGGGGTCCTGCTGCTGAGCTCTGCGTGCCTGGTCCGCGGAGGGGGTGAGTGCGGCGCTGCCAGTGCGCGGAACGCTGAGGGGGCACTGGGCTTTGAGGGTCTACACCGCCCGCCACGGTGGGGCGGGGGCGGCGCGGGAGGGGGGCACAGACGGCTGGGGCCCCCCGGAAGCCCGGCTCCGGGGCGTGCCCCGTCGGGAGTGGTGGCCGTACCCTTCTGGATTCCGCGCGACCTCGCCCAGGGCTCAGACCGCGGCAAGTGGAGGTGTCCCGGAGCGGGGAACACCGCGGTGGTCGGGGCCACGAGCCGGGCGCCGGCAGAGAAGAAGGAGGGAAGGGCGCGCGGAAGCCGGGCCCGGGGAACCTCGCTGAGGTGGCGCGCCGCGCGCTCGGGGGCTCTACCTGGATTACTGATGGCGCCGGGCTGGGCGTGAGGAGGGAACTTCCCTCTCTGGCGCACCCTCTACCTCAGCGCCTGGGCCAGAAAGACGGGGCGAGAAAACGGTGGTTTGGCGCCACGACATCCCACCTTTTTTCTCACCTTTCCCCCTGTCCGTCCGCTCCTTTTTCGCTCTCCCGAAGTTTAGGAACATTAATCCAAAAATGAAAGCACTTCTGCGCCGCGGAGGCTCTGCACGCCCCCGCCCCTCGCACCTGTGGGTAGTGGACCTGGACAGCGGAAGGGGGTCGGCAGAGGGGGCGGTCCACAGTTGTGTGAGAATTCCGAGTTCCGGTGGGGGGCAGGGACCGCCACATCCCAGCTACTTGGGCCTACGAGGAGGTTCCCTGTGGGCCCTGGAAGCATTAAAACCGTACTGGTCTCTTCATGAAGGAACTTGATTTGAGGCCTTTCCTGAGACTAGTACAACTTTTGTGTTTTTAAAAGAGCTATCCAGGAAGCGATTTGGGTTTTTGATTACCCTTTGCTGAATCTAAGGGGACGTTTGTGTTTGGCAGGCAGGTAAATTAGAGGAAATTAAGTTAAAGAATCAATCTAAGCAGATGAGTTGAACTTGGGCGTTCCGGCAATTGCCATCATGACAAATTCCAGACAGGAAAGCTTCCTGGTTCTTTTCTCCAACAGCAGTTAGGTGACATATTGCTACACAGAAGATGGGACATTGAAAATATTTACTGTGTTTATTGTAATTTGGACTGAGTTTTCAAGATTCCCTTGAAGAAAAAGTCAGCGTAAGAATAAAGAGTAGGGGCTTCCCTGGTGGCGCAGTGGTTGAGAGTCCACCTGCCGATGCAGGGGACACGGGTTCGTGCCCCATTTCGGGAAGATCCCACATGCCCCGGAGCGGCTGGGCCCGTGAGCCATGGCCGCTGAGCCTGCGCATGCGGAGCCTGTGCTCCGCAACGGGAGAGGCCACAACAGTGAGAGGCCCGCGTACCGCAAAAAAAAAAAAAAAAAAAAAAGAATAAAGAGTAATTTAGCTAATGAAAATAGGTGTAAATGTATGTGTGAGAAAAAAAGTGTGCCCATCACACTTGGGAGCTATCTTGAAACTCGGGAATTGTCTGAGATGTTTCCGGTTGTCTGTGATGGTTGTCTGTGATAACAGTTGAGAACTCCTCCAGTAAGAGTATGGTGTAAATCAAGCATCAGTGCATTACTGACAACTGTGACAGCCTATCCTGAACTGGCTTCTGTTACATGTCTGATTCCTCCCTGTGGCCTGGAGAGGCTACCATTTTGGTCTCCAGTGGCTCCAGTGGAGTCTGTTCTTTCCAGGAAGTTCTTGACTGTTGGAGCCGCGTCTCTTGGTTCATTGTATAGATACAGGGAAGCCCAGGAACTTTCCCATTTTACCTTCTTAAATCTTTCCTGTGGTCTTAGGAAGTGGACCTGTGAGGCCACATCTCTGGGCTGAACTAAAGGTTATCCCTTTGTGGTTGGAGCAGTCACAGAGTACATTTGCTTTGCCCAAAGTCTTGGGGTTGATCTAACTGGTGGAGGCCTTCGAGAAGTTAGTAGAGTCTGTCCTGAAAAGATGGAGAGAACCAGAGAGCCTAGCACAGTGGGTTTATTTTATAAAGCCCTGAACTCTCTTAAGACTCTGCAGAGTGAAAATGATGTTGGTGTCACTGCAGAGATGAAGAGTAAAGGAAAGTTTGCATCTTGGTGGGGTGTGTTTGTTTGAGTTTGGTATTCCCACCAGCTCTCCCACTTCTAAGAATGAAAGACTGGTTAAGTTAAAATAGCCTTGTTAAAACCTCAACTTAGGGACTTCCCTGGTGGTGCAGTGGTTAAGAATCTGCCTGCCAATGCAGGGGACACAGATTTGAGCCCTGGTTCTGGAAGATCCCACATGCCACGGAGCAACTAAGCCCATGCGCCACAACTACTGAGCCCACGTGCCACTACTACTGAAGCCCACGAGCCTAGGGCCCGTGCTCTGCAAAAAGAGAAGCCACTGCAATGAGAAGCCCACGCACTGCAACAAAGAGCAGCTGCTGCTCACCACAACTAGAGAAAGCCTGTGCACAGCAACGAAAGCCCAACACAGTCAAAAATAAATAAATAAATAAATTTATTTGTTTTTTTAAAAAGTTTAGTCTAAGAGATTCAAGTAGGATAACATTTAAAAAAAAGAAAGAAAGAAAGAAAAAAAACCCTCAACTTAGTGGCTTTCCAAGAACCACTCAAGTACCAGAGTCTGGGTCAGTGACCCCATTCTTGCCGCCATTGTTTCTTGCCAAAAATATGAGTAGGCATCAAATGACGTGTTCACTCACCCTGGGTGAGTGTGTGTGTTCATCATTTTTCACATTCAAATGTGTAACTGGCAGAACTGATGAGTCCTCCCCCCACCTCTAACCCCCACACCCACACAGACTGTTTCTCTGCTGGCTGTAGACATGTGTCCGGGTGCTGACCCATCAGCCTCAGGGGTCACTTCATATGTTACCATTTTGTCTGCGATGACTGTACCCTGCCCCCCCCACATTCTTCTAGGGGTTCTCCCAGGCTATCAATATGGCAAAAGGAAGTTGAAATTATTTAAATGTTTTAAGTAATATATATATAATTATTGTAGAAAAATTGGCAACAAATATAACAAAATATCTGTGAGCAAACCACCTTGGTCATTTTGGCACACAATTTGAGTGTGTGTGTGTAAAACCAAAAATGGGACCATCTCTTTGTATAGCTTTAACTAGTCCCCTACTGGTGGACATTTAGATAGCTTTCAATTTTTCCTACTAAAAATAGAACATGTCCAGAGTTTCCCTCGTGGCGCAGTGGTTGAGAATCTGCCTGCCAACGCAGGGGACACAGGTTCGATCCCTGGTCCAGGAAAATCCCACATGTTACGGAGCAACTAAGCCCGTGTGCCACAACTACCGAGCTTGTGCTCTAGAGCCCGCGAGCCACAACTACTGAGCCTGCGTACTGCAACTACTGAAGCCCGTGCGCCTAGAGCCCCTGCTCCACAACAAGAGAAGCCACCATAGTGAGAAGCCCGCGCACCGCAATAAAGAGTAGTCCCCATTCACTGCAACTAGAGGAAGCCCGCGTGCAACAAGGAAGACCCAACGCAGCCAAAAATAAATAAAATAAATATATATATTTTTAAAAAGCTTTAAAAAAATAGAACATGTCCAACAATAGGGGTCTGTTCAGTGAAAAGACGTTAAAAATTATATAGCACAGATTCTATAATGACATGAGTGATATTGTCTTTGCGTTGCTAAGATTATAAAATAGTGTCAGCTGGATTATCCCATTTTGTTATATCTGAGAATGTGTTCCTGTGGCTATATTGTTCTGCACATTCTTGACTATTTTGTCCGACTAAAATTCTGGAAATAGAATTGCTGGGATGAAGAGTGGAGAAGAGGTTAAGGTTTTGGATACACATGTCCATGTTGCCCTGTGGGTAGCTTGTCCTGTTGTCCTGGTGTACCTTCCTGCCAACAGAGTATGAATGCCTTTTTCCCACACTCCTCTGGGCTGTCATCATTGTTATTTCACTAGCAACTATGGGAGAAGCATTCCTCCCTCTAGATCAGCAAGCAGGGTCTGAACGGTGTTGGTGGGTATTCAGGAATCTTAGGAGCACCCCAGCTAGGTGGTACTAATAGTCCAGCAGCACTTTTTTTGCTAAAAACAAAAACCCAGAACTGAGTCCCTTGGCTTATAACACAAGCCTCACCTTCGATTTTGCTCGGTGGTGCTGACTTTGATTTGGATGGAGGAGAAGGGGAGTTTGCTGGTCAGAAGGATCTGTGATTGAAGTCAAGATGGGTAGAAAAATGGGGCGTGATATGGGGGAGCCATAGCTAAGGCTCTCCACCTGGGTGATTAAGAAAAGTTCACAACCCTTAATTATCATTCTAAATTATAAAAATTATTCCACAATCAAAATATTTCAAACCACTTCCTACAACCTTATAATTAGCCCATCACCTTCTCCTGGGCAGCTGGCAACATTTTAGAGAAACCAGCAAGGAGACCCAAGTCCCCTTCCTCACCTCTTTGTAGCCTTGGGTTTGTATTCAGTACACAAGTTTTTTGTTTCTTTGTTTTTTTATTAATTACTAACTACTACTTGTAATACCTAACACATATTGAGCTTCTGCTCTGTGCCAGCCACTCTTCTGAGTATTTTACATGTAAGCATCTCCCACTTAACATCAGTAATTCATCCCTAGAAACCAGACATTCTGCATGAAAACACTAACTGATGCCCTACATCTCATTATTTCATGTGGGACAAACTATAAAAACCCACTGCACAAAACACAAACCCCCAACAGTTTCCAAAAGCATAATGAAACACCAGAAGATACCCATATATAATTAACAACCAATTCTATTAAATGTAAAATGCATGACATCCCTTCTGGATTGCCAGAACGTTTACTGTATGTGGCTCTTCACAGACAGTTGATTTGTGTGTAATAACTTCCTGCACCCCTTTTGTTGGCAGTCGCGGCATCTCCACCAGATCCTCACATTCTGCCTATTGTGTTTGCAACATACATTTTTTCCCAAGTGTTGTGTTGTGTTTGGAGATGTAAATATACATATTTCCTAAATAGACATTGGCCAAAAATAACTGTGATAGATGACACAATGTTTGAGTAATAAAAACTCAGCTGTTTTCTCTTATGAAAATGTAAATCCAGGAGGCGTTCTTGAGTAGACCTGCTAGTCATTTAGCTCTCCAGCCTCAAGCAAGTACTCCTATAAGCCCCTGGATAGAGGGGCACAGAAAGGTGAAGTAACTTGCCCAGGGCTACCCAGCAAGTATGTAGTGATGCTGAGATGGTAGCCCAGGTAGCCTAACTTCAGAACTCAGCTTCTGTCACCAGTGTGTCATGCCCCCTGTGCACAGTGGGACTCCTAAAGACAGCATTTGCTGGTCATCTTAGAGACAATGTCTGCACTCCAGAAATTTTCTTTCATTTTTTGAAAAATCAACCAACACTGAGTGCTGTGTTCATATTTGTTCTAGGAGTGTGTGTTTTTAAAATTTTTTTTTTGAGGTCACATTGGTTTATAACATTGTATAAGTTTCATGTGTACAGCATTGTATTTCAGCTTATGTATACCCTACGGCGTGCTCATCACCAGAAATTTATTTTCCGTCTGTCACCGTGCAGTTGATCCCATTTTACACATTCGCGCCTCCCCACCCCCGACCCCGTCCCTTCCCCTCTGGTAATCACTACTCTGTTCTTTGAATCTACATGTTTGTTTTTGTTTGGTTTGTTCATTTATTTTGTTTTTTGTTTGTTTGTTTTTTATGTTCCACATATATGTGAAATCATACAGTATTTGACTTCCTCCATCTGTTAGCATAATACCCTCAAGGTTCATCCATGTTATCGCAAATGGCAAGATCTGAGTAATATTCCATTGTTTGTGTCTGTGTGTGCGTATCTATCTATCTATCTATATATATATATCACATCTTCTTTATCCATTCTTCCATCGGTGGGCATTTAGGTTGTTTCCATATGTTAACTATTATAAATAATGCTGCTATGAATATCTTGGTACATGTATCTTTCAGAATTTGTGTGTTTGTATCTTTGGATAAATACCCAGAAGTGGGATAGCTGGATCATATGGTAATGTGTATATGTTTTTAATATGTAAACAATATAAAAACTGTGCTTAGAAAAAGAATTACCTGTACATGGTAACAAAATTTCAAATAGTACAAAATGATCTGTGGGGGGGAGAGGGGAGTATGTCCCCTTCTACCTCTGACCCCAGGCCTCCTCCCAGAGGCAGCTGTGGTTTCTTGTGCATTGTTCCTGAGCATGTACAAGTTTACAAATATACATGCCTCCCTTCTTTACACAAAACGGAGCACAAATATAGTATATAGTATAGGATGTGTCCCATATGCGTCTTGATTTTTTCATGTAGCAATCCATCTTGGTTCTAACTCCATACCAGAACATACGGAACTGTCATGCTTTTTGACAGCTGCATAATATTCCTTGTCATGGGAGCATCATGTTATATTTAACCAGCCACTTGTTAATGGATTGTTTCCAATCTTCTGTTGCTATGAACAGAGCCTCACTGACCATCTTTGCAGCTGACTTTGTTGGGTATATGGACAAGTTTATCTGTAAGTGAAATTCCTGGATGAGGAGTTACTGGGTCAAAGGGTTTGTACAGAAAATGTCAAATAGAAGAAAGTGAGTAATAGGGGAAGTAACTTGCCCAAGAGCCCAGCTAATAGGTGGTAGTGCCATCTGTAAATCTGGGCAGTCTCGTTTCAGAGTACAGGCTCTTAACCACCCCAGGCTGCAATTTACTCCTTTCTTTATTCTTTCCAGTTGAAACTAATCATAAACTTTAGGCAAGGGAAATATTTTGAATTTCCTTTCAAATATTTACTTTCAGTTCCATGATCAGAATGCCATGAGCACTATGTATTGAGAAGGATGAAGACGGGCTTGCCCTCTGATAGCTCCTCATGTTTGCATTGAGGACTGATTAATTCTTTGTGACTTTTTACCTTGATAAGTGTAATCGTTAAGGTGTAACACCCTTTGAGCTGCTGTAACAGAGACCCAGATGTGTCTAATGGCTCAAACGCAATAGATGTTTATTTCTTACTCACAGAAGGTCCTAAACAGGGGATCTCCTCCAAGCAGTGATATGGGGACCCAGGCTCCTTCCACTTTCTGACTCCACCATCTTCAAGAAGTGTGGCTTCTGTGTTCATCCATATCAAACTGATAGAAGATAAAAGAGCAGGAGAGGGTCTTACGTGGAGGGTTTTATGGTCCAGGAATGGAATTTGTTTCATATCACTTCTGCTGCCACTCTGTTGACTAGAACTCAGTGGCATGGCTCTAGCCAACTGAAAGGGAGACTGAAATGTAGTATAGATGGGAACCCAGGAAGAAGTCATCGTTGTCGCGGGCAGAGTGGTAGGAGTGCCAGACTTAAGGGTCAGGACACCTGGTTCTAGCTTCAGGTCTTGTCAACAGTTAGCCTTATGACTTGGGAAAAGTTGCCCTGTCTCCTTAGGCCTCAGTTTTCCAGTCTTTCATGTAGGGGCTTGGACCGTGCAGAGGAACCACCAGCCCTAATGTCTTATGAGCTGATTTACATCAGAGCTGACTTGTGGATCTTCTGGAGACCCCCAAGCTATTGGAAGAGCTCAGACAGGGTCATATCCAATCCCCATTAGGGAAGTGGCTGGAATGGTGCTTGGCATATAGCAGGCACTTAATAAATATCTGTGGAATAAACAAATGGATAATCCAGGTCAAGGCCAGTTCCTTCTAGGAGAGGGTACGAGCTTATAGACATTAGATGACTTCTTCAGGTCACTGTGAGAAGGTGGCAAGGGCAAAAAGGTCTAAAGCCCAGGTCTTCTGGCTCCAAATCTGATGCAAATCAGACAGAAGAGGAGGAGGAGGGAAGCACAGTCCCAGTGACTGCGTGTGTGGACTGGGAAAACTAGAAAGTAGAAAAAAGAAAGTGTGGATTGACAGATGGAGCCACAGCTTTCTGTGTCCCTTCAGGGTGTGGAAGACACCTTCTTCGTGGTCTGGGTTCTCTTCCTCACCCCAGGGCCCAGGATCTTCATTCTGTAGAACATGCTCATAAGTCTCTGCTGGTCCACTTCCAGGAGGAAGTGGATGGGGGTGTGGGTGGGTTTTCGGGAATGCAACCCCACTCCTGGGTACTTGCAAGGGAAAAACTAGAAAATGATCGCGATACAGTGAAAGAAGCAAGGTGTAAAGTAATGTGTGTATGTACAGTGTGACTCTAGTCATAGGAAAAAAGACTGGAAGGAAGAAGTTACACCAGAAGTATCTGGCCTACAGTGTAGCCAGCAGAGCCCTCCTGCGTGAAGGATGGTTTGCTGGTAGCCGTGATGATCATGACGAGGACTTTGTATTGTCCTGCACATTCTCCCATGTGAACCACATTGCTTCACAATATCCCAGCTTGGTTCGTTTGGTTTGGATTTCTCTAAACAGTAATACTGAATTTGTGATAGAATAGAGTAGAAAATCAGAATTTGTTTTACAGACATATACTTCACAAACTTTTATAAAATTTCAAGTTCTTTCTTCAGTTACTGTACTTAAAAAATAATCTGCACTCTTCAGTTCTCTCCTGAGTACAGCCCAAGCCAAGGGCACCACTGAGAGCCTTGTTAGTCTGACTTTGCCAGGGAGAGGCTGTTCTCTTGGACAGGCCATCCATTCTGCCAGATGGAAATGCAGCTCAACAGTATACTATGAGGCCATTAACCACCTCACCCTAGACTGTGAACATCTTTAAATAATAAATTCGGAAATACTTTGACAAAACAAATTATAACTGTTCTATGAGCACAAATGGTATAACTTTCTTTGTTTTAAGTGAAGTGCAAACATTCCCTACCCTCAATGGCAGACAATCAAAGCATTCTGGGGGAAATGTGCCACTTCTGTAAAAAACTTATGGGTGCCTACCTGCTGTCTTTGGCTGGGACAATAAAAGACAGTCTCCAGAATTGAGTTCATCAACTTTCTGCATCCAAAAATTACACAGAGTTCAAGTCAGGCTGTTGTTTTTGTTTTGGGGTCTGCCCACTTGGCCATCTCCAAGTAATGTCACACAATGCTTGGAGCCATGAGGAGACTTCTCAACACTTGACAATTTGTGGTCCAGCTGGGAGCTGGGCTAGGATGGTGTATGTCCAGGCACGTGCCAGATTCCTTCAAGCAGATGCTTTATCTTCCATCATTGAGCTGGTGGTGGGGACATCAAGTATTTCAAACAAGGATGTTTGCCTGAAACATTTTTTAACAACTCACAAACATTTGGTGCGAGGTCCCAGGACATCATGGAGGATGCAAAGATGGTGAGATGAAGCCCCTGAGTGTGAAGGGCATCTCCTGGACCCAGACAGACGCTTGACTCTGGTGCACAGTGGCACACCGGCCACGGAGGAGAGTCCAAGAGCCAGCAGCACAGAGGGTGAAGTTATCAAATGCTGCTGCTCCTGCTAGAAGTCTACGCTATGCTGGAGGCCCCAGGCAGCTGGGGACACTGTCTCGGGAGGACTCAGCCTGTGGTGATGGGCTATCTTTACCACCAACCGCCCTGCTGACAAGTCTCACTGGAGTGGGGCCTTGGAGTATCTTCGAGGCATAGACCCAATGAAAATAACATCTGTAAATCACTCAGCACAGTGTCCAGCCTCGAACAGATTCCTCACTTAATTGTTATTACTTTGATTATTTGAGTTGAGCCCAAGAAGAGCATTGAAATTTTCAGCAGCAGGCAACATGGACCAAACTGCCGGGCCGTTGTCTGTGTAACCAGGTTGCTTTTGGGAGACATTTTGGTTGTTTCAGCCTCTGCTACTACATGCTGTGCTTCAGCCACTATCCCAGTGCGGTCAGCTTTGGGACCTTATGAGGAAGGGGAAGCTCCTAGAATCGAAGCTGCTGGGTTAAAAACTGCAAGAAATTGTTCTCAATGACACTAGAACATGTTTTAAAAAATTGTTTGCAGGTGAGCACCAGCGCACGCCAGTGTGTGCGCGTGCATGCATGCATGCACACACACGCACAAACACACACATTTCCTTTTAGCCAAGGAACTGACCAGACCGGTTTTATATAACTTAAACATCAGGCCCAATTACACAGGAGAAGTGAAAAGAACTTCCCAGTGGGCTTCTGAAGATTACAGCTGTCCTTGTGAGCAGGTGTCATAAACCGAGACTGGGCTGGAGTGTGCCAGGCCATGAAACCAAAGCTGGATATTCCGTGGAGTCTGGCAGGGCCCCTGCTTTCATCCCTGCTGAGAGGTGGAGGATTGCTCAACTGCCCTGAAGTTGCTGACAGGCTTATCAGGCACTTCAGCCCTGGGCTGTCAGGAGCAAGTTCTCAACTTATCACAACAAAGAAGACATTTTTTTCAAATTGTAGACAGTGCTTGGGTCATTTTGCAGAAGCCTATCCCAACACAATGCAGCCAAACCCTTGAAATAACATCTTCCAGCCTCCCTGGTCTCTGCTTCTGTGGGAATACAATTCCAGTTCCAGCCAGGAACGTAGGACACCAAGGAAGGTGTGTCCCACTGGCACCTTGAAACTCCAGATAAGCATCTTCTTCTCCTTCCCCTGGTGACTGGAGACTGGAAACAAGCCAAGTGTCCATGATTAGAAGACTGGTTAAATTAATGATGGTACATCCAAACAGTGGAATGCTACACAGCCATTTAAAAGAATGGGGTGGCTCTCGGTGTACTGACATGTCATAACCCCCCCCAGATATACTCTTGAGGGGAAAACACAAGATTCAGAACAGTGAGGATGGTATGCCACCCTTTGGGAAAGTGAAATGAAATAACATAGGGGTGCCTTATAGAGATATGCTTACATATTTTACTTTGTGCTTCATGTATTTTTTATCTAAAAGTAAAATATATTTTTCAACTTTATTGAAATATAATGTACATACCATAAAATTCACCACTCAACTGCACTATTTGATGAGTGCTGTCAGATGGTACAACGTTTCAATCACCCTGCAAAGTTCCTCCAGACCCCTTTGCAGGCAGTCCCTGCCCTTTGGCCCCTGGAAACCATTGATTTGCCTTCATCACCACAGTTTTGTCTTAAAAATAGTTTTAAATAAAAAAAAAAAAACTTAAAGCCAGCTATGGGTATAGCAATGATTCTGTCTTCAAAAAAGTCTACAGATGCTTCCTGCAAGAATTTGGTTGTGTAGAAGGGATGGAGTAGAAGTATTAAGTCACTGGGGATCAAGGAACTAATGACCAAAACTGCCTTCTCCACCTGGAGCAGCTTTTCTTGAAAAACAATTTGTTGCATTTCCCACCCCCCTATCCACTTTTAGGGCCTAGCACTGAGCAGGCCTAGAGAATCTGATTTTTGCCTAGGCTGTCTTGAAAAGATCTAGCCTAGTCTTGGGTTATTTGGCAACAGATTCCATTCATTCCCCAGATGTTGGAGGCCCCTTGTGCTGGATGCTGGACATTCAGATGTAGAAAACCCTAGTCCCTTGCTCTCTGGGGACTCACCACCCAGAAGGGATTCAAACATGTAAACCAGGAGCTACAAATGGGTGGCCTGAGGGCCTTAGCCCAGTTCTGTTTGATGTGTTTTGAAAAAAGCTGAATTACAATATATTTAGTAGAGCATGTACCCTCTGATTCAATAAAGAGCCTCCTCACTATGTTGGCTCTTCTCATTTATATTACCTGCCTAGGCCCTGAAAGCATTTGAGTTTGAGACAATATCCAGTGTGGTAAGTACAGCAAAAGATGTATGTATGAGAACTGCAATAAAGGTTGGGGATGGAGAATACCTTCCACAGGCAGGAAAAGAGAAGGAGGAGGACAGGTGTTCTGGTGTCTGAGGTCTGTGGATCATCATAGCAAAACCCTAAGATAGGCCCTGGAACAGAAGTACGGCTCTGTCATTCATCACCAGTAATCCCATGATGTTGTTTTGATATTTAAAAGTGTTGGGTCATTTGTAGAGATGTGGATGGACCTAGAGACTGTCATACAGAGTGAAGGAATCCAGAAAGAGAAAAGCAAATATCGTATATTAACGCATGTATGTAGAATCTAGAAAAGTGATAGAAATGAACTGGTTTGCAACGCAGAAATAGAGACACAGATGTAGAGAACAAATGTACGGACACCAAGGGCTGGGATGAATTGGGAGATTGGGATTGACATATATACACTAATATGTATAAAATAAATAACTAATAAGAACCTGCTGTATAGCACGGGGAACTCCACTTCACTGTACAGTAGAATCTAACACAACATTGTGAAACAACTATACCCCCAGTAAAAAAATAAATAAATAAAATAAAAGTGTTCTCCCACCATCTCTGAAAAGACAACTTGCAAAGTGATCCTCTATCTGGAAAAATGTAATGAAGAGTAATCCTTCAATGTATGATTCATGACTGGAGACCAGCTATAGGCGCGAAGCAGAATGTAGTTGTTTTTTTTTTTTTTCGGTACGCAGGCCTCTCACTGTTGTGGCCTCTCACTGTTGTGGCCTCTCCTGTTGCGGAGCACAGGCTCCAGATGCGCAGGCTCAGCGGCCATGGCTCACGGGCCCAGCCGCTCCACGGCATGTGGGATCTTCCCAGATCGGGGCACGAACCCGTGTCCCGTGCATCGGCAGGTGGACTCTCAACCACTGCGCCACCAGGGAAGCCCGCAGAATGTAGTTTGAATGATGATTAAATGCCTCATTACTCTGGGATTTTCTAACTGAGTTTTGTTCCCATCCTTCTCTTCCTTCCTTGGCCATAGCACTTAGCAGCAGGACCAACTCCTGCTGTGAGGAAGGAACACGGGTCATGAAAGGGAAAGTGCTCTGAACCACAGCCTCTCTCCCTTTCAGGAATAACCATCTACTTTTTTCTTCCTCCTGCAGGCACAATGTGCCTTGGAGCCAGCCTCCTCAAAACCCCTAGCTCAGCATTCTTGGTCCCTCAACTCAGTTTTTCACCTCCCTGAATTTATGGCATAATTATCTTAAGATCATTAGCTAGTGCCACCACTGGCACTGTCCAGGTGCCAATAGCGGCCATCCTAGTTGATGTAACACCCTCCATAATGATCATCTTTGTTGATATAATTTCATCCGTGATGGCTGAACACCTATAATGTCCATTCTTATTGATTTAACGCCTCCCATGTTAATACCTTATGTAACAGCAATCCTCGTGGACATACACCTTCCATAACAACCATCCTTGTTGACATAGTACCTTCCATAATGGCCCTCCTCATTGACATGACACCTCCTGGGGGCTGTCCTGACCCCTCTGGATGAAGAAAGCATGTGTCTGTCTGGCCCCAAATATCTCCTAGAGTGTGCAGGCTTCCTTTGCTGACCTGTTTTACCATGGGGCTACATGGTTTGCCGGAGGAATCACTGTACTGACTGGCCCATGGTCGTTTGAGAGAGCTTCATTCAAAGACTTATTCTCCAAGTCAGGCTATGTGGATGGATCACCCCCACCCCCACCCCTGCCTTTAAGATTGCTGGAAACAATGGTAACTAGACTTATCATGGTGATCATTTCATGATGCGTGTAAGTCAAATCATTACATTCTACACCTTAAACTTACACAGTGCTGTATGTCAATTATATCTCAATAAAGCTGGAAGAAAAAAATTTAAAGAAAAATATTAAAAGATTGCTGGAGATAACAACAACAAAAGGTACTAACCCCTACTCCCTAAAACAAGAGGTTTAAACAGAAGGATGTATTCCCAGTTGGCTGCAGCCCTGGCCCCTGGGATAGGGCTGGCCCATACTTCCCAATCCTGTCCCCCTAAGTGATCAGGAGGTTGGGTCTCTGCAGTTAAGAAGCAGTTAGACCTAGGGCTTCCCTGGTAGTGCAGTGGTTAAGAATCCGCCTGCCAATGCAGGGGACATGGGTTTGAGCCCTGGTCCAGGAGGATTCCACATGCCGCGGAGGAACTAAGCCTGTGTGCCACAACTACTGAAGCCTGCGCGCCTAGAGCTTGTGCTCCGCAACAAAAGAAGCCACTGCAGTGAGAAGCCCTTCGCACCGCAACAAAGAGCAGCCCCTGCTCGCGGCAACTAGAGAAAGCCCGCACACAGCAACGGAAGACCCAACGCAGCCAAAAATAAATAAATAAAATCTATTTTTAAAAAAAGAAGAAGCAGCAGCAGTTAGGCCTGATGTGTGTAGATTCTTTTTTTTTTTTTTTTGCGGTACGCGGGCCTCTCACTGCTGTGGCCTCTCCCGTTGCGGAGCACAGGTTCCGGATGCGCAGGCTCAGCGGCCATGGCTCACGGTCCCAGCCGCTCCGCGGCATGTGGGATCATCCCGGACCAGGGCACAAACCCGTGACCCCTGCATCGGCAGGCGGACTCTCAACCACTGCGCCATCAGGGAAGCCCTGTAGATTCTTATTTAACCATCTCCCTGCTAGCTTTTTATCAGAGGAACTTGAACAGCTAATCTCTGATGGCAAGGTGAGACCATTGGCAAAGGACTCAGGGAACACTAAAGAAATGGGGATTTCAGTAACTTCTGAACTTCTGGCAGACGGAGAAGGGGAAGGCCCCTCATTCTGTTCGTGTCCCTGAGCACACATACAGATGGGTTTTTTAACTCTGCTCCTTTGGTTCTTCCCCATCTGTCCTTGTGATCCTCAGTGACTTTCAAGTTCGTCATGACTCACACTTCAAGGTCTGGCAAAATGAATCTTTTTAACATTTCATAAAATGTTAATGTGATTTACACTGGCCCTGTGGCAATTTAGCATATCATCCTGACTTATTTGCTGTGGTCATAAACTCAGTTATATTTGTTGTTTAATTCTGCAATTCCCACGTGCAAAGTCTCTTATTATGCAGATTTCTCTACTTCTGTGAGCCTCTTTGAAATCATCCCTCCACCCAGTACAATTCCATTCCATGTGGAGTGAAATGCCGCGTCTTATCGCGGCAAGAAGTCTTAAAATGGCCACAGTCCCAGAGGGGTTTATACATAGATGTGTTCATTTGCTTCAGATTGTGGCCCAGACAGGGCCCATGACCTCGTTATGCATCTCTAACATACGTCTCCAATATGGCATGTGTCTTTGATCATAAAAGGGAAAGATACAACAGAAGGTTTGGATGGCTCCCTGCAAACCCATCACCACTTTAAAAAGTAATTCAAAGCACAAGCCCTGCAGACAGTTGATCGCTAGGGTCCACTTTGGAGAATCATTCAGTTACTTTAGAAAATTAACTTGCATCATTGCATATAAATTTCTTTCCTAGGGAGTTTGGGAATTAAGAATAGGGAGTGAATGGATGGACACAACGGTCCCTGTTTTGATAAACTATTCCAACAAGTCAGATTGACTAAGAATGCCCATGGTTCCTTTTATTTAAAATTGCTCTTTGAACTTTATTATCCTCTATGATTGTTCTCAGAGCTGTGGAAATACTAAACTATTTTAAAGGGAACCATGGGTCTCTCACTGAAGGGGTGAGAACATGATGTCCTTTGAGTTCTGAGGTCCGTGTATGTGACTCCCCGAAGCTGGGCCCAACCTTGTGCATCTCTGTATGCTGGCACCCGGCCTGGAGAGCGGCTCACCATTACCTTGAGTCATGTGGCCTGAGTCAGCCTTCATTGCAATCGCAGCACCAAGTTGTCTTCGGGCCTTCCGCTTCCGTTGTGCGTGCCCTGGTCCTCCTCCTGCGCCTTCTTCCCTGCCCTGACCCCTGCTCCGCCAGTGCAGGCCTGGGTCCCAGTTCACCCTGATGCAGGGTTGCACTTGGTCACCCCCAGGCCCTTTATTTATAACTGTAGTCGATGTTCAATCCTTTCTGGTGTGTTAACTGACTATTGCAGTGTTTTTAGTATATGGGCTTAAAATGTGGCCCTGTCCTTTAAAGAGCCTATGAAGCTCTCGTGATGGAATGGCAGGCTAGTTCTTCACTTGGGAGGTGCACATGCTACTCGGGGCTGGGGCATGGCATGATCCCCTGTCCTGTCACCTCCTGTTCCTCCATACTTCCAACAATAGCCTGAAGAATTCCCCCAGCTTGGCCTAGCCCCCACACTCAACTTCTCTGTGGGGATGCTGTGTGGGTAGCCATCAGCCCACTTCCCTTTACTTCCAAGAAAGAGAATGAAAAAAGATTTGCCCTGCTACTGCAAGAGGCTGCTTTTCCCAAGCCAGCCAGGGGAGTAAGGTGGGTGGAGTGGGGAGGGGGACAGGGTTATGGGGGAGCATTGGTGTGCCTTCTCAATCAGGTTCTGCCTGATCTCCAAACCAATGAACTAATAGCTTTACAGCTCAGATACCTGGAGGGACAGGTGGGAGTCTCTTTCCAGGAGGAGGCATTTCCTGCCAAGCCAAACAGAGGTCTGGGTTGGGATTCTTGCAGCCCAAGTAAAGGGGAAGGAAATTCAGGAGATGGGGGTTTGGGGAATTCTCCTAAACACAGGTGTGATTTCGCCCATGAATCTCACTGACAGTGGCCTTGAGAAGTGAGCCCCTCGGGCAGGGGCTTCTGGAGGATGCTTTCCTTCCAAGACCTGGCACTAGCCCTTTATACCCAGTGCTTTGTTCCAGAATTATGGCTGCTTTTCTTCTGCCACCAACTTGGCCACTTGCCTCCCATGCCAACAGTCCCCAGGCAAGTCTCACAAAGCTACAGAGCCATCGACGGCCAAACACGCCAGGTTCCCTTTCTCAGGTCCTTGCCTAGAGATGCTGCCCAAAAATATCACACAAAAGAAGAACCAGGCCCCAGACATTTTGAATTCCGGGGAACTTTAAATCTTCAGTTTAAATTCAAACCACATTTTCAAATTATTATTATTTTTTTTTTTGGCTGTATGTGGGCCTCTCACTGTTGTGGCCTCTCCCCCTGTGGAGCACAGGCTCCGGACGCCAGGCTCAGCGGCCATGGCTCACGGGCCCAGCCGCTCCACAGCATGTGGGATCTTCCCGAACCGGGGCACGAACCCGTGTCCCCTGCGTCGGCAGGCGGACTCTCAACCACTGCGCCACCAGGGAAGCCCTCAAATTATTTTTAAACGAAGCGCCTATTTAAACAAAGTGCATTTTAAACAAATACCTTTCCCTTTTGATAACCTGGAAATTCCCTAGAGAGCTAGCAGCTGGGAAATGTTTTATTCCTTTTCGATTGACTGTTGATGATAATAGGCCTGTCTCATCACAAGGCTCCTGGCCATGTGTGGACTTCCCTGGGCAGGGCTGGCTCTGCTGACGAGCCATTTTTCATGTGCTGGTCTCCAGTGTCAGGCTGCTCGGGCACAAATCTGGCCCTGCCTCTTACTAATCATACATGCCTGGGCAAGTTACTTGACCTCTCTGAGCCTCGGTTTCGTCATCTTTAAAATGTGGATTAACATTAGAACCTGCTCTGTGGGGTGGCTGTGGGCATTTATAAATTCTTATCAAGTGCAAGCACGGACCCTGCACATACTAAGTACTCAGTGTTATTATTAAGACTGGCCTGGTATCTAGACTCCAAAGGCTTCTCATCCAAGAAAGGCAGATTGGTTTCTGAAACAGCAACTTGCCTTGTGGTTCTTTTTGATGTGAATGTGGGAAATTAACTGTTTCCAGGCAGGCAGAAGGCTGGTCTTCCTGCCATTGGTGATACTTTCCCCTCGGTTTACCAGTCTGTAAACAGACCTGGTCAAAGAGATTTAGCGTGTCTACACCATTTATTCCTCCACAGCCTGCAGGCCTTGCTGCCCCAGGTCCACTGGATTAATAACACTCCGACTTTGGTAGTGTGAGAGTCTGGCACCCCCTCGTCACAGCAGGCCCCATTCAGATGGGTTACGTTGGTGCTGATGCTCAGGCCCTCCATGTCAGCCAACGACTCCAAGTACTTCATAACAATGACAGCACTTCCTCCCCTTCTGCTCGTTGATTCCACCAGCTTTGGCAACTTCCGGGAGGGCAGCTCAGTGTGGTACCCTGGGGGGTGGGGAGGGCAAGTGTGCTGAGGTCAAACCAGAATCTCCCAGCTGCCTCCTGAGCTCAGCAAACAGGGACTTGAAGTCACTTCTCTGAGCCTCAAAGGGATGCTGGAGTCGCATGAATCAACACATGTAGAAGGACCTTAATAGTCGGTGGGCAGGGCCAGGCCAGGGCAGGGGAGGTGTGGAAAATTTAAGGAAGCACTCACACTTGCATAATCCTGAGTGTGATGAAGTTTGCCCCTAGGCACCTTACCTGCCTCTCCCTGAGCCCTGAGTCCAGCCCAGCCAGCCAGGACTCTGGGCTTTAGATTGAGAGCCTAGTTGCTGCTACAGTTGTTTCCCTACTTAACACCCTTCAACAGTGCCCCAGCAGTACTGCCCCAGTAGCAGTAGTTGTAATGTGCTATCTATCATTACTAATATCAACAATAACAGCTAACATCGATTGACTACTGGCAACGTTCTAAGCACTTCATAGGTACTAACTCATTTAGTCCTTACGAGAATTCCATTATTACCCCCGTTTGCAGGTAAGGAAAGTAAGGCACAGAGAAGCTAAGGAATATGCCCAACAGGACACAGCTGGTAAGTGGTACCAAGCCAGGAATTGATCCCAGGCAGTCAGATTCTAGACTCTAAGCTCTTTAACACTACACAAAGCTGCTAAGATATGCTGGTCCCACTGGGTGAAGCCCAAACTCCATGGCAGCAACCAAGCCCCTTCCTGGCCTGGCCCCTTCCCCTGTCTCCAGCCTCCTCTACCCGCATTTCCTTGCCCTCTGGCCAAACCAAACTCCCTAGAGTGGCTATAAGGAAGCGGTCTTCTTCACACCTGTGACTTTGCCGCTGCCGTTCTCTCTACCTATCCTTCCGACACCTGTTTCTCTATTGGCAAACTCCTTATCCATTTTTCTAGACCCATCTTAAGTTTCCTCTGTGAAATCTTCCTTGACCACCCCCAGACAGTTAATGGCTGACCTCAGCATCTTCAGAGTACCTTGACCTTTCTTGGTGCCCTCAAATTGCTGACTATCTGATGGGGCCTGATGGAGCAGACAGACAGGCAAATAAATGTACATTCAACTTCTGTGAATTCAGCAATTGCCTCCTGCAGGGAGTAGGTGGGAGAAATCATGCAAATGGTGTGAGTGTCCCCACAGGGTGGATGCAGGGTGGAAGGGTGAATCGCCGGCCCTTCTGCTGGTGTCCCTTCCTCCAGCTCTCATGATATGTGCATCCACAATTTAACAAATTGGATTTTGCAAACCTGGTCCCTAAAATCAAATCAGTGCTTTATCTGGTGTTCAGTCTGAGAAGCAGGGATCTGCTTTGTGGGGGAGCAGACACCAGTCACAGCCCCATGGACTCCTTGAGAGAGTGATGTGGGTCTGCAGTGTGACGTCTTCCTGAGAGAGGACAGGGCTATTTCCCTGGAAGTGATTATCTCCTTATGGGCTTGCTTTGGAATCTGACTCCCACGCAGACTGTGACTGATCGGCCATGCTGATTCACAATCGTACTGCTTTGTTCCTGAGTCTGAGTCCTCGACATCCTGGGAATTCGTCCCATGGGTCTTCATATGTATTTCCTGGTGCCCAGGCTGTGTCCAGTCCCTGGCTGGGAGCTATTCTGCTCATCTTCATTGGGCAGAGAGAGTGGATGAGGGCAGAGTGGCCCAGGAAACCACACCCAGCTTTGAGACAGCAGGTTCTGACCCGTCTAAGAAACTGTAAATTACATTTGTCAGTCTTTTAACCGGTATTGGACACATCTGGGAACAGATAACTTCCTGCTGAACCCCCTTCCTTGCATTTACTTCCCTTACAAAG
Organism: Mesoplodon bidens; assembly: GCF_964165515.1. NCBI lineage: Eukaryota > Metazoa > Chordata > Mammalia > Artiodactyla > Ziphiidae > Mesoplodon > Mesoplodon bidens. Next base: position 42,644,698 of record NC_138172.1, read on the forward strand.
ACAGGATGGCAGGGAAAAGGAATAACAGGGGCGTTTGTACAATATCCTGTGATATGCGAATAATGAATGGTGATTAAAACAATTGGAAATTCCCGCCCGAGAAGCCGCTGGTGAGGCAGAAACTAACCGAGGCATCCTAATAAAGAGAGGTCGGAAGGCAGGAGAGCTGAAGATGAGAGCTGTGATTCACGTGCCCATGTGTGGTGCCTGCAAGCTCTCCAGCCCGACAGCCCACGCACTGCTAATGTGAGGGTCGCCTTGGATTTCTTTCAGCCTGTGAGATCTCAAAATCACGCCAGAATCTGGAGCTTTGGGTTTCTGTGAACTTGGGTAATAGGTCTTCCAAAATACCAGACCAATGAAATACCAAGTTCCTAGGGAGACAAAAGAAAGATGTTGAAGAAGAAAACGCCCATCCATCTTTTTTAAATTACAGTACATTTATCAAGCACTCAGATGTGCCAGCCCGACTGGGAGGTAGGGGTGGGGTGGCAGGAGGCTGAGATTTATTCTACAGTGTTGGAATTTTCAGTTTCAAGGGATGATTAATGGTGGTGAGTGGGGAAGAGGGGAAAAATGTGCAACCAAGATGTCGTTCTCAAACTCTAAGCATTTGTGATAAATAAGTTATAAGTGATTTTACTCAAGCAGTGGGGGGTGTCTCTGCTACTTTTATTACAGTAGAATAAGTGCCTCTAGTGGGGGCTCGGTAAGGAGGGTTCAGATTTCAAGTGTATACATGGTTGAATCATTATCTTCTCATTCTGGCTCTCCCCCTCCAGCTGGTATATTTATCATTGAGGATGAGGAGGGACAGTTGAAAATGAAAGTCCAATGGATGATGTAGCCTTGGCTGTGACCCTAGGAAACAGCATGTCATATAAATGGTCTCCTGCTGCAAAGGTGGATAAGCCCTTTAGTGTTCCCTGGGCTCTGAGCCAGGTGGGGATTCTCTGGTATGAGGCACTGAAGGAGAGATATGAACTGTGACCTGATCGTAGAACATACTGGGTTGGTCTTCTCAAAGTCAGAGCAAAGAAACATGGTAAAATGTTAAAAGTCCACCCCAAGTGAGTCATTTAACCCTTACAAGGCTTCATCTGCTTTGTTTCCAAAAGGAGTTTGGATGAAAATCTGGGTTATTTAGACCCCAAATAAAAAATATAAACAACAGAAGTAGCATTAACAATTGATGAAGGAAGAATTGGCATATTCAGTCATTAGAGTTGGGACGATTGGTTTTCCATCTGGAAAAAATAAACAAAAGGGATCCCTACCTCCCACCATAGGGGGGAAAAAAAGTGGTTCTGATACAGATTCCCAGGTCCATGTTGGGCCTACTGTAACTTAGAACTTCATCATTTTTAAAGCCCTCCACAGACCACTTAGAAACCCCTAGTCTAGACTATTAACTCCCAGGGGGCAGGAACTCCAGGGCTTTTTTTGTCATTAAATATTTGCACCCTGGATGATCCCTGGAACATAATATGAACCCGGAAAATGTTTGAATGAATAGAAGATTTCAGATTCTAAAAGAAAAAAAAATGAATTTCTAAAAAAGATTGTACATTTTTCTTTGGCTGTCGTTGATAATGGAATAGATTGTCATATATGCAGAATTATTTGGGATACTGACCTGGCTGAAAACAGGAGAGAAGAACTGAACGGAGAAATTTTAGTAGGATCAGCCTTTTCTTCTCAAAATCTAATTTACAGCTATTTGAAATTGTTACACATACCTTGGGAGAAACTAGGCCCACCTCACAATATTATTAAACCATATTTTAACTGTGGTCATGATTATTCCTTTTTTCATTTATTAAGTGCCACTTTGTGTAGAAATACAATCTTTCTAGCACAAGTTTTTTTCCCCTCTTTTTTCCTCTTATTTATTAAGGTGTAACTTAAACATAATAAACTTCACCAATTTTAAGTGCACAGTTTTGCTGAATTGTGGCATTTGTGTACAACCTATAATCACCACCATGGTCAAGATACAGAATGGTTTTCTCATCCTACAAAGTCTCCTCTGCCCCTTTGTATTCCATCCCCTCCCCCCACCTCCAGCCTTAGGGAACCGCTGATCTGTTTAGGGTCTAACGCTCAATTAAAATAACAGTAATATATACACTACCAAACGTAAAATAGATAGCTAGTGGGAAGCAGCTGCATAGCACAGGGAGATCAGCTCGTTGGTTTGTGTCCACCTAGAGGGGTGGGATAGGGAGGGTGGGAGGGAGGGAGACGCAAGAGGGAAGAGATATGGGAACATATGTATATGTATAACTGATTCACTTTGTTATAAAACAGAAACTAACACACCATTGTAAAGCAATTATACTCCAATAAAGATGTTAAAAAAAAATAACAGTAATCCGGACTTCCCTGGTGGTCCAGTGGCTAGGACCCTGCGCTTCCACTGCAGGGGGCCTGGGTTCAATCCCTGGTCAGGGAACGAAGATCCTGCAAGCCGTGAGGTGCAGCCAAAAATAAGGTAACAGTAATCATAATTGTAGAATCAGGAATTTTAAAATATTTTTGCCAAAGAGGAGAAATGACAAAGAAATTGGTAACCTAGCCAGCCAGGCTGCAGCCCCGAGATGGATTACAGCTTTACTTGACAGTGAATTAGCCCCCCTGGAGACCCAGGGTTGGAGGCCACGGGAGAGCGTGCCGAGCCTTCAGAGACCCGGTACCCCAATAATTTTTTACAGATAACATGGTAAGACCTTTTTTATGATTACAGAAAGAGAACGCAAGGGTTGACATACTCAGCTCAGATATACATCTGACAACTGTTTCTGAACATGCATCTGGACTCATTTTTAATCTGGTATCTTAAAAGAACCCCTGGGCCTTCCGATCTTTCTCAGAAGATTCTTAGTGACCATGCTGCTTGAAGATGAAGCATTCAAGTAAAGAAACTTCTGCCTCAGAGGATGTTTTCTTTCTCTGAGGCTATTAATTAAAAAGCTCAGAGTCCCTGGTTCCCACCAAGGTTTATAGCCCAAACTGAAACACAGGAATGGTAGTAAGTCTATGAGAAACTAAATGCAGCAAAGACAAGAATGTGAAGATTTTGTATGGTGCTGTTGGGAGGGTCATCAGTTCTGCTTCCATGTGGGCACCAGGCACTGTTTGGGTCCTGAGACTACCACTGAAAAAAGACAGGCAAATTCCTGCTGCCTTCCTGTAGGCAGCAACTCACATTCTGATAGTGGGAGGTGGGAACAAATAACACGGGTCCTCTCAGAGAAGAGAGCAGGGATGTAGGGAAAGCAGGTACAGGACGGCTGGGGTAGGGGTGGGGTGAGCATTTTGGGTAGCTGGTCGGGGAAGACTGCTCTGAGGAGGTGATCTTTGAGCTGAGACCCAAATAACAAAAAGGAGCCAGCTATTGCTAGAGAAAGAGCATTTTAGAAATCAGGACCAGTACATGCAAAGGTCCTGAGGTTGGTATGTTCAAGAAAGAAGGCAAAGATGGCCCGAGCACAGTGACCAAGGTGGAGAGGGGTACAAGCTGAGGATAGAGAGATAAGAAGTCTTGCTCCAAAAATGCAAACCTGAGCCCTTTTGAAAACAAAGTCACGAAGCCAGCTGTGCTGGTGCCCCTGTGCTCTGAGAGATGTGTCACTGCTGGGCTATAGTTGGGAATGCTTACATTTGCAAAATCGCTTCTTATTTCCTCGGATACTGATGATAGATGAGCTGGCAGGGAAGGTAGAGCTTTTCTAGCCCAATCCCCTCATTTTACAAATGAGGGAACAGAGGCCCAAAGAGGGTAAAGTTCTTCCCTCATGACCCGGAGGAAATTTTTGCAGTTCATTATCACAGGTTGAGAGATCAATTTCCACCCTATATAAAGAGCTGCTGGCTGGCCACTCTGGCGCAGAGTGAATGGTGGGGGAGAGGGGTACAAGAGGAGGTTGACAAAAATCCAAACGTTTGATCGCACACAGCAGCTAGGATGTGGGAACACGGGCACGCCCATGCACTGAGTGGGAGGAGAAGTGAGTACAGCTCTCGAGCAGGCTAGCAGTTCTGGTAAAATGGAAGCACGAGGTTGGTCAAAACTGGAAAAAACTCAAATGTCACTGAACAGGTGCCTGGATAAATAAACTGCAGTCTCTCCAGACAGTGGAATACTACTCAGCAATAAAAGGGAACAAACTGCTGATCCATGCAGTTGACTCTCAAACACGCTGAGCAAAAGCATCCAGGTACAAAAGGGAGTAAGGAAGCACACCGTTTTGCAGGAAGGTCTAAGTCAGACAAAACTAATTTATAGTTTTCTGGAGCCAGGAGTGGAGGTCGACTGCAAAAGGGCGCTGAGGGAACTTTTGGGGGTAATGAATATTTTTATATCTTGATTGTGGTGGTGTACATGTGCACACACATTTGTCAAAACTCTTAAGTAGGTCCTTTTATAATGTATGTAAATTATATCAATAAACTTGATTCTAAAAAGTTTTTAAAGGAAGGGAAAAAGTAAAGCTTTTGGTTAAATTGCTATTTACCGGCTAAACAATTACCAAGCACCTCCATGTACAAGGCGCCATAACAGGTGCTGACCAAGCTGTTGGTGCAGAACACGGTGGGACAGAGGCATTGACACCAGCCCCTCTCTATGAGCCCCATGATTCCCTCCGCCAGACAACCGGCCTCCCATCCTCTGCTCCCAGCCCATCAGCCACCCAGCGACTACAATCAAAACCCAAGTCAGGGAAGGGACAGTGGCTACTAAGAGGAAAAGTAGCTCTTCCTTTTGGTCTGAGAGGACCTAAAAATCCATAAAGCAAAAGTAATGGGAAGGAGATTGGGCTTGTTTGTGAATCAGGGCCCCATCCCGACTGGTGTGCACCCACCTCTCTGTTTGGTAACCAACCTCCATCTCTCTTGCTTGATAATGTTTGTTCAGATTATTTTGCTGAGCCCCATTCTGAGGTATTAGCATTGTTTGGCTTTAACTTTCCACGTTCATTGACACAATATGTTTGTATCTAATTTCTGCAAGTTTTCCCGGCCTCCACTACTGCATGTATGTGTGTACAGGGCATATGAAGTGGCCTGGGCAGGGGACAGCAGCTCTTTACAGATAAGCATATCTCTCGACAGAAAGACGGTTTCTGTGTGTGGACTTTCACCTGCAGTCATCTGTGAAGAGATGTGGCAGTTTCTCTCTGTTTAATATGGCACAGATGGGTATCTGAAAACATGCTGCTCCAGACACCTAGGATGTGGTGTAGTGTTCTTAATTTTTAGAAAAATTAATCAGCCAAACAAGAGATGCGTGTCAATGCCCAGCCCTCAGTGGCTGGGTTCTTGCCCACAGGTGAGGATGATACTTTCATTTTGCATCATCCCACTTCTCAGACCCGGGGGAAGGAACAAAGGGGTCAAGGAGGTCATCCCCCTGGACCAACTGAGGGGACGGCAGCAGGTTGGCAGCCCTAAATCATCTTGTTCACTCCATTTTTCTTCCTTCCTTCAGAAACTTATGAGATTGCTCTGCCACGTGGAAGCAACATTACAATCCTCATAAAGCCTGGGGCCCCAACTCGGCCAGCGAACCTATGTCACATCATTTCTAAAGGATTAGTAACCCCATTGTCCATCAAAGCCGGAGAGACAGTAGTCTTTTCCTTTACCTGCCAGGATCCAGAGAATCACTTTTTTATCGAGATCCAGAAGAATATTGGTAAGTATGCACTCATGGACGGTTTGGCCTCCCTGCCTCTCTTTTACATGCTAAGCCAGCCTCTGCTGCTAGAGAGGTGAGATCTGTTCTGAAACTCCGCACTCTCTTTAGCTTTTATGTGGCCATTCACGGTTCTAAGTGCTTTACATGGTTTCAGTTTTTTAATCCTCAGAGCAGCGCTAGGAGAAGTTCTCAAAGAAAGTAACTTGCCTAAGATGGCACAGCTGGTGTGTAGCAGCAAGATGGGAACCCAAGTATTCTGGATCCAGAGTCTTTGCCTGTAACCACTATGCCACACTGTTTTGTAACAGAGCTACGGATTCTCAGGTGATGCTCTGTCTGATGTGCTAAAAACATCTGGCTGAGCAGGAGCAAAAGTCAAGGGAGTTGGAGGACAGAAGGATTGGAAGGTTGAGGAGATAAGAGTGGGGAAATGGGTCCACAAGGCACAATGGGGAAAAACAGCAGCTTTGCAGGCTGAGGGAGCTGGGTTTGACTTCAAGTGCCAGGGCTACTGATCATGTGGCCTGATTGCATGGCTTCATATGAGTTACTTAACTGCTCTGTGATTTAGTTTTCTAGTCTATAATATAAGAATCATTGCACCAACCGATAGGGGTGTTTTGAGGAAGAAGTAAAATTATGGAATGAGAGTGCATGACACACCAGAATTCAACAAACTACAGATATCTGGTATTATTAATCATAATTTGAGATAGGAGATTGACATAAGAAACAATAATCAGGCAGAAAGAATTAAAGGTATACTTTCCCAATCATTTTAGGGTGGCATGCCAACTAGGAACTAACAGATATATCAATAACAGTGAGAACACTATTTTGATCTAATCAAAGCCATACTCAGAAAACTTCACCTTTAACTGAAAATAAATGAATTGGCAATAGATCATGGGAGAAGAAAAAGGATAAAATAAACCTTAAGAAGAAGGAATTCATAAAAATAAAAGGAGAAATTAAAGTACTTAAAAACCAGTTTTAGAAATTAAAGTACTTAAAAACCAGTTTTAAAGTACTTAAAAACCAGTACTAAAACTGTTTTTTAAGTACTTTAATTTCCCTGGTGGCGCAGTGGTTGAGAGTCTGCCTGCCGATACAGGGGACACGGGTTCGTGCCCTGGTCTGGGAAGATCCCACATGCTGCGGAGTGGCTGGGCCCGTGAGCCATGGCCACTGAGCCTGCGCGTCCAGAGCCTGTGCTCCGCAACGGGAGAGGCCACAGCAGTGAGAGGCCGGCGTATACAGCAAAAACAAACAACAACAACAACAACAAAAAAAAACAGTTTTAAAAACTGTGTTTGATAACTAAAACCAAGACCTGGTTCTGTGTAAAGACCAATTAAAAAGACAGGCTCTGACTAGTCTCCTGGAAAAAAGAAAGAGAAATTACAGATATACAGCATTGAATGTATAAATGTGGGTTTAATGACATGTATACAAAGCAGATTGCTAAAATTGTAAGAGACTGTGATAATAAATGTGAAAATCTGAATGACAGGATGATTTCCAGGGAAAATTTAATGAGCCAGACCGACTCAAAGAAAGGGAGGAAACCTGAATAAGAAAATTATCAAGGAGGAGATTGGAAAAAATGTCCAATGTGAAGGAGAACAGGGTTTGGGTTAGTTAGAGGTGCTTTCATAGAGGAGTCCTATAAAACTCCAAATAGCAGATAATTTCTATGATATTTAAAACATTCTAGAGGAAGGTTGACAAAACTTTTCTGTAAAAGACCAGAGAGTGAATATCTTAGGCATTATATGCCAGATGGTCTCTGTCACAACTCCTCAGCTCTGCCGTTACAGCACAAAATCAACCATAGACAATAGATAAACAAATGGGCAATGAATATCCCACATTTATTTACAAGAACAGGTGTTTGGCTGGATTTGGCCGTTTGCCAAACCCTAGTCTAGAGCATTGAAAGAGGTAAAGGTTCACAGTTCATTTTATAAGGCTCTTACCACCCTGATGTCAAAATCTTCCACCACCTAAAAAAGAAAACCATAGACCAATCTCTTATGAATATACATACATGCCAAAAAAATCCTAAGTAAAATATAAATACATCAAATCCAAAAAATTGCATTAAAAGACTAAAACAACAAGAGCAGGAGAGCTTATTGGAAGATGGAGGTTTAATGTACTGCTTTGTGTGATTAGGTGAAGAAACTGCATTTGATCATCTTAATAGATGGTCTTAAATGTTTTTAATAAAACACTCTTAGTAAACCAGAAATAGAGGGATGTTTTCTTAATCCAATAAATTGTATCTGTCAAAAACTGATAACAGGGACTTCCCTGGTGGCACAGTGGTTAAGAATCCGCCTGCCAATGCAGGGACACGGGTTCGAGCCCTGGTCTGGGAAGGTCCCATACGCCACAGAGCAACTAAGCCCGTGCGCCACAACTACTGAGCCTGCGCTCTAGAGCCCGTGAGCCACAACTACTGAGCCCACGTGCCACAACTACTGAAGCCCGTGCACCTAGAGCCCATGCTCCGCAACAAGAGAAGCCACTGCAGTGAGAAGCCTGCATACCGCGAGGAAGAGTAGCCCCGGCTCGCCACAACCAGAGAAAGCCCGCACACAGCAACGAAGACCCAGTGCAGCCAAAAATAAATAAACAAAATAAACTAAAAAAAAAAAAAAAAGACTTCATGCTTCCACTGCAGGGGGCATGGGTTCAATCCCTGGTGGGGAAAGTTCTGCATGCCTTGCAGTGCGGCCAGGAAAAAAAAAAACTGATAGCAAATAATATTTAACAGCCAGCCATAGAAGCGTTACCAATAAATCAAGGAACAACATAAGGATTCTCACTATGAATGCTTTTGGTCACCATTATTCAAAAGTTCTAGTTAAGTATTTAATCTTAATAAATACATAGAATGTATATGAAGCAAAATACACAATTTTACTGAAAGACCAAAGAGAAGATGTAAATAAATGGAGAGATATACCATGTTACTTGATGAAAATCTCAGTATTTTTTAAGTGTCATTTCTCCCCCAAATTAATGTATGAGTTTAAGTCAATTACAATTAAAATCTCAGTGAAGCTTTTACAGAGCTGAGAAGACTATTGATATACTTAAGAACTCAAAGGAATAGTGTGTTGCTATTAAAAGAATGAAGTAAATCTATGTATTTGACATGGAAAGATGCCCCAGGTCATTTTGTTCCATTGAAAACAGTGCAGCTTTTAGTAGGAGAATAGTTTGTATAGTTTAATCCCACTTGACTGAATACACATAATCATATGGGGCCCAAAGTTTGGGGGGTTAAACACCAAAATGCTAGCCTTATATTATTTCTGTAGTGAGTAGGGGAGGGGAACAGGTGACATTCATTGTCTTTTTTCTGTTCTTCTCTAGTGTCATTTTTTTACAAGCATGCATTACTTTTACAATCAATTAAGCCAAGAAAGTGACTGCCATCTTGAAAAAGGAGAAGGGTAATGGGACTTCCCTGGTGGTCCAGTGGTTAAGACTCGACCCTCCCAATGCAGGGTGCCCGGGTTTGATCCCTGGTCAGGGAACTAGATCCCACATGCCACAACTTAGAGTTCGCATGCCGCAGCTAAAAAATCCCACATGCCGCAACAAAGATCCCACGTGCTGCAACTAAGACCCGGCGCAGCCAAATAAATAAGTAAATATTATTTAAAAAAAAAAAGGAAAAGGGTACCATAATCTTATCTCACGAGACCAGTCTCACACACAGACCACACACAGTTTACCATATAATAAAAACCCATGCTCACAATTTTTGAAAATGTTATGAAAATAAAAATTTTAGATTATAAATCTAGACACTGGAATCAAGTTCAGTGTTCTGCTTGCCTCTTGTTTTTAAAAACCTTTCCTGAATAAACATTCTGAAAGTTTCAAAGTTTAGCCCCTCTGCAGTCATCCCTTCTTTTTTTTAATTATTATTTTTTAAAATTTTATTTTATTTTAGAGTATAACTGATTTACAATGTCATCCCTTCTTGAATGGCCCCATTAAAACTAATGAAAGTAGAAGTCTGTGCTGGGGAAAATGAGGTGTGAATCGCTTCAGAAATTACACTTCTCCGTCCTCAGGATAGGAATCATTTTAGTTATTTAACATTTTTGCACTGGATGGGAGCAGAAAACTTGGAGGCATGCCCATCATTTTGACTACACTTACTTGTGTATCCATTCTGAAAACAAAGCTCTTAGCAACAAATTAAAAAGTGCTCACACAACCTGACACCGCCAGGGTCTCATGGCTGGTGGCAGAGCCATGGCTGAGAGACGGGGCTTTTTGACTCCCGGTACTTGGTACGGAATTAAATCAGAGTCGCTTGGGTAGCCCAGGCATGTGTATTTTTTAAACGTCCTCCAAGTGAGTCTAGTGTGGAACCAGGGCTGTGAACCACTGCCTTAGTAGGGTTAAGTGATCCCACAAGAACACAGAACCCAGTAGGGCACATGGGAAGTGTAGTTGAAAAGTTATGAAAGAGATGGCTTGATAGAAACAATGAAGTTTCCACGAGCTCCAAAAAATAGGTACTATCCTTACCTACACACAAAATCTAATTTTAGCTGCATTTGTCACCTTGTTATCTAACCTTGTTTTCTTGGTTAAGCAACGCAGTGCACTGGCAAGAACGGAAGTCAACCAAACACAGCCTGGGCTTTTGTCCTAGGAGCATGTGCACTGCGAGTGCCACGACTCACCCAGACTCCAGGGCTGCTTTGCAAAAATTAGAGGTTTGACGTGATGACCTCAGAGGTCCTAGACAGCTCTGAAATTCTCCCATAATTCCATTTCGAGTTGGCAGTAGTTTCAAATACTCCACTGGAGCAGCAATAAGGACTTGCAGATTATTATTACAGTGGCCAAAGTCCATTGCACCTTTCAGATTCCCTGCTGGAGACAACAAAAGCCTCACTATTAGGCTGCCTGCTTTCTCTTAGTGCCTCCCTGATAGAAACGTTTCTCCCTTTGTTTTAAAAAGGCTTAGGAAACAAAGTACGTCAAAGGATGTCATTAAGTGTTAGCCTTTGGGGACTTCCCTGGTGGAGCAGGGGTTAAGAATCCGCCTGCCAATTCAGGGGACACGGGTTCGAGCCCTGGTCAGGGAAGATCCCATATGCTGCGGAGCAACTAAGCCCGTGCGCCCTACTGAGCCTGCGCTCTAGAGCCTGCGAGCCACAACTACTGAAGCCGGCGCACCCTAGAGCCCGTGCTCTGCAACAAGAAAAGCCACTGCAATGAGAAGCCCATGCACTGCAAAGAAGAGTAGCCCTCACTTGCCGCAACTAAAGAGAGCCCGTGCACAGCAACAAAGACCCAACACAGCCAAAAATAAATAAATATATTTATTTATTTATTTTTTAAAAAAAGTGTTAGCCTTTGGGAAAAAGAAATTCAACTGCAGTGGAAATAAAACACCAGCATTAAAGCCAGGAGGCAAGAAGATGACCTTGCCTCCAGGTTCCGGCCATTAAGGGGCTGTACATTCAGAGCGTACTCAGTCCGTTGATGAGTGTGTTGATGGGAAAACCAGTCTTAAAAGGTAGAGCTTGGTGCAGCACCCTAAAAATTGAGAAATCATGACTCTTTTCGGTATAGAGGAAGTAGAATATGTATCCCAAAGCACAGGCTCCACTGCAAGGGGCCTCCCTCTGGCTTCCAGTAGGGCCTGGGCAGAGATCCACCAACTGGACTAGCTTAATCTGGAAAACAGTGCGGGTCCCCCCTCCCCGACCTGCGCTATCCCCAAAGTAGAGTGTTCCTATGACATTTTTCACAAGCCAAAATGGCGTTAAGTCAAAGAAGCAATTACCTTAGGACACATCTTGCTAACGGCTGTGCAAAGTAATTTGAAATAAAGCACAAATGCTCACGGACAGAGTTCAGAGCTGTAGCAGCGTGATGCTGAGACGCTGTGTCGTTCCCGGGGAAGGAGCTTGGTGGTGCCACTCTCGGGGTACCCACTGCCTCTGTAATGGCTCCCTGCAAAACAAACACTGCACGCTCTTTTCGCTTTCCACCTTTTTTCATAAAAGCAAAAATTCTCTTTGGATTTATTTTGGTTAGCGGAAACAAGTACCAATGCAAGTCTTTCGTAAAAGCAAAGTAGAATAAAGCAAACGTTCAAAAAGCAGGGGAAACTTGTAGTTAGGAGGTGACTTGGGTCTGGTTCCCTAGAAGCAGAGCCTGACATGGGGATTCTTTAAGTCATGAATCAAGAGAGTGCCCTCGGAAGAAACCTGTGAAGAAGTGAGGAAAGCAGGGTAGAATGAGGACAGCAAAGCAAAGATGTGGTTTTAGCTGCAGGCTGATCTGGAGCTTGAGTGACAATTGCCAGGCTGTGTCACGTGAGTCAGGGATGTCAGGCTTTTCACTCCTGCGTTGGCAGTGATTGGCTGTGGGTTGACACTCCCTGCAGGGATGGGAGTCAGGGGCCAGAAAACCTCTCAGGCTTTTCTGCCCCAAGGCAGCTCCCTCCAGCCAAGGCACTTCCCCAGAGAGGGATGCATCCAGTGAGCCATTGGCAGCCAACTTTCATGTAGCCAGGAGATGGGTGGGCCCCCCAGAAAACCCCCCCTCCAGAGAGTTCACTACAGGGGCTGAGGAGGGGCAGTGAGTGGCCCAGTAGCGTTTGTGACCAGATTGTTTTGTGACTGTGTTTCAGACTGCATGTCAGGTCCATGTCCTTTTGGAGAGGTTCATCTTCAGCCCTCAATGTCGGTGTTGCCCACCCTCAACAGAACCTTCATCTGGGATGTCAAAGCTAACAAGAACATCGGTCTAGAACTGCAGTTCTCCCTCCCTCGCCTGAGGCAGATCGGGCCGGGGGAGAGCTGCCCGGACGGAGTCACTCATAGCATCAGCAGCCGCGTTGACACCACGATGGTCAGGATCGGAACCTTCTGCAGCAACGGCACTGTGTCCCGGATCAAAATGCAAGAGGGAGTGAAAATGGCCTTGGCCCTCCCGTGGTTCCACAACAGAAACTTCTCCGGCTTCAGCATCACAAACCGGTCGTCTATAAAACGTGAGCTCGCCATGCCCTCCCCTCTGTTTGCTGAGGTTGAAACCTACAAAATCACCCTTGCTCTCCATCAGAAATGGTCAGATGTCAGCAATTGTGTGATTCCATCTGAATACCTTAAAGGAAGTCCCACTCTTCTGTAAGCATGTGGGCCAGTCCTGGTGTGAACCCACCCTCCTCTGTTAAACAAACCAGGTGGTGACTCTTTCTTTTGTCCTTTGTATGTGAGGCTTGTTTTCAAGAAATGAAATGGGACTGGCTCTACAGACCTTAATGACTCTGTTTCTCATGTCTTTTTCCTGTCTTCTGTCTCTTTCACCGTTTCTAGAATTGTATCGGTATGCCAGATACAATTGTATCTGTATGCCAGAGCTGGCCCACAGCAGCTCATGAGTGCCAATTGTTAAGTGTTCTGGAATTTTGTGAGCTGGTATTAAACAGAGCCATTACTAAAAATAAAATTATATAAACTTACAATTAAATAAATTAGTTTAGGAACAAAGGTAATAAGTACTCAAAACTCATCACTTCCTAATTAATATACCGCATTTTACTATTTATGCTTTGAAGTTAGGTATGCCCATTGGATCTGTATGGTGAAAATCCTGTGTGATGGTGAGAGGGCTGTCCATCTGCTTCCAGCTCCACGTTCATCCATCTCCTGTTGGTAGCCTGAAATCAGCTATAGTGGGAGTCTTTACACCAAGGAAGTGGGTAGACAGTACAAATTAAGGCTTTATTTTTTTCCCCTGCTGGGTTGATTATTATTTTTGGGGTTTTTTTTTTTTTTTTTGCGGTACACGGGCCTCTCACTGTTGTGGTCTCTCCCATTGCGGAGCACAGGCTCCGGACGCGCAGGCTCAGTGGCCATGGCTCACGGGCCCAGCTGCTCCGCGGCACGCGGGATCCCCCCGGACCGGGGCACGAACCCGCGTCCCCTGCATCGGCAGGCGGACTCTCAACCACTGCGCCACCATGGAAGCCCTGCTGGGTTGATTATTAAACATATACTCACACACCACTGATGTATCCTCATTCTCACTGTCTACCTTGAATTGAGTATAAACATGCCATATCCAGACCTAGTGCTCAGGACCTAAGACCCACCTTCACCTCTTCTCTAATCCCTGTCCCCCCACCCATGGATGACCAGGGCAGGGTCTAATCACCTCCTATTCTCTCGTTTGGGTTCCACCCCCAACAGGCCTGTGCATCATCGAATCTGTGTTTGAAGGTGAAGGCACAGCCACCCTGATGTCTGCCAACTACCCGGACGGCTTCCCTGAGGACGAGCTCATGACGTGGCAGTTCATCATCCCCGCGCACCTGCGGGCGAGCGTCTCCTTCCTCCACTTCAGTGTCTCCAACTGCGTGAAGAAGGAGGAGCGGGTTGAGTACTGCCTCCCAGGCTCCACCACCAACCCTGAGGTGTTCAAGCTGCAGGACAAGCAGCCTGGGAACATGGCCGGGAGCTTCAACCTCTCTCTGCAGGGCTGTGACCAAGATACCCAAAATCCAGGCATCCTCCGGCTGCAGTTTCAAGTATTGGTCCAACATCCACAAAATGAAAGCAGTAAGTAAGCCCCACTTTCCTTCCCCTCCCCACCCTCCAGTGCCTTCTTTCCTTCCTGGGTAGTCTGCTTGGGCTGAGGTTCCCTTCCTACTTCTTGTCTGAGGCTCTGGCATACTTGGACTCTGGACCCTGTAAGACTTTCAGGAAGTGCGTTGCTAGGCAGTGAGACCAGGTCACTGGTGAATGCCGGGCATACTGTTCCACTTCAGCACAGTAAGAAGCTAAGATGATCTTGCATTCAGAGTGATAAGTTGTTTTTAATGAAGACATTGGAAGGTTACCTTCTAGAGCTCATGTCTTGACTGACCCTACAGTGTGAATCAGGATGTCACCAGCACCGTGAGCCGTGATGATAACACTTTTATTGTCTGAGTGCCAAGCCCTGCCCTAAGCACACCACTCACATGGTCTCAGCTAATCCTTATTACAGCCTTGCCGGGGAGACAGGAATTACCTTCATTTATTGATGAGAAACCAGAAGTTTCAGAAAAGTTATGGAACTAGCCCAGTATCACACAGCTTGCCAGGAGCAGAGCAATCTCAGAACCCAGAGCCTGTGCTTCTGGACCACGCAGAACCCCAGGTTCTGTGGGCATGAGGTTGTGTATCATTCCACACACATTTACTGAGATGCCGTGAACTTAGAGAAGGGTCATCAGGGCCAGGACTACAGCAAGGCTATATGCCCAGGGCACAACACTGAAGGAGGCACCCGCTCTGAGGAGCTCCCTCTCACAGAGGCTCTCACCCTCAGGGTTGTGTCAGTTCAAGGTCAGCCCGCAAGAGTGAGCACCTCCTTAAAACTTACTCCCTGGGTGCCCTTGCCTCACGGAGAGGAGTGGCATGGATCCTGAGAAAAAGGTACAGGATGAGTTCAGAGTGGCTATTCCTGGGGCTCATCTATGAGCTGGAGTCTGTGAGTCGTGACAGGTGGTCTTGAACCAGGACATCTATGATGTGTGCTGAGGATGGGTTCTGCCCACTGGGTTGATTCTCATCCTTGTTTTTAATATTATTTACTTCCGGGAAGTAGACAGAACCAGGCAGAGAAATTGAGAATGTGAAATGGCATGGCTGATAAACACCTGAAAAGTGACCATGTGGGATCCACTTCCAGGGTTGCACCTCTGACACCGTCTTGGGAGTGCCCGCTCGGTACCCACTTGGAGCCCGGCTCCTCGGGAAGCCTCGGTTCCTTCATATATTGACCCAAGATTCCTTCTAATTCACAATAACCGTGTACAAGGCATAACTTTATATATACATGTGTGTATGTGCATGTGTGTCCGTTGACACATTTTGATGACTCTATGTCACAATTTTATCAGAATGTTGAAAACAGCCATGAAAGGATTCAGAAATGGAGTGGGTTTGAGTTTTAGAAGACACAGGGATTTGTTTATCATCTCAGTCACGGTGAAGTGCTGCTGATTAATTCTGTTTCCTGTAACATCAGCTGGGTTGATTTCTAAATATAATCAAATTGTTAAACATGCTATTACCAGCATCAAGAAGGATATGGCTTCAGTTTTGAGGTAAATAGTGGTTAACTGCACTTTAGATGTGTTTAGCACTGTCAAGGCTTTACATCAAGCATGGTTTACATTTTTCTAGGCAAGTGAGTGAACTTGGCCAGCAGAAGTATCTTTACTTAGGCGATGCTGGCGTCCCTGAGAGCTCTGATTTCTGAACATCTCCATCTTGATCCTCTGAATCCCAACGTGGACCCTAAGTTTCAAGAGATTGCCCAAGGCAGCCAGCCCTGTGCACTTACACGTTTTTCTGGTTCTGTAAATATGTGTGGACAGCTTGTTTTGCAGGCAGCATGGCCCAGTGGTTAAAGGCACTTACTCTGGAATTGGCCTGCGTGGATTTGAAATCCTGATTCCCCTACTTACTGTGTGAGCCTGGGCAAGTCACGTAACTCCTGTGTGACTCAGTTTATCTTCAAACAGAGATAATAGGACTATCCTCGTAGGGGTGTTGTGAGGAGCAATGAGGTGGCAGTGCCTGGCAGGTAGTAAGCACTCTTTAAATGTTATCTTGCAAGGCTCTAGGTCAAGGAAGGGATACAAAGTTGAAAAAGACACAGCACTGGTCCTTAGACGTTAGCCTGTAATCCAGAAGACAGATGAGACTTATAGGATGCAGGAGGTCACTTCCCAGAAGGAGTTTCTTCTTTTTATTTCCTTTTCATATCTTGTTGATTTTATTTTAATAATTGCAATCTGTGTACCCTATTGGTGTAACATTTGGTCTCTTTGTGGGTGGCCATTTCTCCACTGGCTCCTCTGGGGATGCAGCGGATAGTTGTAGGTGCCCAGGACTCTCCATACACTGTGCATCACTGGGATGGACGGAGTTCTCCAGGGTGGGGTCTCTTGGTTCTGCGTCAGCCGATTCTGTCTGTTATTTTCATTCACTCTCTTCATCAGCTGGTGGTAACAAATGCTGTTGGTCTGGTTTCTCTCTTGTACTTTCTTGCACAGATGATGGATGTTTCAGAGGAAATTTTGGCGGGCATCTCTACCCACTTGGCTCTCTTTCACACCTTGGCACTGTCTCTGCACTTGTATTGGCAGGGGTCATCCCCTCCGTCCTTTCCTGAGTGCTTGTGGTCGGCTGTTCCCTGCTTGTGGTTGGTTGTTCTGTGCTTGTAGTTGGTTGTTCCCCAACTGCGGTTGGTTGTTCTGTGCTAGGGGTAGTTGTTCCACGCTTGTGTTTGTTTTGTACTTATGGTTGGTTGGTCCATATCTGTGTTAAACTCCTATGGTTTGCCAGTAACTTCAGCCATGCTGAAGCCTCTCAGTGGTCTGCGCCAGGGTTCCTGATCTCCCTACGTATACCTTCTCCTAGGCAGTGAGAGCCACAGTCTTCAGCTTTGTTTGGTCATCAAGTCACTGCTCCAGCCAGTGGTAGCCCTGGGATGGCTTAGTCATCACAAAACACCCCTCCTAACACCCTGGAGGGTGGTGAGAGGAGGGAGGGGGATGCACAAGGAAATTTCTGTGGGTGATGAATATATTCACTATCTTGATTATGTTGATATATATACAGGTGTGTATATAGGTTCAAAGCTAGGCAAATTTACACCTTAGATATGTACAGATTATTGTAATTCAATTATTGCTCAGTAGAGCTGCTTAAAAATTATGTTCTCTGTAAGAAAACAAACAATTTCGGAAAGAAAAGAACAATTTTTGGTGAGGGAGAGTAGTTTATCACTGACATTGTTTAGAAATCCTAGAGCATAGTGGCAATAAAAACAAGCCTGGATTTACTCAGGTTTATTATTGTTTTAAAATTCTCTGTTCCCCTTTATTCCCTTACAGGGAATGAAATATCCCCACTGCCCTGACCTGGATAGGCCACTGCATGACTCCAAGTCACTTAGCAAGAAGGTGTCCTAATCTATGTGGGATTTGTGGCCTCCAAACACTGTTATGGAGGGTGGGGTTGGTGATTTTCTGTACGGCGAGTTTTTGTCCCTTCTGAGGGTCTTTAGTTTTTTACAGCATAAGGTAGGTTACAACACACACCACTAAGAGGTAGATGGCTGGGAGCAATTCATTTGTGTGCCTTTTTGGTGGGTGCCCTGCCACCCCATACACATCATGCCTCTCCTCTGGGCCCCCTCTCCCCAGCCCAAGCAGTAGTGCTGAGCCCTTTTTCCGCCTTGCACAGGAGACAAAGTGTTAAGGGGGAATTTGTCTCAGGTGCTCACTGCTCACCCAGTCCTTATTCCCAATGTCTGGCTGACTTTGGACATTGAAGGACCCAGTCTGGTCCTCCACCTCGAAGGACCCCACCTCCATTCCTTGTCACACACCTGCCTCTTCCTTTCTTTCCTCCCCCATCAGCAGAGAACTTGCAGAGACACGCACTCATCCCCTGGATGAAGGAGCCTTTCACAAACTGTCAATTTTGTTTTAACCCTCCCTGTTAAAGATTCAGTCTCTGTGGTTGGCTAGCTGGGCCATTGGAGACCAGAGGATAGTTCTGGAGTCTCTGGCTTTGCTCTGCAGTTACTGTCTCTACTAGTCATTACTTGGAGTGGTGGATTTCTCTTGGGTCTCTTGGTCCTGCTCTGGCTGATTTTGATTCATTTTCTTATTCAGACTGTGGCAAGAGACTAATATTGTTGGAGTCTTACTCTCGGGTTTTCTCAAACCCCCTTGAAAAGGTCTTTTTACCTTCATGGATTTCTTTTGCACCTGGAAAGGCAACAGGGTGAGCCCAGAGTGGCTTTGGTTTGGGGGAGGAGGATGGTGACTGAGTGGGAACGGAGGCTTCATGAGAAGAGGTGTGCATTGAGAAGGGGATTTGTACCCAGCAAGGACAAGTTCAGAGTGTCAGCCGGGGGAGTCTTTAGAGAAAAGCGGAGCATGAAGAAGGTGTTCTGACATTGCCACTGTCTCTGAACTTGGGTTGACAGGGGCTCTTCTTTCATTCCTTTCTTTAGTGCTGGGAGTGAGTCATTGTACATGTGTGTGCAGGTCCCCTTCGTCATAGCAGAGCCTCCCATTGCCTACCTAGGGAGACTGCCCATCTTCTATGTCAATGATCCCTGGACAGTGAGGCTCCACACCCTTCAGTTTTGCTAGGTCAGCAAGCACTATCCCCAGCCAGTGGTGTCTAAGGGTAGGCTTAGACTAAAGAAGGTGCCACTCTTGACACTTCCAGGGTGGGGCATGCTGGGAGGCCTTGAGATTGTGGCTGGAGAAAGGGACTGTTTCCTCAACACCCTCTAAAGACGTGTCCCAAACCGACCTGCCACCCCTCCTCGTCACCCCATGTTCAATCCCTGTGGTGCACGTGGCAGGGAAAAGGGGATTCCTCCAAACAATTTCCCACGGCCCCCCCCATTCAGTGGTTCATTCTGTTGTCTCCCCATCACTACCATGTCTCGTTTATCCATCTGAATGTCTGTGTCCCACTAAACTCCCAATCAGGCATCTTGTCTTATTCCTCTATTTTCCTACACTCAGCAGTTTCCAGCGCATTCCAGGCCCTCCATAAACACTGTCGCACTAATCTCAGGAGGCAGCCTCTTGTCCAGAGTGGCTTGAGAGCCAGATGCACTATCCAAAGGCACAACCCCTCAGAAGGGGCAATGTAGATGGGACACAGTGGGGGCACCAGGAGCCTAGCTGCTGGGGGAAGCAGACAAGGACAAGAGCATCAAAAACAGAGTGGAGGCAGAGCTGGGAGGGTTTCTCAAGCCAAAGAGGGTGGCTGTCACAGCAACCATGCAAAGTCAGAGCCTCAGCAAGGGCGGAAGCAGCTGTCGGAGGCACCCTGACCCCTCATCATCCACAGTAGGACCTGACTACAGTGGGCCCAGGCTGAAAAAACCCAAATTCTGAATGTGGGCAGCAGGCAGATGTTACCTTGTACCTGAATGTCTCTCCTCCCACCCTACTCTCTACTCTATACTTTGCTGACAATATCAACTTAGCTAAAACTAGACCCAGAGGACTCCTGCAGAGAATATATTTCCATGGCTTGAAAACAAGTGTCCTGTGTCTTAAGATGAGTAATGTACAAGCTGCCCTGGCTGATCTGGCCAGCTGTGACCAGATGTGTGAGCATGGATGGCTTACGTTGCCCAAAACGTGCAGTTCAGCAATGTCAGAGAGCCTGATTTACATTTGTCTCCACCCAACACATCTTTTTTTTCGGTGCTCCATAATGCACTCTCGTCTTTTTTTTGTTGTTTTTTTTTTTTGCGGTACGTGGGCCTCTCACTGTTGTGGCCTCTCCCATTGCGGAGCACAGGCTCCGGACGCACAGGCTCAGCAGCCATGGCTCATGGGCCCAGCCACTCTGCGGCATGTGGGATCTTCCCGGACCAGGGCACGAACCCGTGTCCCCTGCATCGGCAGGCAGACTCTCAACCACTGCGCCACCAGGGAAGCCCCTCTCATCTTTTTTGATGGTACAATACTACCATGCCATACCTGGCATTATTACCACTCCATTACCTGGAGATATAAAAAATAATTTTTGTCCTCTTGGAGTTTCATCTAATAGTCACCATGGAGAGGGAACTTCTCTGTTGTCCCACACAGCCTGTCTCTCATTTTCTGATATTATTTCTAAAAGGTTCAAATGGCCCTGCTGATAACAATCATATGAGTTAATAGTAGTCTACCTGTCTATGTTACTCCCTTTAGTGGGAGCAGACTGCTAGCCTGCTACCTTTTGCATTCTCTTCTAGCTTCTGGAAGATACGTTTACTTGCTCTGAAAATACCAGCAGACTGAGTGTATCTTCAAGCCCTGTAGGTTTCTGAGTTAACATGATTCAAATAAGGTAGATGGATGTGTTTCCAGAATGTTATACCAGATACTTCCAGTAACTGATCTGGGTAAATGCTGGTTGTGGAAACAGTTGCACTGCTTCTTTTTCGGCTTTTATAACCCCCCAGAAGCCACCTGGAGCCCTTAACTAAATGTTGGCATTGTTTTTGTTTTTTCTTGGGTAACTCCTGCTCTGTGAATCTTTATTTACTTATTTTTGGCTGTGTTGGGTCTTCGTTGCTGCATGCAGGCTTTCTCTAGTTGCGGCAAGTGGGGGCTACTCTTCATTGCAGTGCACGGGCTTCTCACTGCAGTGGCTTTTCTTGTTGCGGAGCATGGGCGCTAGGGTGTGCGGGCTTCAGTAGTTGTGGTGCATGAGCTCAGTAGTTGTGGCTCGTGGGCTTAGTTGCTCCGCGGCATGTGGGATCTTCCCAGACCAGGGATCAAACCCATGTCCCCTGCATTGGCAGGCGGATTCTTAACCACTGCGCCACCAGGGAAGCCCCTCTGTGAGTCTTTAATTTGTCCTGGAAGAGTTGACACATATTGTGGCCTCTGACTTATCCCCATGGATAAGTAAGAAATCTCAGGAGTTCCCTGGTGGCCTAGTGGTTAGGATTTGGCGCTTTCACGCCCTTGGCCTGGGTTCAGTCCCTGGTCAGGGAAGTAAGATCCTGCAAGCCTCGAGGTGTGGCCAAAATTTTTTTTCTTTCAAGAGAGAGACAAAGGGAATCTTAGGATGATGGTACAAGGGGACCCAAGACCATACCTGGGCCCCTTTAGATGAGAGCAGTTGAGAAGGCTCTGGAGAGACTTTTCAGAAAGATAACTTGATGATATACCTAATGTTCTCATAGGTATTGAAAGGAGATTTATACAAGTGGGGGAGAGTTTGGGTGTCAAATTACTGATAAGTACATAGAAACTAAGGAAATGATTTAAATGGCAATAACTAATTCTAGGGAAATAAAATCTTGTGCAAGAAAGAGAAACGGTAGCACGGAAATAACATGACTGTGTAAACACTGTGTTACTATTGTTTACATAGTCATGATAATGCCAACACAGAATAATGAGCTAACATAAAAATATGATGGTAGGGCTTCCCTGGTGGCGCAGTGGTTGAGAGTCCGCCTGCTGATGCAAGGGACACGGGTTCGTGCACTGGTCTGGGAAGATCCCACATGCCACAGAGCGGCTGGGCCTGTGAGCCATGGCCGCTGAGCCTGCGCATCCAGAGCCTGTGCTCCGCAACGGGAGAGGCCACAACAGTGAGAGGCCCGCATACCGCAAAAAAAAAAAAAAAAAAAAAAAAATGATGGTAAAGATTGGGAAGACGGGCGAATAGCAAGTGTGTGGTTTGGATGTTTGCTGGGCATGTGTACTGTGGGTGTGTGTATGTTGTATACGAGGTGTGGGGTGTGGGAAGGGGGATGTGTGTGTGGGTGAAGGAGAGGAAATCCTCATCTTCTTTTGTGGGAAACCAACAAATAATACCTGAAACAGGGCTTCCCTGGTGGCGCAGTGGTTAAGAAATCGAGCCAATGCAGGAGACACGGGTTCGAGCCCTGATGCGTGAAGATCCCACGTGCTGCGGAGCAACTGAGCCCATGCGCCACAACCACTGAGCCTGCGCTCTAGAGCCCACGAGCCACAACTACTGAGCCGGCATGCCTAGAGCCCGAGCTCCGCAACAAGAGAAGGCACTACAATGGGAAGCCCGCGCACCGCAACAAAGAGTAGCCCCCGCTCACCGCAACTAGAGAAAGCCCATGCGCAGCAATGATGACACAACGCAGCCAAAAATTAATTAATTAATTTAAAAAAAAACCTGAAACAAATATCTAGACGCAGCAATAGAAGCATGTTGTTGGGTGCTGTGGATGTAATTGTAAAGAGAACCTGCTAAAAGAGTTGAAAGTTGTTATTCTGGGGAGTGGTCACAGTGGGGAGGGAGTTTTGTTTTCATAACAAACCTTAGAAAACTATTTGATTCATTAAACCAGTGGTTCTCAGCCAGGAGCAATTTTGCCCCCCAAGGGATATGTGACAATGTCTGAAGACATTTCTGGTTGTTATAATGGAGGGCCATGGGGGTGCTACTGGCATCTAAGTGGGTGGAGGCCAGGGATGCTGCTAAACATCTTACAGTGCACAGGACAGCCGCACAACGAAGAATTACCCTGCCCCAAATGTCAATAGTGCCAAGCCAGAGAAACCCTGCTTTAAATTCTGTGCGTGCACTACTTTGATACCGTACAAATTAGGAAAGAGGGAGGGGGTAGGGAGCCTCCTGCAACCTGTGATTGGACCTCGATAAGGGTGAGTGGGGTTTCAGAAGCAAAAGGGCTTCTAACACAGCCAGGGTAGGGTTAGGGAGGGTTTCCCAGAGGTAACAATGAAGATAAATTTTAAAGGACAGTAAGATATGAGCTGAATGTGGGGCTAGGAGATTGAAAAGCTAACCATTTTCTAAATCAAATCATATTTAAGTTAACAACATTAACATATATACTCTAGCTCTGGGTATGTCATCTCTCTGATTAAAGCACTATTAGAACTTACAGTAAAATTTACATAGACATAAGCAATAAGAACTAAAGAAAGGAGTCAGCAAATATGACAACCATAAGACATTTCCCTAATTTTGCTCCTAATTTGACACTGAGCTCCCTGGCAGCCAGTTCAAAAGGAACAATTCTATTAAGTATATGGTTCCTGTTACCAGGAAGGAGGAAGCCTAGCAGACTCTCTTGGGAAACAGAGCTTTCCCAACTGGCACTGGACTTATTTACTCACTGGAGCTGCAGGCAGAGAGGCTAAGAGACCTGATAGACACATCAGCAACACCTGTGACTTGCAAAGGCGGCACCACCTTGCATAGGCATCTTCCTAACTTGATGGCTTCTGTCAAAGCAGAACGAATGAAATTAAAAAGCAATTCAGTAAAAAGTGATTTCCAGGGGTTCATAGTGTAGAGCCTTCTGGGGATGACATTATAAAGTGAAATGACTCTTACATAGTCTGGTAATCCATTCTAAATAGTTGAAAAAATATTCCTATTCTCTCACCTAACAATCAGTTCTAGGATTTTATCCTGAGGAAATAGATAAAAACTAAACATGCGCATGTGCTTATTAGAATCTTTTACTTCTAGTGGCGCAATAATAGAAGTGACCTAAAAAAACAATAATTGGGCAGTTTTTCCAAATTACATAAGAAATACATACATATTTTCTAACTAAAAATTCAAACATCACAGACAAAGCTAAAATCCCCCCTGACCATCTGTATTGTCCCTACTTCCAGGCCCCCCTCCTAGGGTAACCACAATTATGGGTTTGTTATATTTCTCTCCAAATCTTTTTTCTCTTCATTTAAATATTAGGTACATACATACATAAGTATGTACATGTAGAAATAGCTATTTCATTTTACATAGAGACTTTACAATCAAATGGTGTCATAGTCTAAATATGGTTCTACAACTTGCTGTTTTACCTAATACTATATCTTGGAGGTTCTTATATCAATATATTTAGATCTCCCTCATTCTTTTTAACTGCTGCATAATATTCCACTGGTGAAAGTTTCATGATCTGTTTAACTATTCCAGTATTACTCCAGTCACTGTCACAGCACTGATGTACACATGAGGGCATATATACCCATGTCACACTGCTGGGTTATAGGGGTGTAGGGTTTTTATTTTTGTTTTGCGGTATGCGGGCCTCTCACTGTTGTGGCCTCTCCCGTTGTGGAGCACAGGCTCCGGACGCGCAGGCTCAGCAGCCATGGCTCACGGGCCCAGCCGCTCCGCGGCACAGGGGATCCTCCCAGACCGGAGCACGAACCCATGTCCCCTGCATCGGCAGGCAGACTCTCAACCACTGTGCCACCAGGGAAGCCCTGGGTTTTTATTTTTATACTATACATTTTCTTTTAATTTGCTTTTCTCTAATTATACATAGTATTACAAATGATATTAACAACACTTCATATTTTGGCTATTTGGACATTTATATTTCCTTTACTGTGAACTTCTCCATCATTCTATGTAGAAAATATTTTCTCCCAGTGTGTCCCTTGTCCTTTAAACATGATTTATGGTACCTAAGTCAGAAAGATATTTTAATCTTTATTTATTTATTTTTTTGCTTTTATAATTTGTGTTTATTCCACATTTATAAAGATATTCTCTTTGTTTTTATTTTGGTGACTGCTTTGAAGTACTAGTGTAATTTTTTTCTTTTACTAATGGGAGAGACCGTTCTCCTGGCCCAGCCTATGGAGTACTTCATCTTTTTGTCACTTATTTGAAATGTAGCATTTATTAGAGATTAAATTATAATATCTATGGTTCCATCCTGTCTATGAATCTTGTATCCCTGCACTAATACCAGCTATATTGTTAATTACTCTTCATAGAGGGAGAATATTTAAATAGGTGATGCTAAATCTCAGATGACTAAGATTAATGAATATTTTAAAAGCTTAATGAATATGAAAGCTATATGGTAAAATAAGTGTATCTGTATAAAATAATAAAGTAAAATCTGTGTATAAAATTTTATATACACCATACTGTTAAATAGGCGAAAATATGCATGCATACGTACAAGGACTAAAATGAGTTTGAAGAAATGAAAGCAGTTACATAAGGATGGTCAAAATGCAGTCTACTGACTTTCTTTTTAAATTTTGTTTCAAGCTATCGTAATGTTTTCTTAATAATAAAAAAATTTCCCAATGTTCCCCAGCCATGAGAGACTTTGTGCTCGTTTCTGCCGTCTCACGGGGCTCATCCTGATCCATTCTTCATGCCTGTTTTCTATTTGTGGTTCCAGATAAAACCTACGTGGTTGACTTGAGTAACGAGCGAGCCATGTCGCTGACCATTGAGCAACGGCCCAGAAAACTGAGCCGCAAATTTGTCCCCGGCTGCTTCATGTGTCTGGACTCTCGGATCTGCAGCACCAACCTCACCCTGACAGCTGGCTCCAAACACAAGGTCTCCTTCCTTTGTGATGATCTGACACGCCTGTGGATCAACGCCGAGAAAACCATAAGTACGCCCCCACCCCTTCAGTGTGCTCCTCCCGGGCTGTGGGAGTTCTCCCCTCCCTGCCCTGTCTTAGTGGGGTCCACTGGGTGGTTTGTAAATAGTATGATCAGAAATGCCCCCAGCAGTGAGGGTGGGCAAGGGCAACCAAGAAGCACAGAGCAAGGTGGAGACACACCCCCTTTGAGACCAGCAGCCTCCGTGGGAACATGCATCTTTCAGAAGCAAGTGGCATCCCCCGTGTCCATGCTCACGTCTCCTCTGTCCAGCCTCCAGTCTCCCTCCTGTGAAATCCTCACAGCCTTCCCCAACCTCCCCCATGCGCATGCCC
Source organism: Mesoplodon bidens (assembly GCF_964165515.1). Classification (NCBI taxonomy): domain Eukaryota; kingdom Metazoa; phylum Chordata; class Mammalia; order Artiodactyla; family Ziphiidae; genus Mesoplodon; species Mesoplodon bidens. The sequence continues at coordinate 42,670,709 of NC_138172.1, forward strand.
CCTGCTTCCACGCTCACTGCTCACTTGTCTTCTGTTGTATGAGACCAAGTCTTGAGCTCAAAAACTTTGGCTTCTTCCATTTTTTATCCCTTTAGCTACTAGCCGTGCCTGACATGTGCTAGTCACATAGAAATGTTTAATCAGTGGAGAGCAGCAAAACCAATAGTCACCTCCTTGCTGGGCCACCATCGTCTCTGACGTGGATGCTCTTAGGGTCTCCACTGAGGCAGTAGCTGAAGCTGCGAGAGGCAAAGCAGCCAGCCCGAGGCCACCCCGTTAGGAAGCGGCAGAGCTGAAACGCCAGCTGAGATCTCCCCAACTCTGCTCCCAGCTCTAACCACTAGGCGAACTGCCTCCCCACAGGCAGGGACATTGGGCAGCAGGGCTGGGTGAAGGGAAAAACCTGTACCCTGCCCACGTGGCACTTAGCATCTAAGACACAGGTTGTCTTAGTTGAGAACTTGAGCAAACAAGAAGAGAAAATTTCAACCCTGAATACTCCCCAGAAGTTGTTCTGCCAGTTTAGTGGAGAGTAAGAATGCAAGAGCAGGAGGGAAGCTAGGAAAGGGGCGTCAAGGAGGCAGGAGCGCAGGACAGAGCAGGAGAGGAGAGACCAAAGGGAAAAGCGAGAAATCCTCGGGCTGACTTGAGAGCTGGAGAGGATGCACTTCCAGTTTCCTCCCAGCCTGGGTACCACGAGCACCTCTTTTGTAGGCTGCCTGGACCACCGGTACTGCCACAGGAAGTCCCACTCGCTCCAGGTGCCGTGGTACATCCTCCAGCTGCCTGTGCAGCTGCACGACTTCTCCTGGAAGCTGCTGGTGCCCAAAGACAGCATCAGCCTGGCCCTGGTGCCTGCCCAGAAGCTGCAGCAGCACACTCACGAGAGGGTTTGCAACACCAGCTTCAGCTACCTCGTGGCCAGTGCCGTTCCCGGCCAGGACCTTAACTTCGGCTCCTTCTGCTCTGGAGGCTCCATCGAGCAGATTCAGGTGAAGCAGAACGTCTCGGTGACCCTCCGCACCTTTGCCCCCAACTTCCAGCAAGAGGCCTCCAGGCAGAGCCTGACCGTGTCCTTTATCCCCCACTTCAAAGGTAAGGTGGTCTTTCACTCTCTCCCCATCTCGATGCCCTCTTAGCCTTTCTTATTGGGACACTTATCTTATTTTGGTTTTCTGATTGTCTTAATTGTCAATCTGAAGAGAAGGGATAGCTGAGTGGGCTGTTCCTCATACAAGATGATGAGTCCTAATCCTGACTTTACCATTAACCTAGTGTGGAAAATTCCAGGAGTTAGAAATAAGACTCTCTGACAGTGGGAGGTGATGGTTGGTAGGGAACAGAACAAATAATCAGGTTCGAGGCTTTTTTGGAAGCAGGCAGGGCATAAATGAGAACTAACCAAATATTCCAAGTCCTGGATTCTTGAAGTGGTAACATACAAATCCTTATGCAGATATCTTTATAATTCTGCTTTGACAATTCAGAACTCAGTTTGGAGGTCACAGAGGAAGGAATACTGGGAGAGAGATGAATCTCTAGAGCGTTCTCCTGCATGGGGGAGCAGACCCCTCCTGGGAGCCTAGTGTATGATCTTCTCAGGCAGCAAGTGAGGTTTAAATCAGTCACAATGGTGAACTCTACATTGTTGATTTTAAAATTCACAGTCACCACTACAAGTTGCTAAGTTCATTTTTAAATTGACCAAGACCTTAATTCAAGGTTTACTCTGTAATTTTGTTCTCAGAGGCATGAGTGGGAGGGAAATGAATCTGGCCGTAAGATTAAGGTCAGTCCAGGTTGCCTGGTATCTCCAAGGTTACCAGAGAAGCTCCTTCTGGGGAGTCTTTGAAAATAAGACACACCATCCTCAGTGTGGAGTGTTGGGGTTTTATCTCACCTGAAGATAAGGAGTGGATTAACTGACATGTCAGAGACCCTTTCAACTTTGCAACTCTAGAATTCTTCCCAGAATCTGAAGTTCTCTAAATCTCCAAAATAGAAATCAGTTTACACCAGTCCCACCATGGAGCAGGGCATTAGATAGATGTTAGCTCCATTGAGGCATTTCTGAAAGGAAGCTGAGACAACCACCAGTTTGGCAAACTGGCCTGTTTTGTGTTTGTTTGTTTGGTTGGTTGTTTGGTTGGTTTTTTTTTTTTTTTTTTAAGGAAGATGTTGTTGATAGGAGTTTATTAATTAATTTATTTATTTTTGCTGTGTTGGGTCTTCGTTTCTGTGCGAGGGCTTTCTCTAGTTGTGGCAAGTGGGGGCCACTCTTCATCGTGATGCGCAGGCCTCTCACTATTGTGGCCTCTCCTGTTACAGGAGCACAGGCTCCAGACACGCAGGCTCAGTAGTTGTGGCTCACGGGCCTAGTTGCTCTGCGGCATGTGGGATCCTCCCAGACCAGGGCTCGAACCCGTGTCCCCTGCACTAGCAGGCAGACTCCCAACCACTGCGCCACCAGGGAAGCCCGTTTGGTTGGTTTTTTCAAAAGGCCCGAGAACCTAATCTGAGACTCTATTCCTTTGCTGACCAATATGGTAGCCACTGGCCACATGTGGCAATTTAAATTTAAATTAATAGTAAACAAAATTAAAAATTCAGTTCTTCAGTCACACCAAGCACATTCCAAGTCTTCAACAGACACATGCGGCTGTGGCTACTCTCTTAGCCGTTGCAGATCCAGAGCCTCTCCATCATGGCAGGAAGCTCTGTAGTCTGGACAGTGTAGCATCATCTCCTCCACCCTCCTATTCTCTCCATCTTGATTGAGTAAAACAACATCTGAGTGGATTCTCTTCCTTTTCCTGCAGAGGAAGGTGTTTTCACAGTGACCCTGGACACGAAAAACAAGGTCTACCTGAGGACCCCTAACTGGGACAGGGGCCTACCATCCCTCACCTCCGTGTCCTGGAACATCAGCGTGCCCCAAGACCAGGTGGCCTGCCTGACCTTCCTCAAAGAGCGGACGGGCGTGGTCTGCCAGACAGGGCGTGCGTTCATGATCATCCAGGAGCAGCGGCCCCACGCCGAGGAGGTCTTCAGCCTGGAGGAGGAGGTGCTGCCCAAGCCAAGCTTCCACCATCACAGCTTCTGGGTCAACATCTCCAACTGCAGCCCCATGAGCAGGAAGCAGCTGGACCTGCTTTTCTGGGTCTCGCTTACCCCAAGGACCATAGGTAAGGTCTTTCGGGGGTGGTGGTGGATAGCAGTTGGTAGCTGAGGGATCAGGAGCAAGACTGGAAGGCAAGTCAGAAAGCATGGATTTGAGTCCTGGCTGTCCATGTGTCAGTCAGCTATTGTGTCAATAATACTGTATAACAAACCACCCCAGAACTCAGTGGCTTAAAAACAGCCATTTGTTATTGCTCACATGTTGGCTGGGCAGTTCTGAGCTGGGCTTGTCAGGGTTCATTCACTCAAGCACCTGTGGGCGGCTGCAGGTTGGTTAGAGGACTTTGTCAGTCTTGACCGGGCACTCTCACATGTCTGGGGCCCAGCCAAGATCAGCCGTGATAACTGGGATTCCTTGGCTCTCCTCAGCATGGTCTCTTATCCTCCTGGGGCCTGTTCTCATGGCAGAGGCAGAGAGATCCAAGGGAGGCTGGGTTAAGCATGCAAGGTCTCCTGACGCTTAAGTTAGGAACTCATGCCCTGTCTCTTTGACAGCATTGGTTTGGTCAGCCCAGATTCAAGGGGTGGACAGGTAGACTCCATCTCTTGATGGGAGGAGCTGCAGGATCACACAGTAAATAAAGGATATGGGTCAGGGCAGGGGAAGAATTAGGGCATTTTGGTAGTCAATCTACTGTTAACCTCTTTCTGACATAGGGGAAGTCTCTTTACTCCTCTTATCTTCCTCTGCAGAGAATAGATGATTGTAACTACCCCATAAAATTATCACTGGGGATTCAGTGTTGGTGATTAAACTGTGAGGACCTGGAAAGTGTGACACATATACACGATGCTGGCATTTTTTATTTAGTCCAGTGAAACATTAGAATCCTTGAATGCCCTCAGTTTTGGGCCTCAGAGCCATGGTGAGGATTTTGCCTTTATGCCCAAAGTGGTAGTATCCACTGAAGAGTTTCAGGCAATCTGTGGTGGGGCCATGTTAGCCCTTGATTCCAAGGTAGTCACAGAGCACCACAGAGTGTTGGAACCATGGAGGTTTTTTTCCCCAGCTCCTTCCCTTTTGGGTGGGCAGATAGACTGTGTGTCCACCCAAGGCCACACAGGTGGTTAGCAACAAGAGAATCGACGGGGACCAGAAGCCACAAGTGAAAAGCTCACCCACACTCTCAGATTAGCTCCTGAGTTTTCTTCCTCTCTGACATTCATTTTCTGTCGTTTATTTCTAGTCCTATTTTCTCACAGTCTCACCTTTTGTTTTCTTATTGAACAAGCCAGAAATTCTAAATCCTGGTTTGGTGCAGGGCTCTCTGTCTGATTTATTTTCTTTTTCCTTTGTACAACTGTAGAAGGACAGCACACATGAAACAACCCTCTCCTTAACTCCTTCACCTCTGACTTTTGACTCCCTGCTTTCTTCTACACCCCCTGCTCTTCTCTCCTCCAACATGGGCTGTGGCGATCAGGGGAGCACAGCTGGCATAGGCCAGGAATACCCTTTGGAGTAGATCTGGTAGGTCCCCCAGTTTGTTTTAGTTATCTTTCACTGCATAACAAACTATTCCAAGATTTAGTGGCTTAGACAATAACCATTTTTTTTTGCTCACAATTCCATGAGTCAGGAATTTGGATGGGGCACAGCAGGTGGCTCATCTCTGCTCTAAGATATCGGGGGCCTCAGCCAGATGCCTTGAATAGCTAGAGGGGGGCTGGGATGGTTCATCTTTGCTCACTTTCAAGGCTGGGAGCCTTGGTTTGTCTTCCTCATGGAGTCTCCACATGGCTACTTGGGCTTCCTCACAGCATGGTCTCAGCATAGTCAGGCTTCTTACATGGTGGCTGGCTTTTCCTCAGGAAGCGCAGGAAGCTGCCATGTTTCTAAAAGGTTAGGTCCACACCAGCACAGCCCATATTCAAGAGGAAAGGCAACAGATTCCCCTTAAAGTGAGGAGCAGCATGTGCGTACGGGGAGGGAAGGAATGGATGGTAGCCATCTTTGAAGACTGTCTACTGGAGTTCATCACCAGCCTGACATCAAGTGTCTCCCCATCTCCCTCCCTTGTGTCTCTGCTCACAGACCTGACTGTCATCATCCTCGCGGTGGTGGGAGGTGGCACCTTACTGCTGTTTGCCCTCGGACTCATCGTTTGCTTTGTGAAAAAGAAGTAGGTGGAATTTCTCAAACTGTCTTCACCTGAGCTGACATCTCCTTACATCACAGAGACCAGAGCTGTCATTAATTATTGACTTTTTTCCTTGCTTTCCATTTTCCCCCGCAAAGATCAATGTTAAATAATATTGCCGGGGCGGGGTGGGGGGACGGGTACTTCCCTGGCGGTCCAGTGGTTAAGACTCCCTGCTTCCAGTGCAGGGGGCGCCGGTTCAATCCCTGGTCAGGGAACTAAGGTCCCACGTGCTATGCAGTGCAGCCAAAAAAATAAATATTGCAGGGGGTGAATTCCCTGGCAGTCCAGCAATTAGGACTCCAACCTTTCACTGCCGAGGGTGCAGGTTGGATCCCTGTTTGGGGAACGAAGATCCTGCAAGCCGCCTGGCGTGGCCCCCCCCCCAAAAAAAAGAGAGAGAGAAGTGGAAAATAAATAATATTGCTGGATGTGAATTATGCTTGGAGGGGGAAAAAATCCCCTACCTAGTAGGAAAAAAAAATACACATGCGGTGACATTTTAGCCTGCAGTTTTACACAGCTGCCTCAGCGTAAGTTCCCTGTGAATCATTTACTGTCTGCTCATTAGACTGTGGTCCTCACAGGGGTGATCTTGGCAGGAAAACGCTCACGTAGACCCTGCCAGACCAGGCCTGTGAACCCGCTCCCCCTGTCACCTTGAGGAAAACACACTCATGCTGCCCAGCTTGTTCTCCTCCAGTTTCTTAAACAAACTGTCTGTTTTATGCTCGTTTATTGGCCTCCAGACAAGCACCAAAAAGCCAGCCCTGTGGGCAAGAGGAAGGAAGACCCAGTTAACTGACTCAGTCTCACCTTCCACCCCCTCAGGATAACAACTTCTGTTTTATGAGAGGAAAGTGTTGACCTTTTTAGACAGAGTACATGCTGCTGCCAGATTTCATCAGTTCTGCTCGTATTTCTAATTAAAGCCATGGGGGCGGGGAGGATCTATTTCCCTTAGCAAAAAACTAAAAAAAAATTTTTTTTATTAACTGGGGCCATGAGCAAACAATTGAAATTGCTGATCAGAAATGTATCTGCTGATGAGGATGGGTTGGCAGGTTCAGGGGGAGGCGTCTTCTCTGTGAAATGGGATTGCACACATCTCGCATGAGGGAAAAGGACTTCTTTTAAAGAAACATCATTGTATCATTCCTCTCAGGAAACTTTCCTGTCTGGAGTGCACAGTATATTCCACTCAGATGGGAAAGCATGGCATTAACACTGGGCTCCAGCTTGCTCATCAGGAGGGAATTGGACGAGGGGAGGGGCCAGCACTTGCCTCCATCCCTAAAGTGCCCCAGTCCCGGCCTGGGAATTACCAGCCCCTGCCTTGCTGTGGGGGAGGCCACTGGCTGGCAGGTTGGCATAAGGCTTGTCTGTCCCCAAGTTGGGTTGGGAGGGAGGACGGGTTCCTGCTGTGAGAAGGAGGGCAGACAGTGCCGTTGAACTTGGTCATTAAGCATGTATTTCCTGAGGGTCTCCTGGGCCCTAGGAACCAGGAGAGGTGCTGGGGATACACAAGACACAGTCTTTTCTCCTGCCGTCTATGGGGGCAGAGGGACTAAAGAAGCAGGCAAATAAGGAGGCGGCGTCAGGACAGTGTGAGAAGAGCTTGGTGGGGACAAGCAAGGCTCTGTAGGAGCACGTGGGTGGAGCATTGCTACAAGGCTTCAGGCTGGAGGCCTTGCAGCCTGTCATCCTGGCCAGGGAACCCAGTGTTACAAGCTACATGTACTAGATTTATTTTTATCTCAGGAAAGTACAGGTTCACAGTTAGTGAACCGCCAGACATGCATTATGTGGTCCATTATGCTAATTGAGCTACTGTCCTCCATTTGAATCTCTGGTCGGCTAAAAAGTCAGCATCCCCTGCTTTTCACTGGTGGAGATGGAGGGCGAGGCTTTGTTTTCCGAGGCAGGGAGTGCAAATGCCCATCCATGTCCAATACCAAAGAACATTACAAACCAAGCATTAATGGTGTTAGGGAGGAACCCGGGCACCCCAGCCTGACTTTTGTCTTCTTTGTAGCTCTTTCCTCTTTTGGAGGTTACTGCTGAAGGGACTGGATCCCTCTACTGATGCTGAGTCCTACTGTCCCCAACTCCAGCTAAAAACTAAGATACAACCTTCCATCCTGAGTGTAGTATGCTATCATTTAGAAGCTAGATGGTTGTAGTTTGTACTCATGCAAAAGTGAGATGAAGCATTAGCTACAGGAAAGAACTCAGAGAGTCATAGAAGGTTGGCCTAGGCACACCCGTGCTTGATGTGGTTGATTTGGGACACCACCTGTCTCTGCTAGGAAAGAGAGGTTGTCAGATGTCTCTACCTTTGGATACCACGCAGGTATCAAAGCAAACTCAGGCACAGAGGGTGTTAACAGTGCCCTCTCTAAACCACTCTCTGCTCCTGTTTCCACCTTAAAAATTGGAGACAGAAGCTGGTCCCTTTCTAAATGTTCACTGAGGACAGCAGTTTCAGTTTCAAACGCTAAGCTATTTGAGGGACTTGGGGGAGACCCGGTCAGAACCCTGAATGATCTTCATTCCAGTAGGGATGTACAGTTGGTGAGCCTCTGACTTCTGTCTTGTTCCCTTCCTCAGTAGGAAAAAGAAGATCAACAAGGGCCCAGCTGTAGGTATCTACAATGGTAACGTCAATACCCAGATGCCGATGCAGCCAAGAAAGTTTCAGAAAAGACAGAAGGACAATGACTCCCACGTGTATGCCGTCATCGATGACACCATGGTGTATGGGCATCTGCTGCAGGATTCCAAAGGGTCCTTCCTCCAGCCAGAGGTGGACACCTACCCGCCCTTCCAGGGCCCCACAGGGAACTGCCCTCCCTCCCCACCCCCCATATGCTCCAGGGCTCCAACTGCAAAGTTGACCAAAGATGAGCCATCCTCTGGCTTCCTTTCTGAGTCTGAGAGCAAACTGTACACCTCCCACCCCAAAGACAGGAATATAAGCAATAGGAACACAGACCCTCCCTTGCTAGAAACCTACGAGACCATGGAGCCTGGGGAATAACTTGGACCCACCCCAAAGACTTCACATAAATCAGGGCACTGAGATGCCCTTTAGGGTTCCCACCCAGAAATCCTGAAGAAGAGGAATTCTGTGGAAGGATAGCAGGAGGTTTTTCTGGATGCCACCAACTTCTGATTTCCAAGTGGACTCATTCCAGTGCTGAGACATTGAAAATGATGAATTGTGATCTGGATACTGTCATCACAGTGAATGTCCTTCTAAACTCAGGTTGGGTTGTAACCAGTCCATAATGAGAGGTGAGAGGCTGAATCACGCAGGACAGGGATGCAATGAGCCCTAGATTTGGATTTGGATTTGGATTTAGACTTCTTCAAGTTGACAGTGCCAACCCCTAGGAGCCCACGGAGGCCTCTGCTCTCACTGGGGCCCCCTGGGTAGAAATGTCAGTGTGCTTTATTATTATTATTATTATTTATTTGGTGGTCCTGTGTATTTAAGAAGTCAAATGTATAGCCATGCAGCTCTTTTCACCTGACCTAGTGACAGCTCATGCTAACTGGTTAGATGGCTGGGTTTTGACTTCTGCTGACCACTAGATAAACATGTGCTTGTTCCCTGGGAGGTGGGAATAATTTGCAGTCTGTCCAGCCAGAAAAGGGTGTGTGTGCTTGAGGGTACTGACGCACATCTGCTTTGATAAGAGACTTGCTGGTTCTCTCACTCTGCGTGTGGTTATCCTACCACAGAAATCCATCTTGAGTCCCATTGTCCTTTGACCTAGGAGTAAGAGAAATTTCCTGGAATTGCCATGTGTGGCTCTCCCAGCTGCAGCAATACTTTAGCATCTAAATAGAAATTTAGAGAGTATTTTCATCCTCTAAAAACATTGAAGGATACACCAAAGGATGGCCACCTGTATTAGTTTCCTAATGCTACTGCAACAAATTACTGCAAGCATGGTGGCTTAAAAGAACGCAAATTTCCTACCTTAGGGTTCTGGAGGTCAGAAGCGCAAAATGGGTTTCACTGAGCGAAAATCCATGTGTCAGCAGAGCTGTGCTCCTTCTGGAGGCTCTAGGGGAGAATCCGTCTCCTTGCCTTTTCTAGTTTGTAGAGGCTGCTCACATTCTTTGCCTCTGATGGTGGCAATGTGACACTCCTGCTTCCCTCTTTTACTGACAAGGGCCTTTCACTTATAAAGCCCGGCCGGATAATCCAGAATTATCTCCCCATCTCAAGATCTTTAATTACACTGAAAAGTCCCTTCTGCCCTGTAAGGTAACATATACATAGATGCTGGGGATTAGGACATGGACCATTATTCTGCCTACCACACCTTTCCTGCCCCTGCAGGAGAGACTGCAGAATGATCCAGCCTACAGGTGTGTTTTGTTTAGCCTGTGCATCTTTTTAAAGAGTTAGTCACCAACATTTAAAATTATAAAATGTTTACATAAAAATCCGGATCGGAAGGTCTGGCCATGCTGGGGCTCACATTCTCACCGAGCAACAACCAGCTGGAGTTGAAACGCAGCTCATCTTTAGATGGGGCATCTGGTTCACCAGTTCACCGCAGGGCCCACCAACCCTGTCACCTCACACACTGAGGCTGAGGGTCTGCTGCTATTGGTCAACACCCTGCAGAGTTGCTTCTCTCATAATGAAATGGAAAGTTCAAGACTCATATCTCATATGAAATAAGAAGACAATTCTTGAGGCTGATGGGTGCTTCAGGAAAGTTTCTTTTACACACAGCCCACATCCTTCATTTATACTAATTACCAGTGCAGCTCCTATGGGCATTTGCCTTTGTGGCCCCTGTTCTCATCCGGAAGGAGAAGGATTGTGTTATGGCTTGTCAGTACAGTCCCAGGTCGATACTTCTGTGGCAAAACCTCCTTTAAAAAGTAGATGCAGGGCTTCCCTGGTGGCGCAGTGGTTAAAGAATCTGCCTGCCAATGCAGGGGACATGGGTTCAAGCCCTGGTCCAGGAGGATCCCACATGCCACAGAGCAACTAAGCCCGAGTGCCACAACTACTGAGCCTGCACTCTAGAGCCCACGAGCCACAACTACTGAACCCACATGCCACAACTACTGAAGCCTACACGCCCTAGAGCCCGTGCTCCACAACAAGAGAAGCCACTGCAATGAGACACCCGCGCACCATAACAAAGAGTAACCCCCGCTTGCTGTAACTAGAGAAAGCCTGCACGCAGCAACAAAGACCCAATGCAGCCAAAAATAACTAAATTAAAAAATAATAATAAAAGGAATTAACATCAAAAAAAGAAAAAGAAAAGTAGATGCAGGTCGTCGTGTTCAGTGACTTCACCTTGGAAATACACTGCCCAGACTTGTCCACCTGCTACTTTGCCTCCATGAAAAGGAGTTTTGCAATCTCCTAAATGGTGTGTGTTCCAGGGTTTTTTTTAACTCTTTCCAGGAGGAAGAGTATGTTGGGGGTTTTTAAATTATGCCTTCGGTGCTGTCAGTGACACCTTTACTTCTGAAAGGCTGGCTCTGCCCAGGGACCCTCAGCCTCTTGACCTGAGATGCTGGCGAACACCCTCCAGGAAGGGCCAGAGGAGGGCTGTGCCTTCCTTCCCTCTGCTGAAATTGTATCAATATTTAAAATCATCGTTGGGGCCCTGGCCCCCCATTCTCTGCCTTCTCTGACCTCCTGGCCGCTTCTGACAGTCACTCAGTCAGTGCTCTGAATCCCACCCTCAAAGCATGGCTGTCATCACACGTCACCTTTACTCACAGGGGCACCACGTGGCCATTTTCTTTTAACTGAGAGCTCAAAACTCCAGGCCAAGTTGCTGTCTTCCTGAGACCTCAGGTGGATTTAATGTTTTCCAAAGACATGCCTCCTTGAAGGGGCCAGCCCGACATACCCCTGGCTCTTTTCTTTAAAGCCCAGGCCCCACTTCTGTAAAATATTTCAGGGTCACTGAAAACCAAACACATTTGTTGAAGCCTAGCTTGTGCCAGCACAGTATCCTCCACGCTGGGTCTGCTGATGCGGGGCTGCCCTCACGCCCACCCTCTGTACCTGTGACAAAGCCTGACTCAGACACGACTGGTTAATGCTGCAGTCATTTTGCACGGGAGGGGTATGTCTCAAGGAAGAGTCAAGGGAGAAAAGCATAAGTCCATGGAACATAACCTGGGTCAAGGTTGGACTGATTTGTGTGGATCTGCAATGCTTAACTCGAAATAATTTATTTGTTGTATATACTTTTGAGGCAGCATTTTATTCATTTCCTACACTTTTTTAAATAAACAGATATACAGAAAAAAAGGCATCAAGTTGTTTAAATGCTTTGGCGAGTTGTCCCCTGGTTCAGCTGAGGCCCTCATTTCCCAGGTTCAACATGGGCTCAGCAGATTCCATCTTCTCTATGTGTTTATGGTCCAGCAAGCTGGACTCTGGGCTGCCGATGAGTGACTGAGAGGCGAGAGTTTGTTCTGTTCTTGTTGAGGCAACCTGAGCCCCCTCTGTGTGACCCTCCCAATACCTAACCCCCACAGAGGCCACCCTTGCCGCTGCTCTACACCCAGTGTAGGTCACCAGCCTCCAGAACAGAGCAAAGGGAAGGCAGTGGGAGAGGGAAGCTCCAAGCGGGACCCCACCACCCGCCATGCACTTGGAGGGGAGACCCAAGTACACGGAGGAGACCGGGTGCTGCTGTGTAACAAACCACAGCAGACCTTAGTGACTTAAGAACAATCACATATTTTTCCACAAACCTACGTTGAGCAGGGATCAGCAGGGATGGCTTATCTCTGCTCCGTGTGGCCTCTCTGGGGCAGTTCAACTAGAATCCACTTTCAAAATGGTGCATCACACAGCCGGCAAGTTATTGATGGCTGCCGGCTGGGAGCATTGATTCCTCATCATGTGGACCACTCACTCCACAGGGCTTTCTGGGCTTCTTCACAACACAGAGGCTGGCTTCCCAGGGCGAGTGTTCCCAGCATCAGGATGTCGGAGCTGCTAGTCCCTCAAGGCCTGGGCCTGGAAGCTGGCACAGTGTCACATCCATTCTAGCCTATGGGTGCGTCAGTCTTAGGGCCTCAGATTTAAGGGGATGAATATATCACATCGTAAAAGAGCATTAAATTTGTAGAGAAGTGACAAGACAAAGGAAAAGTACTTTGAGCTTCTAGGAGTGAGTGGCAAATTGTGAAAAGGTAAATATATGGGGGGAGTTAATGGAAAATACGGGTTTTCGCAAGGTGTGTTGTATAGATTTCTCTGCTGTCGTCTCTGGGCTAAGAGGCTAGAGTTGTCTCTGGTGATTAAGAATCAAACTGTCCTTCCCGGTAGAGAGGGAGAGGACAGAGTTTTTCTTGTGTCTGTTTCTTCTTAATTGCCTTTGGCTCAAAATGATCCTTACGCCAGGCTTGCACATTTTGGGATGGAATACTCTGAATCCCTCATTCTCCCATTCGAAACATAAATAAGTTTCATATATTAAAAGTTGAATTGGCAGCTGTGCAGAGAGATTTGGGTTCGAAGTATTGAAATAAGAGATCTACAAAGGCGGAAGCAGCATAGATGGAACAAGGGGAAAAGAACAAATCTAAGTATATTGCCCCATATCTTACTGAATCAGTCTCTTAGACCTGGGAGTAAGTCACTCTGGTGAAACAGTTGTGTTTCATTTCAGGAAATGGTACTGCAGGTGGGAGCAGGGTGCCCACTTAAGTTAAGCCTCTATATAGTGTGAGCAGTCAGGCACTTAATGAGGGACATTTCTATAGAAAATGAAGGGGGGAAAGGGCTAATAGTTAGAACAAACTGTAACCTCAGTTTTTGAGTCCAGAAGGTAGTGAGAAGATTTCTAGATGTTGGGCTCAAAGCATTTATTTATTTATTTATTTATTTATTTATTTATTTATTTATTTTCCAGTTTATTGAGATAATTAACATACAACACTATATTAGTTTAAGGTATACAGCATAATGATTTGACTGACATACATCATGAAATAGTTACCACAATAAGTTTAGTGAACATCCATCATTTCATATATATACAAAATAAAAAATAATTTTTTTTCTTGTGATGAGAACTCGGGATTTACTCTCTTAACTTTTGTATAGAACATACAGCAGTGTTAAGTACATTAGTCATGCTGTACATTACATTCCTAGTACTTATTTATCTTATAACTGGAAGTTTGTACCTTTTGATCACCTTCATCCAACTCCCCCTCCCCAACTCTCCTGCCTCGTTCCATAACTTTTTTTCTTTTTTTTAACATCTTTTTTGGAGTATAATTGCTTTATAATGTTGTGTTAGTTTCTGCTGTATAACAAAGTGAATCAGCTATACATATACATATATCCCCATATCCCCTCTCTCTTGTGTCTCCCTCCCACCCGCCCTATCCCACCCCTCTAGGTGGTCACAAAGCACCGAGCTGATCTCCCTGTGCTATGCGGCTGCTTCCCACTAGCTGTCTATTTTACATTCGGTAGTGTATATAAGTCCATGCCACTCTCTCACTTCATCCCAGCTTACCCTTCCCCCTCCCCGTGTCCTCAAGTCCATTCTCTACATCTGCGTCTTTATTCCTGTCCTGCCCCTAGGTTCTTCAGAACCATTCTTTTTTTTTTTTAGATTCCATATATATGTGTTAGCATACGGTATTTGTTTTTCTCTTTCTGACTTACTTCACTCTGTATGACAGACTCTAGGTCCATCTATCTCACTACAGATAACTCAGTTTTGTTTCTTTTTATGGCTGAGTAATATTCCATCGTATATATATGCCACATCTCAAGACATTTTTAGATGGTGGAGTGAGAATAGCAGTGCCAAGCCAACGAATTTCCTAGTTTGCAATTTGGAAGTCTGGTGCTAGCATCTACATCAGCGTCACAGTCACAGATATTTCTCAGTGCAGAGCATGGAGGTGTCCAGCTGCACTTTGCAGGGTTTCTCCTTCTGCTGCTCCTTCTCCTTTTTTTTAGACAGTCCTAATAAGGATCTGGGCAGCCAGGTTTCAGTTCTCAGTGGCACCAAGTTGGGAGGGGGAAAGGAAAAATGGAAATGTTAATTACTAAAATGCACAAATGTTAGGAGCCAGTTTACAAAGAGGTCAAAAACCTCAGAGACAGTGAGCATGGCTAGAATTTGACAACCCACAAGAATACACTATATTTTTTCTATTGACACGTAGAATTTCTCTATATAATTATCCCCATTTCTATCAAAGATAATCAAAGAATATTTTGTTTGAAAAATATAGTCTCATTCAATTGGGCCTAATCATTTACATAAGTGCAGCATGAGTAGTAGCATTTATCCCCAGACTGAAGAGACCTCAGAATTATCAAGAGGCAGCTGTGAAGCACCACCTGTGTACCCTAACAGGCAACCTAACTTCTCTGAACCAAAATTTCCTCAACTGTAAAGTGTGAATCCTAATACCTATTTAACAAAGGTGATTGCCAGGGTGGGGAGAGATGATGTATATGACAATGTCTGGATTTAGTAGCCACTCTTCATTACATCTTCATTGAAGAGAAAAAAAATATCGCCCATAGTCTGCTCATCTGGCTTGGTCTCATCTCCAGCAAGCTGGTTGTCTTTTCCTGTGAGCTGACAGTTCTCTAGCTAATTGTGTCAAATTCAAAGACGCTGTACACCTCGTTCTCTCCAAACTCGCTTAGCTGTCAGCTCCAGCAAGCTGGCATATGATCCTACAGCATTTGTGCAGCCCTGGGAAGAGATGTTCCTGGGAGAAGCATCACAGCATGAGCCATGTGGGCTCCACAGCCAAGGAACCGGGAACTGGGGGGTTTCATTTTCTAACATTATTGCAGTATGTTAAGATATTTGGCTGCCTGTGTCTGAGGCAGCCCTGGGTCTTTGGACCTGCCTGACCAGGCACCCAGATCAGAGACGGACCCCAACAAACACATGTGAGGGGTGCAGCATTCCCTATCGCCTGAAGTAACCATAGCAACAGTCCAGTCTTTTCTCCCTGCTCCACCCCTACCCGCAAAGGACACCTTTCCTCAATGACAAGAGGCTGGGCAAACAGTACCACTCCTTTAAAGATGGTCAGAAACTCATCACTTTTCCAATGTAGAGCTAAGTCAGCGCCTCTAAATAGCCTCTAAGCATTTGAAAAGTTTCAAACAGAAGTTTGAAAAAAAGCTTGTTAAACAGAAACTGTGGACAGTGTTTGCCTTCATGGAAGGAAACTGTGACTGGGAAACTTTTCCTCCCCATATACCCTTTTGTAGCTTTTGAATTTGAACCATGCAAATGTACCTTATTTTAAAATAAAAGAAAATGAAAACAAAAACTTTTAAAAAACTTGTCAAAACTCAAGATTCTCTGGTGGCTTCGCTCTTCTCAGCCTCCTGTGTGTGCAGTTTTTCAGAGATTTTAAGCCTCCCTTCTCCCCTCCCCACCCCTCGGCGGTGGGACCAGTCTGGCCATATTTCACACCCCTCTGGTCAGAGATCCCAGGTTACTCCCAGAGAAGCTAAAGGTTGGAAAAGACTGGAAGGTGTGGTAGCTGCTCAAACACACTGGAAGGCTCTTCCACAGCACCTCGGAAACTCCATTCCTCAATGCTGATACTCCCAGGCCAAGAAGTCCTCCGGGAGCTGACAACCAGTCCTGGGAGAGGAGGTGTGGAACTCCCCCCTCGCCCATCTGGAAAGAGGAGTCCCGGCATCAGCTGGTGAAGTGACTTCAGCCCCTTCATTGCCCAGGATGTTCAGATCTGCCCTCTCCAGGATCCAGGCCGGAGGGACTAGAATCCACTCAGATCTTAAGCCCAGGAACTAGGGTTGGGAGGGGGTTGGGTGGCTCCTTGGAGTTCAGGGAGAGAAAATCATTTTGTGATACTTAGTCTTTTGAAAGGAAAAAAATATTTTTAGCCAAAATCCAAGTCCATAGCCCTGTGGGAGTGAAAGAGCCATTCTGCCTCAGACTTGGATTCAGTGTGTACTTTGGATCCTAGGCTGGCTCACTGGGTCTCAGGATACCAGCAGGGGCCAAGTCCGTTGCCGGTCCCTTTCTTTTCAAGAGACACTAATTGCTTGGCGGCCTGCCAACTGCAGTGTCACCAGAGCTATCTGCAGGCTGAGCACTTTCCCCACCTTCCACCTGGGGGGTTGGGGGTGAACCTGCCCTCCAACCTCCTCCCAAGGCCACCCCCATCCAACCTCATCACTGGTTGCAGGCACCACCCAGGAGGCCCCTGCTGGTATCCTGGGAGCCAGTGAGCCAGCTGATGGAAGGATAATTGGGAAATGTGTTCTTCAGAGGTGATCCTTTCCAATCAGGATTTAAATCTTCCTCACTTCCTCTTGAAAAGCAACCTGGTGATATTTCTGCAAATAACAGTCTTTGAGAAATAGTGGTAACATAGGTACTTCCAATAATGAAGATAAAAACCCCTTATACCTTTTAAAAAATGTCTAGTGTCAAATCAGTCCACTATATCCAGGATGAAGTATTTTCAATTAATTATGTTTTCCTTAGATAACATGGGTAGCAAGCTCCTTTTGAGATAATAAAGCCTTTGTCTTTGGTGTTAAAAAAAATTAATCTATTTCCTCCAGGCCAGGGACATCAGTTTTTAAGATGAGAATTTACACTTGCTACAGATGCTGCAAGCAGACTTCTTGCACAAATAGATCAAGATGTTTCTATTTGTCTTCAGATCCTTGCCAAGAGTTGAATATGGCATCAACTCTGCTTTGATCTGCATGAAGAATTTCAGTGTGGGTATCACTCAACTGTGTGGTATTCGTTCTGCTGTGAATCCAGTTATTTCAATGTACTCATTAAATACCTACTATGTGCAAGACAGTGTGCTAAGGCTGAGTGCTGGTGGAGAAGCTGCCAGGTAAAATGCTATGAGGGAGGGCTGGGACACGGGGTGGGGGAGGGGAGGAGATTACAAAACTTCCATGGCAACATTTGCTCATTCATTCAAAAAGCATGGCACCAAACCGAGGTGCTGGTTATCTCGATTCCATTAGATCCTTTCTTGAGTTGTTAAGACACTTCTAAACTGAAAGAGGAATGAATGTGGGGCTTGGCTGGAGAGGCAGTCATGAAATGTGATGAGTTCTTTGCCAATTTTTATTCAATTTTCCCAATTCTGACCTTTTGTTTCTAGCCCTGCTCCCAAGGCAACAGACCAGGTTGCAAGTATTTAACAAACAAGCTACATTAATCTGTAAACTAATTAAAACATATTGTGATGATTTCTCAGCAATATTCTTTAACCCATAACCTTCCTTTTGGATACTAAAAAAGAGAACCGTGCACTCTATCATGGCCCTCAGGAACACTTAGGGCTGGAGCAGCTAGAAGGTAATAGACTCTGCCCCTGTAAAACATAGGTCAACTCAAGATTTACCCTTGATTCCAAACTTCTGCACAGAGGACTATTGTTTCTTTAGGAACAGCAACCTAATATTTTCTTGCCTGAAGGAGAGATGAAAAACATATTCAGGCTACTGAGGAATAAAAGGAACCAAACAGGCTCAGTTGGGGAGGGTGGCACCTTGGGGCTTCCTGGATCCAACTCACCATTCCCAGAGTTTGGGATAGAGAAGGGTGGGCCCTTCGATGATGCTTTGGTCTCATCTCAAGTTTCTGAATTGCCATTTTCCAGGTCCCCTTTCCCAAGTTCTTTGAGGACCCAGAAAATTAGAAAGAGGGTTTTGAAGATCATGGCTGTGCTAGGGATGAGCTTCTGCGGAACAAACGCTGTCCTCCTCTCTGAACAGCCGCCCTAAGATGCTAAATAACGGATGACATGAGGACAGAGGAAGGGAATCAATGAGCTTTGTCTCCTCAGTTGGTCAAATTCTTCCAGCAAATTCCTGTGAAAGGGCTCTTGTCACAAGGGGACCATTAAATAAAGGGCTGTTTGTGCTCAGGGGGCCCCTTCCTCCCTAAGGTGTTCAAGGCCTGCCCCCAAAATGACAGCAACAACAAAAATCCCCACCCAAGGATCCTGGGTTACCTCAGCTCCTAATCCTTCCAGATCTTTCTAGTTAAAGAGCAAGCTCTCATGCTGGAGCTGTGAGGCAAGGGCCTGAGGCCAGACTCATCCCCCGCTTCCTTTCAACCCATCTCCCAGGAGAGGATGAGGCCCATCTTGAGGCACATTTGTAAACCAACTGCCCTGGCCTCCCGTTCTCCCTTCCCGCTTCTAGGCCATGATTTTAAACTATGTTTAAAGCGGACCAGGTGAGGACAATTAGGGCAAAAAATACCTAGGCCTGAGGGGCCCAGAGTGTGAGAAAGACCCTTGAGGCCCAGAGGAGAGTTGAGGGAGCCCGAGGTCCAGAGAAGGAGGAGGCCCTGAGCGAGGTAGGGGGAGGGGAGGGCGAGGACGAGGCGAGGTGTTGCGGGAGGTGGTGGGTGGATCAGGAGGGCGGTTGGCCCAGTTAGCGTCCTGGTGGCGAGTCTGGACTGCCTCCGTCCAGGCCACCTGCTGGTATCCTGAGACCCAGTGAGCCAGCTGAGAACCAGGAACCGTACTCCGTTCAGGGTGGAACAGCACGGAGGAGGCCAAGAGCTCTACCTCACCAGCCTGCAAGGAACCTTTCCCGTAGCTTCCGGGTACGGGTGACGTGGGCCCTCATCAGGGCACAGAATTGGCACAGAATCAGGGCACAGAAGGCCGTGAAAGCCAGGTTTAGGGCCACCAGCGTGTGAGTAAGGAAACTGCAGGATCCCCAGTCGAGGGCATAGGCAGGTCATCCGTGAGACTGTGCCAAGGGCGTTTCTGGTTAACATTTTCACCACTGAGGGCAAG
This sequence comes from Mesoplodon bidens, assembly GCF_964165515.1. NCBI lineage: Eukaryota > Metazoa > Chordata > Mammalia > Artiodactyla > Ziphiidae > Mesoplodon > Mesoplodon bidens. The sequence continues at coordinate 42,689,848 of NC_138172.1, forward strand.
AAAGTTTGCTCCATCTCGCTTAAGGCCCCCCTTTGCCTTTGGAGCTTGCATTTCCCCACCTGGGGCCCAGATCCTCCCCCAGGTAAAGCACACAGCTAAAAGTGGCAGCCATGTGGTAGGACAGGTGGCTTAAAGGCCGTCCGGCTGGCTGCACCATTCAACACAGGCAGCCTCCCCGCAGCTCAAGCTGACTTGGCTCAGGTAGGATGCATAGAAAACCTTCTGCCCACCTTTTGATTTCTTCTCTTTGAGATCACAGTTCCTTTAGTCTGGTCCCTCCTAGAAGCATGAATTTTCCTAACTGGTGCCCTCTACTTCGGTCCACAAGTTAAAAGTTGAGCCGTTAACTTTGGCCTTTTAAGTCTCTGGAAGGCGACGATCATTATTGGTCTGTTTTTGCTCCTGAAAGGCATGTGCGTTTCTTTCTTTTTTTTAACTTATTTTTTTATTGAAGTATAGTTGACATACAAAATTATGTTATAGGCATACAATGTAGTGATTCACAATTTTTTAAGGTTATACTCCATTTATAATTATCATAAAATATTGGCTATATTCCCCGTGTTGTACAATATATCCTTGTAGCTTATTTTACACCTAATAGTTGGTACCTCTTTCTCTCCTACCCCTATATTTTCTGTCCCCGCTTCCCTCACCCCACTGGTAACCACTGATTTGTACTCTATATCTGTGATTCTGCTTGTTCTTTTTTTTTTTTTTGTCTGCACCATGTGGCTTGTGGGATTTTAGTGTCCCGACCAGGGATTGAATCTGGGCCCTCAGCAGTCAGGGCACAGAGTCCTAACAACAGGACCACCAGGGAATTCCCTGCTTCTTTTTTGTTATATTCGTTTGTTGTATTTTTTTAGATTTCATATCTAAGTGACATCATTTGTCTTTGTATTTGTCTAGTATTTGTCTTTCTCTGACTTATTTCATTTAGCATAATACCTTCCAGGTCCATCCATGTTGCTGCAAATGGCAAAATTTCTTTTTTGATAGCTGAGTAGTATTCCACTGTATTTATATACCACATCTTCTTTATCCATTCATCTGTTGATGGACACTTAGGTTGCTTCCATATCTTGGCAATTGTAAATAATACTGCTGTGAACACTGGGGTGCATGTATCTTTTCAAATTAGTGTTTTCATTTTTCCTTGATATATACCCAGGAGTGGAATTGCAGGGTCATAAAATAGTTCTATTTTTAGTTTTTTGCGAAACCTCCATACTGTTTTCCACAGTGGCTACACCAATTTACCAGCAGTGCACGAGTGTTCCCTTTTCTCCACATCTTTGCTGACATTTGTTATTTGTATTCTTTTTGACGATAGCCATTCTCACAGGTGTCCTGTGCATTTCTAAACTGATGACTGCTCAGACATCAGACTTAACTTTGCAGCCCTGTGAAGGTTCAATGTATTTCCACTTGTGTATGATTTGTTCAAGGGCACAGAGCAAGTTGAGTTAAAATTGGAACCCTAGTCAGGAGATTCATCTACACCTCGACTCTTTGTACTGAGACCTTTTTTTCTCATCATTGTCTTGCCTTTCATTTCTTCTCTTTTTCTTTCATTGGCTGGATCCAGCACCTGTGGACCACCTGTCTATGCCCTGTAGCCGAAGACCACTAGGAACAAAGTTGGATTTACTGATTTGTTGCAGGGAAGGAGGCTGTGTACATGCATAGATGAGGAGTCATGGGGCCTCTTAGCACAAGGGACTTGGAATAGAACTTGCGCTTGTGTTAAGTGATGTGGGGGAAGTTTTAAGGAAGCAGGGGTTTGCTCTGGATTGGATGTTATCAGGAAGCAGGATCGATTCTATGCTCAGCAATTTCAGTTTTTATATAAAGGTGAGACAAAGGCAGCAGAGCTAAAGCCATGGTTGGTGAAGGGACAGCTGTCGTTTGTGTTAGCTGCGGCTGGGTGATTTCTGTGGTTTGCACAGTGGCTTCGTATTTGTCTGTGCTCAGACATGACTACAGAATGGTGTTTGTCAGCCTTGTCTGAGGTTGGTGATCTGTGAGACTGGCTCTGTTCGACAGCAGAATGTTGCAGCCTAGCTCTGAGTGCCTGATGGTAGGGACTGTTTTTCTCTTTGTCATTACAAAGGCCAAGCCTTGATCCTCAAGTTCCAACCTTCTTTATATCCTAGTCTCATATCTTCATGGTGGGATAGAGGTCCTCACATTTGAAGAGGAAGAGGAGGAGGGAGGGACGAGAAGGAGGAGAGGGATTTCCTTGGCGGGGTGAAATAGTATCTTAGCTTAGAGGATTCATATCTTTGTCACCTGAATGGATCTAGGGTTCCATTCCTCTACCTGGATAGAATGATATTCCAAAGCCATGTTGAGGGGGCAGGGGAAGGAATTAGGGTAACATTGGTGTGCAGGTGTCCCATGAATTATTGGAGGAAGTTCCAGGTAGAGGGGTGGGGAAGGCAATAAGAAGTGGCTGTTCTTAGTACAGAAATCCTCACTTAGAAAGAGTGGATACATGTGTATGTATAACTGACTCACTTTGCTTTACAGCAGAAATTAACACAACATTGTAAATCAACTATATTCCAATTAAACATTTAATTAAAAAAAGAAATATAATCCACTCTTCTAGGAAACATAGGATGATTGTACATCCCAATTTTCTGGTACATCCCTGATTTTAAGTAATATAACTATTCGATTACCTCGGATACAGTTTGGCTACATATTACATTGTTCTATATAATTTTTTTTTTTTTTTTTTTTTTTTTTTTTAGTGAGGGGAATCCATTACATGTCAGATCCTCTGAGAAGCAGACAGGAAAATGGGATTTGAAGTGCAAGAGATCGATTGGGGGAAACACCTGTGAAGGCTCAAGAGCAGCAGTCTGCAGAGAGCCCTCTGCAGTACGGGTCTGACCCTGTGTAAAGAGAGCGGGGAAGAAGGACTGGGTAGGAAGAACCTCAGACCACAGCACAGTTCTGAGAAAATCGTGGCCAGGCCTCTGGGGAATGCCCAGGCTAAACTTTCCCCTTAGAGGGGTCACCTCTCTAGCGGGAATGGTTCCGTGCTGGTGCCCCTGCCGAGCTCAGTCACTGCCCAGAGGCAGCCAGTGAAAGACTGGCCCCTGTAACCCCAGGTGGCAGCCAAGGTTGTCAGTCAGCTCCTGCTCTTGGCGGCAGGTTCTGTTAGAGCCATCTGAGCGGCACCCTCGATGGCCATATGTTTCTTGAAACAGGTCAACTCCTCCTAGAAGCAGGAGCCAAGACAGGATTAGACATGCAAGAGATTTGTTAAGGGAAATGCCTGTAAAGGATAAAAGGGGTAAGAGAGGAGGGAAAAAAACCTATACAAGTGTGACTTAAACTGTAGAGTGCTGGAGAATAAATACGTTCATAGACGTGTTTTGTTTTAAGCCTCTGTTAAGTCATATGTCCTGAATTTTGGCTTGGGAAATACGGTTTCCTTATAAGTAGTGTTAAGTGATGATACTGGAATTTAGGAAGTGCCAACAAGGTGACGGAGGTAGAGCAGAAGAAGTGGACCTTCCGCAAGTTCACCTGCGGCCGCGTGGACCTCGACCAGCTACTGGACACGGCCTGCGAGCAGGTGACGCAGCCGTACAGCCCGGGTCGGCGGCGGCGGCTGCACTACGCGTCCTGCGGAGGAAGCTGCTGTCGAGTGGCTGCTGAAGCGCCTGCGCGAGGCCAAGAAGGCGGTGCCTCCCACGGAGGAGCCTGAGGTGGTGGAGACGTGCAGCGCGGCGTGATCATCCTGCCCAAGATGGTGGGCAGCCTGGAGGGCGTCTACACCGGCAAGACCTTCAGCCAGGTGAAAACCAACCCTGAGATGACTGGCCACTACCTAGGCGAGTTCTCATCACCTACAAGCCTGTAACACGCCCGTCCGGGCATGGGGGCCACGCACTCCTCCCGCTTCATTTCCCTCAAGTACCGGGCTGGCCAATAAAGGCACAGACTTATCTCTACAGAAGAGAAAGAAAGAAATTGGAATTTAAAGCATCAAACAAACAAGGTCTGGCTCAACTGCTATTTTATTTGCACGGCTTCTTTTCTGTGAGGGCTTTCCAGGTACCCTCTCCCTTACTGCTTCTCAGCTTCTCAACAGGGAGTGGTTTTGCCCCGCAGGGGACATTTGGCGATGTCTGCAGGTATTTTGGGCTGTTACAGCTGGAGCCCGTGTTGTGTTGCGGGAGAGTAGGCTCTCCTCTCATTGCAGAAAGAATTCAGAGAGGAGACAGGTCAGGAAAGCAAGGCGAGGATTTATTTAAGGGATGGTAGGCTTTCAGAGCTGAGTAGCTGGGCTGTTTTCTTGGCAAGCCGGTTATGTGGGGTGTAGAAATGAAGGGCCGGGATATTCATTGGGGGGGAGGGGGAGGGGAGAGGGAGGGGAGGGAGCGGAGAGGGAGGGGAGGGGGAGGGAGGGAGGGGAGGGGGAGGGAGGGAGGGAGGGAGGGGTTTGGGGTCATATTCCCTGATTTTCACGCTAGCTCCACTTTGCTGAGGGGAGGAGGAGTTTTTGTCCTTATTTAGTCTTTTTTTTTTGAATTTTAGTTTTTTTTTTATACAGTAGGTTCTTATTAGTTATCTATTTTATACATATTAGTGTATATATGTCAATCCCAATCTCCCAATTCATCCCACCACCACCCCCCACCCCGTCCTTATTTAGTCTTGATCGGAAGTGTCATGGCCTTGGTGCTTGATGGGAACTTCTTATCTGTAAAGTTTTATTGTAATGAGAGCATAAAGAGCAAAAGGTTACGTTCTGACGTCAGAGATTCCCGCCTTTCCACACCTTTCTTTGCCTCCAGGACACTTATCACACCAAAATGTGTGGTTTCCTGTCAGTCCAGAGGTTCCTGCTTTTCTTTGTCTGCCGGAGGAGCCCCCCTGCCCCCCACCATTGTTTACACGATGTATGGTTTCCTGCCATTTGGTCCATGTCCCCGTTTCTCTGTTCCCATCTAGCTATCTGCCTGCTCTAACGTTCCCACTTCAAGGAGTCTGAACCCTTAAAATCTTTTTAGGGGCAAAGGGTTGATGGTCCATCTTCTGTAACTGCTTCGAGTGAGCACGGGCATTGTCCCTACCTGTGGGTCCAGATCTCCTTGCTGTCTGTCAGAGATAGGGATCTCGGGGTTGTTTACAGTGGTGGAGATGGAGAGTGGGGAGTAGATCCAGTGGCTGGTGGTAGTCCTCATCTTCGGGTGAGATGGGTTGAAATCCCTGCCACATCATCATTTGAAGTTGGAGTTTTCTGAAGCCATGAGTTTTTTTCCCTCGACACCTCAGGTTTCGATACAGCAGCTGTAACAGGGAGACGTTGGAGTATATCTGAATACAGTTATTAGTTATATTAAACATTAGTCTGGAATATTGTCCAATCCCTATGCTGGCCTTCTCTTGTGTATTGTTAACTATTATTGAATATTATGCTTTTATTGTGAGTTTTAGTTTTATTTATTCCAGTCACTAGGTTCTTCCACCAGGTAGTGATGTTCCCCACATGTTGGATATTGGCAGTCTGGTTGGTGTCTGTCACCCAACTGTGATTACTAAAAAGTAGAGTGTGAGGGGGCTTCCCTGGTGGCGCAGTGGTTGAGAGTCCGCCTGCCAATGCAGGGGACGCAGGTTCGTGCCCCGGTCCGGGAAGATCCCACATGCCGTGGAGCAGCTGGGCCCGTGAGCCATGGCCGCTGGGCCTGCGCGTCTGGAGCCTGCGCTCCGCGACAGGAGAGGCCACAACAGTGAGAGGCCCGCGTACCGCAAAAATAAATAAATAAATAAATAAATAAAAAGTAGAGTGTGATTGTACTGTGTTTCATTAAGCCATCCTAATTCTTGTCCCTGAATGCTAATAGCAGTAAATAACAGAGGCTAGCTTTACCTAAAAGCTGAAATACCCTTCCCTCTGCTTTGGAGGAGGGTGTCTGTTCCAGAGAGTTTGGCCTGCAGTTGGTTCCTGCCCCAGTCCTTCCTTACCGCACTGGGTGGTAAATGAGAACCCAGAATATTTTGCTGTTAGCGCCACCATGTCCTTCAAGGAGGCAGGGAGTCCTAAAAGATGTAGGTCCTTTGGGGAGGTACAGCTGCGGGGGCAGATCCAACAGGCAGATGAGTTAGTAACTTTAGCAATGGCATTTATGGTGGATGTTTGTAAGCTGGAGCTGTGCCAATGTGAATAACAAGGAAGGCCATTAGGATGGGTGTGGTTAGAGGGGACATGATTTCATGAGAAGCAAAAGAGCAGAGAAACTTGGAGAGTTTACCGGAAAGGGAGGGTATTGATGCCTGGAAGGGAAGTTATTAGCCTCCTTTAAGGTGATTTTTACAGGAGTGACAAACTTTGTTTTCCCTGGGATTCCCTGATCCCAGACCTGTGGATCTGTAAGGTTTTTTGTTTTTTGTTTTTTGTTTTTGGGGGGCATATTTTACGCTGTCCATAATGCATAACCCAGCCAAAAATAGGCCTTGGTTTTGGTTTTCAGGGAGAGTAAGAGTTGCCCCCAAGGCTGAGAGAAAATCCCTTCCCAATAAATGGGCTGGGGCATTTAGGCATGACAAGAAACTTGTGTGACAAGCGTCTTTCCCCAGGTGCAGGTTAGAGGGGTGGTGAAATGTTCTAGATTTGGTCTTCCTTCTACCCCAACAATAGAGCAGGTTTCAGGGGCAAGGGGCCCAGCATGAGAAGTCAGGACAGAGTAAATAGCCCTGTGTTCACTAGAAACTGGACAAGCTTACGTGCCACGTTAGTGGTCACCCACTGATGACTGTGTTCCTCCCGTGTGACGATGACTGTCTTCTTGGGAGCCTTGGGAGGTCCCAGGTCCCGTCAATCAACCACTGCCATGACCGGCATGGGGGAATTTCCTCGCTCCCTTCAGAGCTGGGGGCAGTTCCCTCCTCCACTGGCACATCTTCTTACAGAGTGGGCATGGTGTCTTGGGTGGAGGCTGGGACGTGTTTCTGGGGCATTCCTTGCTCTAGTGTTTGGGGCTCCCACAGCTAAAACAGGCTCCCTTTCCTGGCGGGGGGGGTCATCTGGGAGTACTTTTGGGGTGACCAGGAGGTCTTGTCATGACAGCTGCCAAAAGCCTGGCTTGCCCTCGTTCCTTTCTTAAGTCACGCTGTTCCTTCCTTTCTTGCTCAGTCTGGTCTCTATTGTTAAAGACACTAAAGGCTGTGTCAGAAGGTTGAGAGGGGTTTGGGGGCCCATGGCAAGCTTTGGAAGCTTCCAATGGATTTCAGGGGCTGATTGGCTAATGAAGTGGGTTGCAAATACAATGTGTTCCTCAAACGTGTATGGGTCCACAGTCATATACTTTCTAGGGGCATCTACCAATCGGGCCTGAAATAAGGCTGGATTTTCATCTTGGCCTTGGGTGATCTCTTTAACTTTATCATAGTTAACAGGTTTAATTATGCATCGCTTCATCCCTTCAATGAGGCAAAGGGTCATGTGGTCCCTTCTAGTGATACCAGCCTGGCCTGGTTTATAATCCCAATTGGGATCCATTAGAGACAATGCCATCATGCCCACAGGGTATTGTTGTGGTTGGACAGCGTGTAATCCATCAACATATGTTTCAGCCTGTGCCCAAATACGGGTCTTTTCCTCAGTGGTGTGGCAGTGGGAAAGGACAATATTTAGGTCCTTCCAGGTAAAATCAAAGGAGAGAATCAGTCCCTGGAATTCTTTGGTGAACTGGCTAGGGTCCTCCCAGAATCTGCCCGAACGAGTACAGCACTGGTTGAGGTCAGACAAAGAAAAGGGGGTGTACTACTTCTTGAAGGGGGCAAAGAAGCTCCAGCTGCACTTCTGGTACAGAAGGGTAAAGAGACTTATAGGGAAGGAGAGGGGCTGAAGGTAGTTAAAGAGCTCTGGGGCTTGGGTTTTCTGTCTGGGGCACCTGTTCCTCCAGGGATGCCACTGGAGAGGGCTTTCGTAGCCTGAATGGGTCCCAGCTGGCAAGGTTCCCTAACATAGGACTTGCATAGCTCCGGGTTCTCTCTTAGGGCCATAAAAGCCTGAACATAAGGAACTTCTGTCCATTTTCCCTGCCTTTTTCAAAAATGTCAAACTGTAGGATGGTATTACAGTTGAGGCTTCTATTCTCGGACCAGGCCTCATCGTCCTCAAGTTTATATTGGGGCCAGGCTGTTTCATAAAAGAAAACAAGCTTTTTGCATTTTAAAGAATCTAGAGAAAACTTATTCCAGTGACTCAGAATGCACTGGAGGGTCGAGTCCTTGGAGATGGAGGAGGCGTTTCCCATCGTTCCTTCAGGTAGAGGCTGCTCCTATAACAGAGAGGAGCACTAGGGTTCGGAGGGCCTGTAGGGACTCCCTAAGGCAGGAGGGGTTCCAGGTGTCCCCTTCCACTTAGTCCTGTCAACTCTAGCCAAAATGGGGGTTAGCTACTCCCCCATATGGCAGTCCTGCTGGCCCCAGCGTCCTGGGGCCTGTGTCCTATCCTGGCGTCCGTGGAACCCAGGAGGAGCGACCTTCCTGAAGGCTTCTCTATAGACTCTATGGCAGTATTAATCCCTGTGTTCAAAGGTATGTCCCCCTGGAATGGACATCCTCATGGTTCTAGGACCTATTTAGTCAGGGAAGCATCTTTCCTCTAAAAGGGTGGTAAGTTTCCCAAAACAGGCACTGGCCATTAAGGATCCCTCAAGCCTGGGGAGGCAAGCGCAGCAGACCCGCCCCTACAGGACAAGGCAGGAGTGGGGATGGGAGGGACCATGGAGGGGGCCTGCGGAATGCTGGGTGGAGAAGAATGGCGGCCTGAGGGGTCCTCCTACCACCATGGGTCCCCCTTCCCAGCACCCCTGGGTACACCCACAGACCACCCACAGAGTGAGGGAACTCCTGAAGGAACTCAGCTGCCATGGCCAGGGCGCAAACTCTAAGTAAGGCTGTATTTTATATTTCCACACAATTGAACCTGATGATGGTTAATTAAATGGTGGATAAGGCAAACCCAAAGGATGCAAAGGTCCTATGGTTGGGGTCCCTAGCTGCTTGTGAGAAGGGCCGGAAAGTTTTCCTGACACGCCTTGCACAATGAGAAGTGCAGGACCTAGCGACAAGGTTGGAAAATGCCTGACAGATTTCTTTCCCCCCATTTCCAGCAGAGTAAGGTGCGAAAGTAAGAGTGAGATAGGGACACAGAGACGAGACAAGGATAGTGAGGCATAGGTGGACCAGTAATAAGCCTCTAAGGGTAACTGCGAGGAGGGGGCAGGGTTATGCTTTTATTTTTATTCTTATTCTTTTAAAATATTTATTTAGGCGGCGCCAGGTCTTAGTTGTGGCATGCAGGCTCTTTAGTTGCGGCATGCGGACTTCTTAGTTGCAGGATGCATGCAGGATCTAGTTCCCTGACCAGGGATTGAACCCGAGCCCCCTGCCCTGGGAGCTCGGATTCTTACCCACTGGACCACCAGGGAAGTCCCAGGGTTATGCTTTTTTGTGTGTGTGTGTGGTATGCGGCCCTCTCACTGTTGTGGCCTCTCCTGTTGCAGAGCACAGGCTCCGGACGCGCAGGCTTAGCGGCCATGGCTCACGGGCCCAGCCGCTCCGTGGCATGTGGGATCTTCCCAGACCAGGGCACGAACCACGTGTTCCCTGCATCGGCAGGCGGACTCTCAACCACTGTGCCACCAGGGAAGCCCCTTATTTAGTCTTGATCGTAAGTATCATGGCCTCGGTGCATTAGATAAAACTTCTTATCTGCAAGGCTAATTTTATTGTAATGAGAGCATAATGAGCAAAAGGTTACCTTCAGACAGCAGAAATTCCTGCCTTTTCCCACCTTTCTTTGCCTGCCTCCAGGACACTTGTCACCCCAAAATGTATGGTTCCCCGTCAGTCCGGAGGTTCCTGCTTTTCTTTGCCCAAGGACCCCTGTTGACTACAAGATGTTTGGTTTCCTATCATTTGGCCTGTGTCCCCCTTTCTCTGTTCCTATCTAGCTATCTGCCTGCTCCAACACTGGTACTGCTGGCACCTAGTGGGTAGAGGTCAGGTATATTGCTAAATATTTACAATGCACTGGACAGCCCCCATGACAAAGAATTATATGGCCCAAAATGTCAGTAGTGCCAAGGGTGAGAAACTCTGCCCTGTTGATGCTCTCCATCCTTTTGCAAGGAAGCTGGCAGCATGAGTAATTTAAATGGGCTTAGTGGGTAGACCCCAGGGACTGGGACCTCCTGGATGGACTAGCCCCAGAGCAATAGCAATGTGTACAGTCATCTCCTAACAGTAGACCATTCGTAGCAATCAAGCATTCTGAAGAAGAGCAACCAGAGCGTCTTTCCTATTTAAATAGCAAGTTTTTGATTAATGAATGCCCCAGACCTCCAGTAGCTTTCCAAAGACATAACTGAAACACACAAAATCGCTTATATAAGTTGTAGGAACTCTGTTAGAAAGTAAGATGCTTTAAAACTTGATCCCAAGCAACATGCTTTATATTCAGTCACATCTGAGAGAGAGATGTACCCACGCCTGCCCTGACATTCTGTCAGTGGTATTTAGAATGTAACTTGACACTTTCCTAGCCCATCTTGCTTAAAATCTACTGAGTTTGGGGGGCTGTCAATAGAAATTTTTCTTTTAAACACTGAGTTTGCTTTTTCTCCTCCCAATTGTCCTCTAACTCTCTGTGTTTTTGTCCCAGCCCAGCCAATATGACAAGCAACACTAAGGGAATTCTGGAGCACAGTGGACGTTAGAAGGGGCTTTATGTTGAGAGAATGAAAACCTAGATTCCCATCTGTGTTCACTTGGTTTTTACTGAGCATCAGAGAGGCAGGTAACTCTGTCCTCAACTGTAGGGCATGGACATAAAAATGACAGCACAGTGTTAGGTGTACTTATGCCCCCCTTCCAAGCTCCACCCACCTCCACCCTCTTGTATGCCCTAGTCTGATCTGACTGCATTGTCTGGTCCTACTGCAAGCTGCCTTTCAGCTGGATTCACCCAGTGAAAAGCACCTGCAAAGTCAGGAGGGTGGGATGTTTCTCCCAGTCCCCTCTGTGCTTGCATTTTCTGTCTGTGGCTGTGTCCCTCCGCACAGAGATCTCTTCCCGTGTGTACCTGCTTCATGGCTCCAGATGCACTATTTGCTCCCCTGGCCCTTCTGCCGTGTGCCTTCTGTCGTGGCTAGCCTTAGAATGCCCTGCCATCCCTTGCTCGTTTGCTGATAGCGCCCCATCTCTGTAAATGTAGGAGTCCTCACTTTGCACAGTAGTTTTGGGACTGTAAAAATGACTGTGCAAAACAACCTTAATTAATCAGTGGGAAAAAAATATGATTATTCTGTGACCTTTCAAAACGTTTGTCGAAACACTAAAGCCCTCTTACTATTGGTAAGAGAAAAAATAGTAAAAATTAATATTAAATAAACTAATTTGAAGCATTAGAAACATTGAGGATAAAAAGTATTTCTTCGTAAAAATCTTACCAAGAACGCTTTGAACAGTGCTTGCCTGCTCCTCCTTGTTGTATATCTTGATAGAGAGTGAACATCTTTCCTTTGCCTTGGCAAATTGACATACTCTAAGTCTGGATCAGCTGCCACTATTTTATCCTTTTTACTTTGTGTCACAGAATACCTTTGAGAGTTCCTTTAGAACCAGCAGGTTTTTGCTGGCATCACTTCCTCTGGGACATCTTCATCACTTCCATCATTTTCTTCACTTATTCATTTATGTATTAAGTTCACCTTCCCTAAGTTCCTCCAGCTGCATATCCAGTCTCCAATGGCAGCAGTGTCAACACTCCCATAGTCAGCTCTTTCTTCTGTAACTCCGTCAATAGGCTATTCAAATTTTACTTCCAGTATTATCACTTTTCATTTCCTTGCTGCATTTTCATCTTTATTAGCCAGTTCCCTCTTTCAGTTAACCATTTGGTTAAAAGTCACATGGATTTATCACTGGGAAACAAGGAGGCAACACAACCACACACTTTGCTGTCTGTGCATGAATTGAGTAACAGATGTCCAGTGACCAGTCACCAACAGGCTTTGAAAGAGGTGACATGATTGGTCATGATCATGCTGTGCATTTGTTATTTACATAGTGATTTGTGGACTGATGAGCTAGCCGTCCAATTATACTTTAGCAACTGCAGCTTTATACAATTGCTCACAGTTCATATACAAATGTAACTGAAATTTTAATCATCTTGTTGGGGGACTGGTGTTACTTCACTAAAATAATTGAAATTATTGATCATTGAAATTCATGCATATCAGAGCTGTGCAAAACAACGACTGCCTGTACCCCTTTCGTTATAGTCCTTTGAACTACCTGAGTTGGATTCTGCTTCCTGCTGGTACTGTAACTGACACAGGGTGCATCTAACTCCTCAGAGGAGCAGAAAAGGAAAAGCTTCACAGAATTCAGCCAAGGTCTGTCAAGATATGCCCTGTGGCTTTTGACTCAGGACCAGCAATAATGATTCTACCATCCAGGTGTAGGCAGGCAGGAAGGCACCTGGGGTGTAATAGCCTTCTAGGTCCAGGCTCCTCAAGAAAAGGGCTGGCCTATGAGACGACTGATCCAAAACTAAGGCTGAGATGGCCATGCCTAGAAACTAGGAACTTGTTGAAAGGAATGAAGGCTTGACCCAGCTACACAATTGAAAGTAAGCTTCCCTTACCGAAAGACCCACGGCAGCAAGTTTTTTGGGAACCACATGAATGAATCACCATTCCTCCTTCAAGATCTCTTAATTCTCTTGCCTCCTAGCCTCTAGTTCCCTCCCACGTTCAGGCTTTGGATCTGCAATGGCTCTATGGCACAAACTGCTGGTCACCTACCACTTGCCCCTTCTTCCTTAATAAAGTTTAATTTTATTTGGGGTATAGAGGAAGCTACCTAAAGGGTTTTACTTCTCAGCCTTCCTTGCTGATAGACATTTGACAAAGTTCTGGCCTATGAGATAAAAGAAAAAGAAAAGGCTCTTTAAAGAAGATGACCGGACCTTTTTTGTCCATCCTGCTTTTGCTTTTACTTGATGTGGATATAATGTGGATAATAATGGCTGGAGCACCAGCAGCCATCATGGACCATAAAGTGACCTCAAAGATGGAAAGCCCCCACTAGAACGGTAGGGTGGGAAAATAAAAGGAACGTTGAGGGCCTCCCTGGTGGCGCAGTGGTTGAGAGTCCGCCTGCCGATGCAGGGGATACGGGTTCGTGCCCCGGTCTGGGAGGATCCCATATGCCGCGGAGCGGCTGGGCCCGTGAGCCATGGCCGCTGGGCCTGCGCATCCGGAGCCTGTGCTCCGCAACGGGAGAGGCCACAACAGTGAGAGGCCCGCATACCGCAAAAAGAAAAAAAAAAAAAAAGAAAAAAAAAAAAAGGAACGTTGTGTCCCCTATGACCATAGAGATGCCATACCAGTGTTAGACTACCTGCCTCTAGACTTCTGTCTTGTTTAAGGCTCTTTTATTTTGGCTTTTCATTATATGCAACAAAATCTAATCCTAACTGATAAACATTCATACTGAAATTAACTTACTATACCAAGTCCTTCAAAATGAACCTCTACTTCCTGTCAAAATCAATATAGAACAGTAACCAAACTGACTGTAGCCAATCCTGGTTACTGTGCAGGGTACCACTGTTCAATGCTTAGTTAGAATGGTAGGAAATTCAGACTGAGGCAGACCATGGAGGGAGATATTCTGGAACTGATGGATTTCTTTCAGAATCTTAACCTAAGATTAGGTAGCTTCACCTAAGTCAGTAGTTCTCAATCACTATAGCTTGGAATCACCTGGAAAGCTTTAACTACTCCCAGTGCCTGGTCCCACTCCCCACAGATTCTGATTGATTTAATCAGTCTACAGTGAAGCCTGGCTGTTGGGTTTGGTTTTTTCTTTAAGTACCTCAGGTGATTCTGATGTCTGGCTGGGGTTGAGAACCACTGACCTAACCTTCAATTTGACCTGGTCTGTATTAGTTCAGCTCCAACTACATTGCCAGACTATCTTTCCAAGAGAATTGTCTTTTCAGTATGATATTAGGTCACAGTTGAGCTCATTGTGGCTTTTCCTACCCGGGTAAAAGTCATGGCTTTTTATTATCTTTTATATACGGCAGGCTTATTTCCAAAGCTCTTTTAACACAGTGCCACTTTCTCATGGTCTTCAAAATTGTGTGCCAAGCAGTGGGCAAGAGGTTTTACGTATATTTAGTCTTCACAACAGTGGTGTGAGAGAGGCATTATGCCCTCTCTACAGATGGGGAAACAACCCCAGAGATTCATCCTAAGCTGGGTCACCACCGTCCCCAAGGGATGGTTTTCTGCTCTCACCTCAGAGGGCACATCCTCTCATCACCCCAGAAAGTTGAGTTGGTTTCTGGAAGCAGAGTGGGTGACAGCTTAACAGATATGGATTCCAGGCCCTTCTCTGATGCCTTCTCCCATGGCCTTGGAGAGAATAATTCAGAGGGGATTGGAAGAGACTGCAGTAACCACAGTTAAGGCAGCCATGGTTGGTGAACGTGAGAGGCTAAGAAGTTTGTCTCCATCCATGTCTATGAGCTTGGCTCTGATGCTCTGTTCTCCCATTTCAAGCCATGCAATTGAAGAAACCACAGCTCAGAGATTGTGACTCTTCCACGGTCCCAGAACTAGAAAGTGGCAGAGCTGGAGTCCAAATCCAGGGTTTCTTCCTGACCCTATTTCACTACCAATGAGTAACTTCAACCTGGTGTAAGGTTTTCCTGGTTAAACTTGGTGATGAACTGGAGGAAACACTAGTTTTCCAATTTGTCTCTGACCTAGCTATTTGGCTTGTCTGTCCTATTCTGAAAGACATTTTCCTACGACTACTGCACAGTTTTTTTCCCAACAATGCGAAACAGGAGAGCTACTCTTAGGGGCAAAAACCAGCCCCATCCCTCTGTTTCTGAGCTCCTTAAAATGCCAAGTCCCTCAGCAAGCAGGTGCACACCTCAAGAACAGGATCCAGGTCTCATGGCCCAGCTCCTGGCAGAGTGCTTGGCACATGGAAAGCACTCAGTACTTACTAGTTGGCTGTTTGGAGAAGTGGTTTGCACAAAGCTCTTTCTACTAACAAAGTGAGACTCTTGGGCTCATTGTCTTGCAAGCTGCTTGACCTTGGCTGGTCACTTAACCTCCCTGGGCCTCGGTCTTTTCATCTGGAGATTGCATTGATCTCTGAGATGTTTCTCCCCTGGCTGTGTTCTCACTGTATGAAATAGCAGTACATTCTAGTGGAGAAGATGGTTAGTTTCTTCGTAGATTGTGTCATGATTTTTAGCCTGAAAGAGACACTCATAAACCATGCTTTTCATGAGTCACCCATGAAAGCAGGTAAAGTAGAATCTAACGTTAAGCTTCAGAAATAGCCCTGCAAAATCTGGGTGGAAAATGTGTTTTTACAGGATTCCCTACCAGCAATCTCAAATACCCACCAATGCACATCACCATCAACTCCTTTTCACAAAACTTTCACAATCACATCATGAATTATCTGAAAACTTTCTTCACGATTCAGGAAGAACTGAATGTATATAGTAGATGGCACATGGGCCTTGGAACTCAACAGACCTGTGCTGGAAATCCAGCCCCATCCATGGATGTTCTTAGAAATATTATCCTCTCTGTACTCCATTTTCCTCAACTGTAAGATAGGCTTAATAATACCTCTCTCCTAGGTTATTATGAATATTAAATGAGGTAATTCCTGGGTTGTTGTCAGGACATAGTAAGGGGCTTGTGGGTCAGTGCCCAGCACACATCAGGAATGCACACATTGCTCATTTTCTTTGTTTTTATTAATATCTCCACTGTCTCTCAGCAAAGCCAAAATCAAAAGAAGAATGTGCCTAGAGGTTTAAGGCATCCAGGACACATTAATGCTTTCAGTTTAAGCAAATATGTGTACGTGTGTGGGAGGGAAGTTCGCATTCCAGGGGCCGACTCTGACCAAAGTTTGAACCAGCCTTCTCTGCTGTATAGCTAGCTAGTGGTTACACAGGAAAGGCTATGGTTTAGGGAGGCTGGGAGAGATGTGGCGGGAAATGGGAACCAGGAAGGATATTATTTTTAAGGGTCAAGCAGGAGCCTTGGGCCTAGTAGCAGCAGAACAGGAGAGGTGATCTGAGACTTCCTCAGCAAGTAAAATCACCAGGAGTCCTGATGACTTGGATCTCAAGCATGACAGACACTGAGGCACCTGTGGTGCCTCACAGGCCTGGGGCTTGAGTGACTGGTAAGGTGGGGACCTCCCATGGAGATGGTGATCTCAGGAAGAGAAGCAGACTTGAGTGGGAGATGCCAAGTTCTCTTTTGAAACATGTTAACTTAGGTGCCTAAGGAATCCTAGGTGGCGGTGTCCACCAGGCATCAGAATTTGTACCTGTTTGGGATTTAAGAGAGAGAGAGAGCAGGGCCCACGATCGCTGCAGAAAGTAAAGTGTCAGGGGGCGGGGGCTTGTTTGGGCAGAGGAAACAACCACCAAACAGCTTTCTTTTCTGGAGAGAATTCTACAAAAGACATTCCCAAGGATAGTTGGGCAGAATCCTGGACTCAAGAGGCTTAAGAGATCATCTAAGCTAAACCTCATTTTGCAGGTGAAGAAATTGGGGACCAACATGCCCCACAGGCCTTCTCCAGGATCCCATAGCAAGGGCTACCATTACCAGCCCCAGGTCTCTCAGGGCACCCCCTTCTCCACACTGGGGGTCTCCATCTGTACTTCCTCCCCTTGACTCTCCCTTCCCTTGGCTGGGATGAGCTAGGCTGAGGAAGGTGGTAGGAACAGCCAAATGCAAAAGGATTAGGAATAGGAGTGGCAGCGGTGATGGGACAGGGCGGAGAGAGCAAGGCTCAGTTGGAGCCTGAGCACATGGCTCCAGCACAATGGTTAAGGGCCAAAAAGCAGACAGAGAAAGACCCTTCCAGAAACCGCCCTCTCACATGATTAAATAGGAATCTCTTAATCAGATGGATGGATTTTTCTTTCATTGGTTCATGTATCCTAGAGTGAAGCAGGGCTCAGCATCAATATTACTCCAATCTTGTTCAGATAAGTAGACTGGTGTCACTGAAAAGAGTGATGTCACTTAATACTTGAACTTCTCCTAAAGTACAGGTCAAAAGCGCTCTGTCATCAGAATCTATTTTGCATGGTCTGTGAGCATTAGGCTCTTCTCCAAGGCTGTTGAAGGCAAAGAACTGGAAACAACTGAACTTGCAAAAGGAGTTTTTACCCAGTCTTTTGCCTCCTTACAGCAGTATTTCAAATTATCCCTTTGTTGTGCATCCTCAGTTTTTTACACACCAGGGCAACACACGGTAAAGAGGGAAATGTATGATTGTGAAAGAGGGCTCTACCATCAGCTCTAGTAAAGAGGAATGGAGAAATTGAAGATGTAGAAACCAGTTCCCTTGAAGGTCTAGAAACCAATACCTTATCATTGTTTATATATGCCTTGGAAAATTCAAATTTTGTAGACAGGGCCAGGAATAGTGAGGTGAGTGAGACACTCCCTGGGGTACAAAATTTAAGGAAGTACCTAAAAGTTCAGTAATTATGATAAAAAATATTTGAACACAATGTTTTAAAAAATAAAAATTAATGCAGGGCTTCCCTGGTGGCGCAGTGGTTGAGCGTCCACCTGCCGATGCAGGGGACACGGGTTCGTGCCCTGGTCTGGGAAGATCCCGCATGCCGCGGAGCGGCTGGGCCCGTGAGCCATGGCCACTGAGCCTGCGCGTCCGGAGCCTGTGCTCCGCAACAGGAGAGGCCACAACAGTGAGAGGCCCGCGTACCGCAAAAAAAAAAAAAAAAAATTAATGCAAAAAATCTGTGATAAAAAAACACATCAAAGCTTAAAGACAGGATCCCAGGACAGGTGTACCCCAGCTTGAAGTCCACAAGTCTCTGTCTCAAGTGTAAGAGCATTCCCGGCTGATTAAAGATGGATAACGATTCTCTTGCTCATACTTCCACCTGCTGCTGGAAGCAGGCAATGCCACGGTGGCACCTCTCCACCAGGATCCGTGCTCACATACAGAGGCCTGCTGCCCTCTTGCGGGCATCCACCCAATGCAGGGAACTTCACAAAATCCGTGGCCACCTACATCCTGCTAGATAGCTGAGTGGGGTAAAAAGAGCCCAGGATTCAGAGCTGCCAGACCGAGATTTGCATCGCATTTTTGCTTCTCACTTACTAGGCCGTCTTGAAAAAAATCACGTTACTGTTCTGAGCCTCAGTTTCTGCACCTATAATGGATCTCATCCATCATTACCTCTTCCTATAACTGTGGAATTACACGAGATGCTTTCTGTGACAATGCCAAGCAGGCTGTCTGGCACAAAGTGCACACACAGTTCATTGTAAGCTACCTACCCCAGCCCAGCCCACTCCCCTTGATCAAATCAAACTATCATCAATTTATTACTGAAGGCAAGACACACTAGAAGACAACCAGGGAGAAAAGATGTGGCAAAGTCCACACAGTGGATGATACCATGGCTGATGTGATAGGGAAGACCTCCCCTAAGGGCGTCAGTAGAGCTGGGCCTACTTGGTTGGATGGGCCAGGTCACACCAGGAGCTGGCCAATAGCCTCTGGGGGTCACTAGGCCACTTCTCTGATGTTTTATCTCAGGGAAGGTCCAGTAACATGAGACAAGTATCACGGTGGTGGAAAGGCCAAGGCCCTTGTAATCCTGGCTCTGCTGCTTACTAGCTGTGTGACCAATGGAAGTCACTTAACTTCCCTGAGCCTCAACTTCCTTTTCTACAAAACTGGGATCATAACACGCCTGTCCTGGGTGGAGTGCCTGCGAGTCTGTGGGCTCAATAAGTAGTAGCTGGTATTGCTAGGGTGGAACTTTCTGTGAGGAGCGGGAAGGAGGGGGACACACCAGTCAGGCAATGTTGGCCACTGTCATATTTGGCTCCTGAACCAGCCCCCTTGTTGGGCAAGAAGGCGGATGCAGATATCCCCCGTGGGCAGCCTGTGCTCTCACCCCGACAGGACTCAGCATGTCAGTGCACCCCAGAAATGAATCCCCAACAGGAGGGTGTCAGGTGGGGGTGTCCCTACTCCTCTGGAGTTGTGGAGGGGATGCTGGATTCCAACACGAGGAAGTGGAGTCTGCAGTAAGAAGACTGGAAATCTGAATAAGGGCTGTAACTTAGATAACAATATTGTAACAGTGTTTATTCCCCGACCTTGATAACAGTGCTCTGCTTCCGTGAGAAAATGTCCTTGCTTTCAGGAAACACACTGAAATATTTAGGGGTAAAGGGGCATCACGTCTGCATTTCACTGTCAAACGTTCAGGAAAAAATAGAAGGATAAGCAAATATGGGAAAACATTAGTATTTGTGGAATCTGGATGAAGGGTATAGGGGAATTCTTGCAACTTTTCTGTAAGTGGGAAATCCAATGAAATATAAAGTTATTTAATTTTAAAAAGGCAGCAGCAGTCAGGGGTTCCCTCGTCCCCCCTCTTCTTTTCCTCCTCCCCCTCCTCTGCGCCCAGCTCGCCATCCTTCACCACCTCCCTACTCACCTCCTTCTAAGCGACCTCTCCCTGGGCTCCCGGCCGGGCTCCTGGACTCCCCACACCCTCGGACCCGGCACAGACCGCAGCCACTCTCAGCCAAGCTGCACCCACTTTATTTGCAAGAGGAGGCCCCCAGCGCGCGGGGGCGGGGATGCGGGGCGGGAAGGTCCCACGGCCCCTCTTCCGGGGCTCAGGATC
Organism: Mesoplodon bidens; assembly: GCF_964165515.1. Classification (NCBI taxonomy): domain Eukaryota; kingdom Metazoa; phylum Chordata; class Mammalia; order Artiodactyla; family Ziphiidae; genus Mesoplodon; species Mesoplodon bidens. The sequence continues at coordinate 42,709,637 of NC_138172.1, forward strand.
CCACCCTCCCATGGCCCCGCCCCCGGACTCTGCCCCCGCCCCCGCCCCTCTCGGCCCGCTAGACGATGGCGAACTGACAGACGTAGGGCAAGTTGTCCCGGCAGCGCTTGTCGAACCACTTGCCGTTGGCCGCACCGGCCAGGGCAGCGCAGTTCTCGACCTTGCCGCCGTCGGGCTGTGCGGTGATCTCTGTCTCCCAGTTCTTGTAGGTGATATGGCCGCCAGTCATGTCCACCCAGGCGCCTTCGGCCGCCATGTCGTTGAAGCCCAGCCAGACCTCGGCCTCGCTGCCCACACTCTGGCTCAGGTACTCGTACAGGGCGTCATTCTCGGAGCCCGTATGCGGGGTGCCCAGGGTGCCCCCTCGCGAGATGCAGTCCTCGCTCGCCTCATGGAAGGTCTTTGCCTGGACGAAGGCCAGAAAGCACTTCATGTGCACCTTGGTACCCTTCAGGCAGACTGGGAGGGAGGGGGGGAAATGGACGTCACCCAAGGTCTCCGGTTCCGGAGCCAAGAGCCAACCGCCAGGGACAGTCACACCATCCTCCACCCCATCCCTGTACATCCTGTCCTCCCTGGACAGGCTCCAGACCCAGGCCAGAGGGCCGTGCTGTGGTGGGCACTGATGCACATCTCAGATCCCCATTCAAGAGGTGGTGGAGACCCTGCTGCTGAGAGTGAGGTCAGCCCCCTCAGCTGCACACGGCCCCTCCCTCAAGGTCACACCCCTCTCCTGGGTGCCCCATCCAGTGCCCAGGGGAAGAGGTAGGGTCATCTCTCCCCCAAGCAGGATAATTCTGAAGGGACCTCTTAGCTTGGAGGCTCCACAGGGTGGCAGAGGCTGGCCTTGGGCCTGTGCTGCTACTCAGCTCCCCCTCTGCCCAATGTGCTTCCAACCCCTCCCTTCACAGTTGGGACCCCAGGCTCTCCTTAATAAATGAACTCCATCTCAGAGTGGGCTTCCCGGGGAGCCCAGGCAGAGCCATCTACTCTGATCTTCCTCCAGCCCCACCCTCCCTAAGATCAAGAAGCTGCAGGGCCAGGGGACATCCCTACCCAGAACCTAGACCACACTGCAGGTACCCAGGACCCCAAAGCCCTGCCCCAGGGGCCCAAGCAAGCTCCCAGAGTCTGCCAGGGGCCTCTTCTGGGGCGGCGACTGGGAGGACGGAGCTGAGACGGGCAAGCCCCTGGGACAGAAGAGATGGCCCAGGCGGTGGGCCAGGGGCTAGCTCTCTCAGGCATGGAACTTGAGTCCAAGATTCTAAATTTGAATGTGGTCTCAAAGGTTGTGATGAAGGTATATATTTGGTCAGCTTAGGAGCATAGAATGTTTTTACTTAGCAGTTTGGGGTTGTTTCTGTTTTTAATATTTATTCATTTATTTGGCTGCGCCGGGTCTTAGTTGTGGCACACAGGATCTTCGTGCGGCATGCGGGATCTAATTCCCTGACCAGGGATCGAACCCAGGCCCCCTGCATTGGAAGCGTGGAGTCTTAACCACCGGACCACCAGGGAAGTCCTAGCAGTTTGTTCTTCAGCTGGGTTTGTAACTTAAATGTTTAGGCAGTTGGGGTACATGCCTCCATTTGTCCTCTTGCTGCTGACCCCAAAAGTGTTAGGGGCGGGTCTGCACTCCACCCCACCCCCATCCCCTCACTCACTCACTCTCTCACTCAGTTGCTTTCACTTAACACACATCTCCATGTCCCCATGAGCACCTGACACTCCTGGAACTCTGAATTCCGGGCCTGCAGCATCACAGAGGTGTCTTTACTCACAGATGCCATCCCAAGGCAGCCAGCCCTACCGTGTGCTATCCTGCAACTCATCCTAGCCAGGTTTCATTGCCCTTCCCAGCCTGGCGTCACACTGCCTTTCCTTCCTGCTGGGGACACTGACACGCCACCAAGACCCCCTTGGGGTGAAGGGTTGACTACCCCAGCTGCTGGGAGTGCTGCTAGGAGACAACTCAAACTCTCAGCGCCTTTGGGGATTGCATCAGCGGAAGACAGCCCCCTCCCCCATGGTGTGCCCCCTTCCCAGAGCAGCCTGCACCCAGTGACTGGCCCATGAGCCCTCTTGCCCCAACTCAGGACAGCTCTGAAGGGCCCTTCCGTCGTCAGGGCTCCCTCTGCAGTTGGCTGAGGCTTTCGTTGAGACGCGCAGGGCGCTCTTCCCACTGCTGCGTCGTTCTGTCTCTTCCCTTCCCCAGGTGCTGATCCTGGGTGTGCTCCCTAATAAACCTCCTGCAGGCTAAACTCTACCTCGGGGCCGCTTCTTGGGAACCCCACCTGCAGCACTCCCTCCAACAGTTAGTCCTCAGTATCCTCAGTATATTTTTCTTTTGCAGTACGCGGGCCTCTCACTGTTGCGGCCTCTCCCGTTGCGGAGCACAGGCTCCGGACGTGCAGGCTCAGCATCCATGGCTCATGGGCCTAGCCGCTCCGCGGCATGTGAGATCTTCCCGGACTAGGGCACGAACTCTTGTCCCCTGCATCGGCAGGCGGACTCCCAACCACTGCGCCACCAGGGAAGCCCGATCCCGTTAATTCTTGCTGGCCTTCCATAGCTTTGCTCCTACCGTGCCCTCTGCTTGGAATCCTTCTTTATCTTCCTACACATGCAGGTTCCAGTGAATACATTGATTTCATGAATATACTGAGGCTCCCAGAGCAGGACCCCGGCTGGGTCACCTCTGCCTCCTTGTGCCTGGCAGAGGCTCGCTGCGGGGAGGACCTCATGTGTGTTTGCTGATTGGGGGAGGGAAGGGGCAGATGGCGGGAGGGGAGGGCTGCTTCCCTAACCTCTGATTCTCTCAACTCTTCAGTTAGGTCAGGAGAGCTCAGGAGTGCTTTGTGTGGGGTTATTGACAAGGTGATTTGCAGGTAGTGGTAGTAAAGGAGAGGGTGATGAGAGGGAGAAGGTCCCCAAGGAGGCCAGGAGCCCGTGAACCTCCTGGGAATCAGCAGACATGGAGGGGGTGTTTAGTTCTCCATATGCCATGGACTTTGCACGGGGAGGTCCCCACCACATCACCCACCTCAGGAGGCAAGTGGCATCTGGGTTGCATGGTCTTGGCACAAGCACAAAGCTTAGACATAAGACCTTAGAGCTTGCCCTGCAAGTCCACCCCCAGCCCTTCGACTTTACAGATGAGGAAACTGAGGCCCTGAACAACACTGTGCTCATTTTAAACATTCCCCCATGTGTTAAGTATTATTGTTAGTCTGTATTCTGTGTTCTCCAGGGCAAAGTCACGAAGAAGTAGGTGAGTTTGAGATGTGTGGAAAATAGAGACAATATAAAAGGAACTTGGTGGAGAGAAAGAGAACAGGTTGCCCAGGCAGGCTGGCCAGGCAGTGCTAGGGCAGGGGGCTATGAGCTGTGTCCCCGGGCTCCGCAGCCATGTATTTTGTCCATCCTGGTTTAGCTGGTTTGTGCAGGGCCAGGAAGACCAAAGCCCACCTTTCCTCACACCCAGCACGCACCAGGCAGGCTGCTTCCATTCCCATCCTGAACTGCACTAACTAGCCAGGTGGGCGTGGCAAAACCAGAACCTCTCTATGCCTCAGTTCCCCTCTTTAAAATAGGGGTGATAAATCCTGCCTCAGCATAATGATGATGATGAAGAGTGGCAGCCTCAGCAAAGCTGCTGACACAGGGAATGAGGCTCACGCCCTGTAGGGCTGTGGGGGCTGGCTGAGCGCAGGGTCTCCTGGGGTTCACTAGGGTTGCCTCTGCTCCATGAGCGCTGCAGGGCTTGCACTTCCAGTGGGCTGTAATGGATTCCTGTGGGAGAGCTTGTTGTCCTTTTGGGACATTGCTGCTTTCACACGTCAGGGGATCTTCCTGAGAGAAGCAGGCTGAGGAGGGGGCTCCTTGAATCCAGTGCCCTGGACTACAGGGGCCAGCCAGGGCCCTGGTGCTGGCTCGAGGCTACAGGTGGGTTGCTGGCTGCTGGCCTGAGCCCCTCTGTCTCATGTACCCCTGCCTGGAGAGGCCGCCACATGCACTCACCCGTCTGCAGGGCCTGCTGCTCTTTCAGCAGGGCCACCTCCTGGGCCAGGCTGTCCAGCTGGGTCTTGAGCTCCTCAAGCATCTTCGGGCTCACGGCATCTAGGATGAAGTCAGAAGGAAATGGGGTCAATCACAAACACGTGAGAAAGGCAGTAGGGATTGGGGCAGGGCAGGGACTGGGAGGGCTGGACCACTGTCAGCCACAAGGGGATGAGGGAAACGACTCCCCTTGACCTTGATGTCTTGGCATACTCTCTCCCTGTCCCTGCCGGTGGTAGTCTAAGTGATCGCTCGTGATTTTCCTTCTGCCGGGGGACCATCCTTCTCTTGCTCTTGCTAAAGTGAGACCTGTACTGCATTGTTTAGGAGAGTTGCTGGGATCAGATTGGGTCGGGATTGGCAGGAGCGGGGTGGAGGGTGCAGACAGCTCCTTCGGTGACACCCAACCACCCTCCCAGCTCTAGAGGAGAACAGAGCACAGGAAGCAGGGCCAGCGGCCCTTGAGACCTCCCAGATTCACTTCCCCAGGCTGGAGGAACAAGACACGGACCAAGCAGGGCATGCACTCAGCCTGGGGCTGTGTGCAGCAGCACAGGTGAACGTGTGTACAGGCTCTGAGGTTGCATGCATGTGGGTGACCTGGGCAAGTTCCACAGCCTCCCTGAATCTACTGTCCTCATCTGCAAAATGGGATGATAATAGCCCCACCTCCAAGGATTCTAAAGAAGAATAAAGACTAAGAGAAAGAAAGCATGTGACCAGCGCTGGTCTCATTGTCAGCCCTGTGACGTGGGTACTGTGTCTCTACCACCACCAATTCACAGACGGGAAACTGAGGCCAGACCGAAGCAACTTGCCTGAACTGGCAGAGCCAGCAGCCCGAACCCGAGTCCGCACGGCTCCAAGCTTGTTCTCCCCACGTCCGTGATGGCAGCAGGTTTCCTAATGTGAGCGTTCCTGAGCACAAAGGCCCATTCAGAGCCAGTTATGCATGAGAGGCAGATGTGAAATGTCTTTCTCTGCGTGTGTAAGTTGAGAGCTAAGTGGGTGGACCCCAGTCTTTCTGAAATCCCAGGAGCTTCAGGAAAGGCTGAGCTCAGCTTGAGTAGAGGGTGGGGAAGCGCTTCCATGGTCCATTTGGCTGTGCCTGCATAAAGTGCACGGTATGAGGGGTGAAGCCAGACCTTTGTCCACCCCAGATTCCTTTGCAGGGGAATCGCAGGAAACGTGAGCAAGAAACATACTGGCATATATAGAAATTCATGATGTAACTTACCAAATATGAGGAAATTAACACCCAGATGAGCAAGGCGAAAAAGGGAGTGTTTGGGGCTGGCAAACTAGCCTGACTGGGTTATGTGTGCCTCACAGTGGGCCTCTGCCTCAGTGGTTCACAGCAGCTCTGTACTCAGTCCCGTGATGCACCAGCACAGGGCACCGCGTAAAGTTGTGCAAGTTGGGTACTGCACAAGGGCACTCAGCTGAGGGGACAGGTGGGGCCCATGTCCAGCCCCTAAGCCTTGCCCTGGCTGTGCTGTTTGACCACACCAGAGAAAGGGATGCTCTTCTATAATTTGTCAGCTCAGAGCGGGGAGCCTTTTGTGATGCACCAAGGTGCCCGAGTGTACGAGGGGCCCTCCAGGGACTGGCCAAGGAGCAAGGTGCTAACAGAACTCCACTGAGGAAGGCGTGGGAGTTGGGTGTTCCTACAGCTCTGGGCTAGGAGTCGGAGCCCTTGTGCTACCCCTCACTACCTCTGAGCCTCAGATTCCTGATGCATGGTATTGAAATGGATGCCCTCAGGTCCCTGTTCTAAGAGCCTGTGACCCCTGTGAGGCCATCCTCCCCACCTGAGCTCCTCTGCCAGGTGTGGCCACGTGGCCCCTGGAGCTCCAGCCGCCCAAGCCCTCCCTGCCTCACGTCTGGCTGACCCCCACACAGCTGGCTCAGACCACACCCCACACCAGGGGCAGATGAGCTCCCAGAAGCAGCCTGGGCTCTCCCCCTTCTCATCCCACCCTGGGGGCCAGCATGGGGCCACAGCACATTCTGTCCTCTCCCCGCGTCCATCCTGCCAGCTTGTTCTCCACCACTCAGCGGGCACTGAGGGGTCTCCTTGGGCACGACTGTCCCTCCTCCAGACACCCTCCCCCACTTTTGTGCACTGGCCCCTATGACTAGGTTGTACTAGGTTGTTCCTTTGATTTCCAGTCCTGGCTGCTCCCAGGAATCACTGGAGACTGGTGGGAAAGGCCGATGCTGGGGCCCATTCCAGGCCCAGATCCAGCATTTCTGGGGGTGGGTCCCAGGTGCCTGCATTTTAATGTATTTCCCAGACGATGCTGATGATGCCTGAGGGAGAACCACCGTGGTTCTCAAATTGATTCACATCTTAAGAGCAGGGATGCTGATTGTCTGCTAGAGTGTTCAACACGTATACTGGCCCCTACCTGGAGAAAGAGCTCTGTAAGCATGTGTGGTGCAGGTGGGCAGCAGGTCGAAGGAAGAAAAACCAAGCTGCAGTGGGTTTCAGCAAGAGGCAGGGCTGGACAGGACACTCCACTCTTGCTCTGTCAGCTGTTCTGCGGGCCTCCAGAGTCCTGGACCTCCATGGGCCACCTCCATGGGGACCACATGGAGCTAGGGTTCAAGTGTGACAGCTGCAGAGGACCAGGGCATTGTCTGGTTTGACCTTCTTGTCCGTATGGTCAAATACATGATTTACATGATTAAATAAATACATACTAAATCTTTGGTAAACTTGAGAAATTAGCAACTATTTTCCACATTCAAAAATTCTGTTATTTGCCTTTGGAACTGTGTATCCTTTATAAAGAACATCCTTGGTGGCAATTTCAGCTAACGTTTGTGAACACACCATGCATGCTGTGAATCTTCTTTTTTTTTAATGAACGTTTTATAAAAAGTAATATAGCCATATAACTTTAAAAAACCCAAACAGTTCAGAACGTCAAAGTCTCCTTCCCAATCAAGTCTGCGCTTAGCTCCCTAGTTTTTCTTCCCAGAGGTAATCACTGTTACTAACTCTTGTGGATCCTTCCAGAAAATTCTATGCATATACAAGTAAATATATATTTTTATATAAGTCCCTTTTTCAAAACCAATGTCAGCATAGTATCCATTCAAAGTATTGAACTTTTTATTGTTTACTTTATGAACTGAACCTTGGGGATTATTTCCTATCAGCACCCAGATCCACCCATTCTGTGTTGCAGGCCTGTGGGTCTCCATGGTCCTAATGTGCCCTTATGTACATTGTCCGTGACCAGTGGGCAGCTGTCCATTTACAGAAAAGGCTCAGAGAGGGGCCTGAGGGCGGCCCATGCCCCTCTGCCTTGCCTTTTCTGTGCTCTTGGCCCCAGCCACCTGTTTCTCTGCTTAATCAGCACTCTCATCCCCTGGAACTCTCTCTCCTCGCCTTGGAGCCCTGTGGGGGGTGACAGCCCCAGTTCATTGCCATGGCATTTCCCTAATGTTGTCTCAAAACAGCCCGCGGTGACCTCACTGCAGGCAGGGCTCCAAGGGCAGGCCTTGCTGAGGCCAAGGCAACCCAAGGACACCCCAAACCCAGAGGCAACAGAGGGAGAGCAAAGCTGCCTCCACTATCCGAGTTTGGGTTTGAACATTTTTATTTCCTCGAGGCTGTGATATACTATAGAACTAAGAATTAACTTGTTCCTTCCCCGCCCCCGCCGTGCATCAAGTATATCCTATGTTCCAGACACTTCACATGTTTTCTATCATCAAATCCTTACAACCAGCGTTGTGAGCAAATGGTACAATCCCTATTTTACAGTTGAGAAACCTGAGGTTTGGAGATGACAAGGCAAAGCCTGCCCACACTCCTGATGAGAGTCAGACATCTCCAGACTTCTGAGCCAAAGGTTTGATTTCTGTAAAATATTGGGGTGGTGGGGGAGTGGATGTCAGTTTAGGTGATCTGGAAGCTTCTTTCTGATTCTAAGAGCCAGTGACTCTTACAATTTTGACAACTGCCCCTGCTGCTGGAGGACTCTCCCAGGTCCCAGGGGGTACTTCATTGAAGTTCCCTGGACTCATGGAGAAGGAAAGTGAAGCAGGGGAAGGAGAGTGAGGACCAGCAAAGGAGAGGGCGACCAGCTCCCTGGAGGATGGGGAGGGGCTCCACCCCCCTCCTTACCTTTCTTAACATTTGCAGCCTTCTTGACCTTGGAGGTAGGTGTCTCGGCAGTGACCTGGGTCAGGAGGGAGAAGAGGCAGAGGAGCAAGTAGGGCCCCCAAAGCTCCATGCTGCTGCACCGGCTGGGGCTGCTGCTGCCGCCTGCAGTGGACCTGGGTCAGAGAGCACTAGTGGCTGTGGCCTGGGCTGCACGTCTTAAGGCAACTGCCACGACGACCTCTGTCCAGGAAACCCTCCCAGAGTTGGCTGCGGGAGTGCCAAAAAAAAAAAAAAAAAAAAAAAGCTTGCAAAAGGAAGAAGCCCTTGGGGCCACAGAGCCTCGCTGCCCAGGGAACACCCAACCAGCATCCTGGCCCCGCCTTCTAAAGCAGAGTCATTATTTTCTAGGATTCTGAAAAATACACGCTAGTTGTCATAGCTCACATCCGCTGAGCAGTTCCCTTGGGCAGGCGCTGGGTCATACTTTTCCCTGGCCTTGTGGAGGCCTCACACCAGCAATATGAGGGAAGTGCTGTCATTTCCCCATTTTACAGTTGAGGAAACTGAGGCTCAGTGAGGTTAAGGGAACCCAAGCTACCCAGATGTAAGGGGCAGCGCCAGTATTTGACCCCAAGCGGGGTGACTCCAGAATGGTCACACAATGATGTCTCCTGACAGAGTAAGCTGGGGCTGACTGCTGGATTGTCTAGAATGTTTGCTGTGATTCTTTTGTGGTTCTGTCTCTATGCACTTGATGTATCTTTGGTTAAAAATACAAGGGAGGGCTTCCCTGGTGGCGCAGTGGTTGAGAGTCCGCCTGCCGATGCAGGGGACGCGGGTTCGTGCCCCAGTCCGCGAAGATCCCACATGCCGCAAAGCGGCTAGGCCCACGAGCCATGGCCGCTGAGCCTGCGCATCCGGAGCCTGTGCTCCGCAACGGGAGAGGCCACAACAGTGAGAGGCCCGCGTACTGAAAAAAAAAAAATACAAGGGAGTCCTCTCCTTTTTTCACTTTCTGTTTCTCAACTATCCTGTCTGAAGCAGAGGTGACCACAGTGGGAGAGGGGCAGCTGTGGTGCCCCAGAGTGGTGTCAGAGATGGAGTGGGGAGAAAAGAATGTCCCCGTGAGGAGCAGCGTGGTGTGGGGTGTCAGGGCGCAGCAGGGTGGAGGGGGGCACCCCCAGGGGAGCAGAGGTCCTACATGGAGTGTTGGAGTCCAAGCGAGGAGAAGAGGTGGTGCGCATGGGAGAGCGGGTGGTGGCAGAGGTGAGAGAGTGGTTACATACAGGGGCACCCATCGAGTAAGTACATTTATTAAAGACCATGGGAGCCAGGTTTCTCATTGTCAGAAAAGGGAGGTAGAAATACAGAGAGAAAACTAGAATGCATCCTATGGTGTAGGATTAAAATTGGAGCTATCGGTGTGCAGTTGTGGACTTTGACACCTAAAGAGGAATCTATAAATGTCAATGGAAATGTGTGCATCAGCCTGCCAGCTGTCTGGGTGGAGCAGAATTGCCTCCAAAGCCTCGAGCACTCCTGGCATCCAAGTGCCACCTTCTATAATAAATACAGCTTTCCACTAAAAGGAACCAGAGCACCTTGGAGAAATGGCTGATTTCAGGGCTGGGGCAGGAAAAGTAGAAAATGAGCCCAGAACAAGTTGTTTTGCCAGAAAGCAAGGAATTGTTTAAAGAAGGATGGGAACGTGCCAGGACACAGAGCCAGCTTGAAGGAGCTTCTTGGGGCCAAAATCAGGGACAGTTTGAACATCAAAATAGTGACAGTAACAGCAAAACAGGAAATCATGAGCATACACAGATATAAATAAATAAGCGAATACACTGGAAGTCTGATGAGCAATGGGGTATTTTCATCATCTCAGATTACTTGCCCACAAAATACTTATTAACTACAAAGAGGAAAGAGTTACCTCGCAGTGGAGAAGCCTGGAAGATGTCACTTGAAAGAAGTGACCAAAGTAAGCATCGTCGGTAATGGGCCAAATGGAGAGCTTGCAGCACCTGAGCGCCTGATGGGCTGCGGTGAGGAGAATGCGGCATCACCTCCGTGAGACTCCTGCCGAGGAAACACCACACTAGCCCAACTGAGGGGCGTTCTACAAAACAACTGCCCAGCAACTTTCAGAACTGTCCAGGACATGTCTGAGGAACTGTTTCAGACTGAAGGAGATTGCAGGCACAGAGCAACAAACACAACGTGTTTGGACCAGACCCTTCCGCTCTCATGGACGCCCTTGGGACAACTGGAGAAACTTGGTGGGTCTGAGGAGCACGTGGCAGGGATGTACCCCTTGGATGTTACTGTCCAGTTTGGATGGTGTGTTGTGACTATGGAGGAGAGTGGCCTTGTCAGTAGGAAACATGCACTAAAGCACAACCTTTGGGCATCAGGTCGACAACTCACTTGAAAATGGCTCAGGGGAACAGTATTCTTTGTACTGTAGTTGCAGATTTTCTGTGAGCTTTAGATTGTTCCAAAAGAAAATGCAGTGCTTTGTAATTCAGGCTTTTCTTCCAGGGACTCCGCCTTGCCCCATCTGATTTGGGGAGGGATGTGCCTGCAGCCCAGCCTGGCTGACCTCCCCCTGGGGTCCCCAAGGGCAGGAGCCTGGGGCAGGCAGCAGGCACTCTGTGTGGCCCTTTCTGTCAGGGGCCATCCCTCACATTCTCAAGAGTGGGAGAGGGTTTTATATTCACAGCCGGCCCCTCAGTGGGACGGTTTAGGGCTGAGGATTATGCAACCTAACAGGCAGGGAGCCTTGCTTCCTGGAACTTTGGGTGGGTAGCACATAGCAAGAGAAAATTAAAATTCTTTTTTTCTTTTTAAAACTCCCTTGCTTTTTTTTTTTTTTTTTCTTTTTTTGCGGTACACGGGCCTCTCACTGCTGTGGCCCCTCCCATTGCGGAGCACAGGCTCCGGACACGCAGGCCCAGCGGCTATGGCCCACGGGCCCAGCCGCTGCGCGGCACGTGGGATCCTCCCGGACCGGGGCACGAACCCGCATTCCCTGCATCGGAAGGTGGACTCCCAACCACTGCGCCACCAGGGAAGCCCTCCATTGCTTTCTTGATTTTCTCACCTCAGCTCTTTGGCAGCAGGGAAATGGGAGGAGTTTGTTTCCAAGTATGAGGCTAGGACAGGCCTGATTATTGAGGCTGTGCCCTGGCTATGCTGGGGAGGAGGTCCCAGAGAAGCTCTACTGTGGCCATTCAGAAACCCGGAACCCCCTGCTCTAGGTGTCATCCCACAGGAGCCACACAGGAGCCAGGCTGTGTCAGGACCCGCCTGGAACTGTTCTTGCCCCGTTGGTCCCTCATTCACTTCACAATTTGCCCAGGCCTGTGTGAGGCCCTGGGAGTGCAATGTGAGGGGCCCTCTGTGCCAGTGGGACTGAGGTGGGCCTCAACAAAGGCAAGTGGCCCACTGTCCCTCAACCTTTGAGATAAAAAGCAGATGAGAAGAGGCCACCTGGTTTAACCACCACTCGATATGGGCTGTCCTTTTCCATTGACCCTGTCAGATGTCTCCATGTGCTTGCTTAAATCGTTCCTGGGATGAGCAGCTCATTACTCTGCAAAGCAGCTGGTTCCATCATTAGACGCTCAGCTTGTTATAAAGTCCCCCTGTGGTGAGGCAGGCAGGCCTCCGAAACATCACCCTGTGGTCCCTGGCGCCGGCCTCTGGAGCAGTCATTTACGAGGCCAGCAGATGTTTGCAAATGGCCTTCCTGTCCCTCTTTGACTGTCTCCTCTCCATGTTCCTTCCCCGCTTCCTCCCAACTTTTCCTCTGAGATATGGTTCCTGGACTTCTTTATCTTCCCCAAATCATCTTTGGATAGAATTCTGCTTGTCACTGTCCTCGCTGTGGTGTGCGTTTTCTCAAGCAGTCTGCCATGGGCAGGGGCCTGTGCCTCCTGTGGTCCGAATGGACACGCTGTTCAGAACCCACCTCTTTGTAGCCACCATGCCTCACTTGCTGCCAGTGTTAATAAGCTCATGGCCATTGAACCCCCGGGTCCTCTTGTCCACCCCCAGCTCTCCCTGGCCAGGTGAGAACCAGCACTGCAGCCACCTCCAGTGGACTCACCAGCAGCCCCGGTGGTCTATGGATTTCATCTTCCCAGTGTAAAAGATCTGGTGGCACCTTCTCGGAGGCCTCTACCAGCTGGTAGGGCAGCAAGTGGGGGTGGTTTCAGCCAGGAGAATGATGCTGGGTTAATGTTCACGAATGACCGACCCTCAAGGAAAAGTCTGTGAGCTAACACACCACCCTCAGGGCCCAGTCTTTTCACATCAGTTTCCCTGCACAAAGAATCATCTTGACAATAAAGCCAGAGGCAGAAAAATCTGAAGAGAGCTCTAAAAGGCACATTTCAGGTTTCAAGCAGTTTTTTTTTTTTTTTTTCTCTCCAAAGCTTTTGGAAGTCTGAGTATATAAAACAAGCTCTGGCCACCCCACCCATGTCAGCCCAAACAACATGAAAACTTCTGGCCCAGCATGGAACCATCCCCCACCCCTACCCTCTCCCTGCACAGATGTTTCCTTTTAGCTCCACTGGCCCTGTATCAGCAGAAATGGGGCCCCGCCTATGGAGCAGAGAATTTCCACACTCTCTTCAAAGGTGAACATCCAGGGTGCACATTCCAAGAATATTGCAAGGGCAGTCTTGGCCCTTAGTCAGAACCAAAGACAAATGGCCTGTTACCATGGTCTCAATGACGGTCATTAGGAAAGTCATTTACTCCTTTCTGAACCCTTTTTGACAACCTTGTCATTCATTCAACAAGTATTGCCTCTGTCCTTGTGTGCCAGGCCCTGGGGCACACAGTACTGGGGGAGGCAATACCCCACCTAGCCAAGTTCTTGGCACCATGGGGCCACATTCCTTGTTGTTTTGTCCCTAAAGGTCAGCAGTATCCTAGTGGAAAGAGAACCGGGAGTCCTGGATTCTAAGTGGAGCTCAGACACCTGGCACTTGTGTCTTCTGGGGCAAGTTATTCAAGACCCAGATTCCTCTTTCATAAAATAGGGCAATAATCTCTGCCTACACAATGGGATTCTTGTAAGGAGCGTGTGGAGACCCTGTGTGTGAGGCAGCTGGGCCACCTGCAGAGGTGTGGGAGAGGAGGACTGGTGAGAGAAGCTGCACCGCCCTCAGAGATCCATGGCCTCTGGCCACCGCTTTACTCCTTCCACTCCAGGGCTGAGACAGTAAATGACCTGACTTGTAAGTTTGGGAAGAGTAAACTGGGCGTGTGGCCGTTTTGCACTTACCTGATGTCTTCAGCTATAATAGCTCACACAGGAAGAAATAGAAAATCTGATTAGTTTTGTAGGATACTATAGATTTCCATCTGCCTTTTTTAAAAAAAATAAATTTATTTATTTATTTATTTTTAGCTGTGTTGGGTCTTCGTTTCTGTGCGAGGGCTTTCTCTAGTTGTGGCAAGCGGGGGCCATTCTTCATTGCGGTGCGCGGGCCTCTCACTATCGCGGCCTCTCGTGTTGTGGAGCACAGGCTCCAGATGTGCAAGCTCAGTAGTTGTGGTTCACAGGCCCAGTTGCTCCGCGGCATGTGGGATCTTCCCAGACCAGGGCTCGAACCTGTGTCCCCTGCATTGGCAGGCAGATTCTCAACCACGGCACCACCAGGGAAGCCCTCCATCTGCCTTTTTGACACCTGTCCCTCGACCCCTCCACAAATGGCCTTAAAATTTGAGATATAAACCCAGTTGTGCATTTAGGGATCCTGAAGTTTCCAAATTATCACACTAGCCCTGCATAACCTCACTAGTTAAGTTTTGCTATTTTCTCTTTTCCCCCCCATGGAACTCCTCATAGAGCCCATGTCCAGAATCTGCAGATGCCCCCAGGGAATGAAGTGACTGGTGACAGACTGCTCCCTTCTAAAGCTCTCTCCCTTCTCTGGAAATTTTCAGACAAGCTTTTGGTTTCATTGATTTTCTCTATTGATTTTCAGATTTCAATTTCACTGATATCTATATTGCTCTAATTTTTATTATTTCTTTCCTCTGCTTACTTTGTATTTAATTTGCTCTTCTAGTTTCCTAAGGTGGAAGCTTAGATGATTGATTTTAGATCTTTCTTCTTTTCTAATATATGTATTCAAGGCTATAAATTTCCTTCTAAGCACTGCTTCTGCTACAACCCACAAATTTTGATAAGTTGTGTTTTCGTTTTCATTTAGTTCAAAATACGTAATTTCACTTGAGATTTCTTCTTTGACCCAGGTGTTATTTAGAAGTTTGTTGTTTAATCTCCAAGTGTTTTGGGATTATCTGGCTCTCTTTCTGTAATTGATTTCTAGTTTAATTCTTTTGTGTTCTGAGAGCAGATCATTGTGATTTGTTTTATTAAATTTGTTAAGGTGCATTTTAGAGTCCAGAATGTGGTCTATCTTGGTGAATGTTCCATGTGTGTATCCGGCTGTTGATGGACGCAGCAGTCTATAGATGTCCATTATGTCCAGTTGATTGATGGTGTTGCTGAGTCCAAATATGTCCTTACCAATTCCCTGCCTGCTCCATCTGTCCATTTCTGATAGAGGGGTGTTGACGTCTCCAGTTATGATAGTGGATTCATGTATTTCTTCTTGCTGTTCTATCAGTTTTTACCTCATGTATTTTTATTTTTTAAACATCTTTTTTTCTTGTCTGTGTTGGGTCTTTGTTGCTGTGCGTGGGCTTTCTCTAGTTGTGGCGAGCGGGGGCTACTCTTCATTATGGTGTGTGGGCTTCTCATTGCAGTGGCTTCTTGTTGCAGAGCACGAGCTCTAGGTGCACCTGTGCCTAGTAGTTGCAGCACGCGGGCTCAGTAGTTGTGGCTCCGCGGGCTCAACAGTTGTGGCTCGCAAGCTCTAGAGCGCAGGCTCAGTAGTTGTGGTGCGTGGGCTTAGTTGCTCCACGGCATGTGGGATCTTCCCGGACCAGGGATAGAACCTGTGTCCCCTGCATTGGCAGGCAGATTCTTAACCACTGCACCAGTAGGGAAGTCCTACCTCATGTATTTTAATGCTCTGTTGTTAGGCGTATACACATTACAGATTTTTATGTCCTCCTGGATAACTGACCCCTTTATCATTATGTAATGTTCCTCTTTATTCCTGATAACTTTCCTTGCTCTGAAGTCTCCTCTGTCTGAAATTAATATAGCTGCTCTAGCTTTCTTTTGATTAATGTTACCATGGTTTATCTTTCTTTCTCCATTTATTGATATTTTTAATCTATATGTCTCATATTTAAAGTAAGCTTCATATAGCTATATTAATTTCTCTGGATTTGCCTGTTGGTCTCCCTGATTTGGGGAGCAGTGGTTGCCCTGTGACCTCACTTCTCTTACAGATCTAAGAAGCATTGTTGCTTTTTCAGTTTATTCAGTTCTGGTATCTCCTCATTTACTTCAGGTGCTGGCCAGGTCCAACTTCAGGGGCTATCCTAGCAGTGAATTAGGACAGCTTCAGATCTCCTTGCTAGGATATTAAACCCCCTTTTCAGCCCTGGCCCTGGTCCAACACCCTCAGATCCACTCCCACCTCTATTTCCTTGGTACCTGCCAAGCCAGGTCTTGCAATTGTTTTGATGAGTAATATCTTTCTTCCCATGGCAGGGACTGCATTTCCCTGCTCAGGATGGGCTGTAATCAGACCCTAGTTATGGGTCTGGAGCCAATGAGGGAAGGTGGGGTAGAGGTTGACAAGTATCACCTTGTGAGACATCTGCCTCAGTATGGTCCTTGCATGGGAACTGGTATCGTGTTTCTTTTGGGAAATGGCTGCTCTCCTTTAGCTAGGGGTGGAGGCTTCTTCTGCCTGCCTAAAGCGTTCCGGGGAAAATGAGGGACCAAGATCCTGTCTTTATCCCAGGTCAGAGTCCCTTTCTTCCTGAGGAAAGCCCTGTCTCTGGCAAAGGAACCTGCCAAGGATGCACCTTCAGGCTCCTTTGCAGCTCTGCCATTCTTGCACAAGCAGTGATACTGGCATGAACTTTATACTTCATGTTTTTACTCTCCTTTGGTTACATTTCCAGAAGTGGAGTTTTAGGTCAGCGGCCATGAAATTTTTAAGACTTTTAATACCCACTGCCAGATTATTTCCAAAAAGTTTCGAATAGCACAGATTTACGCTAGACTGGCAGTTATATGAGACCATAGCCTTTATTGAGCAAAATGCAAACTGCTGTCAGTATTCTAAATTCATGTGTTTTGCAGGCTTGAATTTACACAATTTGAGAGACCAGGGAATCACAGAAACAATAAAACCAATTTGAATATTCTATAACATTTCATTCCTTCTATGCCCACCCTTACCCTCCCCACCCACAAGCTGTTGATTGCCTTTTGGCTGACTTTAGTTTTTCTCCCTGACGTTTATTTAATGGCCACTAAAGACGGCTCTGGTTCTGCTGGATGAAGCAGTGGATTTCCCCAGGACAATATTTTTCCAAGTCTTTGCCAGTCTCTGCCTTGTTTTCTCTTATTCTGAGAGCTGCAACCATCAGACAATTCTAATAAAGCCTCCCCTGGAGAGACCTTGCTCATTTGGTATTTTGTTTCATTTGTGATGCACGCTTCTTCCAGGTGGGGTGGCCTTCAAGGGAAGGTACGGATGGGGTGGTAGACACAGACGCTAACATCTACTTCTTCCCTTCATTTGCACCGTAATAACTGCTTAGCCAGCAGGCCCAGTTGGGTAGCTGTTGTATAACTGGCCTGGGAAGGCCCCACCTGTCTGTCTCAACTATCTGATGTCTTTAATCATCAAAACTGAAGGTTTCTATACTTTATTCACATTCTAGTTGCATCAGTGCAGTCCCACTGTTAATGTTCCAGCACGGTCAGTCAGCCAGGGGCAGGGGGAGAGAGACAGGCTGACTGCGGCCTCCCTGGGAGCACTGTCATGGTGCCTGTAAGGACAATCACTGGGAAAAAAATAAAGAAAAAAGAGAACCCAGGCTATTCTCTCAACAGGGCAGCAGCTCCAGGTCCAAGTCTAGGCAGCTGCTTCTCTCCACAGGACATACCTGGCCGTGCCGGGAGGAGATGCCCACGCCAGGACCTCTGGAGTCAGTCCTTAAGGGCTCCAGCTCGCATTATGTTCTTTCCATTAGGCAATAACTTCCTAACTCCTTACCCTATTTGTCTAACTGAAATGCAGAGAGTAAATGCCACGGCTGAAATATGCTCTTTCATGAATCAGCTCCTTCCCCAGGGCTCTCTTTAAGATTGATTGGGGAGTTTCAGTTCCCCTGGAGAAAAAATAAAGACTGCTCAACCCATGAATAGACTTAATTCCAACACACTGCACTGTGAGTAGAACACAGGCTTATAGAAAGAGCCTTCTGGCGCCATTGAGAATGGCCTCTCCTTCTGTCCCCAGAGTAGGAAGGTGAGCTGAGTAATCAAATGACAACATCGCTGAAGCAGCCCTCTTAATGCTGATAAAACATGGAAATCTTACAAAACACCAGGGAGTGGCTATAAAACACAAAGCAAGTTCTAAACAAGGGTGATAAGAAAGGTTGGCTAAGGACCAAAGTACATGTTAAGCCCCAGACTCTAGGGTAGCTAGGTTGGGAATCTCTTAGAGGTCAAGAAGCAAGAACTGGGCTTCCCCCAAAACTCGGGAAGGCTCACCAGCCAGGCAGAAGCCCTGGGTCCGTACCTGGAGCTGAGCGCCTCCTCCATCTCCCCCACCAAGAAGCCCCCAAATACACGAGGCGAATTTACATTTTTTTTTTTTTCAGTACGTGGGCCTCTCACTGCTGTGGCCTCTCCCGTTGCGGAGCACAGGCTCCGGATGTGCAGGCCCAGCAGCCATGGCTCACGGGCCCAGCCGCTCCACGGCATGTGGGATCCTCCCTGACCAGAGCACGAACCTGTGTCCCCTGCATCGGCAGGCGGACTCTCAACCACTGCGCCACCAGGGAAGCCCGAATTTACATTTTTTTGTGTGTGATTCTTATTTTGTAGGCTCTACAGGGGAGAAAGATTGACAATATACATATCATAAACATTTCCTTTGAACCATTTTTCTGCTAGGTCTTGATGTTGTTGTT
The DNA here is from genome assembly GCF_964165515.1 of Mesoplodon bidens. NCBI lineage: Eukaryota > Metazoa > Chordata > Mammalia > Artiodactyla > Ziphiidae > Mesoplodon > Mesoplodon bidens. The sequence continues at coordinate 42,727,914 of NC_138172.1, forward strand.
CTGATCTCCTGTGGCAGGTGGTAAGTCTCCCTGGGGAGGCCTGTGACCAGAGCCCTCATATTGGAGCAGACCTCTGGACTTAGCTATCATTCACTAGACAAGGGTCAGACTCTCCGAGGGGTCACCAAATGGCATCTTGGCTTACAGCTGAGGAATTCTAGCCATATCAAGCCAGACCAGAAAACAGACTTTAATTTTACATGTACAAATGTTGCCTTAAATTCATAATAGTTAAGAAAAATGTATACAGACTTCAGCTTAAAAGGAAAAGTAGAAAACAAACATGTGGCAGTTGGGGGTTGATGTGCAAATCATCCCAGGAATCCAACTTTCTGTCTCTTGGGCCCCAGGCTTTCCTCCTTGTGTAGAACGCTCTGCAGGGAGGTGTGCAGCACCTTGCCCACGCGCTTGCTGGTCTGCAGGACAGAGAAGGGATGGAAAAGGGCACAGGCCCGCTTGTGAGGCACACACACTCTGACCAAGAGAAGCTCCCCGCCAGCTAGCCATTGTAAAGCTGCACGCGTTCCATCTGCCTTACAGAACTTTTATTTAATTAACAAGTCAATATAAAAACAAACCCCAGGGCTTCCCTGGTGGCGCAGTGGTTGAGAATCCGCCTGCCGATGCAGGGGACACGGGGTCGTGCCCCGGTCCGGGAAGATCCCACATGCCGCGGAGCGGCTGGGCCCGTGAGCCATGGCCACTGAGCCTGCGCGTCCGGAGCCTGTGCTCCGCAACGGGAGAGGCCACAACAGTGAGAGGCCCGCGTACCGCAAAAAAACAAACAAACAAACAAACCCCAAACCCCAACTACATAGTAGTTGCATTCTGGAAAAACCTCCATTTTGAAAAATGAAAAAAAAAAAAGAAAAGAAGAAGAAGGCAAACCCCAAAGCAGCAAGCAACAAAGGCTGCCTCAGTCCTTAGCTGCTGCCACTAGAAGCAGCAAAACTGTCAACCCAATCAGGTCTTGGTTACAGCCACTGTGCTGCAGTGAGAAGGCATGGGGAGGCCACAGAGAATCCAAAAGTCTGTCTGATGAAGGAACAGATGGTGCTGAGGACCCATGTTAATAAGCAGTTTCTAATTCACCTGCCACCAAAGGAGACCTGCTCAGATAGGACCAAAGTCAATACCTGGATAGAGACTTTGATATTACTGACATGCAGAGATGCTAAAGGCGTGAAATGTTGGAATCAAGACAGGTCAAGAGGTCAGACAACCCACAGATTTCCTACACAGCAGAAAGAAGGGGGCCCTGGCAAAAAAAACCCAACTATGCAACAAAAATCTTTCTTTAGGCAACTGCTTTTCCGGCCCATGAATCAGTTTAAGAATACAGTGAACCAACTGCAAGTCTCTTCATCAAGCCTTCCACGTTCCCATAGCAGTTTTAGTTTCACCTGTGCCACTGGTTCCATTCCCAACAATGTCAGGGAGAAAGGCACCCAGGCCTTGACCCCCACCCCAATCCTCCGAGTCATAGGTGGATTCTCCCTAGGGCTGTGTGCCTTCTCCCTTGACCCCTGACTATAACAAGGGATGAGACTCTAAGAATTACTGAAAACTCATATGAAGAGAAGATCTCAGTCTACAGGCTGGGGAGTGATCAGTTCTATGAAATGCAAAGTCAGGGTTAAGGTCCAAAATGACTTTGGAAAGATTTTTATCATGACATTAGGAAAAAGAAAAAGTGTCCAAGTTGATCGAGTAGAGGAACTGATTATTCATGTGAATGAAGGCAGGGAGAGGAGAAGAGGAGATGAGACGGACAGGACACCAGGACTTGAGAAGTCTGAACCTGGACTTGCAGGAAAGAGACTGCAGAGGTTGGGGGTGGCAGCCGCACAACAACCTGAGTTTCTAAGCCTTACCACGAGCGGCATCTCCAGAATGCTGCCTTCCCGTGTGAGGCAAATGGTGAGACAGGGCCTCAGGGCCATGGTCCCTCTGAGCAGGGTCTGCAGACCTCATTCCCGAGCCGCAGGGGAGGATGAAGCCCAGCTCACTAGACAGCACTCTGGTTCTCCCACCAATCCACGGCTGACCTGGTTTATGAGGTTAAAATAGCTCTTGGCTGGAGGCACACAGTCCAGGTTTGAATCCTAGCTCCCGCATTTACAAGCTGTGAAGCCTGTAGGCAAGTTCCTTATTCTCTACGTGCCTTAATTCCTCGTCTATAAAAATAAGGGTAACAACAGTTTCCTCACAGGGTTGTTGAGGAGTAAATGACACGATATTATTTAAAGCACTAAAAACAGGGTCTGACACGTAGTAAGCACACAATAAACGTTAACTATTATTTATTGTTTTTGTTGTTGTTTAGATACTGCAATTCTCATCAAACTCTCCTGGGCGGGGGATGAGGGGGGAGTGCCTTCGAAAACAAGATTTGAGAGCCACTCATCTAGAGGCCTCTGGTAGAACTTATTATAAAGCTTTTTAAGAGCTTTTGTTTAAGCAGAACCCTTGTTGCCATGCACAGTTGGAGACACCTGAACTCAGGGTGCTTAATGGGGCACAGAGTAGGAGCTGACACTTACTGCAAACTGACGACACGTCAGACGCTCTGACACGTGCTTCCCCTCCACTCAGCCTGCCCACCCCTCACAACACCCGCAGCAGCAGGCACGACTACTGTTGTTATCCCCATTTGCAGATGAGGGAACTGTGGCCCGGAGCCCCCATTTGCAACCCGGGCAGTCTGTCTTCAGAGCATATGCTTGGGCCCTCAACACTATACACAAGGCCAATTTTTTGCTTTCAAGTAAGATGACAAAAATAAAAACAGACATTAAGTGCTTAGTGAGTAGTCACTATTTCTAGAAATGAAAGAAGAGTATAGATGATCTCTGGGCATGTGTTGTGAGGCAGTGGTTAACTAAAGCAAAAAACTGGGGCTGGCTAACTCTGTTCCTGGCAATTCAGTCAGTCAGTCAGTCAGTCAGTCAGTCTCGAAGTCCTCAAAGACTTCTGGAAAGTCAAGGTGGACATGAGGCAAGGAAGGTCTGGAAAGACACAGGTCAGCGTGACCTGGTCCCTGCCGCAGAGGGGCTTCCAGGCCAATGTGGGGGACAGACCTGTCGACCAATCAGTACAGAGCAGCTGGAAAGCACCCTAGTGGTGCTGCCAGGCCTGAGGAGACCTGAGGGGAGCAATCCTACACTCGAGAAGGTCTCCCACCTTTCCTATTCATCTCCACTTAAACACTTCCAGACCCACGAAGAATGCGGAGATGGCCATCCTTCAGCCCCCTGGCTCCACCTCTGCTCACTCCCTTCAAGGGACAGGAAGCAGTCAGCCAGGATTTCAATTCCCTCATCAAATCACAGAAACTTGGGACTTTGGAGTTACAAATGACTCTTCACATTATCAGTCCAATATTCTCATTCAGAAATGTGGAACTGAGGATGAGAGAGGGAAAGGATAAAAGACTCTTCTGAGCAGGTCGCTACTTCCTGGTCCAGAGCCCTCACCGCCACCACCCTCAGCTAGCTCAGCGACGTCTGGCTCATACCAGCTGCTCTCCAAGCCCCGAGCCTGGGGTGAAGGGGCTCAATGGGGAGAATTCCCTCAGCGTGACCAAGGGGGCAGGAAGCAGCCAGCACTCCCAGCCAGGTCCAAGCACCTGCCTCAGAACCAGTCTCACCTCCATCATCTCGAAGACGCTCTCTGGGTCCAGGCTGCCCTTTCCCACTTTCCTCATGCATGTCACAACTCCCTTGCTGGTCACGGACACCAGCAAGCTGGCCAAGGAGCAGGCCTCCTCCTGAAGAGTAGCATCCACCACGTGCCGATAGCCAATCTGCAAAGTCAGGCAGCAGTGCACGTGCGTGGGCAACACACATCCCAGATCCCCACTTTTGAGAGCCTCGTGGAGGGTATATCTACACCAGCAAAGAACCTGTATCTCCCATTTGGGTCTTATTTTAGTTTCTGCTCATATGGAAAATATTTGAAGTACCGTTCGATCACTCTATCACAGGCTACTGTGTAACCAGCGTAACAGAAGCATGAAATGGAAATATGGGGTAGGGGGAAGGGTGGTTGGAATTATAATTCAGAGACCTTCCAAATCAGAGGCCAACCAGGGGGTTTCTAACAGGCCCCTGGAAGTTTCACTGATGACAAAGATGAATCAAGAGGGCCCATGCTAAGGGACATGTTCAAGAATGAGTCAAGGGCAGGTGGCTCCAGTCATCCCAATGCTTCACCAGAGCCTGGGTGAAGCGATTCTGGTGGAATTAAACCTTACCAGTTCAGTCTGATTTTTATATAACGAATCCTGCATGGAATCAGCGACAATCTCAGCCAAAGCAGGCCTCTTTGCACAGCCTTGGGAGGTGCCAGTTACACATCAGCATCAGCCAGGTGTTATGCTCCGCAGGCCTCAGTGCTAATGTAAAAACCACACTTGATGTATCAGACACCCAGGCCCTGCTCCAACCCCCTTATTTCATAGATGTGGACATTAGGGCCACAGAGGGGACAATGTCGACCTTTCAACCACCCTTTTACTACTCAAGCAGCGTAGACACCATAGAGTTGAGAGAATTAAAGGAAATATGCATTCAGGGTGTTTTGGTGAAATGCCTGGTAGGTAGGAGCTTAGCAAACTTTGGCTACTGTTACTATGAACCCACTCGTGTGCTCCTGGGACCAGAGCCAGTATCTTCCAGTTGAAAAGAAAGAGCTGCTCGTGGTAGTGGTCTCTAATATAACAAAATTATTCGATTTGGGTTAAGACTACTTCTATATGGGTTGTGAAACTATAACTTCTCAATCTATTAGGTAACCTTAACGGGTTGGGGTTGAAGGAGATCCACAGGGAAGACAAAAACCATGAGATATAAGCTCATACTTTGCACAGGGTGACGATACAGGGGACATTCTCCACACTTAGCTGGATGCAGTCATAGGGGTCGTCAGACAGTTCAATGTCCTTCAAGCCCTCTTCATCTTCCAGAACACGAACTCTTGGTATCCTAGAAGCAGAAGCACAATTAAAATTCCCACTAACTGAAAGGAAGGATGATAACTTCTTTTTCTTGAGTTGGAATCCCTGTGCCTCACAAGATGAAGTCATGCTATGCCTGAGCTCCCTGTCAGCCCTGCCAAAAGTGTACAGGTGACACTGAGTGCAGTGAGGGAAGGAGGTCTTTTAAAAAAGGATGCTAGGAGGGACTTCCCTGGCGGTCCAGTAGTTAAGACTCTGCGCTTCCACTGCAGGGGACCCGGATTCGATCCCTGGTCAGGGAACTAAGATCCCGCATGCCAGAAAAAACAAAAAAAATGATGCTGGGGAGAGGGAAAGGGAGAGGGGCTAGAAAGAGGTAGGGGATTAAGAGGCATGAACTACTATGAATGAAATAAATATGGTACAAGGATATATTGTACCACACAGGAAATATAGCCAATATTTTATAATAACTTTAAATGGAGTATAACATATAAAAATACTGAATCACTATGTTGTACACCTGAAACTACCATAATACTGTAAATGAATGATACCTCAATAAAAAAATAAATTTAAAAAATAAAATGTAAAATGATGCTTAGTCAACCAGATATCCAGAAATGAATCCCGATCCCTACCTCTCACCATACACATACCAAATGGACTGCAGATGTAAAGGTGAAAGATAAAACAATAAAGCTTTTATAAGAAAAACTAAGAACATTTTCATGACCTTGGAGTAGACAAAGATTTATTGAATAGGACAGAAAGTACTCACTGTAAAGGGGAGAAAAAAATAACAGATTCAATTATATTATAATTGAATACACACACACACACAAGGCACATCTTGGAGATACTGCAGGTTTGGTTCCAGACTACTGCAATAAAGTGAGTCACACAAATTTTTTGCATATAAAGTTATGTTTACACTATAGTGCAGTCTACTAAGTGTTCAATAGCATTTTATCTAACAAACAAAACAAACAAAAAGACAATGCACATACCTTAATATAAAAAGACTCTATTACTAAAAAATGATAACCATCATCTGAGCCTTCTGCAAGTCGTAGTCATTTTGCAGTGGTAACATCAAAGATTACTGATCACAGATCACCATAACAAATATATGAATAATGCAAAAGTCCGAAATATTGCAAGAATTATCAAAATATGACACAGAGACATGAAGTGAGAAAATGCTGCTGGGAAAATGGCACTGATAGACTTGCTCAACGTAGCGTTGTCACAAACCTTCAATTTGTAAAAAACACAGTATCTGCTAAGCACAATAAAGTGAAGTGCAGTAAAACAAGATATGCCTCTGTGTGTGTGTATAATATATATTAAGATTATGAACTTCTGTTTGTCAAAAGGCATTATTTGGGGAATTCCCTGGTGCTCCAATGGCTAAGACTTCATGCTCCCAGTGCAGGGGGTCGGGATCAAGTCCTGGTCAGGGAACTAGATCCCACATGCCACAACTAAGAGTTCACATGCTGCAACTAAAAATTCCGCATGCCGCAACGAAGATCCCATGTGCTGCAACTAAGACCCCGACACAGCCTAAATAATTAATTAATTGATTAATTAAAAGGCATTATTTGGAAACTAGAAGATAATCCAGAGTGGAGAAAATATTTCTCTGTGTGTGTGTGTGTGTATATATAAACTAACATATTACATAAAGAATTCCTACCAAACATAAGAGAAAGTCACACGACCCAACAGAAAAATGGGCAAAAGACTTCAACAGGAACTTCATGAAAGAGGCTATTCACATAGCCAATAAACATACTGGCTATGTTTATTGCCAGAAAGGTGCTCAACTTAAATATTCATCAGGGAAGTGCAAAATAAAACTAAAATGTGATACCAAGATATACCCACCAGAACGGCTAATATTAAAAACACAAAAAGAAATCCAAGGGCTGGCAAAGATGTAGAGCAACTCAGACTCTATACACTGCTAATGGGAGTATCATTTGGTAAAAGCACTTTGGAAAACTGTTTTGCATTATCTACTAACACTATCTGCAATAGCTCAAAACTGGAAACTACTCAGATCCATCAACAGAAGAATGGATAAATAAACTGTGGCATATTCACACAGTGGAACACCCTACAGCAAAAAGCAAACTATGACTACAGGCCACAATACAGATGTCTCAAAACATAATGCTCAGTGAACGAGGCTGACATAAAAGAGAAAACACTGTGTGATTCCATTTATATCAAGCACAAACCAATCTATTGTTTTAGGACTGTGGTTATCCTCCGTGGCTATAGCGACTTGCATGGGGGTACAGGGTGGGAGGGCTTCTGGGGGGCTGGTAGTGTTCTGTTTCTTGAGCTGGGTGCTAAAAATATATTTAAGCCATAAAGTCAGTTCATTCCAGTGTGGGGTGGAGCCAGGAAGGAAGAGGTGGTCCAGCCAGCTACTGTTATAGAAACAGTGTTGGTGCTTTTCCCTGTGCCTCTAACAAAAGCCCCTTATGATTCAGCCTGCTGGCCATCCCTACACAAGCCAACGTCCAGAGCAAAGGAGTTTCAGCCAGAGAATGTCCACAAGGACTAAGGAGTCCTGCCAGGGTCTGCCCTGGATGAAGTCTCCATGTCAGGGGCCCCCAGGGTGTAAGTACTAAGTAATATCCTATTTGAACAAATCAGGTAACCAGTTTGAATTTTGATATGGTAAAAAATAAGCGTACACACACACAGACACACACACACACACACCCCTTCCCAACCCTCTGGCCACAATATGGTTCACCAGAAGGGCTAGAGGATACTGTCGAGAGGATGGCCTCTACCCTTCTAAAAGGCCCTGGCTGTACAAAAGGTCTCTCCATACACTAGAGGGACCCAGTGCCTTGCCAAGTCCCCATCCCTTGCTGCCCGCAGGGCTGTTCTTGTTCTGGGAATGAGACTTGCAGCTATGGCCATGACAGGTGTCCTCCCCATCCTGAGCAGCTGGGTTTACCATCCTGATGTACAGTTTGCCCAACACCTCCCCCACAGCCAAACAGCCTCATCTGGTTCTACTCTCCCTTTTTGCCCTGGTGCCCATGGAAACCAGCTGGCAGACAGGAAGTAATTTCTGAGGCTTGAGGTACAACAGATGGTGACTTCCTTTCTTCTCCAATGGAGCCCAAGCCCAGGCTGCTGCTGATGGCATCTGGTACTCGAGCCCTCACAGTGGCCACAAGTGCCAGGCCCACCCTTGACTAGTGTCAGCCAGGAGTCTAGTGGCACAGCTAGGGTTAAGGGACTCTATAGCTTTCATTCTCAGCAAATATTCCATCCTGCAATTTCTGACCTACATTTATTTAACTTTGTTTTTGTTTGTTTTGTTTTAAATTGTGCAAGTAGTCTAAATTCCCCACAGAAAAACTCTAAAATACAGATAAATTTTAAATCACCCATGATATGAGCACTGGAAAATAACCACAATGACCATCTGGGGATATATATATTTACAGACATACTAAATATGCTGCTGGGTAGATTTCAATCCCCTATGTTGGGACATTCAGGTTGTTTCCAACTTCTCATCACTACAAAGAAGCTGTGATAAACATCTTTGAATAATATCTTTGCTCATTTATCCAATTAATTCCTTAGGCTATATCCCTAGAAGTTTTAATCCTCATTTTCAAGTACCCCAGGACCCCCCATTACCATAATGTAAGCTTTCTCATGGAATGAACACCCTCCTCCACATATTTATTTTCAAATGCTGCAAACTTTCCTCAAAGAACCTTGTGCATAGAGAAGGAAAAGGCCGTATCATCAAACAGTCAGAGGGAATGTCAACTCCAAGAAAGCTTAGTGCCATGTCCTCTGCTACACAGCCTGTCTGGGAAGCTGAACCACAGTGGCATCATCATTTCCTGCTCTTAACTTCAACCAAACAGCAGGCTGCTACCCTGCTTTGAGAACATTCACGTGTCCAATCAAGGAGTATGTGTCAGGCACTGTTTATGGTGCTGGGGAGACAGCAGGGTACAAAACAGGCAAAACCCGTCTCCATGGAGCTTTATCTAGTGACAGTATTTGGACAACTGACTGTGTCTCTGGTTTCTACTGTTTTTGCTGCTCTGTAGTTTTCTAATATTTTTCTATATGGTACATGTTTACTTATGAAAATAATCATCCAAAAAAATAAATACAGAAATATATTTAGTTATAACTTATAAAACCTGTTTTCTGATGCTTAAAATTAAATACCACCATTGTCAATGCTGAAACCCCTTGTTATCTTCTCCTACGAGCTTCAGTAGTAGTGCCCTCAGTGGTCCATCACAGGTGTCTGCTCAGGTTCTCCAGGGGCCCAGGGGGCTGTTTCCAGGAAGGCGTACCTTGTATTGAAGAGCGCAGCCTTTACAGCAATGGAGATGGCATCAAACAAATTTCCACCACATTCCAGCAGCTAAGGGAGACAGGGAGTGAGGGGGAGAAGAAGAAGGTAGCATCATTTGTTACTTTAAGTATTATCCCAAGTAAAGGACCCTGGTTCCTGAGAAGTGCCAACCAAGTGTTTACAAAGACAAGAACGCGTGGCTGCTCTCCTGGCTCACTGACACACACTGGCTCTTCACCCTAACCGCATGCGCTGCCTTGTTGCCCTGGCTGTGGTACCACCACTCAGAGGCCTCAGCCTGTGGTGCAGCTCCTCAGCCAGTCAGGCCTGCACTGAAGGAGGAACTCATCACCTGCGTTTTGCCCCAGGGAACTCTCAGTTGCACTTGGCAAGTGTTACTCTCATCTCTGCTAACATATGCCTGGCCTCCAAACAAGTAAAAAATGGTGCCACTGATACTGCCACCAGGGCCGTGTTGATTAGTGCAGTTACTACTGCACGTAATTACCAATGTACATCTGATGCTCAAACACCTAACACTCCCTGTTCTATATTAAGCATAGTAACAACTAAGGTCTTTCACACACTTTTGCCCATGAGCAAAAGTGTAGACTGTACTCATGCGCTCATTCAACGGGGAGGGTTACAGCACATTATTAAGAGGAAGGCACACATCCTTCTTCCTTATTTTAAAGAAGCCTTGGCCTGAGTTATGGAATAAAGCCAACAGGAAGAGAGGAGAGGAAGTCACACGTAGAAAGAAAAGTTGTGTACTTCCGTGTGTGTTTGTTTAGAGTCTGTCTCCTCTTCATCTGAACTGTCAACTCGTGAGGCTGGACCCTGTTGGTTTTGTTCATTCCTTTATCTTCAGAGCCCAGGAGGAAGGGCTGCTGGGAAGGAGGAGACTGGTGATTATTTATGGAAGACAGGCAGGCCCTAAACCCAGGCCTTCCAAACTCTACTAAGAATCAACAGTCACACCTGGCATGTCTCACGCACTTCATTCATACCCAGTGCAAACTCTAATTCCCATCTTTAAGCTTTCTGGGCAAACCTCCAGCGCAGACACCATCTCTCCTACAGCCTGGAATAATTACTGCTTATTAGAATATGATCCCCCAGCCAGTATTACCAACTGGCTTGTAACTGCATCTTGTTTGTCTAGCAACTGGACTAGCTCTCCTGTACCCTGGTTCAAGTACAGACTACAGCATGGCCCCCACCTCTGGCTAGACTCTTGCGCCAGACAGTCTGGTTTGATTCCTATCTTTGCTGGGTAACTGAATAACCCAGGGTGGGACCTAACATCTCTGCGCCTCATGGAGGGTGAAAGCCACACTATCTCCCAGAAGTGTTGAACAACTTAGTATCTGTAAAGCCCTTAGAAGTGTGTCTGGCACACAGTAGGCATCAGCTAGGTGTTTTAAGATAAATACTAATTTGCTCTTTCATCTTCCCATTGTTGTCCTCACAGACTGTCTGAGTGCATCTGCATGTTCTCCATCTTCACTGTTGACAGCGCAGGTTCCTAACCCTGGCTATGCAGGGTCAGGGAGCTTATTAACAATGCAGGGTGAGGCCCTGGAAGCTGCTTTTTACTCTGGGTCCTAGGTGGTCCTGATGACTGGCCAGGCGTGAAGACCACCGTTTTACACTCTGCTGCCCACAGTATCTGCTTTATGCAAGGAAAGTGCTAGATAAATGCTGACGTCTGCTCTAGCAGTTGTGAGGCCTCCAAGCTGGAGAGGACTTGGAGAGCACCTCAGCCAACCCTTCCCTGACAGGTGGGCTCAGGGGCCTGACAGCCAGTCAGAGCCCTTTCTACTGTCCTGCACCACGTCCCGTTAAGGCCGGACACAAACATTGGTTTTCAACATTCTGGCTTATCACCAAAAGATGAAATCGAGAGGGCGGAATGCTGAACCCTAAGTATCTGCTGAGGGGCCCCCGAAGGGCAGGCACCCAACTCCAGGCCTCAGCTTGCCTGCCTGGCTCCTCACAGGGTACCGCACGACAAGGAACCCAGGCCAGGCAGCGTGTGTCTGACACTCTTCTCGGCCACTTGCTGGCCAGATGTCCTCCAAGCTTCGGTTTCCCCCTCAGTGAAGCAAAGCCATGCTTCTCTATAGGGTGGCCATGAGGACTAAATGAGATCACATCCCTACATCCCTGGCACATAAGAGGTGCTCAGAGACCCTACCTTCCTCTCTTGCTGCCAAGCAGGCCCAGCCTAGCTAGAATCTTTCTGCTAAACACGGTGGCACAGCCAAGAAGCAGGGGGAGAGTGGGGGTGATGTGGAGACCCAAAGCAGCCTGACTGGGCTGTCTGAACAGGCCTACTCGAGCTAGGAGGAAACGGGGAGGTGCCGGACAACTAGTGTTACAGAAAGACTGGACTGTGGTCCCAGAGAGGTCATAGGTGTCCACCTTCGCTGAGGAGAAAACCCCTCCTGTAACAGAGGTGGGGCAGGAGCAGAGCTGGGGAAGGGGAAGGAAGACACACTTGGTCACAGATGCACCTCCCGTCAGATGCACAAATACTACAATGGCTCTTTTAGGGGAACAGGACATCTTATTCTGTTAGCCTCTGAGGATGAGGGCCTTCTTTTCATAAGGTACACCTCCAAACCACACTGCTAGGAAGTACAGCGTACCAAGTAGAAAACCTGCCTCCCCACAAAGATCCTGCTCCTCCTGGGTTTCCCCCAACTGTCCTCTCAGACACCCGTGTTGAGCACCTCCTGGCACCACACACAGACCACATGTGGGTCTCATCACCACTCCTGGGAACCCTCGCAAGACAAGCCTTGTGACCCACCTCCCCACCAAAGGTCGCCTGTACATCAGTGCAATGAAGTCCAAAGCTATCCCACTTGGGGTAAAAAGTATACCATTAAAGACTGTGAAGAGCAAAGATGAATGAAGTTTCCATGATGGTAAATTTCTACTCTCATAAAATAATGCAATTGGGGAAAAAAACCAATACTGGAAACAGGTGGATCATCTGAGTATAATAGGTTTCAAGTAATTGTGCCTGCAGTAAAAGTATGAAAGCATGGAAGGCTGCCCAGTGAATATTTGTTTGAAAGATGGGCTTTGCCTGAGGACTACCCAGACCAGTCGGTAAAAATAAATCACAGGAGATTCATCTTTTGCAATCCCAGTGACAGGACTGGATTTCCACCATCTTGCTTCAAACATGGACTCAATGTATTCAATGTATTTTTAGATGTAGGACAAAAACTTACCCCAAACAAAAGCCTATCTCCTACCTCACATGCATGAAGTACGTTCCCACCAAGGCTGAAAGCAATTATGTGAATGACAGAAAGTAATCTACTTCATTAATAATGTAATTTTTAAAATGCTTTTCTAATTCATTAAAAACTTTTCTGAAGATGACAGCATTTCAAAAGCTCACATCTTCTTCCAAAATAAGTAAAACCTTAAAAAAAAATATTAGAGAAGAAATCCAAATGCAAAAAGTCTTAAAAAGAAAGGCCTGGGACTTCCCTGGCAGTTCAGTGGTTAAGACTCTGCCTTCCACTGCAGGGGGCGTGGGTTCAATCCCTGGCCAGGGAACTAAGGTCCCACCTGCTGCAGGGTGTGGCCAAAAATTAAAAAAAAAAAAAAAAAGAAAGAAAGAAAAGAAAGGAAGGGCCGCAGGTGACCAAGACACAATGCACCCGAGACACTCCTGCTCACCATATATCCCTGCTCATGGAAGAAGCATGCTGGTTCTAAGCTGAGATAACGTCCCTACGATGTTCACCAGTTTTTCAAGAGCCTGCACTGAGAGAACAGGCTTCTTGCCTGAATCAAAAGAGCATCAGGCCCCCTCACCAGGCCAGCCTCCTACCAAACCACAAGTGTGCAGGGCTGCACCTCCCTGGGCAGCTATGAAGCCTGACTCTTATCGGTAATGACTGTAGGCTGCCAGTTCCCGCCTCCTCAAAACCAGGTCGTGTAAAACTACCTGCTTGGTAGGAATCAAACTACAAATACATCCCGCTTACCAGAGATGAGAAAAAGCAAATGGACTTGTAATTTCATTATTTTTACCCATTAGCATCAGCATTCAGAACAGCCCTAACCTGCTAGACAATGGTAAGCACTGCTCTCTTTTGGTTAGCTGTGCCCACCTATTATCAAATTAATTTAAAAGTATCCAGAAAGCCCTGCCTTGTTTCATGCAGGGCCGACAATTAGAGACAGCTGGGCTGTTCCTTGCATGAAGTTCACTATCAGTCCACAAGATGGGCTTTATCTTCAGATTCATTAGAGAAACTGTTTGGTCACTGGCTTAGCCCTTCCACTTCAATATGAAGTGGAAAATGTAGCCACTGATCTCAAGGTTCATAAAATTAAATGAAAAGGAATAAAATAGACCCAACAAGAGCCTGTACATGAACAAGAGACTGGCAAAATTAATCACAGCTGTAAGAAAAGTTACTGCCAAGTGCCCAAAACTGGGCAGACGAGTATTTGGGAGGGAAGCACCAGGAAGGAAATGGAGGGCTAGCCTAGAAAGACTCCTGCAGGCGCAGACTCTGGAGGAGGGAGGAGGCAGGGCCTCAGGGGCCTCACTGGGGAAATGAGGGACTCAGAGTAGCTGGGCTACAGGGTGTTTTCAAGGGAGGATGGCTTGGTGAGGTCACGAGCCAGCTCTGGCACTAAACAGACCTGGCTTTGAGGCCCAGTACCGCTACTCACAAGCTGAGATCTCCTGGGCTAGTTACTTGACCTCTCTGTGTCTTAGTTCCCTCACTTATACATGGGGAAAACAAGTGCCCACTCACAAAACATTTGTAAGGGTTACATGAAAATGCATGTAAAGAGCTCATCATCTTTCCATTATCCTTCTTGTCTAAACTCTGCCCATCAACTCTGTTTGGCACCATCTAGAGAGCATCTCTTGTTTTCTTCTCCCCTGACAGCCTCTGTGGATAACTTTAGGTGCTACCATGATATGACTGTAACTTTACTGTAAGATGGCATTATACGTGCACTACTATGTTGTATTTAATTTAAAAATTATTACAGGAGACCAATCTTTTCCCAACGAACCTCACCCTGGAAATTGAAAGCATCCAACTGAAGACGGAAAAAGCAGTGGGAGGAAAGTAGGCCAACTGGTTTCCAACAAGGGTAGAGTGTGGCCAGTACAGCAATGTGATACTTACCAGCACATCCACGTAGAGAATCCAGCAGTGCTCCCGAGGACTAATGCAGAGGGACTTCAGGTCGACGCTGCTCTTGTTGTTAAATATCCGGTAGAGGGTGTTAGCAATCTCTGTGCCAAGGTCATCACCTCCCCGACCTTCAAATTCAGGGGTAGCGTTGGCTGAACTATATAGAAGGGCAACAGAAAAGGGGTGAGTCTTGTCGAATGCAAAGAGCAAAAGGGCAGGCTTTGTTCCAGTTTCCCTGGGGGATGCTGGAAGAACCAGCACTATGAGGAAAGTCACTGAAATGAGGAAAGGATACATCTGACACTTTTCCAGCCTCCAGACACACGCAATAAGCCAGGCCAGGACCATGTCCTGGATGTGTCAGTGTGTGTGGTGGGAGTTCCCACTGATTTCTACAGAAGCCATATTTATCCAAAGAGAAACAAGAACGCTGGTGAGATGAACCTCAGCCAGTAATAATGAACACTCGTATCTTGAGGGTATAATAAAGACTCTTCTCTGGCAGGCCCAGAGAGGCCTAGAGAATCAGTCCGGCCTACAGAGGGGTTAAATTATATACCCCATCCCTAGATGATGATATGATATTCTCAAAGCAAAAACCACAATGTAGGTACAATAACTTTCCTGGAATGATTTAGAAGATATATATATAACAGTATGCCAGAGTTATGTCATTAACTTTAGATGATCATGGTACTGAAAAGCAGCAAAATAAGACTGTTGGCTGATTTAAATATTAGGTTCTCTCTTTTACTTCATTTTTCTAGAGAAAACTTTTTCCTTTTTAGCCTCTTTAATTTTATGCCAAATCACCTCAACAAAGAATGAACAAGCATCGACATTTGCCACCCTAAGCACTACTCAAAGTGTTTAACAGGAAATTTTTGAGGGTTCTGGCTTAATGAAAACAAATCCTTAATACACTTGTGAGATATATAAACATTCCAGTAATCATTTTATTGTAATAAATAAGGCCTAGAAAGATAAGAAATCAGTTGTTTCAGGATGGTCTCTACAAAATCACACATTGAAGCTTTCTGGTCCCCATCCATCTGTCCATCCACTCATCCACCTGGAAGGTCCCGGGCCCTGTGCTAAGCACTGGAGACCTAGAGACTGAGCAAGGCAAATGCAGACCCGAAGTCAGCAATTCCAATTGTTGGGGGAAGTCACACGATAGTGGGCAAACAGGAGGAGTGGGGGGGGTCAAGAGGGATGTCAACCAGTGTTGAGGGTTATAGGAGGCCTTGAACCTGAAGATGAGTAGAAGCTGGTCAGACCATAGACACGCAGGGGGATTCCAGGCAAAGCAAAACCTATGTGAAGGCCCAAGGCTGTACCAACCCCATTTGTGTAATGCTGAAAGAAACCTCACCTAATATATTTAAGTGTCCCTTTTGTCTGGTCCATTCTAATACAGATGTAAGATGAATCCTAAAACAATGAGAGTGTATCATTGTATAATAACTTTGCTACTTTCATAGTCTTCCCTTACTACCACGAGCCAGCAGAGCCCCAATTCAAAACCCCTATGAGAAACTTCATTACTGTCATAGCAACCTCACTGCCTCTGCCAGACTCGGGCACTAAGCCATGAAAAGAAGCTCATTTATGGTAAAATAACCAAGTCACTAGAGACCAAGTTGATTATTTTGCACGGCTAGCAAAAGACAACCTGTTTCTAATTTAAACGCTAAGCCATTAATATTAAGTCCCATCTCTTAAGTGTTTAAAAACGCATCTAAATAGATCACTGTGTAAACAAATCCAGGCAGAGATGCTTATGCTTAAAATGTTGACCTTTCCCTGATTACAGTGGGCCACATCCTCAGTAACTTAATTACTGGGGATTGACGCACTAAGGCTTTTACAGCCCGAAGGGATGGTTTAAGAACTTCCCAGGACAATCGGCTAAATAATTTACCTACCAAACCACCCCCCATTGGTTTTTTTTGACATTGGGCTGGTTTAAAGTGGAAAATTTTCCCATTTTAAAAGGTTTTTCTTTTTTTTCCTTTTTAAAATACAGGTTAACTCTTTCAGCATAGCTGGTGGCCAGAGAAAGGATGCTCATGAGACTACGGAAAGCTCCTGCTCTGGACTCTCCCTGAATGTGTAATTCAGCATGCTTGGCTTGTAGCCTAACATTAGTCAGGTTAGTGCTCCTTGGGTCTGTCTTATGCCTCAAGGTAATGAATGGGTGCTCTGGTCTTGGGACTTATTACTAGACCACAAATGTTGGAGTCAACAAATGCAGACCAAGGGAGTCCTAAATAAAAAGCTTCTCTATTAAGTGCCAAGCAAAAAAAGAGAGCGAGAGAATGCAGGCTGGTAATCCTAGACTCCTGTTCGCAGGCATCACAATATTTTCTTTCAGTAGAGGAATATATACTTGGGTTTGGTTTGTTTGTTTGTTTTTGGCATAAAACAAGTGGTTTCTATAATTACAATTACCAAAACCAATTCAGATCCTTCATAAAGTATGACCCAGCCCCTCTTCCAGGGCTGTTGGGAAATCGCTTATTGAGCTGGATAAACATAAAAATCCTGGGAACGCTGCCCCTCCCAGTTCTCCGACCTCCTGACTTATCACCTCCACTGTGCTCCTCCTGCTTGGCACACCTCTGGTTTAACTGGATTAGGCTGAGATCAAGGCCCTATGTCTACCTGGAACAGGACTTCAGACACTAGGCCCGTTGTTGTTTCCCTTGCTGTCAATCTAGCCTGCAAATCTGTGAAGCCTTACAGCCAGGCCAGGCCAGGCCAGGCCCGCGGCAGAAAAAGTGATTTAGTAGGTACCTGGGCCAAGGATGACTCCGGGCCTTACCCCTCTAGTCATCTAGCCCCCAGGTAGGTCCCAATTCCTCAGGGAGCACATGTGCTCACTTCTGAGCCTGCAAAAGCTTCCCTATAAATGGGTATGGGAACAGTGGCACATTCTGAGTGTCTCATCGTAAGCCCTTATTTGAAGTTCCTGGGAGAATTATATCGTTAGCTCTGGAGACGTTCAGAGCACAGCGAGCCTCAAATGACTTCTGCAGGTTGCTTCTCTGCTTTGCCCCCACCCCCAGCCCTTCAGCCGAGAATGGTGCCCCCTTCAAGCAGCACGAAGTAGGTAAGGAACAGAGATCAAGTGGCTTCACCCACCAATTCAGGACTTGAAACTTTCAGTTCAATATTAGTGAAAAAAAAACAAGTGGTCACATTTAAAAGTAGTTGAGATCCCAGAGAAGTGACAAGTGCCAGGCACGCTGAAATGTCTATGAACGAAACTTGTTCTCCTCACCTCCTCCAGTTACAACCCGCAGCCTCTCTGAGGGACCAAACACAGCTCCTAAACCCATGAACGTGGTGGCCAGAGAGCCAAGAAGTGACTTGATGGTCTGCCACCTGGTGGTAACCAGAGTGAAACACCAGCTCACTAAATTACCTTCTGGGCTTTAGATGGAAACCATCTTTTCCCAGTTTCAAGCTTCTTATTTAAAATGGCCTATTCTCAGGCTACAACCAACAAAACAAAGACATAGCGACAGGAGTTAGAAGGTCCGAGTGTGCTCCCAGTTTAGTCAAAGTGCTGCCAGGCATCCCTGGAGCAGATCTCAGGAACCCCAAGGTTTTCCTCCTCCACTGGTATGGGGATCAGGGTCTGTGTCACGGGTACCCTTTCCTAAGGGCATCATTTCTAAGACCCAGGGAAAATCATTGGGGTGGGAGAAGGTGTCTACCCCAGGCTCCATATATTATTCCAAGTAGACAAATAGAAGTAGAAGGAATTAGCAGAAAAGCAATTCGTCTTCTGTGACCTCTCTGGTAATTACCACTGGTAATTTAAATAATTAAAACATGAAAGTTGCTAGTAAGTGGTTAAGTCAAGCTGGGCTCAGTCAGGCAGGAGCCACCCCCTGCCCAATTACTTCCCTCCCACCGGGTAACAACTCTGTTTCGGCCTGTGGATGGGTGCATGCCTTGAGCTCTCCAGCAGAAGCCCCACACCTGGGGCCTGGATGGGGTTGGGGGCAGCACCCTTATGGCTGGGCATAGCCACAGGTGCCCAGAAGCCATTCTTGTTGATTGGATTGAAATAAAGGGGTTTATTTGTTTACACAATTATGAGTTGCTCCTTGAATATGCAAATGAGGTTCTGATACAGGTGGCAGCCAGTGGTGCTTGGTAACCTCCACTCTTCTTTGCAGGAAAATAGGGTTTTATGAATCTCTCATGGTGATTCTACCCGCTGGGCTGATCACGCTGAGCCACTTAAAGATGCCGAAGGGTGCCACCTTGAGAAACAGACTCAGGAGTACTCCCTGGGAAATGGAGTTTCTGGGCCTGGTGAGGTTCTCTTGAGCCTTACAAAGGGGGAAAAGAGACCAGCAGGCAGCCACTCTCAGCCAGGAGAAAGAGGTTTACTTCTAGAAGCCAGATCTTGGGAAGAGACAGCTCAAAGGCTCCTCTCACCCTGGAGCCACCCTCTTACAGCTGAGACAAGAAAGGGACACGAGCAGCAGGCTAACTGGAGTCATGTTCAGACACAGAGCCACAATGAAACGTGTCTCCTATACCAAGCATCTGAGTGCAACACCCTCTCTTTGGTGTGGTTGGGCTGACTGCCTTTGGTCTGCCTAAGATGAATGAGGCAGAAGGATAATGAAGAGGAAGAAAAGGAAAGCAAATTACAGCCCCTAACACATGGCGTCTGCTCCTCAGTGACTGTTTACTGCACCGAATCAGGCAGATCAAGGCAGGAGAGGCATTTTTTTCTTCCTCCACGAGCAAAGGAAAGGATAAGTTGGAGGCCTTAACAAGTTCACCATCATGCACAGCAACTTAAAGGATGGGCCGATTCCACTGGACAACTCAGACTGCTGAGGGCAGCTGGGCAGAAACAAGAGGAGACTGCTCTGGAGGGGCCAGGGCCGGGGCATGGATGGGCTGGAAGGAAAACTGGCCAGAAAGACGAACGCAGACACATTCTGAAAACTCTAAGCAAGATATCCCTCTAAAGCTGGCTCCTGCAGGCTACATGAAGTAGAAAGAGCAAAGACTCAGCACTGGATAGACCTGAGCTGGCATTACTAGCTGTGTGATCCCAGGAAAGTCACTTACCCTCTCTGAACCCCTTTTGTCATCTCTCTCACAGGAGTGTTGTGAGGATCAACTTCTGTGTTTGGAAGTGAAGACTGGAAGACTGTAACTCGCTGTGCAAATGTGGGTTAGCATCTTTGCAGAAAAGGGCTGGCATTGCAGGTGCAAGGCTGCTACCTTTAGAAGGGTCTGCTTGCAAGGTTGGTCCTCAGCTGGCATCTGGACACTTGGCTCTCAAGTCAACAGTAAACTGGGTCTCCTGTGCCTAGACTGTGCGAATAACGTGGTTTATGCTAAACACCTGCTTTCCTTCTGGGAGTCTGGAACTTTGGTATGTGTAAAGCAGAGGGTGCCTATGTGACCAGCCCCAGTCAAAATCTTGGGTGCTGAATCTCTAATGGGTTTTCTTAGGCAGAATCATCACACACGTGTTGCTGCATTTCTGTGATAATCACAGCTCTGAATACAACTCCATGCTCTATGCTAAGTCCTGTGAGTCCTTTCAGGAAATGTTTGAATGTGGGGGGCGGTCTTGCCACCCCTCCCAGTAAAGTACCAACATTATATACCTGCACCTACCGTGAGCCGACAGAACCTTACCCACCTCAAGAAGGTCTGCTGTCACCACCTAGCTAGAAGAGGAGTTACAGGTAGAAGATGAGACTGGGCTGGCAACCCGATAAAAAGCCCCAACCCCCAGAAGGGGAGGTAACACGAGGGAGAGAAAGAACACTTTTGAAAGCCCACTGAACCAGTCATTGTGCTGGATGCTCACTCTACTTTCATTACTTCGCTTCCTCATCATCACAACAGTATTATTATCTCAATATTTTAGATAAAGAAATTTAGGCACAGAGGGACTGAGTAACTAGCCTGAGGTCACACAGCTAGCCAGAGAAGGAAGCCAGCAACAAGGCTGGCTGCAGAGACTGCGGAGTCTCTGCTTTTCCCAGTACCCACACTGCCTGCCCAGCTGCCACCCCCTTGGCCTGTCAGGCTGCTTGGCTGGCTCTAGCCCCTGCTCTGCCAAGCAAGTCATGAAAAGTTTTCTGCAAAACTAGAGCAGGAAGAGAAACAGGACATCATTTAATTTGACTCTCATAACTACCATGTGCCGGGCTGCCTGGCAGACACCCTCCTTTTTCAGACAGGGAAAATGAGGCCCAGCGAGGGCCAGCTGATTAGGACAAGGGCAGGACCTGAGCCAAGGCCTCCTTTCACATTTTCCAGTGCCTGGTACACAGGAGAACTCAGTAAATACCTGCCGGCTGGTGAATGATGATTAAGTACAAAGTAAAAGTGGGCTCAACAAGAAACCAGAGGTTCATTCTCTGAATCTTCTATCTTTTAAAGCATTTTTCTTTAAAAACATCTGCAGAGTACTGACCAGTCAACAAAGAACTCCAGGTAACCTTCATTTGGTTTCTCCAGCTTCGGCGTCCCCATTTCTGCTTTCACTCCCACCAAGATGTCTGTGTGACCCTGCAGACACATGCAAGAAGGGTCCTCAGTTGGGGCAGGCAGCCAGGCACCCAACCACCCCCTCCTCTCCCAGACGTCGTCTCCAGGGGACTCGCTTAGCATCAGTGCCGGGACTTGGAAAGTGGCCCTTTGAGAAGGTGAGGGGTCCTTTAGATGCATACAGACCCCCTCCCAGAGTTTGGCTTGGGTCTTAGATTTCCCTTGGAACAATATGCACTCCAAAAGCCCAGAGGGGCCTGCAACTGGTTCCCTAGAGCCTACCCATTCCTCCACCTGGGCACAGACTGTGGCCACAGTACTCACCAGCTTGACTCTGGCAGACCCACTGGTGTTGGACACCACGTCAGTTTCCACTTCAACACATCGGTAGTCTTCACAGCCACGGCCATCCATGCGGAGGTCCTCCTGAGTGCAACAATCAAAATCCTAAGGTTATAATCCTAAACCTCTAACAGACTCTTCAACTGACTCACTCCTTTCCCCCCACAGAGAAATATGTGGTACAACAACTCCTTTTCTCTTAGTGATTCATCCAAAAATTCTGTCCTCATAGGTAATAACATTACTATTTTACAAATGTGGAAATGGAGACTCAGAGAAGTTAAGCGACTCACATCCAAGGTCCCACAGCTAGGGACAGCAAAGCTCAGCTTCCAACCCAGGTCTGTCGGAGCACAAAGTCCAAACTACGTACCACTATACAGAACAGGCACACACAAACAAAATCTGAACAGACAAAATAAAAGCTGTCTCTTTCCAAATCTGCAATTCTGAAGTCACAAGAAGTATGGATTGTCAGAGCTACAGGTACAACTGTCTTGGCTGTAGCCCTCCTACCCCCCAAACCCAATCAGATCTAGTCTGTAAACAGCTAAAAACAACTAACTGGTATGTTCTAAAAGATCTTCTAAAACAGGCATTCTCTAGAACAGGGTCAACAAAGTTAGGCCTGCGGGCCGCCTGTTTTCATAAGCTGTTCTACGGGAACGCAGCCGTGCCCACTCGCTCAGGTGTTCTGTGGTTGCTCTCATACCACAGCAGCAGAGCTGAGGGGTTAAGAGAGAGACCACATGACCTGCAGCCCCCAGATCATTACTATTTAGTCCTTCACAGGAAAAGTTTGCCAACCCCTGCTACAGAGGATGGGTTTCAGCGTGGCCTACGTACTGCCTGGCCTTATCCCCAGTTATTTACTTCCTCAATTATTTACTTCTATCGGTACAACTCATAGATAACTATTTTATGCTGTGGTTGTAATCCAGGACTTCCATTATTTATCTTGTTGCTCAAAGTGTCCCAGATTTGGCCACTGGGAGCTCCTTTGGGTTGGTTCTTGCATTCTCTCGACATGTCTCCAATCTCTTCTGAGCACTTCTTTACTTCTGACAACACAAGGTGTTCCAGCCGCTTGTATTTTACCTGCCCCAGCCCTGGGATCAGCCCTTGTTCCAAGGAGCCCTGGTTCCTTTCATTGCAGAATAGTACTTAAAAACCAGGATCTGGGTGCTAAGTAGGTTCATCGCTACTGGGGTATCATTGCTTCTAGATCGTCTCAGTAGAACAGTGCTAGAAAATATACGTATGTGTACTAACCCACACACATACACACACCTATATTTATTTCTGTGTCTATCCACGTATCTGTTAAAAAGTCATGCGTTCATACTGAGAGCTGGTTCTAACCTACCTCCTTGTCTGATTTGTAACTTCTTTCTCAGACAGGGAGAAACCTGGCTCTCATTATCTACAATGTATTTATGTATTTGTTAAATCTCTGTATATACATAAAGTAGTTTCAGAATTACTACGCCATACGCCTGTGAAAAACAAATTTACTAATACAGTATTTGTGTAGAGTTCTTTTTGTCTTTAGCCTTACAGCACCCTCTCAAAATATTGTTTCTAGTTGTCTTTCCCCATCCTTCCTGTGCCTCTGTTACTCATCTGTACCCGTGAGTTCATTTGTAACTGCTGGGGTTCCATTTTGGGTCCCCCACATCCTGGCTACTTTTAATTACTATCACCAGGGCTCTAAGAGTCAAAGCTATCAGAAAAGGTGTGCTCAGAGAAATGTCACTCACCCCTCATCCCTCTTCTCACCGCCCCCCACTGCCTTCCTACCCCCTCCCACCAGCTCCAGGCAGGTCACCAATCTCTTTAGTTCCCAGTCCATCTTTCATGTACTTCCTTTGCACAAATGAACAGATAAGAGTATTTTTAATATCCCTTATTTTCTTATATAAAATATGGCCTACTACAGATACACATAGCTTCTTTTTTTAAACAATTAACAATACATATGCAGGAAATCACTCCACATCAGCTCATAGAGATTGTCCTCGTTCTCTGCAAACATTTTTTGAAAGGTCTTTCTTTCAGCAAAACAAATCATTAGCCTCATCAGATTCTCAAAGGGATGAATGCTTCTCAAAATGTTAAAAACAAAAAACAAACAAACAAACCAAAACCAAACAAACAAGCCACCACTGTTCTGAAGTATGTATCTGTCAGAGATTTATCTTTAAACTGCTTGGCTCACTGTGTATCTGATTGACATTTTTATTTTGAGAAATTAAAATACAGAAAAGGAAAACACTGAATACTCCCACCACACAGTACCAACTACTACCATCTGTCCTGTTTGTTTCAACTCTTTAAACTCCTGTTAAAGGAGAGAAAATAAACATCCTAAATCAGGTTGAAGTCCTTTTGCAGCCCGTCGACTCCCAGCCATCCCCTCCCTGGAGGCAATCCCTATCTGAAGCCTGGGGAGACATGTTCTTGAAAAGCAACAGAATTTCAAGTCTAGGAGAATGAGTCTCCTGAACTCTACACAGTGAGTCCTCTTCCCTGGAGGATCCCAAAACTATATAACTGTGTCTCTTCACAACCCCACCTACCCCCACCCACATGAAAGCATCCTAGGTCAATCTCGGCTTGCCCCATCCCCCAGGTGTGCCCTGCTAGGAAGTGAACACCTGGCCCAGAAACAGCATTTACAGTGAGTCCTTGGTGGATTGTAGGTATGGCACAAGTGTGAGCAGTCACTAGGAGCATCAGTCATGGCCTCCAGGCCTGGTTCTGCCATTAACTAGCTGCTTGACCTAGGACTAACCCTAACCCTTCCCCTCTAGACTAATTTCCTCATTTGTAGATGTAGAGATTGAATTCAACGGCCTCAAAGGTGCGTCTCTAATTCTGTGGATCTATAAATTAAGAGAGCCACAACTATTTGCAAGAACTAATAGTAGCTACTATTTAATGTGCATTTACTATCGACCAGATAATGTGCTAGGAACACTATACACTTTACATGTTGAATCCTCGCAATAACCCTGTAATGTAAGAGAGCAAATTTTCATTCCATTTTACAAATGGGGATCAGGTTGAAAGATGCTAAATGGCTGGCCCAACGTCATAGCCAGTAAATAGCACTTGAATTCCAAGCCAGAGCTCTTAACCCCAATTCCACACAGTCTCCTGCATTCTAAAGAGTCTCTTCACTGTGCAAAGGAGGCAGCACAGGCCTCCCTCAAAGGACGAACTGGCTGGCTATACCAGTTCGTCCTAATGATGGTGATGACGACTGTGAAAGCAGGGAGGCCGCAAGGCTACAGGGCTCCCCACTATTGCTTTAAATTACCACTCACTCTAGTCACAACCCTTTGTAGTGACAACCCACTGTTCCAAAATGTGGCTGGAGGGGTGTCAGAAAACTGGGCCTCACCAGAGCTTGCCTTTCCAGCCTTTAAATCAGTCTCTGCCTCCTGGGGAAGGCTCAGTCAGGAAGGCTCCGGTGACAAGTAAGAGATAAACAAAAAAGCTACAAATTTCCCTTTCCAGGGATGCGTAAAGTATAATTTTTTTCATAGAAAAAAAGCACACAACAGGAGAAAAACAAAGTCCATGAATCACTGCACACAGGACTTTTAAAAATCCACTTTTCCTCATAAAAGGCTTAGGAAATCTCCAAACCTGCTTGGCCTGGCTCAGAGCCTGGCGCCCTACCACAATTTTTATTCAACTGTAGTACGCAGGAGCTAAGGAATCAATCCATGTGTGAACACTTAAACATGGGCTGCCCTAAAGTGACAGCTTCATTTAAAACAATCAGTAGAGATGTCCACAGGTGACGGACCACACCAGGGAGTGGAAGGTTGTTCTCAGCAGAGAGGACTGAGCCCCTTTCTAGGTAAAGGCCTTCTGGATGCTAGGATGGCTCCTCATGACTTTCAAGTTGTTACCTGTGTGATCACAACAACCCTGCTGGTTGGGTGTGGCACAGAGTCACCACCAACCTATATTTAAAACTCCGCTGTTCCACGCCAGCTTTTTGACCTCGAGCAAGTTAGTTCCTCAACAGCTCTGAGTCTGTCTCTTTGTCTAGAAAGCGGGAAGAACCCCGACCCTACAGAGTTATAGGAGAATCCTCAGCACAGTGCAGCACACAGGAGTCCCTGCTCAGCAGCTCCTTCTTCTGCTTCTGGCAGCACATATTAACTCATTGAATCCTCAAAAACAACCCGGAGAGAGGTTACAAGTAAGGACACTGAGGCGCCAAGTTTAACCTCCTGTTTGTGACAGAGTGGCAAGACAGATGACCCAACCCACAGTTGCTGTTCCTCACACCCGGGTAACCCAGTCCTACTTCCTAATGGGAGTTGTCAGTTGGCTCTCCTAATCCAACATACTTGGGAGGATTTAGACTCAAAGTAGTCCTCTGAGGCGATGTTAACCACCTCCCACCCCCACTACCTTGCTTTGACTTGTCCAAGAGCGCAGAGCTTCCTGGAGGAGAACTGAGACCAGATGGCCTCCCCTACTAGAAAGCCACCCTACTTTGGAAAGGGCCAGCTTTGCAGGCCCAGGCCCCAGACACAGCAGGCAAAACGAGATGTTGTCCTCGTTCCACTTTCCAAGCCTGTTGGGTGGGCCTGCATTCCTTTAGGATGGGATCCCACTCACCTTGCAAAGGGCCTGACCCAAAGGCATACAATCCAGAGAGTGGCCAGCTCTTTGGGCGTGAAACTGATTCTCTCCTTGGAATCTGACCTCTGATCTGGGAAATACTTGGGAGGGAAAGGGAGTTAAAGAGGACCTGACAGGTCATGGTGTGGAGGGAGGCTGGAGAGGCCTCACAGAAGTAAAGGCGGGGGGATAGCACGTACCAGGGTGGAGGGCAGCTGGACAGCAAGTGGCTTGTGGAGAAGTGAGATACTTCAGCAGAGAGAAGTAGGGCTGTCACCAGAGACATAAAGACAGGCAGAGTCACACAGTCTATGTGATCCATGCTGGAGCCCTGAAAAGGCAGTACCCCCGAGCTGCCTAGGGACTTCCTAGGCCTGGCCACAAACCCCCCTTGTCCTGAGACAATTTAACAATCTCTAGCCCTCCAAATCAAAAGAGCTTAAATCTCAACAGCCACAGGCGGAACCCCACATGGGGTCACTAGGAAGGCTGCGGATATAGTATGGATGGTTCCGGACAAAGCCACACTTCCGATGGAAAAATCTTGACAGGGAGCCAACTTCTCTTCAGGGTTGCCCACATGCCAGGTGGTCCATATTCTCTTTTCTCATCATTCCTCACAATCCCTTTCTGCTCCCAGATGGATATGTTCTCATTTTACACAGGGGGCGCTAGCTCAGCTACTCAGGTAAGAATCACTCTTACTGTGAATGGTGGAGCCGGGAAAGGATCCCTGCTCAGTCTGACTCCAAGTCCTCACTCAAACAGACGCAGGAGGTCATGTGACCTTGTTAGGGGAACCACTGACGGAAACCGCCCACCCTGGCCAGACCTTATAGTAACCATTTGCATGAGTGATCTTACAACAGGAGGTCCTGGTAAGGAACACGGAACTAACAAGCTATCACCAACCGGAAGAATTTGGGAAGGGTCAAAAGGAGAGGGGACACCAGTCAATATGTCCTACCAACCTCCCAGAATCCTTCTCGCTGGAATCCATCTTCGCTGAGTGATGCACACGCCACCATGAAGGACCCTGAGTCACAATGATTGGCCAGAGACAACCCAGAAACTAACCCCATCACCATAAAACCTGAGAATGCAAGCCACGTGGCAGAGCAGTTCTCCTGGGTTCCCTTACCCTCCTGCTCTCTGCCCGGGTGCCCCTTCCCAATAAAGTCTCTTGCTTTGTCAGCACGTGTGTCCCCTCAGACAATTCATTTCCGAGTGTTAGACAAGAGCCCACTCTCGGGCCCTGGAAGGGGTCCCCCTTCCTGCAACAACCTCAGGCAGGGGGGCAAAGATTTCTGCAGCAGACTCCAGGCTAGACCAGGCCAGAGGCTTGCCCATAGCCCAACGTCTGGTGACTGCATCAAAATCTCCCAGCATTTATGAAAATACCCATTCCCAGGTACCAGCCCCAGAGATTCTGATTCAGAAGGTCCAGGTAAAGCCCGCGAAGCTGTATTTTGTGAGTAAAAGGCGCTTCAAGGTTTCAGAATTACTGGGCTAAGACGGAGGTTAGCAATGTCTCTTCATGGAGGAAGAAGCACATATTTAGCTAGTTAAGCAAACCCCAAAAGAGGATTAAATGCTAATTCTGGAAATTCTTATATCTGCCCCCAAATTCCTGAATATAAAAACCAGTTTGGGGCTTCCCTGGTGGCGCAGTGGTTGGGAGTCCGCCTGCCGATGCAGGGGACACGGGTTCGTGCCCCGGTCTGGGAGGATCCCACATGCCGCGGAGCGGCTGGGCCCGTGAGCCATGGCCGCTGGGCCTGCGCGTCCGGAGCCTGTGCTCCGCAGCGGGAGAGGCCACAACGGTGAGAGGCCCACGTACCACAAAAAAAAAAAAAAAAAAAAAACCAGTTTGATACAAGTTAGTAAAACAAAAGTTGTACAAAGAAATGCAAAATAGGGTTCTAAAGAAACTTAGAACCAACGTGGGAAAAAGTACTACTTAAAAAGATAACAATACAGCAATATATGTCAATATATTATTTAAGGTCTAGGAAAATGGTGGGGTTCAGAACTTGCCCTCCCCCTTCTTATTTCCCCAACATGCTTTCAGAGGACAGAAGAAAGAGAAGTAGAAGTGGGGAGTCTCTCTGGCCTTTGCCTTTGAATCCCTGTTTTAAAAAACGGAAAGTGGCATGCAAGTAGAGTTGGGCTTTGCAATCAGAAATATCTGGATTTATATCCCAGGTCCACTGTAATCAGAGAGGGTAGCGGGGCCCAGAAAAGGAGAACCAGGCATGGCTTTCTGGACAGAAGAGAAGCCATTTTAGGCCTAAGCATTTTTGTGATCTAAGCCTGACCATAATGCTTGCCCTTGAACAGGTCTCTGTAATCAATGATCTTGAGGGAAGTAAAGAATGCAGGAAAAAAGGAAAAGCAGTGAAGAAATAACAGTTGAGATAAAACAGAGCCCTAGTTTTTCCTCAAGGGATATACTTAACAATCTGATACAGATCTTTGACTTGTTCTATAAGAACTAAGGCCCCCACCCAGCTAGAGTATGGTAACCACAGGATAAGACCCCAAGCTGGTCTCAACCTGAGGAAGGATGATGTTGACTTTTGACCTTCGGAGACTCCAATCAACTAAAGCTTGGAGTCTGTTAACCTTTGCCCCAATTCTATGCTAAGTTCTCCTCTGCTCAAGCCCCTACATGAATATGCATGTGCCCTTAGCTTATTCTCCAATTTTGCTAATTGGATAGACACTGCTTTGGAAAAGATCCTCAGTGTCGCCTCACTTGCTGCAATTAATAAATCCTTCCTTCTCCCAATCTTTGGCTTGGTTGTGTCTTTTGGCTCGACACCCACCAAGAAGCAAACCCTGTTTTCGGGTAACACCACCACACACTTACTTTGTGACCTCAGACAAGTAATTTAACCTCTCTGAGCATAGTTCCTTATATGTAAACTAGAGATAATACTTACCTTCAGGACTGTTACAAAGATTCAATGGGATAAAAATTATGATAGAATATGTACCTAACAAAAGTGGGACAGCTCAGCCTTCAAAGGCTGAGAGGGTCTTTAACAGAATCAGGGACTGCCCACCGCTTCCTACCCGGGTGTGGAACCTTGTAGACCCAGAAAGAAGCAAGTACGCATACAATCCTAAATGGATTCTCGCCGCCCGGTCCCAAATACGCCCTCATTGCCGGCTTCGAGCTGCACACGCCGGCCGCAGAGTGGTTTAATCACAAGGTAAACCCAGTCAGCCGCAGTCCTAGGGGAACCCGGCGGCCGGCGCCGGTACCGCTGCTGCCGCTACCTGAACGCCATGCACAATGTACACCTTCTCCGCCTCACTCAGCGCCACAAACGCCATGCTGCCGAGTCGCCCCGCCGCCAGATGTCATCTGCCAGCGTCTCCCCCGCCGACCACGCCCCCTCCGCGCCTGTGCGTCATCAGCCCGCGCGGCGGCCGCTCCAGCAGCCGCCGCCGCCACCACCGCCACCACCGCCGGGAGCTCGATGGGCTTCTCTTGCGCGCCGCCCTGTGTCTGGCCGAGTCCAGGGAGCCGCGGCGCCTCGTGCCGGGGAGCCATCGCTGCAGCCCGAGGCCGGATCGCGGGTCGGGGGCTGCAGGGGGAGCGACGGCGGCGGCGGCAGCCGAGCCCCACCGGGGGCCTGGGACTGGGGAACTGCCTCCAGCTTCACGGTCAGTTGGGTGAGGAAACTGGAATTGGGTGAAAAAGCTGGGGTGAGACGAGAGGCACGGGCCGGGGCCGGAGCCGGAGCTGGAGGACTCGTAGTAGGAGAGACGTGCGGCGCAGTTTGCTCAGAGCTGAAGTTGAAGTAGCAGGTCGTGTGTGTTGAGAGACAGAGAGACAGAGAGAGACAGAGAGAGAGAGACAGACTCACTCCGAGTGAGGGGAGGCGGACGTCGTGATTGGCCTGAGAGGCTGTCTCCTTGCTCTCCTTCCTGCCCCCTGTCTTGCATTTCTCTGGTCCCTAGAATGGTGGAAAAGAAAGAGGCGATAAAGACCTCTTTAGGTCGTTCCCGGTGGGAAGGGTCTGGGCCAGAAGTGAATGCCCACTAGTCCCGAGGCGTCTTCACCCCAGGGATTCCCCCACCCCCACCCCCGCTCTCTTTCTGGGGCTGGCTGACCGAACGCTGACCCGGAACCTTTGTAGGATCCCCTTGCCCTGTGTGGCTGCCGGAGCATTGTCCCAAAGAGAGTAGTGGGGGGAGAGTCTTGGTCGGCGCTGGCTGGGGGGCGCAGCGCCCAGGCGTCCCCAGCGCTTCCCAGCAGTGACTGGTGATCGCTGGGAGCCGTGGACGAAAAAAAATGTCAGCCCCGCTAGTGGCCAAGTAAGAATATGGGCCTTGAATATTCAGAAAGGATACCTGCAAGGTGAATGTGGGGTCACTGAAGGAGCCCATTAAGGCGGGGCTGACAGGGCACGAAAAAATTTTAAAGGGGCCACGTGGATAAATGGGGGAAAGTTAACCCAAAACGACAGAAACAAAGAGGGGGTCTGATGACTTTTCCAAATGCCCCATTTTTGAGGAACCTCCCTGTGCTCAAAAGTGAAAGTAACCCTTGACAGCTTGATCATCCAAAGAACATTTGGGTTTTCTCCGATAGTAGCTCAAATACAGTTTCACACATAACTCTTGGGAGCTTAGCATAGATGGGCTTTGTGCTGGCTTTGGAACACTAAGACAAGTGGAGCGCAACTTCTGCCCAGAGAAGCTCCCCAGGCAGAGGGGAAGGACCCAGGGCCAGCATAACCACAGGACATGGTGGTTAAGAGCTATGACAGTGGCACCAGTGAACACAGTGGGATAGGGAGGTCAGTCCGAGGAGGGTATGGAGAGGAAGTACCTGCCCACATTCTTAAGCACTAAACTGCTGAGGCCCAAAATAGATGATCACTTCTTAGTAGACTGGACATTAGTTGTTTCTGATGTCTCGACATAATTCTCTGCAGGTGCACCTACAGGAAAGACATCCTGCAGTGTTGAACTTTGCCCTCCAGGGGAACTAGGAGAAGTGAAACTGGAAGTGTTTCCTCCCTAACGAAAGCACAGGTGCCCCCACCTGTTGTGGCACATAGATGCCTTTGTGTGTGGTTGGATGCCTGGATTCTAGAGAGGACCTCCGTGGTGAGATAACAAGGGACTGCTGATGTTAGAAATGGTATCTTGTGCTAGAGATTGCTCAGAAAGGAGAGACCCTGGATGTGGAATTTTAGTAGCTAGGATATCTAAGAAGATAGAGGGTTTAAAAAGTGGCAGTGAATAGATGAGAAAAGACACCGAAAGAAAATACTGAGTTTAGATACCATGGAATCATCTTTATATAAAGATTCATCTTTTTTTTTTTTTTTTTTTTTTGTGGTACATGGGCCTCTCATGGCCGTGGCCTCTCCCGTTGCGGAGCACAGGCTCCGTACGCGCAGGCTCAGCAGCCATGGCTCACGGGCCCAGCCGCTCTGCGGCATGTGGGATCTTCCCGGACCAGGGCACGAACCCGCGTCCCCTGCATCGGCAGGCGGACTCTCAACCACTGCGCCACCAGGGAAGCCCAAGATTCATCTTTCAATGAATCTTTTAAAATATAGAACATACATTTGAAGTGTTCCCCTGATAATTGACTAAGATTCTTTGCTGGAGAAGGGTTGGCAGTATTTGCTAAATAACATTATGAACAATGTCTGACATGTTAGACTAAGTAGATATAAGAGGTGTAAACAGTAGAATGTTCATTTAAAATTCTCTACTAAAACAATGACACCTTCACTAATTGTTTTGCTTGAGTGCAGCCAGAATATTTTTATCACATTTGTTGTGATAATATGTTAGACATTTCAAAAACCTATAAATCCAGAGTTCTTTTTGGTTTACTGAAGCAATTCAAAGATTGTATGTTTGCCAGAAAATCAAAACACCAAGGATGGCATGTTATTCTGTTAACCTGCTTGTTTTCCCATCACTGTCAGATTCTTTTGGAGGCATACTGATTTATAGGTCTGTCTATTCTAAATCTCTGTACTTTTATTAATTTTATCTAACAGTAACTTAAGCATAATAGTGCTTATTATGTGCCAAGCACTTTACAAAGACTAACTGATTCAGTCCTATTAACAATAGCTCTGTGAGGCAGGTACTATTATCCTATTTTACAGATTGGGAAACTGAGGTGCAGAGAGGCTGACTTGACCAAGGTCTCAGGTCACACAGCTAGTAAGTGGTAGAGCCAGGATTTGAGACCAGAAAACCTAGCTCCCATACCTGCATTCCTAACCATCCCCTTATGTAGCTGTCCCCTTTCATTTCATTCACCAGAGTATTTGAAGGAGGCCTGTGTTTGTTATGGAACTGGTAATGCCCTATAAGTTATAGTTAGTTTTAATTCCAAAAGCAAGGAATCTCTTCCTTTTTCTAGAGGAACATTGAACGTGGTGCTGATGGGAAGCTCATGTGTCTGTTTCAGCCAACTCTTTTAGGTAAGGGAAAAGGTTACATATAGACCAAGTAGAGCTTAACTCAAAGTACCTGAGATCCCTCAACGGCAGAGAAGGCCAATGGATCAGGTACAGAGGGTTGAGATAGGCATGGAGACCCAGATTCCAACCACGTGCTTATTCCCAGAATAGACATCTAGAAGCTCTTCAAACAATCAGGAAGTATTTGTTTGCATGCCTGTGTGTCCCTAGTGTTCTCGTGGGCCTGAAGAGATAAGAAACTGAAAACACACACCTGCCTAAAAGGAGTTTAAGATTTCTTATAACTGCGGAGCCCAGGCTCTTGAACTAGTACATGAACAAGACAAAATAAAGTGCTCAATTGAGACACATGGTACTTAGATGAGAGGCCGGCCTATAATAAGATGTTACTTGTGCAGGCCAGGCATCAAGAGCAACAGGTAAGGAGCTGCTCCTAGCCACTGGCGGATAACAGTAACATTACACAGATGGAGTAAATCTGTCCCACCTAGCCTTGGTTAATTAAAGCAAAAAAAGTCAGTTATAGGAGAGCTTGGGGCAGTGCTGAGTCCGTGGTGCTGAAGTTGCAGAGAGCTCTCAAAAGAGACCTCTTAAAAGCCCAGCAAGGGAACATTTTATTCCCAGTCTTAAACAGAAGTAGCCAAGTTTTAGGCCTTTTCCTTTGCATTCTCACAATTAGCCCAGCACCCCCAGAAAAGCAAAAGTGAGCTATTGTTTTCCCTACAGATCCGTTTCCTTTAAACGCTTTGCATTTGTCCTGCCTGTGCCTTTTCTTAAAGAATACTCGGTATAAATAACCTGTCATAGTCAGGCCAGCAGGTCTGTCTGTCTTGTCATTCTAGAAATCATAACTTGTGGTTCCAGTGATAGAAAAATTGATGGGAATACATAGGTAAAGCTTATTTTCCTTTAGAGGAAGGGTCTTCACGTGTGTTTCTTTCTGAGCGAATGGCAGGGTGCTTCCTATGTCTTTCATTAGGGCATGTGTGAGAAAAGGGCGTCACATGTCCTGATCAGCAAATCTGGAAGCATTTAAACACGTACACACCCTGATAGTCATAGAAAGTAACAGAAGCTGAAGCAGCAGTGAAGGTGTGATGTCTGGCTATTGACCTTTTGGGGGAAATAAGAAGGCTAATGTCATGCTGCCTCGAATTTCTTCCTGTTCTCTGCATTTTAAAATCATTTGCCTTCCTCTTCAAGAGCAGATTTCCAGAGACAAATGGCCAGGTTATTGCTGACTTTTGACTGTGTAGGTAAGAAGACTACCTTGCATATCCCACCTAATTCAGTCATTCATCCAGGCAATGTGAGGAAACACCAGGAAAACTCCCTCTTTTCATAGTTTTTTCCAAATTGTAGCATTCCTGGTAACATTCCATTGATCGAACTCTTTGGATTTTCTGGTCTACCAGAGACATGAAAATCTCCTGTTCAGGGTCAGTGGGGATGGAACGCCTTGGGGTAGGATTGATTTTTCACCTTAGGACAATGGCCCTCGTGGGACAAGTACAGTTCTGGCCTCAGTTCTGTTGCAATAAGTTTTGACTTTGCTTTGTACAAAGTGTGCGTTTCTAACCCAAGA
The DNA here is from genome assembly GCF_964165515.1 of Mesoplodon bidens. Classification (NCBI taxonomy): domain Eukaryota; kingdom Metazoa; phylum Chordata; class Mammalia; order Artiodactyla; family Ziphiidae; genus Mesoplodon; species Mesoplodon bidens. The sequence goes on from NC_138172.1 coordinate 42,762,019, forward strand.
AAGAGTAGCAGAGAATCTAGAAAGGCAGGTTGGCTAGGAAGATAATGATCTATGGTGGAAAGACTATTGGGCATCTATTCCAGTGATCTAGACTTTGCCACTAACTTGCTTTGTCACTTTGAGTAAGTCAACCTCTCTAAACCTCATTTTACACGAAAATGCCTATCTTACCAGGTTATAGAAGTCACAGTAGATCTTGGATATAGAGACATTTAAACATTGAAAAATGGTCATGTTTAACTTTGGACTTTTAGACTTCTCTCTTTTACCACTTTGTAATATTTGATGTGTTTTGATAGTGCTTTTCCCTCTCTGCAAAACATTAAATGAAAAAACAAAGGAAGTGGTAATTGCATGCCATACTTCATTGAAAAAATTGAACATGCTCAGGAAAATTGCTAACAGACAACTGTTTCTTTTTGAATATTAACAAAGAATGGGGAAAGAAAGTTAAAGGATACTTTTGATAATAAAAAAATCCAAGAAATTAACAAAGATGTTGAATTTGTTTCTGAGAACAGAGGAATCAGAATCTCAGCCCTGCAGAGGACTTTAGCAATCAGCTCAATGTTCCCTCTTGTTTTATGGGTGAGGAAACTGAGGCCCATGGAGGGTAACTGTCTCGCCCCAAATCATGAGGTTAGTGAGCAGTAGGGTGGGGAGTAGAATTCTGGCCTCTTGACTCCAAGCCCAGTCTTCATTCTGCTTAGCCCTAGTCTCCCATCTATCTCCAAAGGCCTCTAACAAATGCCTCGCCTGGCAGGCGGGAGCTGTGGACTTGTAGAGTCTTGTTTCCTTGGGCCCAGGTTCCTCCCAAGACTCTGCTCTTGCACTGCCACTTACAGGGCCTGAGGTGAGTGGGATCAGCAGGGACCTGAAAGCAAAATGGCTCCCCTCCTTGAAGCCTGGTACAGTTGTAGTAACTGGTTCTCTCTTCTCCTTCCCTAACTCCTCTTTCAGACCCCTCTAAGCACTTTTGCTTTTAGTCCCTAAGAAAACCACGCTCTTGCCTGGGTGATGTCACAGTGGCTGCATATCTGCACATGGCACAGTGTGGGGCCAGGTGCCGTTTTCAGCCTTTGCCTAGCATGGGTGGGCTTTCCCTCAGAAAAAGCAACGTGCTGGAACTTGGCCCTACAGGAAGTGTTCCCCAGCAGAAGCAGATTTTAGGGATTCAATCTTAGGGTGACTCTCCTGCCTGAAGCTTCACAGCCCTCCTGCTTCCTAAGTTAAGGCAGGATCAGTCTTCTGAATGGTGGCTGGTGTTCAGCCAGGGCCCCAGCTTAGAGCACAAAATCCTTAAGTTCAGGTCTGTGGTCTATGAACAGCACTGCATGTGGCCCACCCAAGAGTGCCATCTCTGGGTGACCATGTGTGGGCAAGAAATTCAAACAGTAAGTAAGCCAAGGTCACTGGTAGAAACATCAGCACCCTTCCCCCTTTTGTTTCTAGTTAATGGGCAAAGTTAATGATTGTAGTGAGTAGTTAAAGGTAGGCTCTGGAATGAGAGCAGGCTTGGGAGTGTAGCCTGTCTCCACTGCTTCCTAGCAGTATGAACATAGGGTAATCTTTCCATGCCTCTGTTTCCTCACCTCTAAAAGGGGGTGGGAAAGTGAGGACTTATCCTATAAGGTCGAGTAGCTATGAGGATAGAGCAGGATGAGGTGCATCTAGCCTACAGCCCAGTATAGTAGACCTTCAGAAAAGAGTCAGGGCTCCGCTCCACGTTGGGCGTGCCCTGCACTGTGGCAGCTGCCAAGCAAAAGGCCCATCTTGGAACCTACCCTGACAGAGGCCAGGGGCAGTTCAGTGTCAGGTGAGATCATGCACCTGATTACAAAGGGTTCCATGTACTATGAGTATAACACTTGTTGACAAATATTAATTGGGTAGCTAAATCAGTGATATATTGTTGCCTTTTTAAAGAGTTTCCTGCTGGGTTGCAGACTTCCTGGAAGGAGGAGTTAATGTAGGGAGATGGCCGCATAAGCAACAAGAGGATACCGTCCGTTAGACCTAGATAGGAAGTTAGCCAGCTCGCTAACCATTTTATGGAAATCAGCTGACTCCTTGAGTTTCATTTCTTTACCCATCTGTAGAAGAGGCTGGACCAGAGTTTGGAAGAGGTCAGCTAGTCCCTATGGTCTCTTCCCGAAAGGCTGTGTTTTTTGAGGGCCCAAGTGTGTGAGGTGGCCTGGTGGGTGCTGTGCTCCATTAAAGAGGAAGCCACCAGCAGCAAAATGGCTCATAGAAGAAAGAATGCTCCTTCTTTTTTTTCCCCCCCCCCAAAGAATGAGTATTATAGACTCCCAGGAGCGGAAGCAAAGTCTGCTTAGAGTCCTTTTCTAAGGTTTTTAAAAAAGAGTCACAGGGCTTCCCTGGTGGCGCAGTGGTTGAGAGTCCGCCTGCCGATGCAGGGGACACTTGTTCATGCCCCGGTCCGGGAGGATCCCACATGCCGCGGAGCGGCCGGGCCCGTGAGCCATGGCCGCTGAGCCTGCGTGTCCGGAGCCTGTGCTCCGCAACCGGAGAGGCCACAACAGTGAGAGGCCCGCGTACCGCTTAAAAAAAAAAAAAAAAAAAGTCACAAAGTTTGGAGAACTAGGCCTCCTTACTTGAGAGATGAAGACATTAAAACTAAGTTGAAGTGACCTCTCCTTAGGTCCATGAATTGTGTGCGAGGGAGCAGGAAGCAGAACTCATGTTTCCTGCTTGGTCATTCCTCCTTGTCCCCCTCTTGCAAAAAAAAAAAAGAAAGAAAGAAAGAAAGAAAAAGCAGCCATGTGTGGTGCTCAGAATGTGGTCTGTGGTGGCAAACAGCTGGTTTTGGATCCTGGCTTTATCTGATCTAGGGAATATTATTAAGACCCTCTACACCTCACTTTTTCCATCTTTACAATGAATAATAAAAGCTACTGTGCTAAGTTGTGAGAATTTAGAGGGGCTGCTTTGTGTACATCCTCAGTCTTAATGGGCATTCAGTTAACGATAGTGCCCATCTCCATTCCTATAGCAGCACTGCATGTTCTAGGCAAAATCTCAGCTGCACTTGGATTTCCTCATCTGTAAAGCAGAAGAGTTTGACTAAAATCTATTAGATGGTCTTTAAGGTTCCTTCCCACTCTAAAATTCTGACTCAGATAGTGATTGTTTTTTACCAGTTAATCTTACGCGTGGTCTTGTTTTAATTTTTTTCTCATTGTTGCAACATATGATAAAGCACGCTCATAAAAAAGGATGAATGCGTTACCCAAACGAATGGTAGTTTCTACTGATCCCCAGTGTTTGTGACATATGTCATCCTATATGTGGGTGTGTATTTTTTTTAATAGATCTAGAAAGCTAGGAGGTGGTAAACTAGCCAGTTGTAGTACTATAATCGTCAGTTGTAGTAAATGGAGGAACCGTTAGCCTCCATGAGCTTCCAAATCCCCAAACTTTTTTCTGAAATGGAGACTCATTGTTAGGAGTCTGAGTTTGCACACAAGTGGGTTTTATAGGAAGAAGGCAAATTTCGCTTACTGACCACTTGCTGGTTCCCTCAGTGAATTTTAATATATATAGGATTTGGTTTGGGCATGTTATATCTTCCTTCCTTCCTCCCTCCTTCCCTCCCTGCCTTCCTTCCTTCCTTTCTGTCTCTCTCTCTTTCCCTCCCTCCCTCCCTTCCTTTCTTTTTTCCTGTTTTTTGTTGCAGGTTAAGTATGACAGAGACAGCAGACAGGCAGAGGGAGACAGACCCTCTTGTAGAGAGAGACACAATGTAGACTCCTTGGTAAAGATCTTCTAGCACAGGCCAGCAGCTCTGCCTGTCTGGACACCTTCCTTGCCTGGCAAGGTGTGGTGCAGAGGGTAAGATAAGGCACCTTTCCTTTGGACCACACCCTTACCGTTTGGAAAGAGCTGAGTGACTCATTCTGGTTTTTTATGAAACATTTCAAACAGTGATTCATGGTTCATTCTCTTTTTCTGAGAATCATCTAAAAATGGGTATGAAATTTACAATCCTTTTGGATCCTTACACAAATTAAGAGATTTGTAACTCAGATAAATTCATTTTTTCCTAGATCAGATTTATTTCCAAAGCTTCCAGGGAATGGGCCATTTATTCATCTGTAAATCTCTGGGGCTGGTTTGTGAATACTTGAAGTCCATCACCCTAAAACGTGAGAAGCTTTGAATCTATGCAGTTCCAAGATCTGCTTGTATGTTGTGCATGAATGCATGTGTGGATGTGAGAATGTGAGTGGGTGTGCTGTTTTAGGAAAGTAATCTTCACAAAGTCCTTTGAGATGCCTTTAAGGACTTGGTTTTAGATCTAGCTGGGCCACCCATGACTTTAGTGTAGTATCTTCTCTCAGGAAAGCAGCTGGCAATCTGAGAGGATCTGGGGTTCTTGGGACATTCGCTGGACTGAGAACAGTGGGATTTGGGGGTTCTAATACATCCAGTACTGAACTTTTATGTGATGGTCATGCCTTTGACCCTTGTTCATAAAGCATGGACTTTTGGTCAATTTTCTTAGACCAGGTGATGGATTTATAAGGGTTTGCCCCCCACTCAACAAGTAATGATTAACTACAATCACTGTAGCTGGATTTTGCCCATCACTAATTGTCAACACTAGGCCAGGCCAGGAGGCTAGCCTGGCCAACAACCATCTATGGGCCATAGTGGAATGGGGCCTCTGAGCTTGGCCTTAGAATCACCACTTTCAAACCCTTTCAGTTGCCCAGCCATGGGTAGGCAGCATGGGAATTGAGTCATAAGTGATGTACTGCAAGGCCGATCCAGAACCCCAGTCCCTGGGGCTCACAGGACTCTAGATGGCACTTCACTAAATACATTTTTGTCTGCTTATCTGGATTAGTGGAAGGGCATGATTGTGGTCAGGCATAATGAAGCACGTGTGTTATAGGTGGATCTGGAGGCAATTCTCTGGACCAGAAGCAGTGGCGTTTTTTGGAAGTTAGCACTAATTTCAGTCATTTCTTGGTTTTTGCTTCTGAAACTCTAAGAAGGAAGACTAGATGGTTTTCTTAGATTTCCAACACTCTGCTCCCCACAGAGCTCAGGTTGTCACTCTGGACACCATCTCTGCCTTATCATCAGGATCACCTTCTCTAGGGAGCTCCAGAACACCTCTGATCCTGCGAATCTCTTTCTCCTATAGTTTTACCAAATTGGGAGCTCGGAGAGGGAAGGGCAGGGCCTGACCAGGGCAGCACACACACATTATTGTCATCCCTGGGTGTGAGTGCCCTGCACAGTTCCTTGTGTTTAGTGGCTGTTTCATGCATGTCTTTTTGAGTTGAATTGAAGAGAGGGGGCTTGAGAAAGCAAACAGGGCAAGGGCATGGGATGAAGAAGGTAGGGAGGGAAACTGGAGGAGGCTGCCCCACAGTGGTATGAGCGGGCTGGCAAGAGTGGTATTGAGGCTTCTGGGACCGACCAACCTCCCTGTGGACCTGCCCCAGAGGCTGAGCAGCCAGTTCTGCGCACCTCCTCTCACGCAAGGACTCATGTCAGGAGTGGGTCCTTGGCAAAGAGCCTCAACCCCAAGGATTGGAATTTCCCTAATTCGAAAAGGAAAAGAGGTCAATATTTGCCTTTTCTGTTGTTATCACTAGGGACAGAGTGAAGGGAATTTGTACAGTTTGTTTCAAGGTGGGTTTTCCCCCATATTCTTCAGATTTGGCTAATGTAAGGAAAGCTACTTCCATTGCTTCTGGGGGAGCTGGGGGTTAAGTACATTTTTTAGAGCAGCGTGCCTTCCTTGGTTTTGATTGGACTGTTTGAAACTCTGAAGTGTGGATTGGAACATGCTCTTCGGTTCAGCCCTTAGTGTCTGGCTCTGCCAGACACCCTTGGCTGGGTTCTTTCCCAGATCACAGACTCTCACTCACCAGTGAGGGGCAGTGGGAAAACACAGCTCCTCTGTCCACCCTTTGGTCTCACGTGGTCTGAGTGTGGAACATCTGGAAACTTGAGTAAGAGTCACAGTCCACCTATTTCACAATCCTATTGGGGGCACCCTTCGCCATCTAAAATATGACCACAGCCCTGAAAGTAGTCAAACAAGGGCTCCAAGAGGTGGGCCGGGGAACACAAAGCTCATGGCATTTTACTCCTGTATTCATGTAATGAACACAGATAGTGTGTGGCTACTACGTGCCAGGCACTGGCTAATGAAAAGACAGGGCTCCCAGCCCTCAAGGACTGTGTGGTAGGAGAACATAGCTGGTGTTCCTTAAAGGCCAGTTACCTAAAATGAATACCTTTCTTTTACAAACAAATCTAACAAGATTTAGTTTTATTTGCTTTTCCAGTCCACAGCCAATTAGCAGTAGTAAATAGAGGGTATGTTGGGAAGATTGGTAGCTGTAGACACAGAAATTTGACAGCCAGGAATGGAGGAGGAAGACAAAGAACCACACAAAGGAGATGCCAGAATTACAATTATAATAGTCTGCACAGGCCAGTTGGTGTGAGGCCGAGAGCCCAGTGAATCTCTGTACCCCCTGAGGACATCATTACCTAACACACTCCATTAACTGATGTTCCTGGTAATGACTTTAAATCATTACGAAGAAATGGATGGTTATTGTACTTAAGACAGGAAGAGCTATAATATCCTTTTTTTGTTGTTTTTATTTTACTTTTTAATATTTCCAGTTTAACCATCCAAATTGTTAAAATGTGTTTCTGCTTAGGAACAAGCCACAGTTACGTGGGAAATTTGCTTATGTGGAAGGGCCTATTCCTCAGGAAAACCACACCTATGAAACACAACTCAAGTTTAGTCAACTCATTGCCATATGCACAATCAAGAATGAGCAATTGTCAGAGGACAGATAGAATACAGTCAGCTACTCTGAAGATACACCATGAGCATAATGTGATCACTGGAAGTATATAAACAAGAGCATTGCTCTAAAATTTATTTTCAGTGATTATCCATTTCTGAAAACCACACAGTTTATGATAATTGAAGAACAATGGAGTACACAGGTTGTGGTGAGATGACCCTCAGGCAGCAGATGACAGGAGGATACACTGCCACAGACGTGGGTTGGGGTTGGGTGAGTCGTTACTGACCATCTAGGTCACACTGAGCTGTTCTGCAGGGGAAGCAGGCAGACCTCGGAGATGTTGCAGGTTCAGTTCCAGACCACCGCAATAAAGTGAAAATTGCAATAAAGCAAGTCACATGAATTTTTTTTTGCAATAAAGCAAATCACATGCATATAAGTTATGTTTCTACTGTAGTCTACTGGGTGTGCAATAGCATTATGTCTAAAAAACAATGAACATACCTTATTTGTTTGTTTGCTTTTGTTTTTTGGCTGTGTCACATGGCTTTCGGGATCTTACTTCCCTGACCAGGGGTCAAACCCGAGCCCATGGCAGTGAAAGTGCCAAGTCCTAACACCGGACTGCCAGGGAATTCCCATATACCTTATTTTAAAAATACTTTAATGCTCAAAAATGCTAACCATCGGGCTTCCCTGGTGGTGCAGTGGTTGAGAGTCCACCTGCTGATGCAGGGGACACGGGTTCATGCCCCGGTGAAGGAAGATCCCACATGCCGCAGAGCGGCTAGGCCCGTGAGCCATGGCCGCTGAGCCTGTGCGTCCGGAGCCTGTGCTCCACAACAGGAGAGGCCACAACAGTGAGAGGCCTGCATACTGAAGAAAAAAAAAAAAAAATTGCTAACCATCATCTGAGCCTTCAGCAAGTCATAATCTTTTTGCTGTTGGAGAGTCTTGCCTTGATGGCTGCAGACTAGTCAGGGTGGTGCTGAAGGCTGAGGTGGCAAAATAAGACAGCATTGAAATTTGTGGCATTGATTGACTCTTCCTTTCAAGAACAGTTTCTCCGTAGTGTGCAATGCCTGCCGTTTGAAAGCATTTTACACATAGTAGACCATCTTTCAGAATTGGACTAAATCCTCTCAAACCCTGCCGCTGCTTTATCAACTAAGTTTATGTGCTATTCTAAGTCCTTTGTTGTCATTTCAACAATCTGCACAGCATCTTCATCAGGATTAGATTTTATCTCAAGAAACCACTTTCTTTGTTCATTCATAATAAGCAACTCCTTATCCATTCAAGTTTTATCAGGAGATTGCAGCAGTTCAGTCACATTTTCAGGCTCTACTTCTAATTCTACTTCTCTTGCTGTTTCCACCACATCTGCAGTGACTTCCTTGAGACACTGAAGTCTTGAACCCCTCAAAGTCATACATGAGGGTTAGAATCACCTTCTTCCAAACTCCTGTTAATGTTGATATTTTGACCTCTTCCCACCAGTCACAATTTTTTTTTTACATCTTTATTGGAGTATAATTGCTTTACAATGGCGTGTTAGTTTCTGCTTTATAACAAAGTGAATCAGAGAGTGGCATGGACAAATGTTCTTAATGGCATCTAGAATGGTGCATCCTTTGCAGAAGGTTTTCGATTGACTTTGCCCAGATCCATCAGAGAAATCACTGCTTATGGCAGCTGTAGTCTTTTGAAATGTATTTCTTAAATAAGACTTGAAACTCGGAATGCCTTTTTGATCTGTGGGCTGTAGAATGAATGTTGGGTTGGCAGACATGAAAAAAACATTAATCTAGTTGTACATCTCCATCAGAGCTCTTGGGTGACCAGGTGCATTGTCAATGAGCAGTACTATTTTGAAAGGAATCTTTTTTTTCTGAGCAGTAGGTCTCAACAGTGGGCTTAAAATAGTAAACCATGTTATAAACAGATGTGCTGTCATCTAGACTTCATTTCCATTTATAGAGCACAGGCAAGAGTAGATTGAGCATGATTCTTAAGGGCCTTAGGATTTTCAGAATGGTAAATGAGCATTGGCTTCAACTCCAAGTCACCAGCTGCATTAGAGAGTCTGACTGTCCTTTGAAGCTTTGAAGCCAGATAGTGACTTCTCTCAAGCTACGAAAGTCCTAGATGGCATCTTCCTCCTATAGAAGGCTGTTTTGTCTACATTGGAAATTTGTTCTTTAGTGTAGCCACCTCTCATGAATTATCTTAGCTAGATCTTCTGGATAACTTGCTGGCGTAGCTTCCATGTCAGCACTTGCTGCTTCACCTTGCACTTTTATGTTGTGGAGATTGCTGCTTTCCTTAAACTTCATGAACCAAACTCTGCTAATAAGCTCAGACTTTTCTTCTGCAACTTCCTCACTTCTCAAAGCCTTCACAGAATTGAAGAGAGTTAGGGCCATGCTCTGAGTTAGGCTTTGGCTTAAGGGAATATTATGGCTGGTTTGATCTTCTGTCCAGACCGCGAAAACTTTCTCTACATCAGCAATAAAGCTGTTTCGCTTTCTTATCATTCGTGTGTTCACTGGAGTACCACTTTTAATTTCCTTCAAGAACTTTTCCTTTGCATTCAAAACTTGGCTAACTATTTGGTGCAAGAATCCTAGCTTTTTGGACTGTCTCAGCTTTTGAAATGCCTTCCTCACTAAGCTTAATCAAATAGTAACATCAAAGATTGCTGATTGCAGATCACATAACAATATAATAACAATGAAAACGTTTGAAATATTGCGAGGATTACCAAAATGTGACAGAGACAAATGCTGTTGGAAAAATGGCACCAATAGACTTGCTCAACACAGGGTTGCCGCAGACCTTCAATTTGTAAAAAAGTAGTATCTGCGAAGCGTAATAAAGTGAAGAGAAATAAAACGAGGTGTGCCTGTATTTATTTTGTGGGTGACAACTAGCTAGAACCAGCAAACTTCTGTAAAGAGCCAGAGGAAATACTTTAGGCTAATGGGTCTTTCCATCACAACTATTCAACCCTGCAAAAAAGACAGAGAATATAATATGTGTAATCGAATAGTATGGCTGTGGTCCAATAAAACTATTGGTTTAGAACTTAAATAGCAATCGTGGGGACATAGATGATATGCATACAAATCAGTATGGCAGCAGGAAAAACCAAGAGAATGCTTGCATTTGGAGGTTGTCAAAATGTTGAGTTTCCATCAGCTTTTGAGTCATAATGGGATTTCAGCTTTTCGTTTGTTTGGTTTTGTTTGTACAGAGTTTAGAATTTTAGAATTTGCTTGCCATAGGTCAGGTCCCAGATGTCCCCAGTTTTCAGTCTCCTGCTGTCCTTCTCTTTGGTGCTTCAGAGGTATCCCTGCATCTTTCAATGCCTCTAGGTTGTCCCTGGCAACACTAATTGCCCCTGTCTTGTGAAGAGCACAAGGTTGCTCTATTGGAAAATTCTGGTTGAATGTGATAGTCACTCTGAGTATTTGTTGAGTCAGTGTTCCTTTGGACAAGCACACAGTACACATTTAACTGCCTTTCAGCCATTAATTCTCTGCCACCATGGGAGGGGAGGCCTTGGCCTTATTCTTTCATTATTAGTCAGTGCAAGTTTTGATTCCAGAATGTCTGTCATTTGAGTAGTAGTTACTGATCTGCCTTCTCAGCTTTCTGGACACATCCTTACTTTTCATGACTCTACTGTAGTCACTTCAGATCCTCTTTCTTTGTTGGGGGTGAGGGCAGTGGAGGAAGGAGGAAAATTGGGCAAAAGGTAAGGATAACCCAGTACAACCGTTGAAAGCTTGCCCTTTCCCTTCAGAGCTGCTGTCTTCAGAAAAGCACACAGAGCCAGTGCTGCTTCTGAGTGATTTCCTCTGCTGTGAAGTGACTTGAGTTCTCAAAAGACTGAGATGTTGCTTGCCTGCATCACAGACTGTGCTCCAGGTGGTTTTCCCATGGCCCCTACATCTGGCAGAGAACTAGAGCCATCGTGGTTTCTGAGAAACCTGGTTGGTGAAACGACAGGCCCCAGAGTTTAAGATAAAGAACTGGAGCAGGGGAATCTGGACTGCCATGTCTTGCAGCGTGTGCCGTGGACAGAGAGACTTCAGTTATCGCGTCTTAGTGATTTCATTGCTCTCTCCAGAGACTCAGCTGCAGCTGTGAGGAAGAAAGGACGCGTTGCCAGCACTTGCTTCTGAAGTAACTGACGTCTTTCCTAGAGAGAAGACGTGCGCACCGCCTGTGATATGTGCAGGGTCTTGCGGTCAACAGCACGAGTAACAGGCACCTCCACCTCCCTCGACCCTCACACCAACTGTGAGGAGGGGCTGGGGCTGGAATGTGGGTGTTTTCCTAGGTCAGGAGACCAGAACTCACAAAGCCCCACAAGCAGGTGGTGTGGAAACATCTCTGGACTCATTGTCCAACATTCCTACGCTTTTCCCTATCACCATGAGTAGAGCAGAACTCAGAGAGTCTCTCATTCCTGGAAAATAAACCATTCTGGCCATAGGGCTAAAAACCCTAGCTTGTTTCAAGAACATTCCCCATCGTAATGAGTGTTTTGCCTTTATTATTGGCTAATGCAATGCAGTAAGTTAGAAGGTCTTCATGGTTGCAGCTTAACCCTAGTCCTAGGTTACCACTACTTTCCTCCTACTCAATCCCAACCAGCCTCAACACGAGTCTCTGGCTTTGTCCACAGTGTAGAGGCAGCAGTGTTACTGATGAAGAGAGTTTTCCCAGAGGGCCTGGTGCTCCCCCTCCCACCCCTTTGTCTTTGAGGTCAAAATTTGAACATATCTGTTAGTCCGCCTCCCAGCTGGTGTGCTGTGTGTGCTGCTGCTGCTCCGGCTGACCTCAGGCGAGGCATTTGCCCTTTGAAGCCTCCCCTTTCTTTATCTGTCATGTGAAGGCTTTGGGCAAGGTGGCCCTGTTTCACCAAGGCTAGCTTAGCTTTCAGAAGTAGGGACAAGAACTCACATTGGAAATGAACAGAAGGTTTAGGCAGCTTTTCTGCAAGAAGTTCACACATAGATACTCATGGCTCGCTTTGGAAAGGTGATTTTGTCAAGTCTCCTTGATGACAAGACCACACCAAATTTCTGGGTTCTTTTTTCTCTCTTCCAGATGCCAGTATGGACAGACTAGCTTATGATGCTTATCCCCACCCACCACTTCCGAGACATTGAGCGGAAGCCAGAATACCTCCAGCCGGAGAAGTGCGTCCCACCTCCCCACCCCAGTCCTGTGGGAACCATGTGGTTTATCCGCGATGGCTGTGGCATCGCCTGTGCCGTTGTCACCTGGTTTCTGGTCCTCTATGCGGAGTTTGTGGTCCTCTTTGTCATGCTGATTCCATCCCGAGACTACGTGTACAGCATCATCAATGGAATTATGTTCAACCTGCTGGCCTTCTTGGCCCTGGCTTCCCACTGCCGGGCCATGTTGACGGACCCCGTGAGTATGTCTGGGCTTGTTTTGACCAGCCCACACTCTCCTCCTCTGGCCCTGGCATGGCCGCAGCCTGCATGTGCCCCCTGACCTTGGGAATGTGGAGAATAGGAGGGCCAGGGCTGGGGTGGGAAAGTGGACTCAGACCCCACCGAGGGGACCCCATCTGTACCACAGCCTGTCTTGGTTGAATGATGCTTTCTGTACGTAGGTGTCTGCCTTAATTGAGCCTACCATGGGAGGAGTTTGATCTAGAGGAGGCTTAGCCTCTAGTTAGAAAGGCACAGTGAGAAAACCACGAGGCTGGGGCCAGATGATCCTAGTGGAAAGCATGCTGGGGGTTGGATCAGGATGGGGCCTCCCAGTGAAGATAGGACTGGAGCGAGGTGAAGCTGAAATTAAAGCCCTATCCAGTTCCAGGAACCTGCACGACAGTGGCCTTTACCTTGTTTGGGCGAGGCTCATCTTTCCCTGAAAAGCTGGATAAGCCTGTTTCAGGCCCTAGCAAGTGCCTCTTGGTGAGTATCTGTGGGTAAAGCCATGGTTTTCTGCCTGATGACTTAGCTAAATATACCAAGCTGTGCAAGTGGCTGTTGAGTATTAAATTCTCCGTTCCTGCTCATTATCTTGTATGGGAAAAGTGAGAGAGAGCGTTATTTGATAGAGACTTCCTATGGCTTAATTGTTTCAGTACGTGGGATGAGTGTGTTTAAATTAAGAAAGGGAAAGCACTGCAAGTGGCAATGCACTGGCCACACAGATTTCGCTTCTGTGAGTCCCGGGGAAAGCACAGTACATATGCTGAGTTCTGAGCTAGTTCCCTTCTCGGAGGGCTCCATTTCCTGCTGGTTCAGGTGGTGGATTATTAATCCGTCCCTAGGGAAAGCCACTTTCCCGGCTCAATCACGAGTCAGTGACCGGCCCATATGGCGCCTCTTCTCACGCACGTGCCTGGAGAGATCGCACACACTGGCAGGCAGGGGCCTGCTGGCCCAGTGTTAGAGCTGCTCATAGGATTGTTGAACAGCTGTCACCTGAAGGAAATGAAGTACATGGTTATAAGTGCCCTGAAACACAGGGTATAAACAGTTTTCCTCAGCAGCATCAATTTGATCATAATGGAAACAAATTAAGGGTTCATTCAGAAATCTTTATGGTGCCCTTGCTATTGGGGATACAAGAGTGAAAGACATTATTTGCCTCAGCTTATAATTTAGTGTCTGCTGAGCCCCAGGCACTCTTCCTTCTCTCAAGGTGCCCTCTGTCTGATGAAGGCTGTGGCAGAAGGAAGCACAAGTTGCTGTGGAAGAACAAAAATTAACCAGTCTAGGCAGGGGTGGCTGCCTGGAGGAGGTGATGCCCAGGCCAGTTCTTGTCAGAACAGCGTACATAGGTAGGGAAGGTGGAGGGTGATAGGGCAGGAAGACACTGACAGCAGTCCAGGCAGAGGGAGCAGCATAAACAGAGACACAGGAATGCAGGAGTGTGGTTGTTTGGAGTGGTAGGAACTTAGGAGAATGGGTTTGGTTTGGTGATGTGGCCAGGGTGCCAAAGAAGTGGGGTAGGAGTTGGAAAATGGGGCCGGCGAGAGCCCCTGAGGATTTTAAAAGAGTGATGAGATCAGATTGTCATTTTACAAGGATCACCGTGGCAGCAGTGAGGAGGAGCCCTGGGGGCACTGAGGAGTGGGGCAAAATGAATGCCGTGTTTATTGAGTACCTACTATGTGAGAGGGTCCTTCTGAGCAGTGGATACAGCTGTGAGCAAGACAGACCACAATCCCTGCCTTACTGCTGCCCATATCCTAGCGTAGGGCATCAGGCAGTAAAGACGTGATGGAACAAGGTAATTTCAGAAGTCGAAAAGGGCTTTAAAGACAGCAAAACCGTGTGATCCAGGGGCTGTGGTAGTGACTTTTCTGGGGCGAAGGAGGACTATTTATTTATTTACTTACTTACTTATTTTTTATTTAATTTTAATTTAATTTTTATTTTATTTTATTTTTCCAGAATCCTAATCACTAGGCCACCAGGGAACTCCTGAAAGCTCATAGTGGTTTTGTTTTGTTTTAATTAATTAATTTATTTATTTTTGGCTGCGTCGGGTCTTCATTGCTGTGCACAGGCTTTCTCTAGTTGCGGCGAGCAGGGACTACTCTTTGTTGAGGTGCGCCAGCTTCTCATTGCGGTGGCTTCTCTTGTTGCAGAGCATGGGCTCTAGGTGAGTAGGCGTCAGTAGTTGTGGCACATGGGCTTCAGCAGTTGTGGCTCGCGGGCTCTAGGTGCGCGGGCTTCTAGGTGGCGCACGGGCTTAGTTGCTCCGCGGCATGTGGGATCTTCCCGAGCCAGGGCTCGAACCTGTGTCCCCTGCATTGGCAGGCGGATTCTTAACCACTGCACCACCAGGGAAGTCCCAGGAGGACTATTTAAATGAAGATGATCTGAGAAGGACCCCTGAGGCGATGCCACTTGAGCTGAGGCCTAAATAACATGAAGGGGTAGGTCAGGCAGGTGAAGGTCAGAGGGCAGTGCCTTGCAGGCAGAGGAGAGGTACAAAGGCCCAGAGATAGGAGCATGCTTGGCATCTTTGAGAAATAGGACTCAGACCAGGGTGACCGGAGCATGGTGAGTGGAGGCGAGAGGGGCTGGAAGAGGTGGGGAGGGCTGCAGAAGCCAGGCCGGGCATGACCTGTCAGCCTCGTGAGAACCTTGGTCTCTACTGTACAGTGAGAAGCCATCAGAGAGGCATGATGTGACCTGATTTTTAAAAAGACACTGCCTTGTGCTTGCGATAGGGTTCTGAGGTGGGGCAAATAGAAGCAGGAAGATGAGAGTTATCGCAGTGGGCCACGCAAGACGTGGTGGCAGCTCAGACCAAGGTGGGAGTGGTGAGGCTGGGGGAGAGAAACTTTTGGATTTGGAATATATTTTAAGCCCCTAATGCTCAGGCCTGGCTGCATATTAGAATCCCTTGAGGAGCTTCTGAAAAGTACTGATGCCTTGGGCCCCATCCCCAGAGATTCTACTCTAATTGGTCTGGGATGGGGCCCTGGGATTGGGGTGCTTTAAAGCCCCCAGGTATCCCTCATATTCATCCAGGTCTGAGAACCGCCATTCAAAAGAGTGACAAAAGGGGAGAGGGATCAGAGAGTGTGCCTTTCAGAGTCTTGGCTGGAGTAGTTGGGAGATTTGCTGGTCCCCTCTATTGAATGGGAGAGTCTGGGGAGAACAGATTTTGGAGGAGAAATCAAGACTTCTATTCTGGCCAAACTGTGTCTCTGTTACATGTAAGCAGGAGTGCTAGCTGGGCAGTAGCCAGCCAGGTCTGGGGCTGGTGGGGAGTTGGGATCAGAGTAGAGTGTGGAGTTTACTGGTTTCTAGAAGGCATGTGAATCAGGGAACTGGATGTCGGGGGGAGGGAGAAGAGGCTTCTGCCCTGGCCTTCCTGCTACCCTCACACACGTGTGTTCTTTGACCTCCACGTTGTGCCCTCTCCAGGGTCTTCCTCAGTCTGGCCCCTTGCAGTCGGATGCAGGAGAGAGTGATTCTCACTGTATGTTGCTCGGCTTCCAATCCCAAATGAGAGCCACAGACTATATCCCAAACACCATTCAGCTTCTCATAGGTGTGTTTTGCTGTTGGCCTGAAAGAAAATGGGGCAAAAAAATAAAGCGTCTGTCAAATATCTACCATTAGTAAGGGGAGCAACTCAAAGCATGCCCTGCAGACCTGCCCCATCTCAGGCTCTTCATGCTGCCACTTGCCTCTCCCCACTGCCAACATGTGACATCTTATGCAAAACCCAGCACACAAAACAGAGAGAGGCGGGGCTGCAGAGGAAGGGACCCCTGAGACACCCCGGGCTTCCAAGGGACGGAGTTGGGGAGCCCAGATCTCACACTGAAAGCAAGTCAATTAGGGGTTCCTTATTAACATTTGCAAGTAGAGTCTGTTTTTAAAAAGGCATCACTGCAGGATTCTAAGGAGTTCCCTAATAGGATTGTAATGTTTTGTATCTCAAGAATTCATGTTGTGTATAATTTTTCAGAAAAGTTTATGTCCGGAGGTTATAAACAATGTATAACAATGTATGCATTGTATATCATTTTGGTTTGTTAATATTACTAGTAAAACAAAAACAAAAAACAAACAAAAAACTCCTGCAGTCTCCCCCAGACAGTTACTGGTAGCCCTTTCAGCTTTGAAATTCTTATTCCAAATGTAACATCAGAACAGTTGCAACCACTACAGCTTTCTGGACCATTTAGCAGTCATTTACTCCAACATAGTAGTAAGTGGGTCCACAAAGAGCTTGAGCAGGAAAGGGAAGAAAGAAATGACTTGGAGGTGGAACTCCCATTTGAGAAATGGGGTGAAAGGGATAGACAGGCCTGTAAGAGGAGGGAAGGGGGCAGGTGGACAGAGGGGCGCGGTACCTCACTTGGCAGGTGTGCTGGCCTGGAGGTGGCGTCGTGTGGGCAGGCGCGCGAGTCAGACTGGTGTTTGATTTCAGGCTGCCCTCTCCTTGCCTGCTCTGGGGTTGTGTAATGTCTTCAAAGGAGCTTTCTGTGTTCCTGAAACACTTGAGACGACGCAAGGTCGAGAGTGGCTCCGCTTGCCTGGAGGAGGCAGCCTCTTGAAGGCAACCTGGGCTCAGGAACTGTTTCTGACCTTGGTACCTGCTCTGTCTCCCCGCCCCATCCCAATTCACCACCTGACCTTTTCCAGTTATAAATACATTTTAATTCCTCATCCGGGGAACCCCCTCAGGAATCCTGAAGGATTCCATTTAAAATTTAGATCTGGGACAACGCCTGTCTCCCAGAAGGTGCTTAAAGCTGAGAGCTTGTTTCTTTTTGTCCTGGCTGCTGAAAGCCCAAAGCCAAGCACTACACAATCACAGCAATTGTGTCAACCCTATGATCAGCTTTTTTTTTTTTTTTTTGCCCCTGCTTTCTTTGGACCTAATCGTTTATTAACCTCATTGTAAATTATCTCATATCTGAGATTTGAGAACAAGAGGAATATAAATGAATTCAATTTAACCACATTGTTAAGGGAAAGAAAATTCATCTATCTGCCTGCCAGTGCCCCTCCCTGCCTTTGAATCCCACCCTGTGAACACCTTGCTATAAACAGACCTCACATGACTATCTGAGACCACTGCAGGCCAGTGATTGGAGTTTCAGCTGCCCAAACCGGAATAACAGGACTCACTTCAACATGCTGTTGGTAATCCCTTCTGGAGTCTCTCTCCGTGACCTTATTGAGCACAACTGTGTACAGAATCAGTGAGTATTTACTCGAGCCAGTACGATGGCAGAATGATGTCAGGTCCGTGGGAGCATAGGACGAATAGCACTGGGTCGTCCTGCAGTGTGCCGTGTAATGTGCGTGGGTGCTGCGTGCAGCCAGAGAAGGGCCTCACACACTTTGCCCAAAGGTGTTGACACATTCCCTGGATCGGGTCAGGGACTTGCCTCAGGGTTCACTTGAGGAGGGTGCTGCACTCTGCCTGGTGCCAGGCAGTTTCTCTTACCTGCCACTGAATAATCCATAAACACTGACTGGAACATCTTTCTAGCTCCAGAGAGGAGAGGGTGACCAATTTGGGGGTTACCAACCCCCTACTTTTCTGTGGAGGAGACAGGTGGCCTTTTGACACAGGCCTGGGGCTGGTCACCTGTTCCTGGTCACCTGTTCCTGGCAGAGCTATGAGAGGGAGAGTTTCTGCCTAGACTAGCAGGTGTGCTCATGCCGTGATCCCATGGCCCCTGAAACAGTTTAAGCAAGTTTTCATACTTGTTTGAAATAAATGGAATCATTGGTGCTTCTTTGGAACCTGTCTCCACCCCTTTCCAAGTGTGTCCTTTTTACACCATCATATTATCCTGGATACTAATTGAAACAGGCCTTGTTATCTTGGGCCTATTTCAGTCTTAATGTTTGTGTAGTTATACAGTTCTTCGCAGGAGAATGATATTATGGCATCAGGGCAATTAAAAAGAAAACCCTCTTCAACCACTTAATAGAAATAGAAACGTAAGTTGGGGGCTTCCCTCGTGGCGCAGTGGTTAAGAATCCACCTGCCAATGCAGGGGACATGGGATCGATCCCTGGTTGGGGAAGATCCCACATGCCACGGAGCAACTAAGCCTGTGTGCCACAACTATTGAGCCTGCACTCTAGAGCCCGCAAGCCACAACTGCTGAGCCCACGTGCCACAACTACTGAAGCCTGCTTCAGTAGGGCTCTAGAGTGCACCTAGAGCCCATGCTCCACAAGAGAAGCCACTGCAATGAGAAGCCAGCGCACCGCAATGAAGAGTAGTCCCCGCTCGCCACAACTAGAGAAAGCCCGCATGTAGCAACAAAGACCCAATGCACCCAAAAAGATTAAAAAATTAAAAAATAATAAAATATGTAAGTTGTCTTCTGATAGAGGCATAGATTCTACACTTGGGTCTGAATCCTGCCACCGCCACCTGTTAGTCATGTGATCTTGGGAAGTTGCTTAACTTCTCTGCTTTAGTTACCACATCTATAATATGAGGAATATCATAGTCTCTGCCTCATAGGTTTATTGTCAGAATTAATTGACAAAGTACAGTAAAGCCCTTGGAACTGTGCCTGGCATATAAGCAATCAATAAATGTCTGTTGTATCATCACTGTTATTCAGCTTGGATTTATTGAAGACTTGCTCCATGCCAGGCCCTGGGCAATTCATTGGGCTACAAATTAAAGACATTTTCTCTGTCCTCCAGGAATTTACAATCATGTAGGAGAGATCAGTGTATACTTAAATGATAGGTGTTATAAGACAAACACAAGCTATCTAGCACAAAGACCGAGTGATGGGTTCTGTCTTGGGTGTAGCCTGGGGCCATTAGAAAGAAGGCAGAGGATGTGATCCCTGAGTGGGTTTGTTGTAGGTGCAGGAGACAAGGATGTGCCTGACAGGCTGGAGGGGAGGTGCTCATATGGGTCCCTAAGAGCACAAGAGGAAGACGTGGAGAGCACAGAGCCTCTGGGAAACTCCAGGTAGTCCACAGGGTGGGACTGTCAGGGGAGGGAGGTGACACTGGAAGGGTGGTTCAGGGCTGGATCTTGGTGGCCTTGCCTGAGCCCTGCCCAGGAGCTTGGACTCTGTACCATGTGAAGGCTCTAGGGAGCCGGGGAAGGCATTCAGGCAAGGGGAATAATGTGATCAGATTCACATTTTAGAAAGTTTACTCTGGAAAATAGTGGGGAGAAAGGATAGAGGTGAGGCTGCAGGATACAGGGATAGACTGGAGGCAGGAAGTCCTGGGGGACTGTAGTGTCTGGGGCACACGATGATGGGGCTCAACTAAGGCTGTGAGAGTGGCATGGAGGGGAGAACATTGGATTCAAGGCATCATTTGGGGCCATATTAAGTTGGTGGAGTGGGTGGGAGTGTGGGGCAGAGGGTTAGGAGAGCTGGAGATGACTACTGGGTTTCCACCCCAGGTGACCGGGTAGATGATGTCTCATGGGCCAGGGAGGGGAGAATAGGAAGTACAGTTTGTGGAGAAAGTAATGGGTTCAGTTCTACCAAGTTGAATTTTGGGGGTTTGTTTTATTTTGTTTTAATGCCTTTTGAACAACCAGGTAGAAACATCTTCATCCCCAAAAGAGGTCTGAGCTGGAGCTGGTGATAGAGGAAGATTGTCTGGGGAATGCAGGATGAACAGGGAAGAGGGCTAGTAGTGGAGCCCCAAGGATCACCCATGTCCAGGATGGGCAGGAGAGTGAGAGAGGCATAGCCCTAGAGGCAGGTGGAGACCAAGAGGGCATGGAGCAGTCACAAGAGAGTGACAGGAGGAGGCAGTAGTGGGCGTGAGGAGACCCAAGCAAGATGAGGGCTGGGAACTGACCTTTGGATTTGGCCACAGGGAGTTGCTTGTTGACCTAGTGGGAGCAGTTCTGTGGTATGGAGGCAACAGGTGCCAGAGAACCGTGAACTAAAAAGTCAGTGAGGGCTTCCCTGGTGGCGCAGTGGTTGGGAGTCCACCTGCCGATGCAGGGGACACGGGTTTGTGCCCCGGTCTGGGAGGATCCCACATGCTGTGGAGCGGCTGGTCCCGTGAGCCATGGCCGCTGAACCTGCGCGTCTGGAGCCTGTGCTCCGCAATGGGAGAGGCCACAACAGTGAGAGGCCCGCGTACCGCAAAAAAAAAAAAGAAAAAAAAGAAAAAAAGAGTCAGTTTGAGGTGAGCAGAGACAGCAAGTGTACCCAACTTGGAGAAGCTTAGCTGTGAAGGAAGGAGAGCATGGAGTCTGCTAAGAGCATGAAGGGAAAGCTCTGAGGTAGAAGTATGAGCCCCTGAGGGCCCCTCGTCCTCCAGAGAGTGGGTCCCCATGGGTCCAGGGATGGGAGGAGGGGGAGGAGGGAGAGGAGGAGTATGGAGGGGGTTACCCCGGCAGCCTCCGTTTCCTCTGACATAGAAAAGGAAGTGGGCAGAGGTCGAGGAAGGTACTGGAAGTTTGGGCTAGCCACTGAGGGGAATGGTTGATGGAGCTATGTCATGCCTCCTGCCCCCAGATTCAAATGGATTCCACTGCGGGACCAAATATATGTTTTAGAAGCATATGAGCATTTTTATGGATGTATAGATTGTTTTAAGTGTTTTTAGCCTACAAGGAGAAAAGACTGGAAAACTATACTCCAAAATGTTAATAGTACGAATCTTTGGATGATCGAATCAGAGGGTGCATTCTTCCCTTTTAATTTTCTCTTCTCTATACATTTTTAAAAAACCATGAACAAGTATTACTTTGGAAATGAGGAAGAAATCAGTATGTTTTGTTCTCCCGGGGTGCAGTAATGTGGAAGCTTCAAGCCATCCCTGTGAGATATAGGAACAAGGGTAGGGGTGGAGGTAGGGGGTGTTTCTTAGTGCACGCTGACAGCAGTGGCAGAAATGTCTCATCAGGCCTTCCAACTCTCAGCCATCTATCAAGAGTTATACAGAACAAAATCCCTTACCATGAACTAGTAAGTTCTGAAATCTGTGGAGATAGCCCAGAAGAGCCTATTCTTTTAAAGACAGAAAGAGAGAGAGAGAAAGGGAGGGAGGGAGGGAGGAAGGAAGGGAGGAGGACTCAGTCTCAGGGGCTGGCCCAGCTGGTCTCTAGCTCTGCGAGATGGGCTCACTGGGCAGGTGGGGTCTTGCCTGGATGGAAATGAGGCTTCCAGGTGATTTGTGCAAATGGAGTCACATGGAGGAGGAACTTTTAGAAAGGCTGCGCTGTTGAATGATGTCTCTGACTGTGGTCTGGAATAACAGGCAGTAATGAGAAGACCAAATGAGAGCTCTGATTGCTGTTGGTTCTGTAAAGCTCTTGTAGCCCTTTATGGGGGGGGGGTCTCCTGAGATTTACAGCAAATTGTGGTGGTGGGGACCTTAAAAACTGGACCTGAAAAAAACCAAAAATGACCTTCATTTAGGAAAGCAGCCCTATTGCTTCATCACCTTGGAGAAACGCTGTTCCTTAGTGCATTTCTCTTGTACATGTGACAATAGTGACTTCCAGATGTGGTCTGTTGGCTTCAGGATCCACAAAAGGTCACACAGTTACCCAAACTCAATTACTTTTTTACATTAAAGAGAATTTAAAGTATGACCCTCTGGGCTTTTCTGCAACCTTCCCCTCTGCCTGGGCCAGCACCCTTCCCAAGCCCCTTTTAAAAATCCACTCGTCTAGGCGGTCTGGGCCCTGCCTTACCTTTGTGAAGACTCTCAGACCCTGACCCTTCACTGGTGCCTTACGGGGGGACCCTCAGATGTCTCAAGGTGAGACAAGTCATAGCACTTCGGTTACAAAATTCAGGAAAGTTGGTCATACTCCTACTTTGCGTAGCTCCTTCCTGAGTATATTCTTTTTACTTGTTTTTTTAAATGCGTTTTTTCCTTTTTGCAAAAGCCACATGTTCATATCAGAACATATAAGAAATATAGTTAATAAATTAAAAATTACCTGTGGGGCTTCCCTGATGGTTCAGTGGTTGGGAGTCCGCCTGCCAATGCAGGGGACACGGGTTCGTGCCCCGGTCTGGGAAGATCCCACGTGCCGTGGAGCGGCTAAGCCCTTGAGCCATGGCTGCTGAGCCTGTGCGTCTGGAGCCTGTGCTCCGCAACGGGAGAGGCCACAACAGTGAGAGGCCCGCGTACTGCAAAAAAAAAAAAAAAATTACCCATGATTTTACTACGTGAGATAACCATTAATACTTTGGCAGGTAGCTGTTTGGGAATCTACTTTTCCCTTTAACAGTCTATCATAGACATTTCCCATGTCAATAGCTGTGTACTTTTATGGCTATTTGATGTCAAGAACTATAGCCTAAGTGGCATTGTATGTACCGGGTAGTCCTTGCCTACCAAAGTTTGTTTGCTTTTAAAAGGTCTATGATAGGTTCTTCTGGCATCTTACTGTATTTTGCATGCTGTATTTTTTTTCCACTTCTCTTTTGAACTTTCAGAAAAAATTTTAATGAAATACTTAAGACAGTTGAAAGGGTGTAAAGGATAATATGATGACCACTCATGTGTTCGCCTCCCAGCTTTGTAAATTAAAAAAAAACGTTACGGGCTTCCCTGGTGGCGCAGTGGTTGAAAGTCCGCCTGCCAATGCAGGGGACACGGGTTCGTGCCCCGGTCCGGGAAGATCCCACATGCCGCGGAGCGGCTGGGCCCGTGAGCCATGGCCGCTGAGCCTGCGCGTCCGGAGTCTGTGCTCCGCAACGGGAGAGGCCACAGCAGTGAGAGGCCCAAGTACCACAAAAAAAACCAAAACAAAACAAAAACAAAAACGTTACAAAGACAGGTTAGCCTCTTTATATGCCCCACCCCCCTCCACCCCCACTTCATTCCACTCCCAGCCTCCTCACCACCACAGAGGTGATCATTATCCTGAGTCACGTCTGGTTTTCAGCATCTTGGTGTGGAGAGCACTTGAATATCTTAGGGCAGTGGCTCATAGTTGCTTGTGGATTCATAAGAACTAAACACAGATTACCAATCCATAACAATAGTACTGGTAAAAAATAAAATAAAACTTGATTCCAGTTTAAACAGAATCCAATAACATTCAGAGCTGTGAATTATGACCTGGGAAAACTGGACTATTAAATGTGATGCTCACCAATGAAAATTCACAAAGACCGAAACTGTCACTGGGAAATCTAATGTAAATCAAAATAGTAGTTGATGAGTCAAATCCTCACTGTAATATTTACATAGGAAAGGATGCATTCAATGAAAACCATGTTAGTAAAATGAAAACAGAAGATCATCGGGAACAATGTAACTGTCCAGTGTAGAAAATCATTCACTTTTCTTTGGGGAAATTCTTTGTCAATAACTTATTATTGGTATTGGCGTAACTCTGAACAGAACCCACATGTCGTTGGGATGAAAATATCCTGTCCCCGTGTGTGGAATTGCTGCTTTCAAATGACCATCGCCTCTGTGGAATGTCAGAACTGAGAGAACCCCTAGCCTGACCCTGACACCCCTCTTTCTTATAGGGGGCGGTGCCCAAAGGAAATGCCACTAAAGAATTCATCGAGAGTTTACAGCTGAAGCCTGGGCAGGTGGTGTACAAGTGTCCCAAATGCTGCAGCATCAAGCCTGACCGAGCCCACCACTGCAGGTACACTGCCCCCGCCTGGGCTCCCCTCCTCACCCCCTGCGCCCCCGCCCTCGCCCTCCCTCCACGGGTGCCATCAGCAACAGGACTTCTTTTTTTTTTTTTTTTTTAAGATAATACCCTAACCAAAAGAAAAAAAAATGCCCACCTAAGAGCCCTGATTTAGTGTTTACTATGTGTCAGGAAGTGAACAAAACAT
Organism: Mesoplodon bidens; assembly: GCF_964165515.1. Lineage (NCBI taxonomy): Eukaryota > Metazoa > Chordata > Mammalia > Artiodactyla > Ziphiidae > Mesoplodon > Mesoplodon bidens. The sequence goes on from NC_138172.1 coordinate 42,786,145, forward strand.
TCTACAAGCGTTGCCTTTCCACAGCTTTATAAGGTAGATACTGTCTCTTCCCTCCCTTCCTCTTTTCTTCCAGCAAATATTCACTGAATATCTGCGTTCTGGCAGTTGTGTTCTAGGCTCCACAGATACGGATGCTGCCTTCACAGAGATTGCATCTCTATTGTTATTTCCCCTTTGCTGCTGAGGCTGAGACTTAAAGAAGTCCTAACCAGTGTGCCGTTTCTAACGAGGATGTTACAGAATCCTCAACGTAGGAAGCTGCGGGTCCCAGAAGAAGAAAACAAATGGCCAATAAATGTGTGAAAATATTTTAACCTGATTAGCAATCAAAGAAAACAGTTAAAAATAGTTTTGGTTTATATATTTATGCATTTCCTCCTCAGACTTTCAAAGATTTATGAGACTGGTAACAATGAGTATTTTCTGTAGGGTTGGGAGAAATTACTCTTTAGTCTGCCAGTAGGTGTTTATATTTGCACAAAGTTTCTAGAGAGTAATTAGGCAAACATGTCAAAGCCCCCCAAATAAATGTCTACTCATAGTCTTAGTAATTCTTCTTTTATAAAATTGCTAATATATATTAGCAAAGATTAAGCTATCTATCTATCTATCCATCTTTTTTTTTATTAGTTTCTGTTTTATAACAAAGTGAATCAGTCATACATATACACCTGTTCCCCCATCCCTTCCCTCTTGCGTCCCTCCACGGGTGCCATCAGCAACAGGACTTCTGAACGTGCCCTGCTCTGGGCATGGAGTGTCCACATCGACTCTCCATCCCCACCTGCACAGGAGGGCAAGGGTGGGAAAGGGTGTTTGGTTCGGGCTCAGGACACTTGGCTTTGCCACACCTGCTGGAGGGCCCTGCCCAGGCCCTTGCTTGTCTCCACCCTTGTCTCCAAATCTGTAAAATGGAGGGGAGTCCTGCTCTTCCTACTGCACAGCTTTATTACTTTATTAGGGGCACATGAGACAAAGCTTTAGGAAATCATTCTGTGAATGTCTAGCCCCTGACACATTTAAGGGGCAGGTGCAATTTCACTTAAATTTTATAGGGAAATGAAGGGGTTGTCCTTGAAAGAAAAGAAAGACTTTTCTTTAAAACAAAACGTCTAGAGGTCTGACAGTTGTAGAGTTCAGCCAAAAAAGCCATTTCCCTGTTTTATCTGTGGTGGTTTTTCCCTTTTGGTTTTCAGAATTCTTTGTTGTTTTGAGTCTTCTCGACAAAAAAAACCTCCAGCTAAACATTGCACTTTATCATGATGAGAACTTTAAATGCTAAATTACAGAAATAACGAACCTGTCACTTAGTCCCTTTTTCACACTAGCGTGTGTTCAGGGTGGGGAGGGGCTGTGGAGGAATGAACTGGCTCCTGATGTCAGGAGCTATCGTTATCCTGAGGCTGTGGAAGCATCTGGGTGTTGTGCGAGGTCCGAGCAGCTGAAAGGTGGCTTTTCTGTGCGGGCCGCACTGCCCACCTTTTGGAGGAGGGCAGTCGGTCTCAACATCCAGATGCCATGGTCAGCTCCCAATACCTGCTGTGTCTCAGGCACCTCAGCCCACCCTGTCTCATCATCGTCATCCCCATGGTCACCCCCAGAGATAGCTCTGCCATAGTCATGACCCTCCCTAGATGAGGAATTAAGGCTCAAGGCAGTTAAGTGGCTGCTCCAGGGTCACACAGCTGGTGACTACGAGAGACAGGATTGGTTCCCGGTGTGTCTGGCTCCGAGTCTGGGGCTCTTTCCACTAGAACTCTAGTTTGGGATGACTTGTGTAACTTGATATAACCATATGCATATTTTTCTGTATCTTTTTCTGTCTGTCTGAGAGAACGATCTGGAGACCTCCGCAGCTAGTTGCCACTTCTCAAGGGTGAGGGCCAAGGAGCTTGGGCAGGGACCATGGGAACTGCCATCTCCTGTGGGGTTTTCTGTGTCTGGGTCAGCTTGTTTCTGAAATCTGTATTAGAAACTAATTCAAAGCGTTCTTCTTGTGCCTGAGATGGAGGCATCAGTCTAGCCTTTTCCTACCACCCCGAGGCTCGGGAAGCCAGCTCTTTTCATCCCCTGGGTGATGTGATTCCTCCGGGCACATTCCTCCAGGGTGGTGGAGCGGGCTCCTGCCTTGAAGTTGGAGAGGTCAGCACTGGAAAGGCAGCGCTGTCCCTGCCACACTGGGGACTGTGGGCCAGACACCACATCTCTCAGAGCCTCAGCTTTCTCCTTTATAAAATGGGTTGTTCCTCCTTAGCTTGTGAGGATTAAGTATGAATATCTATCTGTTAGTGGAGGAATGTGTGAGCGTTGGGGATGTGCTGGGTTTACATAGGCTGAACCAGAAACAGGGAAGTGTGAACTTCATAGAAAGAACTTGGGTGACCACAGTGGTTCTTTTCTCTTTCCTCCCTGAGCCCTTGGCAACCTCCGCCGCCTGGCATTTTCCTCACCGCCTCCTCCTCACGTCTCTCCCCGGGATGATCCAAGGGAGGTATTCTTGAGTGCTAATAAACAAATCAGCTTGAACAAAACAAGAGCTGCTGATTCAGATGAACTTGAGTGAGGATGCCTGTGCGTCGCCTGTTCCTGTGTCAGGAAATGTATGCTGACACCTGCTCCTTTGTGATGGCTTGTGGTGACCCAGGCCATCTGGGGACCCATAGTTTTGGATAAGCAGAATCCCCAGCACACCAAACAGAGCTGGGTTTGTGACTGGGTGAGCCAAGGGGCCTGCTGCCCTGCTAGAGAAAGTTGGTGTCAGTCTTCCTGCTCAGGTGAAGGGGCATGTGTCTGTGCCCAGCTCTTTGCTTCCTCTCCTCCCAGTAGTGTCATGGAATTTAAAACTCTTTTCCCTGAGCTCTGATGGGTACCACAAATATTCCCTGACCTTGCACTTGTAGGTGTTCCTTCCAGCCTGTTGGTACGTGGCTGGGTCTTCCTTCCAAGCAGGCTCCTTTCATCCTGGCATTGAGGATCATGGAAGCCTGTGGAAATTCTTGGGGTGGGTGGGTCATGCTAACGGGGACAGCCAAGGTGTTAGGCTTATGTGTTAGGTTCTTCTTGCACAGGCGGTGGAGACCTCTGACCTTGGCAAAGCCTCACACCCCTCCCCACCTCCCAACAAACACACACACACTGAGATGAGACAGTTGGGGACTGCTTAGGGCCCCTGCCAGCTTGTTTATCAGTTACTGATAAATTTATACTGCACTAGCATTGCTTTTAAAGCATTTTACACACATCATCTCTAACCCTGAGAGAGCAGGGCTAGTTCTACAGAGGGTGGTTTGGAGAAGCTAAGTTTCTTTGCCCAGAGCCCGAAGTGGTGATCTGAGAGAAGTGTTCTTTCCACTGGCCTTACCCTGTTTGGGCACTGCCTTACCCCACATTGTCTGAGCTGGGGCCAGAATGTTATAGATGCCTTTTTTGCTTATAATTTTAATCATAGTGAATGAGGTGTGAGATGAAAACCTATATGGGGAGCATGGTCCCCTTGGTACCTCCTTGCTATGTTTTTTTCTCTTCCTCTACTGTGGCATCCCAGCCTGAGGTGGTGGAGCCCAGTTCCCCATGTATAGTGTCAGAGCCTTCAGTCCTCCAACCCTTGCTAAAGCGGGACCCCAGCCTTGGCTTTGGGCTGTAGTGGTGGATGGGACATGCCCCTGATCCAGGGGCCTCCCGCCCAGGCAGGGCAGATGCACTTGTCTGCCGTGATACAGTTTGGTGGGTGCCGCTGTAGGGAGAGTCACAGGGCCATCACTTAGGGTGGGCAAGAGGACCTCAGCCTGCTCCTTGGGGGCTGAGTGCCAAGGAAGGGCCCTTGTACCTCCCTGGAGAGGGAGCATGAGTCCCAGGGAACCTGAATACACACAATCCGGTGAGCTTGTTGGGCTCTTCCAAGCTTGCGAAGGAAGTGCTCTGGGGACTGAAAATGGTAGGGAACCTGGAGGAAAAGGAGAGAAGCATCCTCCCTCTTGTAAAACCAGGATTTAAAAAGGCGGGGGCCTCCCTGGTGGCGCAGTGGTTGAGAGTCCGCCTGCCGATGCAGGGGATACGGGTTCGTGCCCCGGTCTGGGAGGATCCCATATGCCGCGGAGCGGCTGGGCCCGTGAGCCATGGCCGCTGGGCCTGCGCTTCCGGAGCCTGTGCTCCGCAGCGGGAGAGGCCACAACAGTGAGAGGCCCGCATACCGCAAAAAGAAAAAAAATAAATAAAAATAAATAAAAATAAAAAAATAAAAAGGCGGGGGCGGGGGGAGGGAGACTTCCCTGGTGGCGCAGTGGTTAAGAATCCTCCTGCCAATGCAGGGGACACGGGTTCAAGCCCTGGTCTGGGAAGATTCCACATGCTGCGGAGCAGCTAAGCCCGTGCGCCACAACTGCTGACCCTGTGCTCTAGAACCCGTGAGCCACAACTACTGAGCCTGTGTGCCACAACTACTGAAGCCTGCATGCTCTAGGGCTCACGTGCCGCAACTGCTGAAGTCCACGTGCCACAACTACTGAAGCCCACGCACCTAGAGTCCGTGCTCTGCAACAAGAGAAGCCACCGCAATGAGAAGCCCACACGCCGCAGCAAAGAGTAGCCCCTACTTGCCGCAACTAGAGAAAGCCCACGCACAGCCAAAAATAAATTAAAAAACAAACAAAAAAAAAGGGAGGGGCCTGTGAAACCCTGAAGGTAGGAACACCCCAGATACCTCCATTGAGGACATTTGGTCTTTTCAGCAACTGCCATTGAATGCTTAGGACATGTCTGTGTCCACAGCGTCTCACACAGGAGACACTGGAGTTGGTGCAAGAGAGGAGTGCAGGCAGGAGCCCAGGGAAGGTGGATTTCGCCAGGAAGCAAGAGTGGAGAAAGGGCCCTCTGGGAGCCTTCCCTGGCTGCTGTGCTTGAGCTGTCCGGCTGCGTCTAGGGAGGGGACACCAGTGAGCCCACTGTGCTGTGGGGACTGGGAAGAAGACTGACTCTGAGGTGCCTGATTCCCAGTGGGGTGTCAGGGGTTGTGGAAAGCTCACATTTTTTCTTCCTCCCCCTGAGGGCTGGTGCCTGAGATGAAATAGCCAGGCAGGTGTGGGCAGTCACCCCGTGGGCCTGGAGCACCCTTCACTTGGCCCACTGAGGGACCAGGCCTTGCCCTTGGTGTTCTCCTGGCCCCAGCCCCAGAGCCATTCAGGCTGGGTGTTTTGTGAGCCGTGGGTCAGTTAGCCTCTAAACAGCGCCTCCAGCCACATGCGTGGACGGACCTCCACCACCCACGTGCACTACCACCTGCCCCAGGAGCCCACTTCTGAACAACTCTAAGCCAGAGGGAGAGGCGCCATCTTAGCATTTCCTGTCTTTGCAAATAGGAAACTCAGAGACCAACACTCTGGACAACTTTTGCAGCTCTCAGTGGGCTGTATTCCTGCCTGCTCCCAGAAGGATGAGTAGTGTTCTAATTTGGCTGCCCAGTGAAACAGCCCATTGTGAAACCCAGCTTCCCAGGGTTCACACCTGGCCTCTTCAGAGAGGCTGGGAGGGGAGAGCAGAGGACAGATTTGCTTAATCTCTTAGACAGCTTTCAGAGGATGTCAGGCCATTTGGCACCTCTCTGCTGCTGAGCAAACACTGCCTCAGAGCACCCACCTGAAACCCCTTTTACAAAGAAGTACAAGTGGAAGAAAAACTGCTCAAGAGTCCAGAGCAGGGAGGTGGTTACTCTCAGGAGTTCCCCAGACAGGGAGGGGATTAAGAAACCCCAGAGCTGAGGAAGGACATACAAGACATGGGCTACAGGGGTGGTTCCATGGTGGGAATGTGTTGGCTGAGGCCCAGAACACAGGGAGCTTTACTGCCTACTTGTCTATACTTTCAAGACTGTACACTGGGAACAAGTGTTACCTATTCTTTCATTCATTCATTCAAATTGGTAACATACACAGAGTGAGAGAGAGATTGATTGATCAAGTAGTGGAGTTGCTGGTACCTGGCCTTCTCTTTATTGCCCTCCATGCCCCTATCATGCGTCCTTTTCTTACCCCGCCTTTCTGGCTCCCAAGGAGATTTCTGGAGCTGGCTCAGCATCTCTGAAATGTGCCCATTTCCCATGCGCCTGTGTTATCATGACCCCTTGAAACTGTGGGAAGAATAAGGGTGGAGACCAGAATGACCCCACCCCTCGTCTGAGCCAGCATCTGTTCTCACTTTCTCTTATAACGGTACTCATGTCCTGTGGGGGGCAGGGGGGGACCCAGGTCTGCCTTGCCACCAGAGCTCATGCCATGCTTAGAAAAGCCCACGCCTCCCCCTTGGGGTGCAGGTGAGCCCTCCTTCAGTGTGGTCTGTGCTTCCTGGCCTGTGGTCTGGGAACAGCTCGCCTTCATGCCCAGAACAGCTCCTTCTGCACCATCCCTGCCCTGTATGTTGGTCAGCCAGAGCTCAGCCAGCACTGTGTGTGAGCACGAGGCAGCCTTCTCTTCAGCAGGCCCCTGAGCCAACCCTTCCCCCAGGGTCCACCCACCATAGCCCACCTTAGTAAGAACCTGAGATAAAGTTGGTTATGGAAACTACTAGAAAGAAAAGCTGGTGTAAACTAAGGCACTGTCAAAAATATATATAATTCTATTATTTCCAGGCTTGTATTTATAGTATTTCAAACTGTTTTGAACAAATACTGCCCCCAAGATAAATGTTAGGGAGCCTATTTTAATGAACTGATAAAGAAACAATTTTTGATGAGCCCATCTATTGGCAAATGGGTCTTCCTGGACTTGAGCTTTGGGAGGAGTTGCTTTTGAGGCCCCATTAGCCTTGTGCTCTTATTTCAGATTCTTACTTGTATGGTCCAAAAAGGGGTGGGGAAGGCATTTGCTATCAAATAACAAAGCTTCAAACAGTCTCAGTCCAAAAATTATCCCAGAACAAGTTAGTAATTTGCAAATTAGTGGGATTTCTGATCAACACTTAAGCTCAAATGACTTTTCTGCTGTTTTGGGCTAAGTGGATATTATCTTAGAGTTGAAAGGTCCTTAGAGGGGGACTTCCTGCTGCCATGTGAGGAACCACTCGTGACCCCACTCTGAACTCTTCTAGCACTCTCTCTGTCAGCCACACCCTGGGAGGTTCCCTGGTCAGGTTTTTGGTCTTTGGGGGGAAATTAGGAGCAGCTGTATCCCATCTCATCCTGTCAAGTTTTTGAAAGTGCTTCTTCTTTCTGTCTTCTCAGTAAACCAAATTCTCAGCCCACTGTTACCTCAGGAGAGCAGTCTCTTTCTCAGCCATGTCAGTTCCAGCCTGTTTTTATGTGAAACAAGATAAGAGGCCTTGGAGGTGGATAACTGTCTCAGTGTTTGGAATGATTGTGACCCTGGAGGTCCTGGCCCTGCCTTCCAAGCCCCTTGCAACACACATGCAGCAAAACATTGGGTGGCACCCTAGAGGCCCCTTGCCAGGAGTGGTGCAGCAGCACGGGTTTTGAGTCCCCTCGACCCTCCCGCCTCCGTGAGGACCCCCCTAAAGATCTGCCTTGCGGCTCTTTCAGTGTTTGTAAGCGGTGCATTCGGAAGATGGACCACCACTGTCCCTGGGTCAATAACTGTGTTGGCGAGAACAACCAGAAGTACTTCGTCCTGTTTACAGTAAGTCAGCTTCCGAATTCTGCCCCACCCTCTGTGAAGCAATGGAGAGCTCTGTTCCTTCGAAAATTGTCAGCACTCACAGTGTTCTTTGCTGCTGTTCAGAATAGTGCCTGGCCACACAGACCTCCACCTTTCTGCCAGAGCTCTCCTTGGTTCAGCAAGTGCCCGTTCCTGTGCCCTTCACTTGAGCATCTAGAAAATTGACCTAAGTTGATTAGCTATAAGCAAGGGCCTTGTTCTGGGCCTCCATGCCTAGTGTCCAACCTAAGTAGTTAAAGAAGGCGGCAACCCTCCCTCAGCTGCAGGTAGGCAGAGTGTATCTAGCCTGAGGGCTGGAGGGGCCAATGGCAGTCAGCGCCCTGACCTTTCAAGTGAGGAGCAGCAGCCGGCCTGGAGCCCCCAGGACAGCCCAGGTCACACCTGGTGACACGTGCTTGTTTCTGTTCTTGTCCCACACGCTCCCAGTGAATGGCCGCTCACCTCAGACCCAGGGCTGGGGGTGGGGGACCAGTGGGGAAATCACCAGATGCCTCTCTGGCCCCCCTCCTGCTCAGCCCTCAGCCTAAGTGTTCCTGAATGGGAGGTTCCGAGCACCCCGTCCCGGGAGCCTGCACGGCCAGAAGGTTCTCACAACAATGGCGTCTGCACTGCTTTCCTGTTTCAGATGTACATAGCTCTCATTTCCTTGCACGCCCTCATCATGGTGGGATTCCACTTCCTGCATTGCTTTGAAGAAGATTGGACAAGTGAGTATGTGCCAGGGCTTCCCTCCTTAATGCAGGGGGGTGCGTGACCCAAGCAGGGTGGGCTCTCTGTTTCTATCCTGGTGCCAGGGGCCAACCTCATTTTATTAGATCTCCTGCAAGCCTATGGACCTATCAGGGAAGAAACAGCAGAGGCCCGAATATCTCTTCATGAAAAAAAGCAGCCCCTTAAAGTCAGTTCCACAGGTAAGGTAGTGAGTTGGACAGACCCTCTAGCCTGAGTGGGCCCAGGGAAAATGCAGGCCCCCAGCAGGGCGGTGCATTCCCTGGAGTGGAGCTGTGCCTGCAGAGAGAGCTTTTGCTTCCATGTCTTTAAGTGAGGAGCTTTAATTGAAGGTCATTTTATTCCAACCTTGCAGAAATCCATTTTTAACTTTCTGGCTAGGACATGGACGGTTTTTGTTAATTTTTTTTTTTTTGTGGTGGTTGTTTTTTTAACTGCTTAATCACCAATTTACGTTAAGATTGTAGACAAATTCTTCCTGCTTTTGAAGTATCTCATTTAAATGTGCAAATGCTGAGGAAGGAACTCCAACCACAAGATTGCATAAATCCTGAGGGAAAAATATAGATGCTGAAAAAATAAATAAAATTTAAATTTTTTTAAAGAAGAATAAAAATAAGTTATAAGAAAACAATTTTTAATACAGTAGTCCCCCCTTATCTGCAGGGGATATGCTCCAAGACTCCCAGTGGAATGCCTGAAACCTCAGATAGTACAGAACCCTATATATACCGTGTTATTTCCTATACATACATACCTATGATGAAGTTTAATTTATAAATTAGGCGCAGTAAGAGAGTATCTGAATTGCGAGCATCACTGCCGTTGCATTTTGCGGCCATTATTAAGTAGAATAAGGGTTACTTGAACACAAGCACTGTGATACCACGGTAGTTGATTTGGTAACCGAGGTAGTAGGTAGCATATGCAGCATGGACATGCCGGACAAAGCAATGGTTCACGTCCCAGGTGGACAGAGCAAGATGGCGTGAGATTTCATCACGCCACTCAGAACAGTTTGTACTTTAAAACCTGTGGATTGTTTATTTCTGGAATTTTCCATTTAAGATTTTGCACTGAGGTTGACTACAGGTAAATGAAACTGCAGAAAGCAAAACCAAGGATAAGGGGAAGACTACTACAGATACTGGAGGAATTAAGAGAGACCACCTGCTGGGCTCCGTCTTTCACACATACATATGTGAGACACATCTTGAGCAGAAACATCGTATTTTCATTCTTTTTCCATTGATTGGTTCCCCTCTTCATTTCATCATTTTTTAGGAGCTTTGCTCTTCCTGCACACACTGACTTCTTAGGCTTTTTCTTGCTATTATTTCCCCCAGAACTTGTGAGGCTGTGAAAAGGACAGTATCTTTAGCTCCCAACCAGATATTAAGAGGCTTTCCCTGCCTCTGTAATTTGCATCTGCCCCCCTTCTACAGTAAGTCCGCTACATACGAACAAGTTCCATTCTGAGAGCGCTTTCCTAAGTCCAATTTGTTCATAAAGTCCAACAAGGTTAGCCTAGGTACCCAACTAACATAATCCAACTAACGTAATTGGACATGCGAACACACGTTCACATCTCTGAAAGTTCACAACTTGAAAGTTCGTATGTAGGGGACTTAGTGTATCTCCCCGGTCCTGCCCCCATCTCTGCCTGGCTTGACCTCATCTAGGGGAAGAGAAACCCCATGGGTATTAGTCACCTCAGGCTGCCATAACAAGACACCATAGACTGGGAAGCTTAAACATTTATTCCTTACAGTCTGGGAGGCTAGAAAGTCCAAGATCACGGTACCAACCAATTCCATTCCTGGTGAGGACCCTTTTCCTGGCTTGCGGACGGCCCTCTCCTCTTGTGTCCTCACATGGCAGAGAGAGAAAAGCAAGCTCTCTGGTGTCTCTTTTCATAAGATCACTAATTCTATCACGAGGGCCCTACCCTCATGACCTCTTCCAACCCTCATTACCTCCCAAGGGCCCTGGCTCCAAATAATATCACTTTGGGGGTTAGGGCCTCGGCATGTGAATTTCAGGGGGCGGTTCACAATTAGTCCATAACACCATGTCTCCCCATTTTCGTGACTGCCACAGTTCCAGCCCAAGCTAGAGAGGGGAAGGTCAGGCTGTTAGTGAGAGCTTATAGTCAGGAGTTGGTACAGGATCCATGCCCACCCTGTCTGCCTTGTCCTGCCCACCACCCTGACCAGCCCAGAAGCCAGGCAGGTACCTGCCCCAGCTGTGGCCACCCAGGGCCAGCCCGTCAGGCTGCTGGGCCACCCTAACCACACCCTGCCCATCAAGGAACCAAGAAGGGAAGTCATGTGGAGGTGTTAAGTTCTGAGGAGAATGTGGGGAGATAAGGCATTTAGACAAGATGCTCTTACCCTGCCACCCATTCAGTGCTGGTGTGTCTCTAAGCTCATTCCAGATTTATGTCCTTTTCCTCTTCTAACATTCCTGTGAGGGAGCTAGCAGGGCAGCTTAGAGGGGGCACTTACTCCCTGAATTCCCAAAGCCCAGTGGAGCCCAGCTCTGCCCTGCAGGATCAGACCCCTTCTGTCAGGAAAACAGGCAGAGCACTGGAAGAGCCAGAAACATGGGCCACGGCCCGGCTGTGACAGGCCCGGCAGCTGTTGGCAAGGGCAGGAGTCCTTGGGTAGTGAGTGCCAACCAAGGGGCCTGGACCAGTGCCACAAGTGGGGCCCCCGTCTCCCAAGGTGGTCCAGGGCTCTCCTGAGAAGCTGCCTTGATGGTGAAGAGCCAGAGAAGGGGTCCTCTGCCTGCTCACCCCCACCATCTCCCTCAGCACCCCTGCTTTTCAGTGGGCTGGGTTTCTGACTTAGACTCTGCTCAGACAAAGGATTCTGCTGCCTAAAACAAAACCACACATCTGGTCAAACCTCACTGCTCTCCAGTGGAGGGAGTAGAGGCCCGGAGAGGGACAAGGACTTGCCTCGGGTCACACCCAGGTCAGGATGGGGTCGTAGTAGGGGCCAGGGGAGTGAAAGTGTCTGCTCTGGGCCAGGTGGCTCTTGTGTCAGCTCCCCAGCTTCAGGACTGACTGTCTCAGGGATGCAGATGCTCCTGAGAGCGGGCCTTCCCCGTGGGGCTTACTGGGTCAGGCCAAGCCCCAGCACTTAGACTGCCCCCTGCCGAGCTTTAGATCCCACAGCCACTGAGTGATCCTCCAGACCTGCCTTTTCCTCTCACCTATGAGCAGATAGAGGCACAGGAATGCCCAGAAAACCCATGGCCAAACCAGGCCTGGACTGAGGCCCCTCCACCTGTGCAACCTGCGTTTTGCTCTCTGAGGAGAGGAGGGTCTCCCTGTGGTGTCATCAGGCCTTTGTGCCTCAGCTCTGAGTCCTTTCTGGTCCTTCCAGACTGTGCTGGGTACTGTGCTTGGCACCAGGATGCAGACACCCGTGCTGTCCGGGAAGAGGGACGGAGAGCAGGGAGTGGTGTGTGTGAGGGAGGGGAAGCCGGCAAGGTCCAGCCTCCTGAGGAGGGCTTTCCTGAGGGAGAGCTGGTGCGGCCAGGTGTGGGAGAGGACGGCCCCTGCCACGGCCTCGAAGCCAGAGAGGAGCCCTGGGGGTGGCGAGGGGCAGCCCTGAGCCCCACGTGTCCCTTCTCTTTCAGAGTGCAGCTCCTTCTCGCCACCCACCACAGTGATCCTCCTCATCCTCCTGTGCTTCGAGGGGCTGCTCTTCCTCATTTTCACATCAGTCATGTTTGGGACCCAGGTGCACTCCATCTGCACGGATGAGACGGTAAGCAAGCGGGCAGCCTGCTCACCGCCTACCTCCACAGCTGGGGTCGGGGGAGGGCTGCTTGCAGGCCAGACCTGGGAGCCCAGCGGCCAGGCCCTGGGTGTGCAGGGCACATTCCTCCATTTGCAGCGACTCAGGGTCTTCTTCCTCCCCACTTGGGACTGGCACTCACATCACACCAGGAATGGGGCCCCGCAGCCTCGGCCAAGGGTTCCCTTTTGTTACGAGCCCTTCCACCTTCCCGTGATGGTTCTGTCTTGTACACGGCTCTGGGTCGGGCATTCTGCTAGGCACTGGGATGCCCTTCCCATCCAGTGGCCACAGGCTTGGAGACAGGTGGTGGACAAAGGGCACCCTCACCCAGGTGGCACAGACAGGGTCGCCTTCCCAGAGAAGGTGCCTTCATGAACAAGTCCTGAGGGTGGAGTCAGGAGACAGCCCAGCTTGGGCCCCCAGAGCAGTGGGCAGTAAGGCCCGGCCCTGGTCCTCGTCTGCTGCCTTCTACCTGCCCCCACCTTACGCCCTGCTCACAGCTCCTTCTCTGGGAGCTTCAAAGCTGCTGGCTCGGCCAAGCTGGAGCCCATACCCCTGGTGCCACTGCCACTACCTCTCAACCTTCCTAAGGTGTCCAAAAGCCTCCAGGTGGTCAGTCCGTGGCTGTGATGTGGGCATTTCTTCCCTGTTCGGGTTTGGGGTCTGGGTAAGGGGCCCCAGGAGGAAGGGGCAGCCCTTAGCTCTGGGGTGAGGTCATGAGTCCGTCCTGGCTTCCCAAGGTCCCCTTCAGGTAGCAGCTCTCAACAATCATCTAGGGTTCTTTGGGGGAACTTTGGCCGATTGGGTAGTCAGCCTTAGATGGAGGCTCGTAGGAAGACTCAGTTGTTGCTGCTGCTGCTGAGGCCCCATTCCTGTGGGTGTGGAAATTCAGCATGTGGAGAAGGACGATGCTGCCGGCTGCCAAGGCACCACCATTTGGATCTGCGGCAATTCCCCATGGTTTAGAAGGTTGGGTGCCTCTCGGCACCTTTTCTCTTTTATAAGCATTCATATCATTATAAAAGAGTGTCTGCAAAAATAGTAGCCAATGGTGTAGATCCAGCTGTGTATCCATGCAGTAAATGTGACAGACTTCTCTGCGTAAGACCTGCAGGGAACCCAGAGGTGACTATCTGGCCCTACCCGCTGTTGGGACACCCCCCAGGCCACGCAAGCCATGGTCTGGGGGAGCTGGAGGGAAAACTCTCATGGCCCTGGTCCTAGTTGCTCTTCCCCCTCAAGGGTATTCCTAAAGAGAGTCACACTGAAAGGAAAGGACAAAGAAGCCAAGGGCCTGCAGCTCATGGGAAAGGGCAACTTGCCCTTGGCCTGTATTGTCCCAGGGCCCTAGGCTGTGAACCTAGGTGTCTGACGGACACCTGTTTGGGACGCATAGGAGAGCCAGGAGGGCCCATGACCTCCCACTGCCCAGACTCAGACTGGGCTGTCCCCTCAGGCCCCACCCCTGCTCCTCCACCTCACAGAGACCACAGCAGACAGACCCCTGGCCAGGCTCCTGCCAGGCTGCTTCTCCCCTGTCTTCCAGCCCCACCCGCTGACCACCTCCTTCAGGAGAAGGGAAAAGGGAGGGATCAGCCTGCTCCCCCAGGCCACATTTTTCTTGCGAGACTTGGCCAGGGGGTCGTGCGGGCTCTGTGACAACTGCTGAGGTGGCCTTGGGTCACACTTCTCCCCAAAGGAGCACAGGAAGGCCTTTGCCGGGACTGAGGCTGAGGCTGAGCGGTCTGTCCGTGCGGCCCTTCTAACCTATACTAATCCCTCTCCTTCCTCCTCTGTGGTGACCTCTCCCTCCTGTTCCACCTCCTCCACTGTGCCTCGCCAGTCCCGCTAAGCAGGGGGCTCCTTGGCCTCTCAGGCTGGGGGGCCTAACAGCACCAGAGCTGGTCCTTTGACCTGGTTCTTTTTTTTGTCTGCAAAGTGGTCATAGTAGCTTCAGACTTACCATGAACCGATCCCAAATTAACGGCCGTCCTTGGCTATCGTGATCTCAAGCTCCCCGCCAGCTGAGGCTTCCTGCGCCCCAGCCTTCACATTGTTCCCCCCCACACAGCTCAGAACCAGGCCTGAAGCGCCTCTGTAGACCCAGCAAGGACTCACTTAACAAAACACTGGATTGCACAACTAGGAACAGTGGCTTAGGGGCCTGCTGACTTTGCTCATTTGTCCCTTCCTTCCTGGAGGGACTTATACATGCGTGCCTATATGCCCCCCCCCCAAAAAAAATTATGAATTTTTTCTTTAGCACTTTTTATGAGAGAAAGAGAAGAAAAATGTACTATGTAGATAAGCTTCATGGCTTTAAAAAGGAAGCATTTACTCCATTCACCTCGAGCTAATGGATATCTCTCCCCCAAAACCACAGCAGTAAAGTGCTTGACTGAAAGTATGATTGTTCTTGTTTTCAGGGAATAGAACAATTGAAAAAGGAAGAGAGAAGATGGGCTAAAAAAACAAAATGGATGAACATGAAAGCCGTTTTTGGCCACCCCTTTTCTCTAGGCTGGGCCAGCCCCTTTGCCACGCCAGACCAAGGGAAGGCAGACCCGTACCAGTATGTGGTCTGAAGGACCCCTGACCAGCATTGCCACTCAGACACAAACCACATCCCAGCACTACCATCCAATCTGTTCTCATGAACGTTTAAACCGAAAAAGCAAAACAACTACTCTAAAACATTTTTTTTAATGTCTCAAGTAAAATGGCTGAACATTGCAGAGAAAAAAAAAATGTCCCCATGTTTTATTTTTAAAAGATCATCCTTTCTATTTTTTTGGTGACCGAAGCTGCTTTTCTTTTTTCCTTTTTAAAATCACTTCTCTGATCTCTGGTTTCCTCTCTGCTGTCTGTCTGGCATGACTAATGTGGAGGGCGCTGTCTCCAGGCCATGCCCCCTTGTACTAACTGAGTCGTGACGCTTGTGCGTGGATGGACCGGCCTGGACACCTGTTTGGGACGCATAGGAGAACCAGGAGGGCCCATGACCTCCCACTGCCCAGGAGGCAGTGGCGAGCACCCAAATGGGAGTTAAAACCTCACCGAAGATGGATGCTTACTCCTTGTGACCTGAGAGGGCCAGGATCAGGGCTGGAGCCCTTAAAAGGGTCCTTGACACAGTGGCCTCATCCCCCATATGAACACGATTCGCCTCCTAATTCACAAAATCAATTGCCTGCCTTGTACTTTATGGGCTCTGGGTGTGTAGAATGACTTGTGGGGTGGGGGATGGAGATGAAAGGGGTCTTATTTGTATTCTGAATCACCAGTTATATTCCAACTCCTGAGTATTTGGAAGAATGTGAAGAAGTTTTTCCAGTTCCAAATGCCTTATACAATCAAAAGAAGAAGAAAATGACCCAGCTTCAGGCGAGCTACATTTCCCTAGTTAACGTTTGCTTCTTCTCTGACCTCCCCACCTCCCTCCCTCTCCTAGCGAGGTGTCGGTTAAGCAGTGTTATTGCCAAGTGAAACAGCCTCAGCTCCACTGTCAACCCCTTCTTCCTCATTTTGTAAATCCCTGCAGTGGGTTTACTTTCTGACATTTTAGACCGATAAATGTGCACATACCCATGTCTTGTCTGTATTTTAACCTGGGAGACCATTATCCTGCATGGGCTGACCGTGATGCAAGGGCAACATTACAGCCAAACATTTTAAAGTTGAGAGATGGCCATCCATCCACTGGAATCGGCAGACACACCTAAGCCTGTGGCGCCGAAACTGAGTAGCTTTTCCATTTGCATACTTGTGTGTTGAGTCTCATTTGAAGGAGGAAGGGCCTGAAGACAGTGGCGGGAGGTGAGGGGACAGGGAGTACGCATCAAATGCAGAGGTCGCAAATCCGAATACCATCTCAACATGGATTTGTTTTTTTAAGCGATCACCACAAACCTTTTTTTATCTTTTGCTTGGGGTGGGTTTGGGGTGAGGTTTATTAAATCAGCCCTGGGTGGGGAGAGACTTCATCTAGCTATATGATCTTTCAGAAAAGTAAGTGGAACATGCTGCCTCTTTTCAATTCTGTCAGTGCTTCCACATGGAAACAAAATGCAATAAAATTTTTCCAAAACCTGTTCTGGCTGAGCTCCCTTCCCTCACAGTGTTACCCCTCAGGGAGAGCCGATTGTCCAGTCAACGTGAGTGTGCTATGTTTGGGCATTTCTTTCATTGCTTTTAAAGGACATGTATGCATGCTCTCTCTCTTGAATGAGGTTTCTATTGCGTCGCCACTAAAGGACAGCCCCGTCTTGGACAAGGTGCCCCCACCAGGCCTCTCTCCTCTGGCTCTTTCTGCTGCCTGAGTCCCTTCTCTTATGCTTGTGGGCTCCCAGTTGCTACAGAAAAACTCATCATGTCTGTGGAGTTTGCTTCTAGGGTTGGGCCTGGGAGAGAGACCCATTTTCTTCTGCCCACCCAGCAGAAAGCAAAGTCGAGCCAGAGGAAATCACTGGAAGCTTCCACGCACGCCCTGGGACATCGCTTTGAGGAGCTCTTCACCACGCCTCGGATGTTTAACCAAGGAACCCTGTGACCTTTCCTAAGTCAGTTAACTTCGACCTGCCTCTGCTGTGCTATTTACGCCATGGTCAAGGCTTCGATCTGGGCTTTTTTTTTTAATGCTGCTTTTAAATCTACTTTATAGCATTTGTTTCCCATGTGCTTTCAGAAGGGAGAGTAGGACTCAGGGAATATTTTTAAGTATTTGTATGCCTCAGAATACCCCATCTTCAAGGGCATTTTTTTAAGTGACCCAAGTTGGTTCTTCCTCCCATGGAATTTCTAAGGAATACAGTAGATAGTGCTGAAGATGTATTGAATTTTTTTCAAATCCTAAAAATAGAAACTCATCATTTGTACCTAAGCATACCACGTATATCTTTCCCAGAGGGAGAGCCTCCTTCCGACGTCCTGTATGATTCTGTCTGGGTTTTTATGAGCCCTTTGTCTGAAAGAATGAATTTTCCCCAGTTCTCAAGCTAGAGTGAAATGCTGTACTCAGAACATAGGAATAGCCCCAAATTCTCTGTGTTCTTCCTATTTCATCTTGTTGAGATGGAGAATGTTTTGCCAGGAGCACAATGACTAAGGAATGTGGCTGTCCTCTGCAGCATAGTGACAGGAAGAAACAGGCATCCCCGAGCCCTCCTCAGTATTCCCAGACGTCTGGTGAAGGAGGACACCTCTACACAAAGGCAGACCTAGCCTTTTGCTTCGGCACAGGAATCCTGACAGCACTGAATGGTGTGTGCGTGGGAAAATGAGACAGTAGAAGCCACAGTCTTTCAGAATGTGGGCTCTGAGGAGTGGAAAGGAAAAATAAAGAGGAAGGTGACTTGGCCAGTTGGATTAGGTGACTCCTTCCTGCCTGTCAACTTCCTGTTTGTGTTCGTAGCAACCAGACTGACCATGCAGAAGGCTTAGGAGCAAACAAATCTATGCATATTTGCATGGGCTTGGTGATGTCATGCACAAAATGGATTCGGGTAGAAATGTATGTGCTACGTCTTCTTTTAATCATACCATTTCATCTTTGTAATACTTTTTCCTTGGAAGAACCCAAAGCGAGGCATGTTGAGTTACCAGCTTTTAAAATCCACCTTCCTGGGGGCTTCCCTGGTGGCGCAGTGGTTGAGAGTTTGCCTGCCAATGCAGGGGACATGGGTTCGAGCCCTGGTCTGGGAAGATCCCACATGCCGCGGAGCAACTAGGCCCGTGAGCCACAACTACTGAGCCTGCGCATCTGGAGCCTGTGTTCCTCAACAAGAGAGGCCGCGACAGTGAGAGGCCCGTGCACCGCGATGAAGAGTGGCCCCCGCTCGCCGCAACTAGAGAAAGCCCTCGCACAGAAATGAAGACCCAACACAGCCATAAATAAATTAACAAACAAACAAACAAGCCACCTTCCTGATGAGATAGGTTAAGCAATGTTTATTAAACACTTACTTGAGGTTGGCATCACACAGAAACCCCAGACTGGGCTGGGCTCTCCCAGCTAGGCCAATGGGTTTTACGTTTTTCTCACTTCAAAACTTGTAGTGCATAAGCCTCCAGGGTGAGCCAGCCAGTAGAAGTGAGGGGTTCCAACCTTAAAGGGGACCTTAGTTGTCAAAGATACGTGAAGAGGGGCTTCCCTGGTGGCGCAGTGGTTGAGAGTCCACCTGCTGATACAGGGGACACGGGTTCGTGCCCCGGTCCGGGAAGATCCCACATGCTGCGGAGCGGCTGGGCTCGTGAGCCATGGCCGCTGAGCCTGCGCGTCCGGAGCCTGTGCTCCGCAACAGGAGAGGCCACAACAGTGAGAGGCTTGCGTACCACAAAAAAAAAAAAAAAAAAAAAAAAAAAAAAAAAAAAGATACGTGAAGAGAAGAAGATTTTACTAGATTCCCTCTTGCGAATCTTGCTGAGGATGTACTGAGGCAGTGCACCTCAAAGTGTGGTCCATAGACCAGCAACATCCTCATCACCTGGGGACTTATTAGAGACGAAGATTCTCAGGCTCCATTCCAGACCTGCTGAATCAGAAACTCTGAGGGGGTGGGGTGGCAGTGATCTGGATTTTCACAGCCCTCCAGTTGATGGTGACACGTTGAAGTCTGAGGATCCACTTGGGGCTTGCAGGGGTTGCACAAAGCCCTGCTGATTAAGCGATCCTGTGTGCTGCGGGGCTCAGTGTGGTGCTGGGTGGGCTGTGCCCACTGTGAGCCCCTCTTCCCTCATAACCAGCGGCCTCCCCAGCCAATAAATGCTGAGAAAACAAGGAAAGTATTTGTTTGAAGGAGAGCCAAACTGTTAGTCTGTCCAGCAATCTTTCTGCACATCTTATCTGGCCAACTGGTTTCTGGACCGAGGGGTCCTTTGGGTGAAGAACCATCCCAAAAAGAGATGAGACAGAGTGAAGCCAGGGTCCTCCCAGTGGGAGCGGTGGCCAGTGAGTGATTAGAGCCTGGCGCGACCACGCACATGAATGTCCTGGCCTTTGGTTTCCATCTGTGGACCTCAACACCCATGTGGCTTTTTCTTGTATCTTTTAAATACATATCTGCCTGAGAATCACCTAACAAAGGATAAAGGATTCACAGTGAAACAAAAACAAGCCACTGACGAGTCTACTCTCCCAAACCAAAGACTTCATTCCCCCACCACGCTTCCTCAAGAAAAAATCATTAATGACTTGAGCCTCATGATTACCCTAGCAAAGCTCACTCAAAGAGTGAGTCCCAGGGATCCCTCATCTGCGCGCACGGGAGCTGATGACGCCGATCCAAAGAATTATGAAAAGCGTTGCAGAATAGTGTTTGCAAAAACCTTCGGGGGGAAGACACGTGCTCTGACATGGACATAAAGGATGCCCTGAATTTCTGCAGCTGAGGTCATGGGGTGATGGGGCCTTGGGTCCTGGCCTCAGTCTTTGGTTCAAATCCCTGCTCAGCTACTTCCTTCCTGTGTGACCTTAGGCAGTAATTTACTTAAGCCTCAGTTTTCTCGTCTGTAAAATCAGGGAGATAATCTAAATCCCAAAATTGGTGTGACGATTCAAAGAGAGAAATGAATGTAAATGTTAGGATGGTGTCTGGCACGTTGTATGGCTTTAGGGAATGTTAGCTATGTTGAAGCTGTACTTTCAGACCATGTGCACAACTGTTCATGATGTGTGAGATCAGTGTATTGGTTTGCAACAGAATTTTTTTAAAGAAATAAAAAATAATGCATTACACCTTGTAAAATATGTATTGTTTCATGAAACTTCGGGGAAGGGGTGTGCGCGCGCGTGCTTGTATGCAACAGAAGAGTATTTCCTATTGTGGGCTGCACTAAAAAGATGTGAAACCACTGATGAGGAGAGAGTTGTCTGGCCATCTCTGAGGAGGACACATTTGCATAAGCTGCAGCACCTCCGACTTTCTACGTCTGAGATGCAGGGAGCAGGGGGACCTCCTGCTCTTGCTCCGTGGGCCTTAGCTGAGTCCTTACAGAGCATGTGCCCGGGTCTCTGCCTCCTGGGGAGCCGTAGTCCTGGTACATTCATTTTGGGGCATTCGTGAGTTTGTTTATAGGTCACAGCTCATGTGTCACCCAGGGAGACCAGGCCCAAAAGGCCCAAGTCACACACTCCCTGCAAGAGGTGCTGGTTTAGGCTGTTGCCCACTTACCGGGGATCAACCATTCTTGTCTGCATGAGCCTAAAGTGGGTATCATTGCTGCCTCCGCAAACCTCCAGCTTAAGAACTCTGCCTTCAGGATGCCTTTATATCCACACAGAACTCAAAATTGAGTCCTACCAGGAAAAAGAAACCCCACTGGCTCCTCCTGAACCTGAGGGTCCAGACCCTCAGCCTTTCTTATGCATCAGATTCGTTTGGAATATTTTCTCCTCTTCAGACCCAGAGCTGACACTCCTGGATGTTTACTTAACTGCTGAGGAGGTTCATCTGGTGGGCAGGCCAGGCTCCATCTGGAACATTTTTACGAGCTTGCTGAGGAGGTTGAGTAGAGACCAAGAGTGCTCTTCTGGGAACACGCCACCACAGGGGAAAATCATCATCCTGTGGGCTCTCTTTTTTTTTTTTAATTAAAAAAATTTTTTTTATTGAAGTATGGTTGATGTACAATATTATATGTTACAATATTTGATTGAAAAATTTTAAAGGTTATACTCCATTTATAATTATTATAAAATATTGGCTATATTCCCTATGTTGTACAATATATCCTTGTAGCTTATTTTATACAGAACAGTTTGTACCTTTAATAACTTACTCCTATATCGCCCCTCATCTTTTGCCTCTCCCGACTGGTAACCACTAATTTGTTCTCTATATCTGTGAGTCTGCTTCTTTTTTGTTTTATTCACTGGTTTTTTGTATTTTTTAGATTCCACATAGAGGTGATATCATACAGTATTTGTCTTTCTCTGTCTGACTTATTTCACTTAGCATAATACCCATCCATGTTGTTGCAAATGGCAAAAGTTCTTTTCTTTATGGCTGAGTAATATTCCATTGTATATATATACCACATCTTCTTTATCCATTCACCTGTTGACGTACATTTAGGTTGCTTCCATGTCTTGGCTATTGTAAATAGCACTGCTTTGAACATTGCGGTAACTTTTTGAATCAATGTTTTTGTTTCTTTCAGATATATATCCAGGAGTGGAATTGCTGGGTCATATGGTAGTTATATTTTTAGTTTTTTGAGAAACCTCCATACTGTTTTCCACAGTGGTTTCACCAATTTACATTCCCACCAACAGTGCATAAGTGTTCCCTTTTCTCCACATCCTTGTTAACATTTGTTATCTGTACTGTTTTCGATGATAGCCAGTCTTACAGGTGATATTATAGTTTTGATTTGCATTTCTCTGATGATTAGTGATGTTGAGCATCTTTTCACATGCCTGTTGGTCATCTGCATGTCCTCTTTGGAGATCTGTCTATTCAGGTCTTCTGCCCATTTTTTAAGCAGCTTGTTTGTTTGTTGATACTGAGTTGTATGAGCTGTTTATATATTTTGAATATTAACCCTTCATCGGTCATATAATTTGAAAATATTTTCTCCCATTCTGTAGATCATCTTTGTTTTGTCGATGGTTTCCTTTGGTATGCAAAAGTGTTTAAGGTTAATTAGGTCTCATTTGTTTATTTTTGCTTTTATTTCCTTTGCTCTAGGAGACAGATCCAAAATTTTATTGCTACGATTTATGGCACAGAGTGTTCTGCCTATGTTTTCCTCTAGGAGTTTTATGGTTTCTGGTCTTACATTTAGGTCTTTAATTTATTTTGAGTGTATTTTGTATATGGTGTTAGCGAATGTTCTAATTTCATTCTTTTATGGGTGGCTGTCCAGTTTTACCAGCACCACTTATTGAAGAGACTATCCTTTCTCCATTGTATATTCTTGCCTCCTTTGTTTTGGATTATTTTTCCAAAAATGTGTGGGTTTATTTCTGGGCTCTCTATTCTGTTCCATTGATCTGTTTGTTTTTTGTGCCAGTACCATACTGTTTTGATTACTATAGCTTTGTAGTATAGTCTGAAGTTAGAGAGCATGATTCCTCCAGCTCTGTTCTTCTTTCTCATGATTGTTTTGGCTATTCTGGGTCTTTAGTGGTTCCATACAAATTTAAAAATTATTTGTTCTAGTTCTGTGAAAAATGCCGTTGGTATTTTGATAGGGATTCCGTTGAATCTGTAGATTGTCTTGGGTAGTGTGGTCATTTTAACAATATTAATTCTTCCAATATAAGAACATGATATATCTTTCCATCTGTGTTGTCCTGTGGGCTCTTTTGCTTCATTTCCCTCTGCAGCTTTTCTCTGCCTTTGAGTGAGGATTTGCAGTAGGATTGAAAATGCATTGGGCAGAGTGAACACACCAGTTCTCATCCTGGTTCTGAGGCACAACCAGCAGGATGAGCTTCAGCCGCTGTCACAGCCTCTCAGAACCCCTGTCTTCCCCTATAACGAGTGTTAGTACTAACACCCACCTCCTCTCAGGGTGGTTGTAAGGACCCACAGTCACGGCTTTGAGTGAGCTCAGTCAGTGCAGACCCAGCCAGTCTGTCATTTCTGGGTGTCCCCTCTGTAGCCTGGTCTGCCACGTGGCCATATCCCAGCACCCCTGCAGTCATGGTTAGAACGCCTCTCTCAACAGGCTGCGAATGATCAACCAGGAAGGGAACCCAGAATCCCCAAAGCCAGTCACTCAGCTGGCCATTGCTGCTCCCACCAAGGAGGGAGGCCTGGTGAGGGGTCGGACCGTGAATAGCATAGCATCTTGTGCCCCAGACCCACGTGAGGTTCCCTCAAGAGTTGTGTCAATAAGGTCCATTTTCTGAAACAGCTTTTCTGTTCTGATTATAAAAGTCACACCTGCTTCTTGGTGAAAACTTGGAACATGTGGGAAGTCTACAGAGATAAATCAAATCTAAAATCCCATCCCCAGGACTTCCCTGGCGGTGCAGTGGTTAAGAACCTGCCTGCCAATGCAAGGGACACAGGTTCGAGCCCTGGTCCAGGAAGATCCCACATGCCGTGGAACAACTAAGCCCCTGTGCCATAACTACTGAGCCTGCACTCTAGAGCCTATGTGCCACAACTACTGAGCCCACGTGCTGCAACTATTGAAGCCTGGGTACCTAGAGCCCGTGCTTCGCAACAAGAGAAGCCACTGCAATGAGAAGCCTACATGCTACAATGAAGAGTAGCCCCCACTTGCTGCAACTAGAGAAAGCCCGCGCGCAGCAACAAAGACCCAACTCAGCTGATTAATTAATTAATTAAAAAAAATAAAATCCTACCCCCAAATCCCAGGTTCCACAATGATGTCAGGTGCAACTTTGCTTTCTTCCCTTGTCACCACGTGGACAGGACTTTCCAGTGTATGTAAAACTGTATTGATGCCACTTTTTTAAAAAATTTTATTGAAGTATAGTTGACTTACAATGATGTGTTAATTTATGCTGTTCAGCAAAGTGATTCAGTTATACATATATATATATATATATATTCTTTTTCACATTCTTTTCCATTGTGATTTATCACAGGATATTGAATATAGTTCCCTGTGCTATACAATAGGACTTTGTTGTTTATCCATTCTATATATAATAGTTTGCATCTACTAATCCCAAACTCCCAATCCTTCCCTCTCCCACCTCCCCTCCCCCTTGTCAACCACAAGTCTGTTCTCTGTGTCTGTGAGTCTGTTTCTGTTTCTTAGATATGTTCATTTGTGTTATAGTGTAGTCTCCACATTTAAGTGATACTATATGGTATTTGTCTAGGTCCATCCATGTAGCTGCAAATGGCATTATTTCATTCTTTTATATGGCTGAGTAGTATTCCATTGTGTGTGTGTGTGTGTGTGTGTGTGTGTGTGTGTGTGTGTATGTGTATATCTCCCCACCACATCATCTTTATCCATTCATCTGTTGATGGACATTTAGGTTGTTTCCATGTCTTGGGTATTGTAAATAGTGCTTCTTTGAATATAGGGGTTCATGTATCTTTTCAAATTATAATTTTGTCTGGGTATATGCCCAGGAGTGGGATTGCTGGATCGTATGGCAGCTCCATTTTTAGTTATTTGAGGAACCTGCATACTGTTTTCCATAGCAGGCATTGGTACGTTTTCCATACCAATTTATATTCCCACCAGCAGTGTAAGAGGATTCCCTTTTCTCCACACTCTCTCCAGCATTTATTTGTAGACTTTTTGATGATGGCCATTCTGACCAGTGTGAAGTGGTACCTCACTGTAGTTTTTATTTTCATTTTTCTAATAATTAGCGATGATGAGCATCTTTTCATGTGCCTACTGGCCATCTATATGTCTTCTTTGGAGGAATGTCTATTTAGGCCTTCTGCCAATTTTTCGATTGGGTTCTTTGTTTTTTGTTGTTGAGTTGTATGAGCTGTTTGTATATTTTGAAAATTAGGCCCTTGTCGTTGATGCCACTTTTAATAACTGCATAGTGTTCTGCTTTATAGAATAATTTACTTAGCCATCGTTATTGGACATTTTGATTGTTTCCAACTTCTCATTATTAATCCGTGTTCAAGACTGTATTGCATAAATCGTGTCTCAGATTTTTCTTAGCTTTATATTGAGAAATAATTTCAGACTTAACAAAACAAAATAGTAAAAATAGTACAAAGAGCTCCCATATGCCTTTCAATCAGTCTTTCCAAATGTAAACATTTTATAAAACCATAACACAAATATAAAAACCTGGAAATTTACTGATACAATACCATTAACTAATCTATATACTTTACTGAGAGTTCTCCAGTTGTCCCACTAGTATCGTTCTCTGTTCCAGGATGCCACATTGCATCATTTGTCCTGTGTATTTAGTTCCTCCTCAGTCTTTCTCTGTCTTTCATGAACCTGATCCTCTTTCTAGTTGAGGTTAAAGTCACATCACATAAAAGCAACCATTTTAAAGTGTGTGGTTCAGTGGCATTTAGTACGTTCATAATATTGTACAACCACCACTTCTGTCTGGTTCCAAAACAAGTTCATCAGACTTTGATCCTGTTGAAGATTATTATCCTGTTGAAGATATTCTGTAGAATATCCTGACATCTGCATTTGTTTGATGTTTTCTCATAATTAGATTGAGATTATGCCTTTTGGGCAGGAAAACCAGTGAAGTGATGTTCTGTCCTTCTTGGGGCACCATATCCGAGGGCACGTGATGTTGATACATTTCATTATTGGTGATGTTAACTTCAATTTGGTTAAAGTTATATCTGCAAAGTTTCCTTACTGTAAAGGTACTGTTCTACCCTCGGTAATTAGGAAGTATCTTATGAGGAGATACTTTGAGATCAGGTTCTTTAACCTACCATTTTTCCAAAAGCCAAGAAACTTGAACCTCTGAGATGGTGTGGGAAGAAAGAGTGGTGGAGAGGAACTGGCCCAGGTGTGGCCAGATCTCAGTCTGTGCGTGTATCTCAGTTTCTCCTTCTGCACAACAGAAAGAATTATGCTGGTTATGTAAGGATCTTGTGTGGAAAAGAAGAGAAAACCTAGAACTAGGTACTCAGAGGTCATTCCGAGGTGGAAAGTGCTGTCAGTGAGCAGTACCTGTGCCTGGGAAGCCCACGACAAATCTCCTTGGCTTCCAGAAGAGATGGAGGAGGCAGCGCCCCAGTGGGGGTAAAGCCTCTGCAGAGGGTGTGGTGGGCCTGGAGAGCTGGCCTGGCTGTGCCTTTAACTCCTTTGGCTTCTCCCCCTTCCCAACACCCTCTTCTGTGGCCTGGCGCAGCCGACACCCAGAGGCAGGTGAGTGGGCAGCTCGGGAGAGGCCACAGGGCATGTCTACTGCATGTGCAGTTTCGACGCCAGCCTTTGCCCCCTCGCAGCGGCCCCGTGCACCCTCCAGCTGCCCGCTGCATGTTGGCACTCGCTGTGCACAGCTTTGCTTCCTCACCTCACGCTTCGTGTGTCTCCTGCTCTCCCCCTTAACCCCATCATCCTCCTTCGTGCTGGGTTTGCTGCGCCTGCTGTAGGGGGAGTGACCCAGGATACTTGGGGAGGGGTCGTCTTTCTGGGTGGTCTCCGGACAGGTGGCCCAGCTCATGCCTGCAGGGGCCTGAGATGTTACTCCTTGGCCCTTAGCCACTGGGCAGCCTGGTCACTGCGCAGCAGCTGGCCAGGCACCCTTGCTCCTGTGGAAGGAAAGGAGGGCAGTTGGTGGGAAACACAGGCCCTGCTTGCTGTGCTGCTCCGAGCCCCTCCCCACCCTCTGGGAGACCCTGGCTCTGGGCCTTGGTGCTCTGCTGTGCCGGGACCTGGGGTGTGTTAGATGGCGCACGGCTGTCCCACACTGACCCTCTTTATCCCATTGTCCCCCCAGGGCATTGAACGCCTCAAACGAAAGCACCAGCCCAGGGAACACACAGGCAGCTGGAAGTCAGTCAAAGAGACCTTTGGTGGGGACTTTTCCCTGAACTGGTTCAACCCCTTCTCCGGACCACGTCATCCAAAGCCTCTCAGTGACGGTGACTGGGTGCGACAGGTGGCATCGCTGTCAGACACTGAGAACACAGAAACAACAGAGGAGCAGTCAGAGCAGAGGAAGGACGAGGACTCTGTGGAGGTGATAGATGAATGATACTGTGGGGAGAGGGCCAGGCACCAGGCAGCCGCATCACCCTACGTGCCGGCATCGTGGCCACAGGGCTCCTGCGCACCACTTGCTCCCCTGCACCCACTGCTCCCTTCACACCACCCCCTTGGCCTTGCCGTCCTCTGACCCGTCCTCCCTCTCCCCACGTTGGACCAGGTCGGGGATGGGGGTGGACTAGGGGTGACAGAGGAAGACGAGAAACTTGCTCTGAGCTCATCTACCCATGAGGGATTGTCAGGAACCATTCTCCGAGGCTGGGCACCCTTCACAGCCTGTGCAGCCTCACCCAGCAAAGGAAGCTCTGAATAGGGCAGCCTGGGGGCAGAAAAGAACTGGCCTCTGTCCTTTCTTGGGATATCTGTCTTCTCTTGAGAAGGTTGGGGCCCAGGCTCCTGGCTTTTGAGAACTAAGGCTGTGAGGTTGTGATGGAAGAACAGAGCAGGGCTGGCCTTGGGAACCTGGGGTGGGACACTGGCATCAGAAGAGATGGACCTGGAAAGGCTGAAAGGATCCTGGTCACTCCCCCGAAAGGGCTTCCCCCTGGTGCCTGCCTAAACTAGAAGAAAGGCATGGCGGGCTCAGCTACCTTCAGGGCTCAGGCTTGGTTTGGGAGAGGACTCCAACAGCAGGCTATACACACACACACACGGGATGTGCCCAGGTTGGAAGCAATCCTGAGTTATGACAGTAACACCCAAACTTAGCTCCCGTTCTATAGATACTAGAATCCCTGAGTCAGCTCGGAGGTGTCCTGCCTTGTAGCTAAAAATCGGTCCATTCCTACCGGAAGGTCGGGAGGAAGAACCTGTTTAGAGCTACCGGAACTCTGACCTCCCCTATGAGAACTGTATTAACTGTCCGTCCTGGAGAGAGTCTAACCACCCACATGGGCAGAACTGACCAGAAATCTGGCCTGACTGTTTTAGGCCAGTTCTCCCAAGACAGTGCCCATCATGTCTCTCTGAAAGAATGGGCGCGCGCGCGCGCACACACACACACACACACATACACACACACACACACACACTACCAGAGAGGGCATCTCTGGTGGGTCCCTGTGCTGCTGCCCACAACTCTGCTTCTAGGCCAGCCCTATGGGGCCACCAGCACTTGTGAGATGAGGTGGTGAACAAGGCAGACGTGGGGCACCCCTTGGGATGTCTTCTTTACCCCAAAGGTCAGGAAGGGGCACCCTTGTTTAACACCCTTCTTTTCCTGGGTCTGGTCCAAGTCAGGACCCCTCTGGCTGGCCTGCCCCCTCTGCACCCCGAGGTGGAGGCCCACAGGGTCACAAAGGCAGCTTTATTCCTGGGGATGGGGGAGTGAATGGGAGGTACAGAGGGATGGATCTTACCTCCTTGGCCATGAGAGAAAGGAACTGAAGCAACAGGATCAGCAAATTCACAGACCACATCTAGGGCCACATCCAAGATGGTTCCCAAGGGAAGGCCTTCCTGAAAAGGGGACCTGGGGTCCAGCAGCATGTCCGGGGAGCACAGGGCTGGCTGTCCTCACCGCATGTGAGCTGAGAGTGCTCAGCAGGGTAAGGGTCTGGGATGGGCCTGCCTGGTTATGAGGGGGAGGGGTGCTCTCCGATCACTCCCAATGCTGCCTGGAGGAGGGGGATGTTTCAGGTGTTAGAGTGAGAGTGAAATGTCTGGATGGGACCAGGTGAGGAGGCTGTGGCTTCCTTGGAGAAGGTTCAGGGGCTGTATGGAGGGAGCAGGTAGGCAGGCTCCCTCACCAGGAGAGGTGGGGCCGTCCACCATCTTCCTCCCTCCCTCCCTCACCCCCCCACCCCCGCATTGGCCCCCTTGAAGGTTCCTGATTTTAACTTACCAGCACCATCAGTCATCAAGTAGGAGGGACCGCTGGGTCATCCACCACCACCAAGGGGCTGGGGCTCCTTCCGCATGGAAGACTGGACATGCCTACTACACTACAGGTGCCTCGAAGGCTCACCAACCATGGGGAAGCGTAGGGGCTGTGAAGTTGGGTTTTAGGTGCCATAGTTTCAAGTTGCCTGAAGTTGTCGAAAGTCAAAGGTGAACAGACAGCACCTGGCCCTCAGTCCTGCTTCTGGTTTGGCAGGCAGGCCCAGGCCCAGGCCCAGGCCCAGTGTGTGCAGAGATCCGAGGGAAAGACCCTGTCTACCTGCTCTTCCTCAGGTAGGCCCCCCTCAGGGAAGGAAGAGGGGTGGGATTTCAGGCAGACAATAGCGAGGAGAGAATGTATTTCCAGCAGGCCCAGCCCAGTTCTGGCAGAAGACTCTACTTGGCTGGTGCTTCCAGGGCTGGTGCACTCTGGGGCTGAAGAGGTGGTCCCTCCTCACAGGGCAAGTGGGCAGCAGCTTCTGATAGCCTGTGTCTCCAGGGAGGGACTCTGTGGCTGTGGACGCCTTTGGTTCTGATTGCAGATAGTGGTGGCCCTGCTCTTTGAGGCCATGACTCAAGGCAGGGAGGTGAGGTTCTGTGGCCCAGGCTGGGCGTTTCTAGCTGTCAACAGGCTACCCTGTGATTCCACATGACCTGGCCTAGTGGGTCCTGCTGCCTGTGATTTGTGTTGGCCTTTGAACGCTAACTTTCACCCAGCTGGCTCTTGAATCTGCCCTCATATGAGTAATCAAGTCTAATCATCTGAAATCTAATGAGTAATAAAATCTAATTATCTGAAAGCTAATCCCAAAGCAGGAAATGCTGAAACGCTCAGCCAAGGCTTAGAGCCGGTCACAGCTGCTGCCTCTTTCCAAGGCATCAGGCAAAGGCTAGTTGTGATGAGAAGAGTCTTCTCAGTATGAACCTCTTTCACCTGATTGGAATTAAACTTGATAAATTTCTCAAGTCCAGCTGTTGTTGGGATGCCTTTTATTTGGAATCTAATGGTCTCACCTGGCTTCACCGTCCTGGAAAATTCAGACACACAGACATGCATTCAGCTGAGGATGCTGCAGGAGAGGGGAGGTAAGTTGTGTGAGAAACCAGGAGTCGCAACCTCAGCTCAGCCTCCTTGAAGGGTTCTGGCCATTCCTGGACACGGCACAGTAGGCATCCATGCTGGGTGCTGTGAGAAGCACCTAGGGAGCTTTTGATGAATACTGATGATTAAACCCATGCTGGAGAGTCAGATGCAGCCTGTCAGGGTTGGAACATGGCACCAGGGCGGGGCAGGGGTGCCAGTAGCATCTCAGCTGTTGGCAGCACTGTTTATAAACTGACAAGCTAAGGACAAGTTTAACCTCTGACTTGCTGTGTCTGATCCACACAGTGATTTTTACAACTTGAATTAATTGCCGCATTTTAAGACCCAGGAGCTTTACACTGTAGAAGAACACACACACTCCTCTAGCTTATTCTCAAAGGTCAGAAGATCCGGAAGTGTAGGCCCCACGTTCCTACACAATCTCAGTTAGATGAGCTGAGTGGCAGCACCCACTCCTGTTTACCACGGTCCTCCCTGTTCCTGTTTGTCCATGACACCCCACTGTCCCCATTGTTACCGCCAACTGGTCTGGCCAGTTTGAGCCTGTGCCCCCTGGGTCTATAGGCTTCCTCTTCACTCACCATCGCCCTGGGGGAAGACAAAGGGCCAGAAACAAGCATGACCTCTGGAGCCAGACAGACCTGGGTCCTCTTAGGCACTCAGGCCATTCTCTATCCATTTTCCTCTTGCTGTTTGGCCCATTTGACTTTCACGGATGTGCCGTGCGGTGAACAGGTATTATTATCCCCATTTTATAGATGAGGAAACTGAGGTTCAGTTTCTGAGGCTTGCTGAAGGCCAGTCCCCTGGCTAGTTAGAATAAACTGGCCCTGGTATGGCACTTACCAGATCTGGGACACAGCTCTGATGCTTTAGATGACTTCACTGCCTCTTTGGGCCTCAGTATTCTCCAATGTAAAGCAAGGTGGTTAAACCAGCTTCCAGGGGCTCTTCCAGCTCTGACTGCATCAGGCAGATGTGGTGGGGCGGGGATGAGAAGAGGGGGAGAAGATGTGTGAGTCAGGTACATGTTTTCATGGTAAGTTAAAGCAGAGAAATAGAACCAAAATGATGAGTTATATCAAGCCAGGAAAATGTGTGTGTGTGTGTGTGTGTGTGTGTGTCTGAAGGCTTTAGGGGAGAATCTGTTCCATGCCTTTCTTTAGCTTATGCTGTTGCCAACAATCATGTATATGTATAAATAACCTGACATCCTGAGCTTTGTCAGACTCTCTTTTAAGGAACTCAAGACATGTCATCCCATGCCAACCAGAGTTCAAGCCTGTCCTGTATCTTGTCCTCTTTGCAGCCCTAAGCAGGATCCCTCTTCACCAAACTAAGGACCGTCCTGCACCACCCAGCCCCACCTGCAGCCTGTGGTTCTAAGATGCCCCATCTAGCAAGACAGACGGGTGCAAGGAGGCTTCCCCAGAAAGGCCCTTTAAACAAGGGACATTTGTGAGGGAGGATTCCCATAGATGCCCTTCCCAAGCTCCAGGGTTAATACACAGGCTCCTGCCCACCACACCAAGGCTCCCTTCCATACCCTTGGTATCATACCTCCTCACAGACAAGACCCCAAGTCCCAAAAGGGGCCTGTCAGTCAAGTTGCCTCACAGAGCAGCCCAGAGAAAGCAGCAGAACTGAAGCTAAGCTCTGTTCTTCCCTCAGAGTGCCCCTACCTCTCATCTGGCCAGAACACCTGACACTGGTGTAACCACTTCCCCCACCTGGCCCCGGCTGAGCCCTCTTCCTCGGACCCACACCTCAGGCCTGGTGCCCCTCCTCCACCCAGGGATTCCCTGGGCTTACATCATGTTTTGCATGTATCAGGCTTCACCTCATCTGTAACATTCATCCAAATATCTAGCTCTTCCGAAACAGTTCTCACTCCCCACCAACACCCTGTGGTTTCTCCATGCCTTTGGCAGTGCAGATATATTAGCTAGAAATACCATCAGAGCCGATTAAAAGGCAGGTCAGCCAGGCAAAGCTAGAACACACGTTAAAAGGCACCTCAGGGGCTTCCTTGGTGGCGCAGTGGTTGGGAGTCCGCCTGCCGATGCAGGGGACCCCAACTGGGGGGTGTACCCCAACTTTACACAGAGCCCCTTGGCAAAAGCTAGGAGACTTACCAATCCAAGACGTTTATGGAAATTCCTGTCCAGTCATTAGCTGACCACTAAGCACACTGAGCAGAGACTTCAGTGGCCACGTACAACAAAGAATACAGACTTTGCAGAACTCTGTCAAGAAAGTTACTAAACAAACAGCAACAGCAAACAAACAAAACAACACACATTAGGGAGCGGGGGGGCAAGGGGCAAGTGGATAGCAGAGACCTCAGAAAAGAAAGTAGCAGATGGGGAAAGCAGAGGCAGAGGTCTGGAGGGGGGAAGCCATTTAAGGGAAGAGGGAGCAGCACAGTTGGGGTGTAAAGTCAGGAAAGGAACTGGAGGCTGACTCTGCAGGAGCTGGAATCCCAGGCTGAGGAACTGCTATTTCATTTGCGGAGCACTGGGAAGCACTGAAGGTCATAGCAAGTTGAATCGGCTGGTCAGATAATACAGAAACCTCAATGAGGACATTTTTAAAAAGAGGTGCAAGGCCTGCCTGCCTCTCCCCAGGCCTAAAAGCACTACTTAAAGAAAGACTGACACAAAACCAACAAGAATACACTCTGATGGGCAGAGACATGTCAGATGGAATCTCAGTCATGCTAGAGATGGCTCGCCTGTCTCATTCAGGTAGGTGTCTACCGTGAGGCTGTTTTCAGTGTCATGGGCTGAATCGTAGGCGGTCATGCTGCGTGCTGGGATGCCCAATGCTCTCAGCTCTGAGATGACACCAGGCAGGGGTGATCAGCCCCACCCTTGGTACTTCTCCCTTTGGCCCCTGGTTTCCCGAGGGGGGATGGTCAGTGCCCACCCCCAGCAGAACAAGGTGTTGGCAGCCTAGCCCAGCCTGGCCACACAGCCCCCAGTGTGGCCCCACAGAGCATCTGAGAACATGGGGAGGGTGCAGTTGGACCAGGACAAAGGGCCAAGGAACATACCACCCAGCTGACCTGACGCACATGCTGACCTCTCTGTGCCTCAGTTTCCTCCTCTGTAAAATGGTAATCATTAGAACACCTACCTTTAGGGTTGTTCTGCAGATGACATGTTTATGTTTTCCTCCTGTCCCAAATAGTGGCCCCGGCCTGTCAGTGCCTCCTGGACCCACGCATCCACAGAGCAATGGGTGGCGGGGAGGGATGGGGAGTGATGCTGGGCTCCAAAGATGTTCATTCTTTCAAAAATCCTAATGGGTGGTGTTATATTTCCTATGGAACAAAGCGAATTCCTCTTCCCAGATGTGGTAGGCAGCTTCTAGGAGGGCCCCCAGTAATGCCCTCCTCCTCCCTGCAGAAGCCCCTCTCCCAGAATGTGGACTGGACCCAGTGACTCACTTCTAGACAACAGAGCACGGCAAAGTGAGCGGATGTCACTTCTGAGATGAGGTTACAAAGAGGCTGCAACTTCCATCCTAGGGTCTCCCTCTCTCGCTCACTGGCTCTGACAGCAGTCAGCTACCTGGTGTGAGCAGCCCTGTGGAGGGGCCCACATGGTGAGGAACTGATGTCCCTGCCCTGAGACTGCCAGCAGCCACGTGTGGGCACCTGCCCACAACCCAGTCAAGAGCCCCAAGAGGCCTGCAGTCTTTGAAGGACCCTGAGCTAGAGCACCATGCCTGGATTCCTGACCTGCAGACGCTGCAAGATGATAAGCATTTGTTGTGTTACGGCCCTTACGGCCCTATATTTGGGGGTAACGTGTTACATGGCAGCAGATAACCAATGCGCTAACTGCCCATCCAGTTCCCCTGCTCAGGGTGGGAGTGCTAGTCAGGCAGCCCTGACCAGAAGCCCTGCCTTGTGGCCACAGATTCACAGTAGCTCCTGCAGGCCCACAGACAGCAACATATTTCTAGGGGTGAAGGAGCAGTATTAACCAGGGACCCGGGAGGGGAAAAGTTGTCAGGCCTCCAGCGGAGGCCTCCAAAGTCAGCTTGGGTCCTGAGATTCCCTCACATGCGATGGAATCTTTTCTAACCTAACCTCGGAAGTGACTGCCGCAACACCTGGGAGGTCTGGGTGCTCAAGCTTGGGTCACAGGCTAAAGAGGTGCCTGGATGTCGGGAGGGAGCACTGCCCTGGGAGTCAGTGTTGCTGACTCAACCACCACCTTGCTGTGCAACCTTGGGCCGCCTGCCCCATGTCTCTGGGCTGGTGTCCTCAAAATAAGCAGTGGCTTAGCCCACTGCTTCCCAAACTCCAACACATAAGAATCACCTGGGGGGCTTCCCTGGTGGCGCAGTGGTTGAGAGTCTGCCTGCCGATGCAGGGGACACAGGTTCGTGCCCCGGTCTGGGAGGATCCCGCATGCCGCGGAGCGGCTGGGCCCGTGAGCCATGGCCGCTGAGCCTGTGCGTCCGGAGCCTGTGCTCTGCAACGGGAGAGGCCACAACAGTGAGAGGCCCGCGTACCGGAAAACAAAAAAGCAAAACAAACAAAAAAAACCACCTGGGAATAGGTACAAACAGGCCCACACGTGTCAGGCATAACACATACTTGTTACATGTTACAGAGTCCTCATATTAACCCAAGGATGAGCCGACAGAAACCCAGAGAAGCTCAGAGCCTCGCCGGGGTCACAGAGCTTGGAAAGAGGGTGCAAGTCCACCCACACCCCTGAGAACTAGAGCAAGACCAGTACAAGCTTCGCCTGCTGGCGGCCCAGTCCCCTTTCCTCTCCTTCCTCACACTCCATCCCACTGCCCTGGGCTGGAGAACTCGGCCTGGTGGTAAAGGGACAGGAGCAGGCGTATCCTTCCATGGGCACCATGCACTCTGTGCCTGGGCCCCTGAGGGCCAGCGAGAGGGCCCCATGGGTACAATACCAGTCACTTACTTGGAACTACCAGGCAGGTCAGGAGGGAGTGGGAGCCCCGACCATGGAGGGGGCATCCCCCTGGGTCAGGTACACAGTCACAGCCACCCCACAAAGGGGGCATTTAAGACTCACCTAGAGATGAACACAGCTGCCCACCACCCAGGTGGCAAGAGCAGCCCCATGGCTCCTGTCTCTCTCTTTGGAGAGTGTTCCCGGGTTGCTTGCCGGGTTGTCCCGAGGTCTGTGACCAAAACGATTTGCACAATAAACCCCAGGCGTTATTTGTGTTTCTCCCTCTCATTCTCTCCCACACGGACCGAAGATGAAAAGTTGATTGACATGGTTTCAGATTCCACACAGTGATCAACCTTACAAAACCACCAGTTGTTACACATGGGTGTAGAATCAAAGAAAACTATCCACCATCATCTGAAAAGGCTATGGAGATATGCCTGCCTTTTCCATCTACGTATCTGGGAGAAGTCAGATTTTCTTCCTATATTGCAACTAAAACAATGCCCCTGGACAGATTGAATACAGAAGCAGGTAGGGAAATCCAGCTGATTTCTATTAAGCCAGACATTAAAGAGATTTAGAACAATGTAAAACAATGCCACTCTCCTGACATATTTTAGGCTTCCAAAAATAGTTATTTTTCACAAAAATGTGTTATTTATGTTAACGTGTTGAATTTATTATTATTCTTTTAGAATCAGTTAAATAAATATATTTTAAACTTCCCAGTTTAAATTTCTAAAATGGTAAATATTTGCAGAAAGAAACGTCGTGAGACTTCCCTGGTGGCGCAGTGGTTAAGAATCCGCCTGCCAATGCAGGGGACATGGGTTTGAGTCCTGGTCCAGGAAGATCCCACATGCTGCAGAGCAACTAAGCCCGTGCGCCACAACTACTGAGCCTGTGCTCTAGAGCCCATGAGCCACAACTACTGAAGCCCGCGCATCTAGAGCCCATGCTCTGCAACAAGAAGCCACTGCAATGAGAAGCCCGTGCACTACAACGAAGAGTACCCACCCCCGCTCACCGCAACTAGAGAAAGCCCAAGTGCAGCAACGAAGACCCCACACAGCCAAAAAAATGTAAAATAAAATAAAGTTCCCTTAAAAAAAGAAGTCATAAACACAAGTGATTTGGGGTCTCAATAATTTGTAAGAGTGTAAAAGGGACCTGAGACCAAACCATCTGAGAACAGCTGCTCTGGGCAAGGTGGACAGGGGTGACAGCCATCCTGCTGGCCCAGGACTGAGGAGTTTCCTGGGACACGGACTCTCAGTCCTAAACCCAGGAACCTCCCAAAGGAACTGGAATAAGTTGCTTACCCAACTGGAGCCCAGCCTGCAGGCAGGAAGAGTGAATTCCATGTGAATACCATTTGCAGATGCGGAAGCTGAGGCTTGGAGAGGTCAAGCCTTGGGGTCAGCCTCCAAGCGGCAGGGCTGGGGCTCTGCGCTCAGGTCTGAGGAAAACCTGCACTCAAAATAGACTTCAGCAGATGTAGATCTCTTGATAGTTTTGAATAGTCAATCAGGCCTAGCACTGAGGTGTAGTTTAAAGAGCTTACAGTCCAGCCCGGGGGAAAAAACCTAATAACTGCTGAGCAATTGGTAAACAGTATAAGACAGCATCAAATTTGGGGCAAAATTACTCGACAGGCTTCTGTATTATCAGAATTTTTTATACTGGGATTCAATGTATGTATTCTTTGTAATATTATTTATGATTTATTATTATTAGGATAAAAAACTTATGAAGGACTCTCAGAGCTGCTATAGGTCAAACAAGTGGGATCCCTGTAAGAGCTGGGGATCCTGGTCCCCACAGGAACAGGTGCTCATGTTCTGGTCTGGGAAGTGGTACTGGGGGGCGGGTACTGGGGCTCAGACAGTAAACACGGAATACACGAACACTTTCAGGAATGACAAGTGCTATGAAGAAAAGACAGCAGGTGGATGTGGCAGCAGGAGGCTCCCTTGGCCGGGGAGCCAGGAAAAATGTCCCTGAAGAGGAGGCTTCTGATCTGAGACCCGTGTGACCAACAGCGGTGACCAAGCCTTGACTTCACAGCCAGAGATCTTCCTGGAGGACGAGAGGCTGGAACTAGGGGTCGTGTCCATCCCTATGTGTACTTGATGGGCAAGATGAGGGGATGTCTCTAGGAATCAAGGGGGCCCCCTGCCACTGCTTTCCCCAGAGCAGGCTTTGGGAGAGAAAGGGCAGGGCACCGAACGGCACGTCCACGCAGGGGAGATGGAGGCCATGACTAGGCCTCCCACACCTACCAGAGCACACAGGGTCCTGGACCCTGGCAGTGGGGTGCTTCAGCTCCATGGTCTCCAGGAGGCTCTGGCTTGACAGACAAATGCAGCAGTTGTTTTGGGAAATGAGGAAAGAGGCCATTAACAAGTGTTTGTTCCATGTCAGAAACTTAACACATACTCCCTAATATATATATATATATTTTTGCTGCACTGCCAGGCTTGCAGGATCTTAGTTCCCTGACCAAGGATTGACCCCATGCCCTGGGAAAGCGTGGAGTCCTAACCACTGGACCATGGGGGAGTTCCCACATACTCCCTAATTTGCACTTCACAACGACCCTGTGGGACCACCCATCTCCCGGCAAGGAACTCTACCCACAGGCTCACAGAGAAGTCTCCCACAGCATGGAAAACCAGAAACCACTTAACGGTCTATACCCAAGGCAGCCGTTAAGTAAACCCACAGAGCCATGGGGTGGAATATTACACAGCCAGCATAAAGACGTACCAGCAGAGTTTTTAATACCACGGAGAAAATCCCTTTGTGATCAAGATAAACAAAATAGACTATAAAGTTGTGCACATATAACATTATCTCAACTCTGTAAGCATGAATTAGTAACAGAAAAAGAATGACGCACACTAGAACATGAAGTATTTATCACTGAGGGAGGAGATTATGATTTCATTTCTTTCCATGTCTCTGTATCTTCTAAGCCTTCTAGGTCTTCTCTGATAAACATATGTGTTACCTTTTGAATTCTATTGATATATTTATTTTAAACCACTTTATCCAGATATAGTTTACAGCCCATAAAATCAACCCTTTAAGCTGGATGATTCAATGGTTTTAGTATATTTACAGAGTTGAAATACCTGTGTTATTTTTGTAAACTGAGAGGGAAACTACCAAAATAGAAGGAATAGCTAATAACCTTCATTCTTCAGAAAGAGTCTGGGAAAGTTCCATGGTCATAATTCTTTGAGGTTGTTAAAGTTACCCCTTGATTTTCTCAGAGGGACAATTACCTAGGATTCAGGTGATCCCTTCTTCCCCACCCTGCTGTGTTCCTCATTCTGTCTGTTTCCTTCCTCTGGTGACTGCTCCCCCATCAACTCGCTACCTGCTCCCCACTTCCTGTGCTAACCACTTCCTCCCATTTTGTTTCCCTCCACCCCCTCACCTGTAAGTAGTGATGGTAACCGCCCCCCAGGGATGGATTCACAAGAGGATGCTTGTGAAGCACCTTGCAGAGTGCACACAGCAGGCCTCACTCATGGGAGTCTCCCCTTTGTTGTCCCCATTTCCATCCTATCCTAGGCATCCAGACCCAGGGAGGGGAGGGGCAGCCAAGCAGTTGTGTAGAGTATGGCATTTTCGAGAAGTTTTTTTGTTGCAAAAGGTGGTGAGACGAAAGGCTGGAAGTTTCTGGTGCCATAAGTCCTCGCCACTGGATTTGTGCATTTAGAGCCATGGAGCCCTTCCTCCTTCCACACTGTTGTTCTGCCTCGTGGCTGCACAGAGACGTTCATTCTTCCACTGAGCAGAGGCCTCCAGACCAAAGTCTTCTAGATAATCTCTCTCAAGTTTTAGAAGTTCTTGGAATTCCCTTCTGGTCCAGTGGTTAGGACTTTGTGCTTTCACTGCCACAGGCCCGAGTTCAGTCCTGGTTAGGGAACTAAGATCCCGCAAGCCGTGAGGGGTGGCCAAAAAAAAAAAAAAGTTCTAGAAGTTCTTTATCTTTGTCAATATTTCACTTGTAATGGAGCTTCCTTGTGAATTGTTAGGTGGTTTGTTCTTTGATAAATACACTGAGAAGTGGGGGTGGGGGTGGCAGAGAGTAGAGGGGGATGGGAAAGGCCCTAGGCCCAGCTCTGATTCTGCCACCTGTCTGCATGTTCTGGGGGGGGGAGGGTTACCCCTCTCTAGGCAAGTATCACATGTATAGAGTTGGG
Source organism: Mesoplodon bidens (assembly GCF_964165515.1). Lineage (NCBI taxonomy): Eukaryota > Metazoa > Chordata > Mammalia > Artiodactyla > Ziphiidae > Mesoplodon > Mesoplodon bidens. Next base: position 42,825,148 of record NC_138172.1, read on the forward strand.
GTTTGGCATGAGGCTCAGAAACGTTTCTGCATAACCTTTACTGGCTACTACCTAACTAAAAAGGTGGGGCCTGGCCCAGCCATAGGATGACCAATTCATCACCTGACCAAAGTTCCAGGACTTTTCTTTGACAGAGTTGACACAACAGATGTAACGGTAGCCAGTGCTGTGGTGGACGCTCTCATTTCACTCCGTCTCATCAGCCGTGAAAACCACATCCTCTGAAGCAAGGGCACACATGCACATGGGGTTATCATCCACGCCCTGGACACAGGCAGACCTGTCACAGGAGGAAGCTGCCTGGCCTGGGGGAGAGGTGGGGTGGGAGGTCCCGCAAAGTCTACATGAGGTGTTTGAAACAGTGTGTGTTGGGGGGTAAGACATGGGAGGCAAGAGCTAAGACAGGTATCAAAAAGATGCTCGCTTCCTGACCAGCTGTGCGGGACTTCCACTGGGCAAACGTGGGACAGTCTGAGCATAAACATAATTAAGAACAGGAATGATTGTAAACCACTGGGAACACATGAGATCTCTGAGTCCATACAGATAGATTGTTTCATAGATGGATAGATGATTGATTAGACAGACAGACAGATAGACAGATGATAGACAGATTGGTGAAGGGAGGGCTTTGCTTACAGGAGAATACCAGGGCCCAGAAGGTAAGTGTGGAGGGAGAGCTGGAGTTGGAAAATCACTGTGCAACCATCATAGAGAAGGTTGGTTCAGGCATGAACTGTCAGTGGTTGGTAAATCTAGCGGTGGGGGGAGCATTTTCATGAGGACCAGGATATTTGCATGGCTTGAAAGTGTTGCCACAAGACAAGGACTACTTATTAGTAACAAAGGAAACAATAGTAATTATATAGCAGGGAAATTGCACAACACTTTGACCAAATGGTCAAATTTAACATCCCCAATGAGGGGCAGGTGGACACTGTGTGCCACCAGATGTGATGTCCTGAGGACACAGCTTCACTTATGTAATATTCCAGGCAGGGAGGCATAACCCGAATCTAAAGATCATGAATCATCGGGACTTCCCTGGTGGTCTGGTGGTTAGGACTCCTCGCTTCCACTTCAGGGGCACAGGTTCGATCCCTGGTCATGGAACTAAGATCCTGTAAGCCGGGCAGCGCGGCCAAAAATAAATATTAATTAAACAAACAAACAAATTAATTAAATGAAAACAAAAAAATAAAGATCACGAATCATCAGATAAACCCCAAATGAGGAATGTTCTAGTGAAAAAAAAGGGGGGGGGCCAAGGGGGTCTATTAGTCAAAAATGTCCATGTCAAAAAAGACTAAGGCTGAGGAACAGTTCCAGGTTAAAGGAGGTAAAGAGACAGGACAGCTGAACACAGTATGTGACCCTGGACTGGATCCTGTACTGGAGGGAAAAAAATGTTATAAAGAACATGATTGCATCAACTGACTAAGTTGGAATTCCAGTAAGTAGATTAGATACAGTGTTATGTCAACACTGAATTACTGAAGTTGATAACAGCTGTGTAGCAAGAGAATCTTCCTATTAGGAAGTACACACTGAAATATTTTTGGGTAAAGAGCAACAATGTATAACTTACTCTCACTTGGTTCAAGAATAAAGTGTGGGTGTGGGTGTGTGTGTGTGTGGAGAGAGAGGAAGAGAGAGAAAATGATGAAGAAAATAGGGCAAAATGTTCACAGTGGATCTGGATAAAGGGCATATGGATGTTCTTTATACCATTTTTGCCTACTTTTCTGCAGCTTGAAATCATTTCCAAACACTAAATAAATAAATAACTAAACCAGCTCCCTGGTGTCTAGCTTGTACACTTGAGGTTTTAACTTCAAGGTGGCTGTAGCAGTGCGGGTGTGGAGAAGGTCTGGTAACCAATGAGCACATGTGAAGCTGTGTCGAGATGCCCTGCCCAGCAGCCACGGGAGAGAGGGCTGGTGCTGGTGGGGGAGGAATGCCCTCCAGTGCCCTTTGCGCGAAGGCTCCCATGGAGCCGCAGGTAGGAAGGGGTTGGGCCAATGAAAACCTGGAGGGGAGAGGGGAGACCCAAAAGAGCAGAGAGTTTTCAGGAGGAAGGAAACACCTGTCAGGATTCAGGCCCTGCGCCCGGAGAAGGCAAAGTAGGAAGCTGGGGTGATGCCCCCAACAAGGGCAGCCTCCGTACAGTGGTGGAGGCCAAAGCCAGATGGTGGGGGTCAGGCAGGGGAGAAGTGAAATGGCCAAGGAGCTCAGCCACAGAGGGGCTGCTCCAAAGCCACCCATGATCTGTCCCTGGGTCTGGTCCCTTCACCTAGTTTGAAAGCACCTGGATGGTAAGCAAAGCTCACGGACCACGTGAGGCATACAGTAGGCGCTGCTTCTTGCCTCCTCCCATGAGTCTCACCTGACACATTTCCCCAGCTGACCTGAGTTTCGCGTTACCCTCACACCATGGGTTGAAAAGAAACCTGGGTACAACATGTTTTCTTCAGACTTGAAGATATGTTTGTTTCCACTTTTCACTAGCAGGTGGTACTTGCCTACGACAGTGTGCGGGGGCTGCCGACCACCACCTTCACCTAAGCAAAGACACGTGACATGGTGGGCATATCCCCCTTTGGCCACACCCTGAACTCTACAAAAGCCTCCCAGAAGAATCCATCAGCCCTAACACATCACCCCATCTGGAACAAGTTTGTCTCCCCCAGAGACCAGGACTGGCCAGGATGGACTGGCAAAGCAGATGCCCGAGATAGAAAAGCAGCCACACAAAGCAGGCGGCTTCTGCGAATCCTTCCGACGGGCCTAGACAGACTTGGTTTGAAACCTGGCAGGTGTTTTCACCTTTCCCCTTTGACCTTTACTCCCTTCACTACAGCATGGAGGGGAAGCCTCCCAGGTGGTTGGGATGATTCCATAGATAATATAAACATAAGGGGCCTGGCCTAAGGGGCCTGGCCCACCACCTGGCACTTCAGGGGGCAAGTTAAATGTCAGCTGTCTTTTGCAGCAAAAAAACCCCTCTCTCTCTGTTGTTGGAATACGAGCAGCCTGAGCCCCAGAGGGGCATCGGTCCCAGGGTACCCCAGGCTTTCACCCAGCCTTTGAGGGTAGATAATGACTGGATGGATAGGTAGAAGTTGTTATAGCCACAGTGGCTTGTTGTTGTCACAAAACAGTTCTGTTTGTGACCCAGGATCTCCCCCCCACCAAAACCTGTGAGATGCTTGTTTTTATAAGATATCTTATAGGAGCAGTGGGCTCTCGGTTGCAATCCCAGCTCTCCCTCTTACCAGCTGTAGAACCTTGGCTGGTTACTTAATCTCTTCTGTGCCTCAGGTTTCTCATTTAGACACTTGGAATGACCATAGTGCTCCCCCCGCCCCAATAGGACTATGAGATAAACATTTATTAGCTCATTAAATGAACTATTGTTAGTATTTTGCTGGTGGGGAAGCAGGCTCAGAGAGGTGACACAGGAGGTGAAGTGGGGACAGGACTCCCCTGACACAACTCTGCCTGCACCACTCTGGCTCCCCGCACTCCCCTCACCTGCAGCAAAAGGAAGGCGCTGAGCCCCTGCCCCCAACCCACCAGGCAGCTGACCCACACGACTGATCCATGCGGGGCCTGGACTCCGTGAGGGGCATGTCCTGGCACCAGCAGAGCTGTGACAGTGTCCCTATTCCGCTAAGCCACAGGGCAGACCTTAATTTTGCCTTCCCGGCTGCATCCCCATCACCACCCACAGTAGGCCCTCCTTGATGTTACAGAGGAGTGCAGGTGACCCTCCAGGATGTGGGAAATGTTATTCACCTTGACCTGGGTGGTGGTTCCATGGGTGTATTTATATGTAAAAACTCATCGTAGGGACACTTAAGATATGCATCCTTTATATGTGTTGTACAGCAATAAATTTTTTAAAAATAATACTTTGTTGAATGAAGAAATGCAGCTCCCTCCCCCACCCCACTTCCGCCTCTCAAGCATAACCAAGAAGGCAACTTTCCCACCAGACTTCTTACAAAAACAGAGACTTCCAAATGAAAGGAAAATTAAATCAATGGCCTTTTCCTGGGAAGATTTTCATGAATCCCTGAAAAACACTCAGATGCTGCAAAAATCAGGGTTGGGAGTCTGGGATCTGGACTGGAGGCCAAGGAAGGAAGAACACACAGGCCAGCAGTTGGCCCACTTACCTCCTCATTTCCAGCTGCAAATTCTGCTTCTGAAGAAAAAATCCTGGAATTAACCTCACAATTAAAATTCTGGGGATTTATCCTAAGGAAATATTCACAGATTAGTCCAAAGATCTGGCTGAGAGAGGGTTTATGACAACCCTGGGAAGACTGGACAACTGTAAATCCTCAGAGCCCCGAAGAGGAGATGGGCCGATCGGCCACCATGAGCCCACATACCAGAGCAGGAAGCCGCCACGAACAGTTCTCTTGTAGGGGAACCACTGAACGAACAGAAGCATTCACAGTATCTTATGACATGAATGAAGTGAGAGGCAAAACACTTCTACTTCTGTATCTAACCATTATAGAGTCATAGAGAAAAGCCTGGAAGCAAGGATTGACAACTGTTCATTGGTGGGATGATGGGTTACTTTTATTTACTTCTTGCTTGTTTACTCCAATGAACATTGTCCCTTCTGAAATGAAAAGGGGAGGAGGTGAGAGGTAGGAGGTTTGACCACAGTCAGAGCTGCTAAGAGCCTCGGGGAGGGGGAGGGAGCAAACGTTGAGACGTTTGGAGACGCAGCCCCTGCTACACTCTGCTGGGGGTTGGTCTTCAGCACCGTTATTGACTGAATGTCCTAGAACATCCCTGAGAGGTTTAGGCCTCTTGGACAGGAAGTGAAGGTGTCACCGTGGGTGGGTGGCCTCCCCCTAAAAGCAGATGGCCCACTGGGTCTGGGCTCAGGTGTTGAAGGCATCATGGGGGTGAATATTCAGCACGGCAAGGAAAGGGCTCCGCAGATTAGGCAGGAACCTGCCAGAAGCCAGCCAGCCACTTACGCAACAGCCTGGGGGCCCTCACCGCCACACTGGACTCATTGTGAATGGCTGCCTGCCAGGGACGTCTGTCTGATGATCTCGGGTCCAGCTCCATCACGATGTTGTTGGAAACACCAAGATTCAGCCCTGGAAACACCCGAGGGGCACAGAGTCTTGATGGTGGCCCCCAGAGAGGTTCCCTCGCTTCAAGACACGTGCTGCCCCCTCAGCCCAAGCCTCAGCTCCCAGCCCCCTTCGAGCCTCCTCACTTGTGTCCTCTGCCTCTTGGAGCCCTGCGTCCAGCTCTGCAAACTGCAGCCTTTCCCCATCCAACTGTCCTCGCCCGCCAGGGCCGCAAGGCCTCCCTCTGCCCCGAGTGTCCAGTTTTCATTTTCTGCTCAACTTGGATGAGTCTCCTCTGCCTCCTGTTCTCCACGGCCTCCCTGTTCACCACAACGGAACCCAGGCCTCCCTCTTGTCTTTGCGTGTGGCACTTTCCGGTGCCTCTGCCACATACGTGTCCCCCACCTGCTTCTTTTCCCTGCCTGTTTAGCCCTCGCTGGGCTCTGCCCAGATGCACAGGCTCACTTGCTTTGGGCAGCCAGTGCCAGCGGCTTAGCCTCTGTTTCTCTCACCTGGAAGAGGCAGATGCCACTGCCCACCATGCCAGCTTAAGGACTTAAGAAAACGTTGGTCAGGTTATGTCATGACCTCCGGGAACTCCCTACTGCTCTTGGGATCAAACCCAACCCCTCCTTATAGCCTGCACATGGTTTCCGTGCAGCTTCTCCAGCCCGCCCAGTCCCCTCCCTCTCCTCCCTGCAATGACCAGCCTCTGGTCCTCAGACAGACAGTTCATGACAATGCTGATGGCCAGTGTAGCCTCCCTGGGGGTCACACACTGTGCCCCCACTGGGAACCCTGCTCTCAGGTCTTTAGTGGTGACTCCTGCATGGGGTGTGGGTCCCATCAGGGAGGCCACCTCCCAGGAGAACCCTCCTGCCTTGCCCTGACCCTCTTGTTTTGGTTTCTTGGGCCCATGTGTCCCTGTCTGAAATGACCTTGTGCTCTTGTTGACTTCCTGTCCGACTCCCTCCACTAGAATGGGCAGGTCTGGGAGGCCAGGCACTGCTTTACTTGTGGATTCCTGGAGCCTGGGATGTTTCCGGGCACACAGTAGGTACTTGGCATTATTTGCTGAGTGAGTGGGTGAGTGATACAAGGTAAATGTTTGTGAGAGGGATGCACGTGAACTCGGGGGCACTATATATTCCCTGATGTTGGGGACCGTGATGTCCTGTCATCCATGCTGAGCAGGGGGCCCTCAGCCCAGAATATAGTAGGTACTTATCTTGTCTTGACTGAAGAGAATGGAGACCATTCTGACTGTAAGGTCCACCAGCACATCTGAGGAGACCCTCTGCCTGTCCCTCCCTTGGAGAAGGAATGAAAGCTCTCTCCCAGGAAGTGGTGTCATATACCCTCTTGTGAAGCTGATCTACTAAATCTATTTATAAAACTTAAAAAACAGCATTAAAGAAGCAAGACCCTCCCCCTTATCCTATTCCCTGTCACCAGATCTGTAGATCTGTTCCCCTAATTGCACATATGCCCATAGATATAGCCAATCATAACCAGCAGCTGAGCCATTTCCATTATCTATTACCCCAGGTGTGGTGTTTTAATCACTGTTGCCCACTTGCCTCCAGCCCACACTTCCATGGTGTCAGCAAACCTCAGCCCTATGATTCATCTCTAGAAACATCCCAGACCCTTCTAAAGCAGCTGCCCAGCTGAGTCTCTTCTCTTTTCTCTGCCCCTCCCCAGCCATCCTCCAGCTCCTAGCCAAGGAACAGGAGCATCTGAGGAGGGAGGACTCACCACGGGCCAGGTCTCTCCCATCTCCCACTGCATCCTCATTGCACCCCATATCATTCCCACTTTACAGATGGGGAAACTGAGGGCCAGGGAGGCGAAGACACTCCTGGCTCAGACTTGAGGATCAGAATCCACATGGTCCGGTCCCTGAACCCCATGCACAGGTGAGCTGCAGGTGCGCTGTCCCAGGCCTGCAGGGCCTGCAGAGCGCCAGCCACAGGTAAACACCAGGCCTCACCAGAGCAGAGTTTGCACATCTGGAACTGCAACGTGTGGTGAGGAATGGCGTCTCCTTTTTCAGGAAGTCAGCATGGAGAACCTTCAGACCTGTCAGCAACACACCGTGTGGGATAAAGAAAGAAAAGAGAGGAAATTCCAGGCAGTTCGGTGGTTAGGACTCTGTGCTTTCACTGCCAAGGGGCTGGGTTCAATCCCTGGTCAGGTAACTAAGATCCCACAAGCCGCACAGCGCAGCCAAAAAAAAAAAAGAAAGGAAAAGAAAAGAGAATGTTCATTTCTCCCGTTGTCTCTTTTTGGCTCCAGAATCTGACGTTGCAGTGAGGTAGAGCCGGGCAGAGCTGGGTTTCCAGCCAGGCGTGGGCCTCTCTGAGACTCAATTTCCTCACCTGTAAGATGGGGGTGAACATACCTACCTTGTGGGGTTACACAGATGAGCTGAGACAAATGAGCATTAAGTGCTCAGCTCAGCACTTCTGTTGTAGCCCATCAGGTGCCACCTCTATGTTACTGAATCAGGTCCACTAGCCCAAACGCAGTAAAGCCAAGCTACTGACCCCAGGTTGTGGTGAAGGAAAGTACAGCGTTTCTTGCCAATGCGCCCAACCTGGGTCAAGCAAGGAGAATAGGCAGCTCATACTCAAAAGACCCAAACTCCCCAATGGCTTTTGGGGGAAGGGTTTTTAAAGGCAAGGTGAGGGAATTCCCTGGCAGTCCAGTGGTTAGGACTCCACGCTCTCACTGCTGAGGGCGCAGGTTCAATCCCTAGTTGGGAACTAAGAACTAATCCTGCAAGCGGCGTGGCGGGACCAAAAAAAAAAGGCAAGGTGAGGGAGAGGCTTGTGAGGTGTGTAATCAGCTTGTGCACAATTCTCTGATTGGTTGATGGGGAGGTAAGAAGGTGGTATCACGGGGTCAGTATTATCAATCCTCAGCTCCAGCTAGTCTGGGGGCTACGTGCTGGTGGTCAGCACACAGTTAACTTCCACCTGGTGGGGGTTTTAGTATCTGCAAAGCTTAAGGAGGAACTAAAGGCCCTTGACTTTCTTTTATATCTCAACTATTATTATTTTGTCTTGCTTGACTCTTGAGGCTCCATGACCTCACCCACATGTGGCTGGCCATCCCAGTTACCATCAAGATCAACTCTAGAAGAGCTGGACTAACAGAGCTGTTGTTTGAGATAATGTGTGAGGAAAGGCTCTGCACCACGAATCTCTGAGTGCCGCCAGCACCTGGCACACAGTAGGGCCCAAACCATGGAGGCATCACTGACTTCTTCCTCTCATAGGCACATCCAACCCTTCAGCAAATCCTTTTGGCTCTGCCCTCAAAGTGCATTAGAGTCTGATCACTTCTTATCACCCCCACTGCCACCAAAGGCACCTCTCCCTCATCTGCAGTGGCAGCAGCCTCCTGACAGGTCTTTCTGCTGCTGCCCTTGCCCTCTGTAGTTTGCTCTCGATGAGAGGGACTCCTTTAATATATGGCTGACCAGCTCTCTCTTCTGCACACTCACTCAGAGTCAAAGTCCTTTCAATGATCTAAGACAGGCCCTGCATTATCTGGGGTCATATTCTGATGTGGCAACGGATATAACACCAAATGCACAAGCAAAAAAGGAATGGATAAACTGGACTTCATCAAAATAAAAACTTACATGCTTTAAAGGACAATATCAAGAAAGTGAAAGAGACAATCCACAGAATGAAAGAAAATATTTGCAAATCGTATACCTGATAAGATACACTTGTATTTAGACTATTTAAATAACTTTTTCTTTTATTTACAGAACTTTTACAACTCAATAATAAAAATATGAGAAACCCAGTTTTAAAATAGGCAAAGGCTCTAAAAAGACATTTCTCTAAAGAAGATACACAAATGACCAGCAAGCACAGAAAAGACGCTTGACATCATCAGTCATTATGGAAACGCAAATCAAAACCACAATGAGGCGCCACTAAGATGACTACAATAAAATTATGGACAATAAAAATTGTCAGCAACAAGGTGGAGAAATTAGAACACTCGTATTTTGATGGTTGGAATGTAAAATGGCGTGGCTGCTTTGGAAAGCAGTCAGTTTCTCAAAAAATTAAATACAGTTATATATGACCTAGCAATTCCACTCCGAGGTATATACCCAACAGAACTGAAAACACAAATCCACACAAAAACTTATACACAAATATTTTTTTAAAAAAATATTTATTTATTTGGTTGCACCAGGTCTTAGTTGCAGCAGGTGGGCTCCTTAATTGCGGCAGGCGGACTCCTTAATTGCAGCTCCAGGGTTTCTTAGTTGTGGCTCGCCAGCTCCTTAGTTGCAGCACACAGCCTCCTTAGTTGTGGCATGAGAACTCTTAGTTGTGGCATGCATGTGGGATCTAGTTCCCTGACCAGGGATCAAACCCAGGCCCCGTACATTGGGAGCGCGGAGTCTTATCCATTGTGCCACCAGGGAAGTCCCCACAAATATTCTTAACAGAATTATCCAACAGCCAAAGTGGAAACAATCCATATGTCCATCACAAGATATACTGATAAACAAAATGTGGTACATCCACACAATGGAATATTATTCAGTCATAAAAAGGAATAAAGTACGGATACATGTTACAACATGGATGCGCCTTTAAAATATTGATACTATGCTAAATGAAAGAAGCCAGACACAAAAGGCCATATGTTGTGTGATTTTATTTATATGAAATGTCCAGAATAGGCAAATCCATAGAGACAGAAAGCAGATTAGTGATTGCCAGAGGGTTGGGGGGAAGGTGGATAGAGAGTGACTGCTAATAGTGTGGGTTTCTTTTTGTGGTGATAAGATGTTCTGGAATTAGACAGTAGTGATGGTTCAGAACTTTGTGAATATAATAACAAACTATTGAATTATACACATTAAAAAGAAATAAGTAAAATTCTAAAACCAGAAAAAAAAATACTAACACTGACCTATCAGGCCATTGGCTGTTAACATGGATGTCAAATTGCCAGCTCCAGAGCAAACAAACTCCAACCCATCATCCAGGGTGCACACCAGAAAGACAAATTCAGATACACAGTTCATTCTCTTATCAAGATTTGATACCTCTGAAATGAGTAAAGAGACACAGTGAACACTTCCCCATCTTCTTAGATGGAGACACATATCTCTCTGCTTTTTGAAAAATGACAAACCTTCCTCTTAGACAAACATCTCATTGTGTCCCGTAGTCTCCTGCAGGCACATCTGTTGAGTTGAGAGTGAGAGGGTCTGGGTCAGCAACAAGCGCTTTGTGTGTGTGTGTGTGTGTGTGTGTGTGTGTGTATACACATTTAGTTTTATTGTAACAAAGCAACTTGTACACTTTTAACGTTTAAAACTGAGCATCATCTTTTCTTTCCAGTGAAACAAAAAGAAAAATTTTTAAATAAACAGGAACAAAATTACAATAGAGAATGTCAATTGCAAATAAGATCCTACAGGTTCTGCTGATTCTCCCATTGAGTGGCAGGGCTCAAGTCATCATTAGGAGAGAATTTTATTTTAAAAGTGTCATCTTAAACTACAAGGATGTCCATTAAACATCACAATTAAACATGTCAAAGGAGAAACCATGATGTCAAAATGCCCACTTAACCCACCCAAACATCTCAAACCCACCCTTTGCTGACCTTCTATAACCCCATTTTTTAAAGTTTTTTTTTTCTTTCTTTAAACAAGAGAAAGTAGATGGATACATGTTGGTAAATGCTAACTGTCCATATTCACATAGAGACACAGTGTAATCTCTGAGCCCAATCAATATACAGAGAAAGGAGGAAAAAAGCTAGAATTCTATGCATTACTACAGAGGGGCCTAGCACCCTCCAGCTTCCAGCAGAGCTAAGGGAGCAGAAGGTTTTTCTTTTTTCCCACAGAGCATGGTGGTGTTGATTCCATAAAGTTTTTGTTGAGACAGGAAGGGATAAAAGTGAACTTGGAACAGAAAGGGGTAGAGATCCTTTTCCCACTGAATTCTGCTCAAGGTATTTCCCCCCCCAGATAAGTTGTGAGCCACGGTAAAAAGAAGAAAAGAGACCTCAAAAACAGGGCGACTGAGCACAAGAGGAGGAAAAAAAAAAAAGATTGCAACATGCTCCCAGGGACTGGAGAAAATTTAAAAAGGAAGGTCAGAATCCATCAGTGTTTCATTAGTCATCTTCTCCTTCACCTTCCTCTCCTTACTCCCCCTCATCATCATCTTCATCTTCTTCACCTTCAGCCTCATCCCCTTCTTCATCAGTATCTTCCAATCCTTCTTCCTCTCATCATCATCATCATCTTCTTCTCCTTCCTCATCATGCATGTCCGGGACCAAGTAGTACTGTAATGGATTTGGCCAAATATCACCTTTGATGACCTCTCCTAACTCATCTGCACCAGCAGCAGAATGATCAGTAAACCAGGTGAAGAAGCTTTCTGGTTCCTCATGCTGTCTCTTCCTGCTGGCTTTATTCTGCGTTTGACTTGAACGTTTTGTCAGATCCTTTCTGGATTTCCATTTGATTTCAGTGGACTTTGAAGATGGATCACCACTCTCATTCAAATGAAATTCTTTGGAGAGAATTTTATTTTCGAAGTAAGGGTTTTCATCGAAATAAAAATCTATTCTGTAACCTGATTTAGTATCTTCAAATTCTGTCACTTCGACTCGTCAAATAATGCAGCGCCTCTTCATCCTCCTGCCCAAGCAGTGCAGACACTTGTGGATGGTTAACAAACGTTGTTACCCCAAAATTTGGGATTTTGGCGATCAATTCCGACCTCTTCTGAAAAAATGGTTGACGGAGTTTGTTATATTTCTGTTCTACTTTCAAAATCTCCTCACTGGATTGTTTGTTAAGTCTATTTCATTTTGTACTTCATCAATATGTTCAATTGCTTCTTGCTGTTCTTTTTCTGAGGTCTCGTCAGCCGCCTCCTCCTGGCGCTCGTTGGCTCGCTTTCCCTTCCCCCTGGCTCGCGCGCTGCCCTCACGGCCTGACGACGCGGGAGGGGCTGGAGCAGCATGCTGGGCCCAGCCCGGGCTCCTGCTTACGGAGGGGAGGCGATGGCGGGCGGGCAGGCGGCTCAGCTCCCTCACTCACGCTTCGTGCTCCAGCTCGCTGAGCCGCCTCCTCCTCCTCAAGCATCTTTATGTATCCGGCAGGCGTCTTGATGGGAGGCTGGGTACCCTCGTGGCAACGTCTGCTCCGAGATGGACTTCTTCCTGCCCTTTTCCTGAACTGCTCAGGGAGGCCAGGCCACCAGCTCTCAGCGGCCTTCATGGCTGGCCTTGGATGGGTGCCTGACTCACATATGTGAACACACCCTGCAGAGCTTTGAATGGCCTTCATCTTCCTCACTGGTAGAATAATGGGGTCAGATTTGACCAGGGAGATGTGAAGAGTGTTCCAGGGAGCATCATCTTCAGAGGGGTAGGAGGTGAGACTTGGGGAGTGCTATTAGACACTGTAAAACAGGCTTCTCGTCCACAGGACCTCTCCAGGGCTTTAACGTGCTGAAGTGGGAGGCAGGATGTTTATACGGATTAAGAGGCAAACCCTGGAGTCACACAGTGATTTGGCATTCATTAGCTGTGTGACCTTGGGCAAATGACCCAACCTCTCTGAGCCTTAGTTTCCTCACCTCTAAAATGAGAGTAACAAGAGTACCTCCTTTGGGCTTCTTCCCTCATGGAGCAGTGGTTAAGAATCCAGCTGCCAATGCAGAGGACACGGGTTCGAGCCCTGGTCCGGGAAGATCCCACACGCCGTGGAGCAACTAAACCAGTGTGCCACAACTACCGAGCCCACGTGCCACAACTACTGAAGCCTGCACGCCTAGAGTCTGTGCTCTATAACGAGAAGCCATCGCAATGAGAAGCCCGCGCACCACAATGAAGAGTAGCCCCCTGCTTGCCACAACTAGAGAAAGCCCACACGTAGCAACGAAGACCCAATGCAGCCAAAAGTAAATAAAATAAAATAAATTAAAAAAAAACTCCCTCCCAGTGAGGCCGGAAGGCTTCAATATGTCAAAGTGGGGCTAGTCAATTACCATTCTGTGAATCACAGCTTGGCCTTGGCCCCTGTGGGAGCTCAGAAAGAGCAGCAAATTGTGCCCTGTTGGATATGAAGGAGGAGTTTTCCAGGGACAGGGGAAGGAGGAGGGAATCCAAGGCAAAGGGAAAAGCAGGCACAAACGCATGGAGGCACGACTGGCTGTGGTGGCCTCGAGAACTGCTGAGATGCAGACGTGTGGGTGATTCAGGCACGGTGAGTAGGGGAGGGAAGGAGGCAGCAAGGGAGCAGCTGGAGAGGGGGCTGGGTCACAGCAAAGTCATTGGGAGTCACAGAACAGCTCTGGAGAGCATCCGGCCACTGCCACGAGTAATGGAGGAGAGCAATGAAGGTGCTGTGTGCGTGGGGAGAAGGGGCCAGCTGGACACGACCCTTCTGTCCCCCAGCCTCGTGGCTAAGAAGGCCCTCTCTCCTGCAGGGGATGTGGAAGGAGACCTCCTGGGGCCGGCAGTCAGGCTCAGGAGAGCCGAGAGGGCTCTCAGACAGCCAGGGGAGCCCCGGGGAACTGGGGCAGGTGAGCATCACACTTGAAGCTATGCACAGGGAGAGGGTGCAGGCAGCAAACAGACTGTTTTGAACTAGGAATTAGATTCACGTGGTGTAAGATACAAAAAAGTCACGGGACCAAAAGGCAGAAGAGGTAACATCAGGGGGTGGGAGCAACCTCTGGGCCAGTTTCCTTTCCTAATAAGTAAAATAAAACTAGGCCCCCAAAGTGAGGTCAAGCTTTTCTCCTTGGGACCAAGAGAATGGACAGATGCTCCTGAATTTGAAGAGCACCAGCCTGGGTGAAGTCAGGAAGGAACCACGCAGGCAGGCAGAGAGCAGTCAAGCCCCAGGCCTGGAAGCAGGGGGAGGAGTTTCAACTCCCCCTCTGGGAATTGCAGCTCACCCTGGCTGCTCTTACTCCAAAAAATTAGGAAAGGAAAAAAAGTAGGAAAGAATTAAGATTCCACACCTGGCAGTTTTAACTTACAAAAAAAGTATTTATTAATCTAATTTTCCTTCTCTTGCCATAATCCAGAAGCATGACGCTGACAGCCTGACATATCAGTCTGAAGTTGTCGAAAGCCCCACCAGTCACTGATTCCAAAATTCCATGACTGGCCTTTGTTAGGCAACAGGACTACAGTTACAGCATGGTTTCAAGTCCATACAGGAAGCCCACCAACCCCAGGGTCTCCCACACCTGCCATGGCTCACTGGGTGGGTTGTGGAGCGTGAGAATCAACAGCACCGAGCAGACAGACCGAGAAGGCTTCGGGCAGAACACTGCTGCGGTGTACTTCCCCTGACAGAAGCCGGAGCTGTCCACCAGCAAGGCTGCTTGGTCACAGGCCTGGTTCCCTGGGAAGCATCTCTCTTTGGTCGAGGGTCAGAAGGCTGCACACCTAGATCGCCCTGAGAAGCAGTCCCCACACGCCAACCTGAGCCTGAGCCGCCATCACTGTCTTTCCAGCGGGTCTGCCCAGCCCGCTGGTGCTACTGCTGTTTGTGTGGAAGAGGCTTCCTCGGTGGTGGGAGCTCCCTGTGGATCAGGGTGAGTCCGCAGAGGATGAGGAAGACTCCTCCCCACCACAAAACCTCCTGGCACTCTCCATACAACACAAAACCCAGGAAGGCCTGCAGGACAGAGACAGCTGTGAGGCTGGGCAGGCACGTGCCCACAGTATGCGACCACGGTGGGTGGGCACCACCTGATTCCCCTGTGGCTGAGTGCCCTCCTAGGGCGGGAGGAAAGGTCTGGAGCTGGAAGTCTTGGGCCTGAAACCCATCTGTTACCTTCAGCATATCTCACCTGGAGAAGTGGGGAGGGTACCTCCTCACAGCATCAGACTCAGCAAAGTGCACAAGAAAGCCCAGCAGAGGCCGGCAGCCAGGCCCAGCACACAGCTGGTCCACCAAGTCCTCCCTGCCTGGACTGCAGGGCTGACTGGCTCAGCCCCACCTGGGAGAGAAGAACCTCGACCCTCCACATCTCCTGCCTAAGTTCACAGACCCCTGAGGAGCAGCAAGCAAGTAGGCTTTTGACAGTTGGACTTCATGCCCATCTAACTTGAGAATTCCTCCAAGTTAGAGATTAGAGGAGCAGCCATCGGGAGTCAAGACACAGCCCAACCTCTGCTTCAGTTCCTGACCCTTCTCCTATGTGGAAAGCAGGGGTTGCCCAAGGACAACCCACCCAGAACCCTCCCAGAACCCAGGTTTGGGACAGAGGGACTGTACGCTCAGGCTACTCACCGAGCTGAGGATATTTGAAAAAGTCACTGTGACAGATGCAATGGCTGAAGACATGGAGAAACTGAGGCCCCGGCTAAAGAACGTCCACATCAGAGAATTGGTGGTAGCCATCACAATAATGCCTAAGATGCAGAAGCCCACGTTCACCTGCAGGAGAAAGTGTCACTGCAGCCACGGCCAGCCCTGGGCAGCATGATCGGCAGACCCCCTCACAGCACCCAGGGTCATGGTTACTGCTGGCAGCCGGGCCACCACAGCCTGGGGGTCCTCAGAGCTTTCCTGCACAGGGCTTCACTTAACCCTCAGCAGGGAGCACACCCATTTAATAGCTGAAACAACCTCAGAGAAGACACTTATTTGGCCATCTTGCCAGCCATGTGACCTTGGGCAGAAGTAAAATGCGAATCCATACCAGTTATCTTCTATTGAACACCAGTCCCTTACTGGCCTCACAGTGACCAGTGCATGAAGTTCAGTCTCAGCAGGCCAAGTGGTTATTGCTCAGTCTGAGGGATGAGTAAATCAGGGGCGGAGTCGTCACTTCCCGGGATCAGGTAAAGCATGAATTAGTCGTCTCCCCACCCCCCACCCCCACCCCCATTCTGTGAAGGCTAAAACCCACTCAGGCCGGTCCCACTGGGCATTCTTGAGCTTTTACTCTGTACCAGGCCCTGTGCTAAGTGTTTTAAGTACATTTTCATTTATTCCTTAACTCATTTTAACAGATAAAGAACCTGAGGCATTAAGTAACCTGCCTAAAACGCCACAGCTGGGGGGAGCCGCCAAGATTCAGGCCCAGGAAGTGTGGCTCCATGATCTAAACTAGGACACAGCCATGCCTAGGGAAACCACACGGGACTATTTGACTGGTGACCCCAGGCATCACTTGGAGAACTTGCAGATTTTTTTTTTTTTTTTTTTTAAAGGAGAGCACTGAAAGAAGAGAGGATCTTTAGAAGCCTCCTACACAAAGGATATGCAGACCCCTTGCTTGGTTTTGAGTTATAAACCTGCCTGCAGACAGAGCTGCTTCCCCTGGGGATGGTGCCCATCTATACCTCATTCTCTTACTTCTCATCAGCAGCTGAACATAGTCTTGAGGATGGAGTGTCTCTGTATAATTTACACAGAAGCATTTTATGTGCCAGTGCCAGCCTGCTTATGTAAAGGCTTATGAAGGTCTGATGCACAACTGAGAAGACTAGAAAACCTCATGGCTCATAGTCACTCATCTTACTTTGGACCACTTACTCCAAGAATTACACTCAACAGGATAACAACCTCGAGCATGGCAGCTCCCACTGGATTAGCTTAAACCTAAAGAATCAACCTGTCTACTGTCCAGGTCAGGGCCTAACCCTGGGTTGCAGATGCAATGAAATCTCTTTAACAATCAGAAGGTGGCCTGTGGCTCGCAATGGGAGAGGCAAAGGTACACCTTTAGCAGACATGGGGAGGCAGTTAAGGAGTTCTCAACATCGGGGTTATGTCCATAATGTTTCTCTCAGTCTCCCTTATACCTAGGATATCCCAAATTCCCAAGTTTCCGCCAGCAGGGGAGACCAGTCAAAAACAGCCATTAACTACGGAGTTAAAGAGATGGGCAACAGGTGTCTCACCTTTAGAGTCACGTGAAGAGAAACGTTCGGGCACAAAGGGCTTAAAAGGAGAGGTAGAGAGTGGATGTAGGAGGTGTGCGTCTTCCCCGAGAGTGAACTAGCCCAGTCGGAGGACAGATTTTAGGTCCCTGGTAAGGGAACAGGCCTCAGTCCCCGACGTCTCTTACCACCTACAATGGACGAGGGCTGGGCGTGATATGGAGTCGAGGGATGCCTTCCTGCCCACGTTGTAAGTAGTGCCCGGCTGCGGAGTGGGCCAAACAGGCCAGCGGGGGTGAGGCGGTCCCCTGCGCCCCAAGCCCCGCTCCATCCCGAAGCCCCGCTGCCCCGTAGCGCCCCTCCTGCCCCGGCCCCACCCGCCGGCCCGCCGCAGCAGCGCCCCCGGCTCGACCTCGCTGCCGAAAGCCAGCTTGGCGGAGGCGGCAGCCAAGGCCCCGAACGCGCCGGCGCACAGGCAGTTGAACACGCCCCAGAAGCGGCGCCGCATCGCTCCCGCCTGGAGGTGCGGGGGGAATCCGGCGGAGGCGTCGGGGTAGGCAGCCGCGCACACCCCTCCACCGGCGAGCTGAGACCTTCCCTCCATGTTGCCCGCCACCACCTCTCCGTGCGGCCGCCGCGCCAGCCACCGGCTGGGCCGAGAGCGCTCCGCGATTGGACGGTGGCCTCACGTGATGAGACGCTCACGTGAGAGGGGTGACCAATTGAGGCTCCGCGAGGGCCTCGAGGGGCGGGGCCGCCGGCTGAGCCACGGACAGCCTTCTCCCGAGGGTGGGTGGCTTTCCGTGTTAGGTTTAGGCTTTCCAAGGAGCACTGCTGGACCGGTGTCCAAGGCTGACTGTGGTACTGTGGTTGCTGTTGTAGAATAACTCTTCGCTGCCTAGCAGTTTCAATCCTTGTCACTCGGTGTGGTCCAGCATCAGCTTCCCGTGGGAATATGATTAAAACGCCCAATCCCAGGCTCCGCCCCACATCCATTGAATTAGCATATGCATTTTAGCAAGACCCCAGGAGTCTGGCCTGCACCTTCTAGTGCGAGAATCGCAAAACGTAGAGATGCTTCGGCAGAGGGCGCTAGAGACCGGCAGATTCAGCGAGAAAGCGGGGGTGGGGGGCTGGGGGGGGTAGGGGTGGTTAGGGATTTTTTTTTTTTTTTTTACATCTTTATTGGAGTATAATTGCTTTACAATGTTGTGTTAGTTTCTGCTGTCTAACAAAGTGAATCAGCTATATGTATACATATATCCCCGTATCCCCGGCCTCCTGCGTCTCACTCCCACCCTCCCTATCCCACTGCTCTAGGTGGTCACAAAGTACTGAGCTGATCTCCCTGTGCGATGCGGCTGCTTCCCACTAGCTATCTATTTTACATTTGGTAGTGTATATATGTCAATGCCACTTTCTCACTTGGTCCCAGCTTACCCTTCCCCCTCCCCGTGTCCACAAGTCCATTCTCTACCTCTGCGTCTTTATTCTGGTCCTGCCCCTAGATCCATCAGAACCAGTTTTTGTGTTTTTGTTTTAGATTCCATATATATATGTGTTAGCATACTGTATTTGTTTTTCTCTTTCTAACTTACTTCACTCTGTATGATAGACTCTAGGTCCATCCACCTCACTACAGATAACTCAATTTCGTTTCTTTCTATGGCTGAGTAATATTCAATTGTATATGTGCCACATCTTCTTTAACCATTCACCTGTCGATGGACACTCAGGTTGCTTCCATGTCCTGGCTATTGTAAATAGTGCTGCAGTGAACATTGTGGTACATGACTCTTTTTGAATTATGGTTTTCTCAGGGTATATGCCCAGTAGTGGGATTGCTGGATCATTTGGTGGTTCTATTTTTAGTTTTTTAAAGAACCTCCATACTGTTCTCCATAGTGGCTGTATCAATTTACATTCCCACCAACAGTGCAAGAGGAATCCCTTTTCTCCACACTCTCTCCAGCATTTATTGTTCGTAGCTTTTTTGATGATGGCCATTCTGACCGGTGTGAGATGATACCTCATTGTAGTTTTGATTTGCATTTCTCTAATGATTAGTGATGTTGAGCATCCTTTTGTGTGTTTGTTGGCAATCTGTATATGTTCTTTGGAGAAATGTCTATTTAGGTCTTCTGCCCATTTTTGGATTGGGTTGTTTGTTTTTCTAATATTGAGCTGCATGAGCTGTTTGTATATTTTGGAGATTAATCCTTTGTCCGTTGATTAGCTTGCAAATATTTTCTCCCATTCTGAGGGTTGTCTTTTCATCTTGTTTATGGTTTCCTGTAGCCTCTCTGCTAAGGGGTGAGGTTGTGTTCCTGTCTTGATACTTGTTTGGCATGGGGCATCCAGCACTGGAGCTTGCTGGCCGTTGGGTGGAGCTGGGTCTTAGCATTGAGATGGAGATCTCTGGGAGAGCTCTCACCGATTGATATCACGTGGGGCCAGAAGGTCTCTGGTGGTCCAATGTCCTGAACTCAGCTCTCCCACCTGAGGCTCAGGCCTGACACCAGGCCAGAGCACCAAGACCCTGTCAGACACATGGCTCAGAAGTAGAAAAGGGAGGAAAAAAGAAAGAAAATAAATAAAAGAAAATTATTAAAATAAAAAATAATAATGATAATAAGAAAAGAAGAGAGCAACCAAACCGCTAAACAAATCCACCAATGATAACAAGTGCTAAAAACTGTACTAAGATAAACATAAAAATCAGAAACAAATCATTTGCAAGCAGCAAACCCCAAGTCCACAGTTGATCCCAAAGTCCACTGCCTCGATTTTGGGATGATTCGTTGTCTATTCAGGTATTCCACAGATGCAGGGTACATCAAGTTGATAGTGGGGATTTAATCTGCTGCTCCTAAGGCTGCTGGGAGAGATTTCCCTTTCTCTTCTTTGTTCGCACAGCTCGCGGGGTTCAGTTTTGGATTTGGCCCTGCCTCTGTGTGTAGGTCGCCCTCAGGCAACTGTTCCTGCCCAGAGAGGATGGGGTTAAAGCTGCAGCTGATTAGGGGGCTCTTGCTCATTCAGGCTGTGGGGAGAGAGGGGTATGGAAGTTATAATTGGAATGTGGGGCGAGCCTGCAGCAGCGGCCAGCATGACGTTGCAGCAGCCTGAGGCTCACTGTGTGTTCC
Source organism: Mesoplodon bidens (assembly GCF_964165515.1). Classification (NCBI taxonomy): domain Eukaryota; kingdom Metazoa; phylum Chordata; class Mammalia; order Artiodactyla; family Ziphiidae; genus Mesoplodon; species Mesoplodon bidens. The sequence continues at coordinate 42,845,323 of NC_138172.1, forward strand.
CTCTGGGGAACTTGTCCCTGGATCACAGGACCCTGGTAGTGGCGGGCTGCACAGGCTCCCGCGGGTGTGTGGATAGTGACCTGTGATTGCACACAGGATTCTTGGTGGCTGCAGCAGCAGAGTTAGCGTTTCATGCCCATCTCCGGGGTCCAAGCTGATAGCCACGGCTCGCGCCCATCTCTGGAGCTCGTTTAGGCAGTGCTCTGCCTTCTGTGGACAGACAGGGAAGGAATCCCCTCTCCTAGTGCACCCTGAAACAATGGTCTCTTGCCTCTTAGGCAAGTCCAGACTTTTTCCCAGACTCGCTCCCGGCTAGCTGTGGCGCACTAGCCCCCTTCAGGCTGTGTTCATGCAGCCAACCCCAGTCCTCTCCCTGGGATCTGACCTCCGAAGCCCGAGTCTCAGCTCCCAGCCCCCGCCCGCCCTGGTGGGTGAGCAGACAAGCATCTCAGGCTGGTGAGGGCTGGTCGGCACCGATCCTCCGTGTGGAAATCTCTCTGCTTTGCCCTCTGCACCCCTGTTGCTGCGCTCTCCTCTGTGGCTCTGAAGCTTCCCTGCCGCCACCCACCATCTCCCCCATTGAAGTGTCTTTCTAGTGTGTGGAAACTTTTCCTCCTTCACGGCTCCCTCCCAGTGGTGCAGGTCCTGTCCCTAATCTTTTGTCTGTTTTTTTCTTTGGCCTACCCAGGTACTTGGGGAGTTTCTTGCCTTTTGGGAAGACTGAGGTCTTCTGCCAGCATTCAGTAGGTATTCTGTAGGTGTTGTTCCACATGTAGATGTATTTTTGATGTATTTGTGGGGAGGAAGGTGATCTCCATGTCTTACTATCTTGAAGGTCCCCTAATTAGGGCTTCTGACAAATCAAATGCCCTAGATGGATACATACTAATTGTAGGAAATTTAGAAAGTATAATTAGAAGAACATGTCATCCATAATCACCCTGCTCAGATAATCAGGATTAACATTACTTCCAATTTCCAATGCACTTAAATACTTTTAAAATGTTTTCGTTTAAGAAGTATACATTTGTTTCAAAATAAACTGCTGTTGAAGTATATAAAGGCCTACTTCTGCCCTCCAGGAAAGTCATTGTTCTTACAGGTCTTCTTCTCTATGTATAGTTTCATATATAGTACATGTTAAAAAATAGTTCATATAATATGTATGGGGCTTTTTTCTAAACCTCATTTCACAGTGCACATACTGTCCAGCAGCATTCTTTTTTTCCATTCAGTAAGTTTTCATGTTAGTCCTTACTTGCCATCCTCTCTCAGAAGGTGGTTTTGTGGCTCCAATAAAAGCATGGATAACCCTGATAACTCCTATGTGGTACAAATTGTCCTATTTTGCAGTTGAGAAAATTGAGGCTCAGAGAGGCACTGTGCCACTGAACAAAGAGCTGTGTGAACCCCAACTCAAGGGTGATCCCAGCTCTTATGTTACTTGGAACCTACAGGAAATCGAATTGTGTTGCACTGGATCAACTCTGCATGCACTATAAAGAGTTTTCTTAGAACAAATGATGCCTGTACTAGCACTAGCAGTTGAGCATCTCAGAGCCACCACCTCTGTAAAGCAGACTCTGCTACCCCCCTACCTTTGCACCACTCCTGTGGTTGTGTGTTTGTTTCCCTCTTAGCCTCCTAGAGGGCAAGGACACATTTATTTCTTCTCTAGGTCCCCAGCACAGGGCCCTGTTCTGGTGATGATGGTTGAATTGAGGCCATCTTTGGACACTCTGCAGGGAAGTGATTTCTGTCTCCTGGAAAAATCTCCTGTGTGCATAAGTATCAACTGCTAGCAGTCTTGTTAAATTGAAGATTCCGATTCAGGTCTGGAGCTGGATTGAGGTTCTGCATTTCTAACAGACTCCCAGATGATGTTATTGCTGTGGGGCAGTGGGGACCACACTGAGGAGCAAGGCTGTAATTGATCTTTGCCCTCAGCGCACTCACACGCCTTGCAACATACTTGCCTCCTTAACTGGGCTCCATCAAGCAGATGCTATGCATGTTTTCTCTTTGTTCCTGCCACAGTGCCCAATATTGTGACCAGCTCATGTCCTTGCTACAAATGTCTGACTGAACAGACTATGATTTGATTATAAAAGATAAATAGGGCTTCCCTGGTGGCGCAGTGGTTGAGAGTCCGCCTGCCGATGCAGGGGACACGGGTTCATGCCCTGGTCCGGGAGGATCCCACATGCCACGGAGCAGCTGGGCCCATGAGCCACAACTACTGAGCCTGCGTGTCTGGAGCCTGTGCTCTGCAACAAGAGAGGCCGCAACAGTGAGAGGCCCACGCGCCGCGATGAAGAGTGGCCCCCGCTTGCTGCAACTGGAGAAAGCCCTCACACAGAAACGAAGCCCCAACATAGCCAAAAATAAATAAATAATTAAAAATGAATGTCTGCTAAAAAAAAAAAAAGCAATGAAAACAAACCTCAAAGATGGCTTATGGACAAAAGATGACCTATTGAGTTCTGGGAGACCCATTCAGACTCTCCCTCACCTTTAGGAGCTAAAGTTACAAATTTAAGAGGCCTTAGGGGCCAAGCAGGTAATTTAAATATGAGAACCACCCCACCCCCACCCCCATGTGAGACAAGAGGGATGGGTGTGGCCTGTGACAACCTAGGGAGTGCATGTCTTGTCTCTTTTAAGCCTTCACTCCAACCTTACCTCAGTGTCTTCCTCTCTCTCGTCTCTTTTCACTCTGTGTCCATTTATTTCTCTGCCCAGTTAAACAAATGAGTACATACATCCTCTGGACCAGGCCTGTTCCAGGCAGCAGAGTTGCCAGGATGACTAAGATCCTTGCACTCCTTGGGTTCTGGGTTTTTGCAAAACATTCAGTTCTAACTCCCTGTCCTGTACTGGCTGAAGGCTTTAATCTCCTTTTTCTTGCTATGACTGATGTTATGAGCTGAATTGTGATACACTGGGAATTCCCTGGCAGTACAGTTGTTAGGACTCCGAGCTTTCACTGCCGAGGGTGTGGGTTCAATCCCTGGTCTGGGAACTAAGATCATGCAAGCCGTGCAGCAAGGCAAATACATACATACCTACATACATGATATATTGAAGTCCTAATCCCTGGCACCTGTGAATGTGAACTTATTTGGAAGTGGGGTCAATTGCAGGTGTAATCAAATTAAGATGAGGTCATTAGGGTGGGCCCTAATCTGACTAGTGTCCTTAGAAGAAGAGACAGAGACACGGGGAGAATGCCATGTGACCACAGAGGCAAAGATTGGAGTGATGCATCTACACGCCAAGGAATGCCAAGTGTTCCCAGCAACACCACATGGTAAGAGAGGGGTGGAACAGATTGTCCTCTAGAGGCCGGAGCCTTGCCAACACCTTGATTTTGGACTTGTAGTCTCCACAAATGTGAGAGAATATTGTTCTGTTGTGTTAAGCCACCAGGTTTGTGCCAATTTGTTGTGGCAGACCTAGGGAACTCAAAACAGGCGATAAGACACAAGCCTCTTTATTACCAGCTTCGCTACTCCACCTTCTCCCACCTCCAAAGCAGTCACAGGCAGGGAGGAGCCATCCCCAGTGGGACATGCTTGGGCACCGCAATCAGCCCCGTGGATCATGTGACTTCTGTTGTTAAATCAGTCACCAGTAATTAGTGACTCCCATTGATTCAATCAGCACCCTTGTATCATGTGTCTCCTGTATATTAAACCAGCCCCCTAAATTGATCACTCTCCCTTTCATGGAAGCATAATAAAAGAAGAAGAAAATAGTGTCCAAAAGTGGTCAGTGTGTTAAGGCTTCCTTTTTCAGTATTCCTATATCATGGTGTTTTATTTATTTAATTTTTAAAAAAGATTTTTTGTTTTTTGATGTGGACCATTTTCTTTAAAGTCTTTATTGAATTTGTTACAATATTGCTTCTGTCTTAAGTTTTGGTCTTTTGTTTGTTTGTTTTTTGTTTTTTTTTTGTGGTACGCGGACCTCTCACTGTTGTGGCCTCTCCCGTTGCAGAGCACAGGCTCTGGACACGCAGGCCCAGAAGCCATGGCTCACGAGCCCAGCTGCTCCGAGGCATGTGGGATTTTCCCGGACCAGGGCATGAACCCATGTCCCCTGCATTGGCAGGCGGACTCTCAACCACTGGGCCACCAGGGAAGCCCCGTTTTGGTCTTTTGGGCTCGAGACATGTGGGATCTTAGCTCCCCGACCAGAGATCAAACCAACACCGCCGGCACTGGAAGGCAAAGTCTTAACCACTGGACCACCAGGGAAGTCTCTCATGGTGTTTTAATAGACTGCAAATCTATGGAAGTTGTTCCTACTTGATAGTAATCTTGTTTTAAAGGGGGTATTAATTTTTGGTGTCTTAGTGGGAAAATATTTAGTGTAAAATTATTCCTAAATTATAAAAATCATAGAAATTTTATAAGCATGCAAATCTCAACTTTCCTTTAACAAAATTACAAAGACAAATTATTTCTTTATATCATAAAACTAAAGTATTGTTTCCAACACAAATGTAACTTTGTAATCTTGGAAAACACTAATCTTGTTACCTTTAACTTAAATGCAACTCTATTTTCTTAGTTTCTTGCTGCAGTTATTTATACAAATTAATATTTTTAGTAAATATGCAGAACAAGTCAATTCTGAAATATTCTTACAAACCAATCTCTTTTAACATAATCTTTAAGTCCATAATCTTGGACTTCCCAGTTACTTTAGTACTTAGTAGATCCTTAACTGACATGGTTCCAAATCTCTTTACAGTTCTTTTTTTTTTTTTTGGCCATGCTGTGTAACATGCAGGATCTTAGTTCCCTGACCAGGGATCGAACCTGTGCCCCATGCAGTGAAAATGTGGAGTCCTAGCCACTGAACCACCAGGGAATTCCCCTGTATTATTTTTTTTAGATTCTACATATAAGCAATATCATCTCTAGGTCCATCCGTGTTGCTGCAAATGGCATTATTTCATTCTTTTTTATGGCTGAGTAATATTCCATTGTATATATGTACCACATCTTCTTTATCCATTCATCTGATTTTTTTTTTTTAGCTGCAGTGTGCGGTTTGCGGGATCTTAGTTCCCCAACCAGAGGTTGAACCCAGGCCCTCGGCAGTAAAAGCTCAGAGTCTTAACCAATGGAATTCCCTGTTCATCTGCTGATGGACATTTATGTTGCTTCCATATCTTGGCTATTGTAAATAGTGCTTCTATGAACATTGGAGTGCATGTATATTTTTGAATTAGAGTTTTCATCTTTTCTGGATATATGTCCAGGAGTGGGATTGCAGGATCATGTGGTAACTCCATTGCACTTGGTTTCTTAATCTCTGATACAAAAGAGTCAAAATGGATGCTCTCTCACATGACATTATATTGATATTATTTGGTACTCAAAATTTTTCACATGAGAACATGGTTTCCTTTGAATGATAGGCTTCTTCCCTTGGCTATGATCTCCTATAAGGCTGCAAATGTTTAAGCAATTCTTATTAATTTCATTGGCAATCCTTGCTCATATCTTCCTCATAGTTGAGGTTCAATTGTTGATTTATTGAATCAAGATAACACCCAATAAGATTTCCATGCTCAAAGAAAGCCACAGACTAAGTTATCAGAATGCAGTTTATGAGAGAGAGGAGAAATTTAAGGATACACAAAATTGGATTCACTAGTTTTATGCAGCAGGCCAAGGTTGACATGCAGTATGGAAAATCTTAGGTGAAGCATGTGTTATATTTCAGTTCCAGTTGTGTTACTCTAAGAGTGAGAGACCCAAAGTTATTCCTGTAAAGTAACTATAGTAGATAATAGGGCTGCTAAGGGCTTTGGACTACACGTAGATGTTGGTTATGCCTACCTAACAGAGTTTATACACCATTTTCAATTTAGATAATTTATAATATACTATTCCCTTCTTTTTAAAGATCATTTCAGAGTTAGTATGAAGAAAGGTGAAAAAAGCTCCCAGATTAACAAATTAGGCATTAACCAGCACCATGATATTGTCTGAAAATCAGAAACACTTACATGCATAGGCATATGTATAGGATACAAAAAATTTTTCTACTGGACTCAGCTCAGATTGGGCTTTTGTTAAAATGTACTGTAGATAGACCTGCTCTATAATGTGAACTTCAGATTGTAAATGGATAACATAGAAAAGAGTCGAAGAATAGCCATATACATGATGAAGAAACTGGTTGTGTTCTAGGAGGAGTTATTCCTTACTTTTTTCACTGGTTATTTCCTGACTTTATCAGAGCCTGATCAGAACTCCAGCCACACAAGGAATTGGGTTCTCATGAAGTGAATTACTTGAGAATTACAGATAGGATAAGGATATGGGGGTCACTAATATAGGTAGCAAAGGACCTTTCTAATGTACATATTCAATATAACTAAGCTGGGTAATCTCAAAGACCCTTTAATTGCCAAGGGGATAGATGTACTTCCACAGTATGTTCCATATGTGCCCTAGTATTTGAAACCTATCATTAAATCAGCTATATTTAAAACAGTGTACAATGTGATAATTTTAAAATATGTAATTGCATGATCCTAAGCTCTCAGTAATCACAAAGGGTATTATCATAACACACTAATCCAAAAAGAGTATTTTAAATATACTAGTTTATCAATTGTTTCTTCATGAAAATGGAACAGTGGAAGAAATTTCGAAGTTTCCATACACCGTAGCTTCTATTTGTATTACACACATATCTGATAATACATATTATATAAACACACTTTGAATATGGGAATAAGATTCTTAATTTTTCAACTTATGATACTAGCAAAGAAAAATCTATACAGCAGAACTTTCTTCTAGATGCTGGATACCTGCAAAATCTTTAATATCCATTTGTCATTTAAGATTTAAAAGCTCCAAAGGAGCCATTGTAATGTGTAATATGCAAGCATTAAAAATAATTTGTAGGGCTTCCCTGGTGGCGCAGTGGTTGAGAGTCCGCCTGCCGATGCAGGGGACGCGGGTTCGTGCCCCGGTCTGGGAAGATCCCACATGCCGCGGAGCGGCTGGGCCCATGAGCCATGCCCGCTGGGCCTGCGCGTCCGGGGCCTGCGCTCCGCAATGGGAGAGGCCACAACAGTGAGAGACCCGCGTACCGCAAAAAAAAAAAAAAAAAAAATTATTTTTAAGATGCATCAATAGTAATTGTTTTATGTTATCAACATAGAGCTTATATACAGTAAGTCCCCTACATATGATGAGTTCCATTCTAAGAGTGCATTCGTAAGTCCAATTTGTTCGTAAGTCCAACAAAGTTAGCCTAGGTACCCAGCTAACACAATTGGCAATATAATACTGTACTGTAATAGGTTTATAATACTTTTCACACAAATAATACATAAAAACAAACAAACACAAAAAATAAACATTTTAAATCTTATAGTACAATACCTTGACAGTAGTACAGTACAATAGCTGGCATACAGCGGCTGGCATCATGTGAACAGGGAAGGAGAGTTGCTGACTGGAGGAGGGAGATGAGATGGGAGATGGTAGAGCTGAAGGATCGTCAGCAATAGGAGATGGAGGGCAAGCTCTAATTTCACTCACACCTGACTTTGATGGCATAGGTTCTGGTTCCTTGTTGGATTCAGTTCTATCCACCCTCTTGAAAAAATGATCCAATGATGTTTGGGTAGTAGCTCTTTTTTTTCTCATAATAGATGACACGGTACCACTGGATTGCGTTCTGAATGGCTACTGCAACCTTTGTGTACCGTTCTACGTTCAGGTACTGTGCCTCAAAAACTAACAGTGACTCCTCACATAAAGAAAATCCCTTTGCCATTTCCTGCATCGTGAATCTCTTCGGTCCTTCAGTTACTTCTTATTCCTCTTGTCTCTCTTCATCCTTTCTCTGGGCCTCCAATTCTATCTTTTTGGCAAATTTGGCAATTCTATCTTCTTAGAAGTACCAGCTACATCACTGCTGCTTATACACTTGCTTCTGGACATCCTGGGCTTGAAATAAAAATACTGTACTACTGTACTCTATACAGTACTTACAGTAAAGTACACAAAAGCACAACCACTTGTAAAGGATTCACACATGTGACAATGTATACCAGACACATGAACTAACTTACGTGATTGGACATGCAAATGCACTTTGAAAGTATACAACTTGAAAGTTCTTATGTAGGGGACTTACTGTATTACCTTTTAGAATGCCATGACATTTTAAAAAGTTTTAAATCTTTATAAAGATAAATAGATATAGACATATATACATATATTATTTTTCAAACCCTTCTGAAGTATAATTTTATTGAAGCAAAGAATAGTATGTCAAAGAATAAGTTAAAGCAAACTACTTTAACTTGCTCCAAACCTTCCACTGCCAATGTCTTTCCATCTCACTGTGAGGTCCCACTCATCGCCATAACATTTCTGCCTTCAACTTCTGCTACTCTCCCCTTCCTCACTCACTGGCCTCCTTGTCTACCTGAGTAGTCTCTGGAATATTCCAGAATTAGAACACTTGCATGTGAGTTCCCTCTGTCTGGAATACTTTCCCCAGGCATCTACATGGTTTGCTGGATAACTATCTTATTTATTCAAATGTCACTTTCTCAGGGCTTTTATGGTTTCCTCTGGGTTTAAAAATATGGGGAATCCCCCGGCAGTCCAGTGGTTAGGACTTGGTGCTTTCATGGCCGGGACCTGGGTTTGATCCCTGGCTGGGGAACTAGGATTCCACAAGCCATGAGGCACAGCCAAAAAAAAAATGCAATGCCCATACACACAGCCTATTTTTCCCTTCTCTGATTTAGTTTTTCTCCTCGTCATTATCACTTGCAAAATACATGTATTATTTTAATTTTGCTTGTTATCTTTTTTCTTTTCCCCACTAGAATATAAGAATGTAAGCCACAAAAATCTATGAATGCTTTTTTTTTTTTTGCTGTGGTTTCCCTGGCGCCTAGATCTGTATCGGTCATATGTTAGGTACATGATAATATTTGTTGAATGAATGAATGACTATAAAGCAAATATAAAGAGGTAATGCACAGGGTTTTGATGCTGAAATGTGTGTGGTGAGATTGTTGGAACTAGAGTTTAGGGCCATGAAGAAACCAGGACCAAAATATTCATCAATATTAACAATTTGGTTAGTATTTTTAAAGTTATTGACAGAGACTATAATGGTGATCATTTTGTTTTACTGTCTTAATGTTTGACTTTATGAACATTATGTATATTAAAAAGGGGTTTATGGTACTTTAAAGGAGTGCTTTAAAGATTAGAATGCTATTCATCATGAGTTAAAGAAAGAGAGGTCTGGAACACTGCTATAGGACAAGGCTCAAGGATTTTTTTTCAGAAAAAGAGAAAGAAAGAGAGAGAGAGAAAGAAGGGAAAGAAGGAAAGAAGGAAGGAAGGAAGGGAAGGAGAGATTGGGACCGAGTAAATGGACAAAGTAGGTAATTAAGTAGTTAATCCCACTAGGGGATTGTAAGTAAAGAAAAAAGTATGGGAGACCCCTGTAAGTTAATGATCACTCAAGAAAGCAGGTTAGACAATATGGTACTGGCACAAAAACAGAAACATAGATCAATGGAACAAGATAGAAAGCCCAGAGATAAACCCACACACCTATGGTCAACTAATCTATGACAAAGGAAGCAAGGATATACAATGGAAAAAAGACAGTCTCTTCAATAAGTGGTGCTGGGAAAACTGGACAGCTACATGTAAAAGAATGAAATTAGAACACTCCCTTACACCATACACAAAAATAAACTCAAAATGGATTTGAGACCTAAATGTAAGACCAGACACTATAAAACTCTTAGAGGAAAACATAGGAAGAACACTCTTTGACATAAATCACAGCAAGATCTTTTTTGACCCACCTCATAGAGTAATGGAAATAAAACCAAAAATAAACAAATGGGACCTAATGAAACTTCAAAGCTTTTGCACAGCAAAGCAAACCATAAACAAGACGAAAAGACAACCCTCAGAATGGGAGAAAATATTTGCAAACGAATCAACGGACAAAGGATTAATCTCCAAAATATATAAACAGCTCATGCAGCACAATATTAGAAAAACAAACAACCCAATCCAAAAATGGACAGAAGACCTAAGTAGACATTTCTCCAAAGAAGACATACAGGCCAAGAAGCACATGAAAAGCTGCTCAACATCACTAATTATTAGGGAAATGCAAATGAAAACTACAGTGAGTATCACCTCACACCAGTTAGAATGGGTGTCATCAGAAAATCTACAAACAACAAATGCTGGAGAGGGTGTGGAGAAAAGGGAACCCTCTTGCACTGCTGGTGGGAATGTAAATTGATACAGCCACTATGGAGAACAGTATGGAGGTTCCTTAAAAAACTAAAAATAAAATTACCATATGATCCAGCAATCCCACTACTGGGCATATACCCAGAGAAAACCATAATTCAAAAAGACACATGCACCCCAAAGTTCATTGCAGCACTATTTACAATAACCAGGTCATGGAAGTAACCTAAATGCCCATCAGCAGACGAATGGATAAAGAAGATATGGTACACATATACAATGGAATATTACTCAGCCATAAAAAGGAACGAAATTGGGTCATTTGTTGAGACGTGGATGGATCTAGAGACTGTCATACAGAGTGAAGTAAGTCAGAAAGAGAAAAACAAATATCATATATTAACACATATATGTGGAACCTAGAAAAATGGTATAGATGAATCGGTTTGCAGGGCAGAAATTGAGACACAGATGTAGAGAACAAACGTATGGACACCAAGGGGGGAAAGCAGCAAGGGGGTGGTGGTGGTGGTGGTGTGTTGAACTGGGCTATTGGGATTGACATGTATACACTGATGTGTATAAAATTGATGACTAATAAGAACCTGCTGTATAAAAAATAAATAAAAAGGAAGAGAAGAAAAAAGCAGGTTTGCTTAACCAACAAAGCCAAGCAGGCTTGCTTAGCAACAAAACCATGCAAGAGAAGCATGAGACATGCCCTCAAACAGTAATACAGCTGTGGCATGAGACCCACATCCTTCCCAGTGAGCTCAGTAGGTTAATGATTCCCAGGACATGCTTCTCTGTGTGCACTAAAAACAGAAATATAAGGAAAAGGTGACATTATACTAAAACCTGAGGTGATTTACCATTTTAAGCATATGTTACCAGCTCTTTGCTCATTTCCATTGTGCCATGACAGTCCCAGTTTTACCATGTAGGGACAAGAACACTCCCCTGCCTGACATGGAGGAGGAGCTAATGACGGATGCGTGACGACTACTCAAGAATGAGGAGGAAGGTAGTCTTTCCCCCCTCCCCACTTTTCCTTTGATTATGAAACTATAGCCCACTAAGTTTTGGGGGTGTGGCACCTTCTTTCCCACCTGCTTGTAAGCCTCACAAGCGTCCTTTTCTAATAAATCACTTCTTATCTATCACTTTGCCTCTTGCTGAATTCTTTCTGAGCTGAGACATAAAGAACTACAGCTCCTTTTGGAGTCCCTTAAATGCCACCTAGCGGTTTCAGAAAGAAGGAAGGGAGGGAGGGAGGGAAAGAGAGAGAGGAAGAAAGAAAGAGAGGAAGGAGGGAAGGAGGGAGGGAGGAAAAAATAAGTAGTGTCAAACATTTGAGAATTCTATGCCATGGGCTGAATGTAACAAGAAAGAGATAAAAGTAACCTTGTGACCAAGTCCAAGCTCATCCTGCTCACTGCAGGACAGGCCAATAAATCAGGGGACGAGTTGTTGGGGCAGGAAAAACAACTTTATTTGGAAAGCCAGGATTCCGAGCAGATGGTGGACAAGAGTCCTAGAGAACCGTCTTGCTGGGGTCTGAATGCTAGTTTCTTTTATAGAACAAAGAAAAAGGGAGGTGAGGAGGTAAAGTAAGATGACCAGTAAAAGTTACTGCAAAGAGGTCCTGGTTTCGGCCTAACTCCGGGAGGGAGTGTGTAAATTTCTTCTTTCCTGCAACCATTCACAGGTGGGCTGGGTCAGGATGTTTCCTGTGAGCTGAACAAAGGTATGTTAGTTTAATCTTCGGGCATGGGGGACAGGGTTCCCAGAGATGAGCCATTATGTGTATTTTCAGCTATAGGCAACATCCCTTTAGTGAGTAACTTGTAGCAAAAGCAACAGAAAACAAAGGTTAAGGTAAAAGAAACAGATCTAATATGGAGTCAGATTTGTTATTCCCTATTTCAACCTAATTTAATTAATGAATTTTTAATTAGGTGAAGGTAAATCTGCAGGTCTGGATATAAATGACAATCAGTTTGTTTTCAGAATCATGTCAGAAAGTGACGGAATTACCAAAATATATTGTAGCTTTTCTTTCTGTATCAGAGGAGCTAAAGGAAGGCAGTTTTGATCAGGCCAAAGGTAAAACTGGAAAAGTCATTACCCTATAGAAAATGACTACAGGGGCACCATACTGAACTTGTTTTCATCGATTTAAGAACAGCAAGCTGGAAAGTATTCTGATAGAGAGGTGTGTTGTAATAGACGAAGGGCAGTTCTGGCTCAGAGGAAGGAAGGGGCCTGTCCAGAGTCTCTCAGGATAGTCTCAGCAGAACTTGAACCAAAGTGACTTTAAGAAGTTCCTAGATCAAGTATTTGTATTCTATTTATTCTTGTTAATTCATGCTTCTATTCAACTAACATTTTTGAAGCCCTACTATGTGCCAATTACCATTCTAAGCACTGTGTATATAGCATTGAAAACAATCCCTGCTTTCTTTCCTTCTAATGGAGGAAGACAGACATTAAAAAATAATTCACATGTTCAAAGCTGGGCAGGTAGTTTGAGAGCAGCTGTGGTAGGAGTGGGACTCAGCGAAAGGAAGTTTGGCTCTGGGGCTCAGATCTGCAGGGGAAGGAGGGGCAAGGAGATCTGAGGAAAGATGGCTCTAGACACAGGAAAGAGCAAGTGCAAGTCTTCGAGAAGGGGCTGCCTGATCTGTTGGACGAATGCAAGGAGGTTAGTGTGGCCAGAGCCCAAGTAGCAAGGTGGAGATTAGCGGGGCAGCAAGAAGGAGCCAGATCGCTGAGGGCCTTGGGCTATTTTAAGAACTAGACTTTGACTGTGGACAAGACTGGGTGCTACATGAAGACTTTGAGCTGTGTCAGAATCTGACTTGTATTTGAAAAGGCTCAGCCTGGCTGCTGTGTTGACTGTAGGCATCAGGGTGATCTTGGGTGGCCTTGGCCTGCAATGGCTTGAAGCACAGTTTCAGTTCCCCGGCCAGAGATTGAAGTCTGGTCAAGGCAGTGAGAACACTTAATCCGAACCACTAGACCACCAGGCACAGTGGCCAGTGACAAGGCCCTGGCCCATCAGCTGTGTAGAAATGAATTTCCACATAGAGATGGAAATTAGTGAAGCAAGTAAAGTGTTTCTTAGGAGGAAAAAGAGTACAGTACGTGTGGATAGACAAATGGGTGGGCTCAGAGAGAGACTCGCACCCTCGTGGTAGTTTGAATCACTCTTGTGGGGCATTTCTTCCAGGTTTCCTTTGACCAATCATCTTGCTTTGCCTGGTTTTGAGTCCATATTTCGTTTATCTCAGGGTCCTCCCTATGTAAGTGTGAATCTCTTAGCCAAGATGGATTCTAGAGAAGAGGCCTATGGGTAGTTGACCTCACTTACAGTGGGGTAGCACCCCCTCCCTTTTTGACCTCCAGGGAGTCTTTTTGCACATGTGTATTTGGGGAGGTTTCCTTGATTTTGAGAATGAGGGATATGTGGTCTTTTATCTCTTATCTGGGCAGGGCCCAGCCTCCTCTCTCGATTGTCCTGCTATTGATAATTTGGAGTCTCTGTCCACAGGGAACAATTCCAGATGCTCAGCCTGGGGCCCATCTATCTCCTTCCTCAAGGGTACAAGGGTGGAAAGAGGGGGCTGCTTAGAGGTTCCTGTGGGATGCAGGCGAGGGGCCCCAGGGACTTTGACCAGAGCAGTGGTGGGGGATGGGATGAGGGGTACCCAGATTCTGAATACATGGAGCAGATGGGAGTCACTGACAGGCTGCATGCAGAGGTAGAAGAAAAGGGAAAGTTAAGGGCAATTCCAAGGCTTTTGAGAACTGGAGGGATGAAGTTGCCATTTCCTGAAATAGGAAGACCTCACTCCTATTGCCCTTGCCTAAGGGCAAGTTGAGGTCATCTCTTTAAATCTATAGCTCTGTGTGTGTGTGTGTGTGTGTGTGTGTCTTCCCTTGTAATTTATTGCTTACCTGTTGAAAAACTAGATTGTATGATCTATATGGTTTTCCACAGCATGGATTTTGTTGATTATTTCCCTTTGGTGCCATTTAACATGTTCCCCTTTCCTCTATATTTTCTAGAAGTTGGCAGGTAGGACTATAAGCTTGGTGAAATTCCAGTCTGATTTGTGTCTGCCTTGCTTCACTGTAGTGCTGAGTAAGTGCCCTCCCCTCCCAACCCCATGAGGCACACACACCTCCTCTCCTTTCACTTGTGGATATGTTAGCAGCCATGAATTAGCCTCCTTAGATCCTACTAACTTGTTACAAGTTACAAAATGATGACACACAGTCCAGTGGTTAAGACTCCACACTTCCAATGCAGGGAGTGCAGGTTTGATCCCTGGTTGGGGAACTAAGATTCCACATGCCATGGGGCCAGGCCAAAAAAAAAATGGTGACACTCTAATTTATCACTTAGCCTTCATTTATGAGATGAAATATTTCCATAAAGGGAGTATTTAGTTATATTACAGTTCATATAGGTAACATGGACTAAATGCTGGATTTTTTGCCTTCTTTTACTGATATTCAAAATAATGTCTTAGCTAATCTTCCAAAATTAAACATTTCTTTTTTTTCAGTGGACTCATAGAATTAAATATCCTTGATGTATTTTAATTCATTGCAGGAAATTCTGATTGCTGTCTTTGGCCCTGGGGGTTTTTGAACAGCCCTCTGTCTCCAGTAGCTTATTTGTTTCTGATGTGACAATATGTTCCAGGCTCCTCTTATCCAGTTCCAGCCCTGGAATCAGCCATTTCTCCAGGAGCCTAGTTTTCTCTTAATGGAAAGTGGTATTCAGTGATGACAATCTGGTGCCAGAGGTTTGTCCTTGTTTGGGGACTTTTTCAGTGGACGGAGCTAGGACACATATCAGCATTTTAAAAAAGATAACATCATCAAGGGTTTATAGTGATACTTCTAATTCAAATACAGAACTATATAGGATTTTTTTTGACCATGTTGAGGCATGCAGGATCCTAGTTCCCCTACCAGGGATCAAACCCGTGCCCCCTGCAGTGGAAGCGGGGAGTCTTAACCACTGGACTGCCAGGGAGGTGCCTATAGGATTTTTTTAAAAATTTATTTTTATTTATTTATTATTTTTGGCTGTGTTGGGTCTTTGTTGCTGCACGTGGGCTTTCTCTAGTTGCGGCGAGGGGGGGTTACTCTTCATTGTGGTGCACAGGCTTCTCATTGCCGTGGCTTCTCTTGTTGCAGAGAACAGGCTCTAGAGCATGCGGGCTTCAGTGCATGCAGCACGTGGGCTCAGTAGTTGTGGCTTGCAGGCTCTAGAGCTCAGGCTCAGTAGTTGTGGCACAGGGGCTTAGTTGCTCTGTGGCACGTGGGATCCTCCTGGACCAGGGCTCAAACCCGTGTCCCCTGCATTGGCAGGCAGACTCTTAACCCCTGTGCCACCAGGGAAGTCCTCCTTTTTTTTCTTTAAATATATTTATATTTACTTTCTATTGCAGTATAGTTAATATTCAATGTTTTGTTTATTTGGGTTCTACAGCAACTTGATTCAGTTATACATCTAGTTGCACCTGTTCTTTTTCCAATTCTTTTCCCAGGTAGGTTATTACAGAGTGTTGAGTAGAGTTCCCTGTGCTCACAGGTAGGTCCTTGTTGATTAACTATTTTAGATATATTAGTGTTTGTGTTAATCCCAACCTCCTAATTTTGCTTGCCCCCTCCTTACTTCCCCCTAGGGTAAACCTACGTTTCTTTTCTATGTTTGTGAGTCTGTTTTGCTTTGTACATTACTTCATTTCTATCAGTTTTTAGATTCCACATGTAAGTGATATCCTGGAATATTTGTCTTTCTCAGTCTGATTTGCTGGAATTAGTGTGATCATTTCCCGGTCCATCCATGTTGCTGCAAATGGCATGATTTCCTTCTGTTTTCTGGCTGAGTAATAGTCCATGGAGTATAGGTAGCACATCTTCTTTATCCATTCATCTGTCGATGGGCATTTCGGTTGTTTCCATGCCTTGACTATGGTAAAGAGTGCCACAATGACAATTGGAGTGCATTGACTTTTCTAAGGATGGTTTCCTCTGGATATACAAACAGGAGTGGGATCACCAGTTTTCCATGTAGGTCTGTTTTTTATTTTTTAAGGAACTTGCATACTGTTCTCCATACTGGCCATTACCAATTTACATTCCCAACAACAACATAGTAGGGTTCCCTCTTCTGCCTGCCCTCTTGAGCACTTACTGTTTTTAGACTTTTGAGGGATGGAGCCAGGGAACACCTTGTCTATGTTTATTTGCATTCTCTAATCATGACAGATCCTGAGCATCTTTTCATTTTTTTTTTAAAGAGTGTGAGTACAGTTGAACTCTTGAAACTGGCTTCTTGAGAGCTGGGCCTGATTTGAATCCATTTTCGATTACCTACTCCAGGACATTTCTTGAGGGCAGGGATCATTTCCAGCCCTGCAGGCCTTGTGAATATTAAGTGCCCTTGAGCACCGGTTTTAAAGTTGTTGTTAAGAGAAACGGCCACCAGGCGGCATCACTTCTTCATGCTCATGCTCACTCTGGGAACTTGGGGAAACAGCCTCAGAGAGCATCCTGTTCCTGGGTTGGAAATTAGAGTGGAAGTTGCCCAAACACACACACCAAAATGTTTGTGTCTTAATTACCTCTTCCCCCTTACCCTTCACCTCCTCCCCCAGACAAATCCCAAGCCCTGAAAATGTGCTATGGTGAGAGTGCGTGGTTCGTAGGTGGGGTGAGTCTAAGGAAGGAGGATGGAAGTGGGAACCCGACCAGCAGGAGCCATGGAGATCCGGTACCTTTTCACAGCTCTTCCCTTCAAGCGGGTCCATCATCCTTTGGGTGCACTAGGCTTCGTTTGGCTTTAAGAGGACCAGAATGGATCTGGAGACTGTGGTCCCATGCAGAGGTGAATGGGCACTACAGGTCCATGGGGGCGCTCAACTGATGGCACATCCTTCCCCTAGCTCCCTCAGCCCCAGCCCTGTCCAGCCTTGAAACCCAAACCTGCTCAGGCTCCCGGGATGTAAGTCCCACCCAGGTTGCCGAGTCCTGAGGGTAATAGAGTAGGCATTACTTTCCTTTTCTTTCTTTCTGGCTGCGTTGGGTGTTTGTTGCTGTGCTCAGGCTTCAGTAGTTGTGGCATGCATGCTCAGTAGTTGTGGCTCGTGGGCCCCAGAGCACAGGCTCAGCAGCTGTGGCACACAGGCTTAGTTGCTCTGTGACATGAGGGATCCTCCCGGGCTAGGGCTCGAACCCGTGTCCCCTGCATTGGCAGGTGGGCTCCCAACCATTGCACCACCAGGGAAGCCCAATGCCTATAGGATTTTAAATTAACCTCATCAATCTTATATCTGCTTCTCCTTTTCACATAGTGAAATTTTCAGGGTCCAAAACACCAAGATAATTATTTATTTGCATCTTCCCACATGTGTAGAACATTTCAATAACAGAGCATACAGTGTCTCCTTTTACCTGAAAGGTCAGAGTGAAAAGAACCGTTGTTGACAAGGTGAGGATGCATATTCTGATGAGAGCAAACACCATGTACAAAGATCTAGAGGCTTGAGAGCACATAGTTCATTTAGGGAGGAGCTGATCCTGTTCTATGTGAGGAGTGAGGGGTTCCAGAGAGGGGAAGGCACTGGAACAAAATGGGCTTCATATTCAATGCTGTGGACATTAGAGCATCAACCAGATCTTGCATTTGTTTTTAATAAAAAACATGAATTTTCTACTTTGTCTATAGAAGCAGAATGTAGGTGTGAGAAAAGGGTAGGGGTTACTTTAAGGATTACTGTCCTTAAGTCTGTTCTACAGCAGTTCGGGGAAAACACCAGTGAAAGCATAGCTCACTTATTTTCTGACATTTGAAGATATATTTGCATATTAATGACCCATCATCGTGGCATTTTTCTCTCCACAGAGGACAAAGTATGGACCATAGTGTCTCACAACTTGCAGATGCAGATGACATTGGTGGGCTACAACCCAGAAGAATACTCAGCTCATTTACAGCGCCTCCATGTGAACAATATGTCACCTATTTCTGCAAGATGTTGAGTGAGTTGAACACCCCAGGTAGGCTGTGAATGGAGTTGTCTCAGCTGGTGGTTGGTATGACTGAAACAATATAATAGATGTGGCTTATTATCTTAACAGTCCAGTCTAAAGTGCAGGCAGCTGTGAAAGTAAAATATAACCACTTGGGCTGTTTTCTGGGAAAGGAAGCTAAGAATGTACGAATTTAAAAAACAAATTCCATTGTTTTTATAGAATTTTTTCAATTTTCTATGCATATATATGTGTGTGTGAGTGTTTCTAGTGTTCAATTGTCAGTAATTGCTTTGGGCAAAAGTTTATCAGAGCTCCTTGTGAGCTTTCAAGTAATTCCCTTTGAGTTCTTCAGTTGTCTTTAATGTAAAGATGAAAGAATTCCAAAGACTGTCTGCAGGTAAATAGCATATAGAATAGCATATAGAACAGAGATCTTTGTTGTCTGTAGTCATTTAATAGTATCTGGTGGTCTCAACAAGTCCTCCCTAAATTTTTTTTCATGATGGTTTACTTTTAGCAGTGCTTCTGTATGTGTGTATGTGTACGTTAGGGGTGGAGAAAAGAGAGAGTTTACAAAGGCTATCCTGGAAATATCTTTACTGCAAGACACATATACTCTGGGGTTCTTGGCAGTAAATTCAACACATTGACAGAAAACTAAATCTCTGTCTCTAGTATAACATAGTAAAAATAACGCATATGCTTTGAGTTAGAGAAACATAGATTCATAATTTTTGGCCTTGCTGCTCCTCAGGTATGTGACTTTGGGGGAATTACTTGAACTTCTCTGCCTCAGTTTCCAGTGTCTTTTTCAGTCAAATAAAGATCATAATGCCTATATCAGGGTGATTGTGAGAATTTAATGAGGTAATGTACTAAGTGGTTATTATAGGACTTGATGCACTTAAAGATTTAATTAATAGCAAATACTATATAGATTATTTTTTTCTATTAAGAAACATTGGAAGTAGCGTTATGTCAGAGATCAATGGGCTGTTTGATGCCCCAAATCAGTGGTGTATTGGAGCTGGTGTTGTAGGGAGTCGCTTACAGAGAAGAGTTATAAGCAGGACAGTCTATAATATTTTGAAGATTTAAGTACTTTTTATATGGAAAGGCTTGTGCTAAAATTACAGACAAGTATAACCTATGAACTCTAAGAAAGTAAAATCTGTAAAAATATGAAAATGATTGGTTCAGACAATTAGTGCTTCTGCTGTCTGGAGAAAGAAGACATGACCTTGGCTGGGATGTTAAAGTGATGCTTCATTAAAGAGGTCGAAAGACAATGCGAAGTTGTGGAAGGACAGTAAACAAGAGTCTGAAAGAATACGAATGATCCTTCAGGCCACAGTGAAAAGGAGTTTAGCAGAAGCAGAGGTCATGTCAAAGAGCAGTAAGAAATTAGGTCGGAAAGTAAAAATGGGAAAAATTGTGGAGGAAAAGAAATGGGATGTTGGGAATTTTCCTTGCAGGCCTGTGCTTCTCGGGCTTTAGCGTGCATGTGAATAACCTGGAGAGATTAATAAGACACAAATTGCAGGGCTCCATTTCCTGAGTTTCTGATTCAGTAGGTCTGAGGCAGGGCTCCAGAATTTTCAATTGTAACGAGTCCTATGGACTGAATTCTGTCCCCCCAAATTCCTATGTTGACGTCCTCATGCCCAATGTGACAGTATTTGAGATAGGGCTTTTAGGAGATAATTAAGGTTAAAAGAGGTTGTAAATCTGGGTTCCTAATCTGATTGGATTGGAGGCTTATAAAAAGAGGAAGAGCCAGGAAGAGCGATCTCACCAGAAACCAAACTGACCAGCACCTTGATCTTGGACTTCCAGCCTCCAGCACTGTAAGGAAACAAATGTCTGTTGTTTAATCCACCCAACTGGTGGTATTTTGTTATAGCAGCCTAAGCAGACCAGTACAATGAGTTCCCAGGTGATGAAGAAATTGCTGGTCTCAAGACCACTGTGAGAACCATGGCTGTGGGCAATGGAAATCCATTAAGGTCCCTATAACAGTTTATCTGTCCACCTTCGCTTATCACAGCCATTTTTTTCTTTTTCTTTTTCTAAACTGGATCCTGTTTTCAGTTCCAGAAAAATCAACCAAGGATTATAGAAAATCCGGCACACTAAGCACAATTAATGAATCCCATCAGCTTGTCTGCACTCAGTTTCATGAGTGAGTGCTCCTTGGTGAAGTTCATTCCAAAGGTTTCAGTCAGTCAGTCTCCAGTCCTGGAGGGGTTGGGGGTGAAGGAAAATTGCTGACCAGAAAAATAACTTGGTACCATCAGCTTTCTTTTCTTTCTTTTCTTCCATTCTTCTATTAAACTCCAAAGTCAACTTTTACTGTTTGAATTTTGCTTTGGTAGTTAAAAAACACAATACAACTTCCAAAGAAATTTAACTCACAGTTTGGGCACCAGGAGAACTAGGCTGGAGGTAAGAGAAAGTTTGCCTTTAGTGCTTCTGGTCTTGTAGTTCATTTTTTTCCTTCCTTCCTTGGTACTCTCTGTCCCTTCCCCCAGCCACTGAGAAATCTCACACATTTATAACCCTCCTGTTGAAAACACAGGATGGCCAAAACCAGTTGTGGCAAGCAGGGGCTACTCTTTGTTGCTGTGTGTGGGCTTCTCATTGCGGTGGCGTCTCTTGTTGCAGAGCATGGGCTCTAGATGCAGGGGCTTCAGTAGTTGCAGCATGTGGGCTCAGTAGTTATGGCTCACCGGCTTAGTTCCTCCACGACATGAGGGATCTTCCCGGACCAGGGCTCGAACCCATGTTCCCTGCATTGGCAGGTGGATTCTTAACCACTGTGCCACCAGGGAAGTCCCCTTAAGGTAAGATTTATTGAGGATAGACCAGTGCAGCTGCCAGGCTGGGGAAAGGGAGGGAGGCAGGAGGAAGGGATGCACATTGGTGTCAGACCCAACAGCCGCCAGAGGGCGACAGAGCACTGGTGGAGCCCACCTGCGGCTCCAGCCTCTGAGATGGGGTTGGCAGAACCCCAGGGTGAGCCCTGAGAGGAGCGGTTGGTTGTCCGGAGCCTCTGACTCTCTGGCTCAAATTGCCACCTCTCACAGAGCGGGTAGAGCTGAAGCTTGCGATGGGGGCACTTCCAGCCTGGTCGGGACAGCCTGACTGGCTATTTCTACAGAGGCAAAACTCTGGAGCCAGAAATACCTGGCTTGAATCTTGGGCTCCTAGTTTTTGAGGTAAAGGGCTGTGTGAGTGTTGGAATGTGGGAAACGGGGCTGGGGGTCCTAAATGGGGAGCTTGTAAAAGCACTGGTATTTTGGTGGGTGGGCTATGCTCATCCCTGTGTATTCTTTCTTTCTCTGGAGAGCTCTCTGAAAACTTCGTTCTTCCCTTTCCATCTGAGCTGCTTCCTCCTGTTGCCACACCGGTCCCGGCCACACCAGACCCAAAGCAGGGTCAGCTGCATTAAGGGGGAACTGGTTGGATTTAAAGCAGGAATCGTGTCACGTGACTTCATGGGGCTGATTGATTGAAAATAGTGCGATGGGTTAGGGAGGGGTGAGTGCCCCGGGAGACTCTGAGAGAGAAAAAATACCCCCCCTCACAGGGCACTTCTTTGCATTTGGAGGCAGAGGAGGAAAGAAATCAGGCATACTGGTGCTCAAGGCCAGTGGAGCCTTCAGGGCTGGGGAGGGAGGCCTGAGGAAGGGCTGAGAGTTGACTGAGGTCTGACTGCCATTGTTCTCCAGGCCAAGAAATACCCTACTTGACTATTGGGCTTGCACTTCTGAAGCTGTAGGCCTGCGTGGGTGTTGGCATGTTGAAAACGAGGCTGTTGGTAGTGAATGCAGAGCTTGTAAAAGTGCTGGTATTTTGTGGGTCGGGCTCTGCTCATCCCTGTGCCCTTTCTTTCTCTTGCTAGATCTCCCGAAACTTCCTTCTTCTCTTACCATCTGAGCCTCTTCCTCCTGTCCCCACACCCCCGTTTGTGGACCTGACTTAAAGCCAGGGCACCTGAATTGAGGGGGAGCTGATTGATTGAAAGCCAGGTCACATCAAGTCACTTTAAGGCCTAATTGGAATAAAGTAATGGGTGTTGTAGGGAGGGATGAGTGCCCTGGGAAACTTTGCAGTAGGACCCTAAGTGGGGCACTTCACTGTCCTTAGAGGGAGGGGAGAGAGGAAATCAGGCGGGCTGGTGCCCGAGGCCAGTGTAGCCCCCGGGGCAGGGGAGGGAGGCTGTTTGAAGGGCTGAGAGTTGTTGTTCCAGCAGACATCCGCCAGGCGGTGCCAGAGGACTGGTGCAACCCAGCTAAGGCTCCCTGGCTGGACCTCAGGGCCAGGAGATGGCTTTGGAGCACAAGGTCGCGGGCAGACATGAGGGCTTGGTTACCGAGTGGCTTTGACCCTCTGGCTCAAGTTTCCTCACCTCAAATAGGGGACAGAGGTCTGCTTTTGGCATTTGATGGGGGCCCTTCCAGCCTGATCGGGTGGCCTAGTGGCTGGACAGTGTGAAGGCTGTCTGCGGGCTGACTTCCCTTTATTTCTCCAGAGGCAGGACTCTGGACCCTGTAATACCTGGCTTGACTCCTGGGCTTGCAGTTTTCCGGCTCTAGGCCTGGGTGGCTGTAGGTATGTTGAAAACGTAGCTGATAGCCATGAATGCAGGGCTTGTAAAAGCACTGGTATTTTTGTGGATCAGGCTCTGCTCATCTCTGTGGCCTTTTTTTCTCTTGCAAGTTCTCCTGAAAGTTCCTTCTTTGCTTTTCATCTGAGCCTCTTCCTCCTGTTTCCACACCCCTGTTTGGAGACCTTACCTAAAGACAGGTTATCCGAATTAAGGGGGAGCTGAATTAAGAGGAAGCCATCTATAGGTAGCTTCTATTGTATGCAAACAATTTTTTTTTGGCTGTGTTGGGTCTTCATTGCTGCGCACTGGCTTTCTCTAGTTGAGGCGAGCGGGGGCTACTCTTCCTTGCAGTGCATGGGCTTCATTGTGGTGGCTTCTCTTGTTGTGGAGCATGGGCTCTAGGCTTGCGGGCTTCAGTAGTTGTGGCACGCTGGCTCAGTAGTTGTGGCACTAGAGCGCAGGCTCAGTAGTTGTGGCACACAGGCTTAGTTGCTCTGCAGCTTGTGGGATCTTCCCGGACCAGGGATTGAACCCATGTCGCCTGCATTGGCAGGCAGATTCTTAAGCACTGCGCCACCAGGGAAGTCCTGCAAACACTTTTTAAAAAAATCAATGATAGGGAAACAGAAGAAGAGAGAGAAAGATGAGTCCTAGTATCTATGTCCTCATGGTTATTATGAGACTCCTAGTGCCAAAATCCCAGGGTATTATGAAGATTAACTCCAATAATATCCATGAGGTTTCCAAAACCATAACCTACTTGTAAACACATAGTAGATGCTCAATAATTGTTGCACTAATGACCATATACATGTTGTTTAACAAATAGAGACTTACTCAGATGTTACAGCCTTTATTGCCTTCTGTAAACTTTAAAGTGCCAGCCAAACATGTGATCCTTCAAGATGTTGATGGTGGTCTTTCTTGGAACTGAGAAAAGGAGTATTTCCTGCCATATCAGTAAACAAAGGATGTCACAGTCACCAGCACTTGCAGCCCTCCAATGAGACCTGGTGAGCCCTGAGGGAACTCAGGAAGGAACGAATACCTACCATCTAGCAGCCTTCAGACTGCAGCCACTCCCTACCGTGAGCCCTGAGGAAACTCAGAATGTGAAAATACAGGATACTGGCCTCAGATAGCTGAGGTGCATATCAAAGGAATGATTTCAGTGAGCCCAGACTCTTGCATCTTCCCATACATAGAAAAGCGCTAAATCCCTTAACTTGGGATATCTGGTTTTCTTGAATTAACAGTAATCCTTTTATGTTCCTGACTACCTGCCCTTTGTTGCAAAATGTCTATATAACCTGGCTCCCCACCTCGCCTCCTCGGAGCAATGTTCTCAGGGTTACTTGAGATGCTGCCTCCCGAGCTTGAAGCCCTAAAAATTCCCGCTGAATAAAACATAACTCGCAACTTTTAGGTTGTGAATAATTTTTTAAGTACACAGAACCAATAATAGTCACTTTGAGAGAAGGTATTTGGTGGAAGGGGCTGAGGTGTGGTGTGCCTGCTTTCTCTAGTGCTACTAAAAACAGGTCTGGGGGAGCATCCCTGGTACAAGGAAGAAATTTGATAAAGCTGCCAATTCATGGGCCCCCCTCCAAACCTGCAGAATCCCAGTTTTTTCCATGGGTGCTTGAATGCTTTGTATGCATGTTAAAGTTTGAGAGGCAAGATTTACATAAGTGCTTTGCACTCTAGGCTTACAATAAAGATGACATGCAGAGTTTTAATTACTACTATTACCTGTGACCTCCCTCACAGATTCTGTCTATTGGCTTGGGTGAGTGTGCATTTTTAAAAAATGAAGTATAACTGACATACAATATTGTATTTGATTCAGCGTTTCAACATAGTTTCAGGTGAACATGATTTATATAGATTACAAATAGTTTCAGGTGAACATGGTTTATATAGATTACAAATAAATTCGCTTTAATTATGTTCCCAGGCAATTCCAGGGTGAAACCAGGGTTAAGCAAGAGGGCTCTCATATTTCTGTGGTGTGAGACTTGAGTCCAGCCTTTGGTTTAAGGAAAGGTAGTAGAGTCTGGGTGGGTGGGTCAGGGCCGTGCACCCCGCATAGCCCATTGCTGTAGCAGCATTCCTGGCTGACTGTGAGACAGAAGGGCGTATGAAAACAGGGAAGGAGAATATCCTTGGTCTCCATGTAGGAGCGCATTTCCTACTGAATCTGTCACGTGACAAAGGAGAGGGGAGCGTGGTCTTTCTGCATTTCAGGGGCCTCCTGCCTCTGAGAGTAGGGGTAGCAGGTGAAGGCGCTGTGCTGATGCCGTCAAAGATGTACAGGTGCCATGTATCTACATAATGTTGCCTGAGAAAGGAACCTAGAAGTGGAGGAGGAAGAGGAAGAAATGGCAGGTTCTCAGGTAAAATTTGTGACCCAGATCAGTGGCTGTGTCCCCTTTTCTTGCTGAAATCCCATGTATTTAGAACTTGCAAACATTTACTTCTCTACCTCTGGTGGTCCTGCCTAACAAATTTCTTTTTAATACTTTTCTTTTTTCTCTAATGATAGCCAACGTTAGATCTTTAGGATATTCCTCACTTATATCCCATCGCCTTCTCTCCATTTTCTCCATCCAGGCTCCTTTTAGAGCTTAAAGAATTCCTACCATAAATTACTGATGTGCAAATGTTGAGAAATATCCCTTTTTGTCATATCAACTTGGGGATGTGTTGATACACAAGATTCCCACTGAATATGAGGTTGGGTCCTGGGATATCAGTAAAGAAGGAGAATTTGTAATATTTAGGTCCTGTGTGGATGCAGCATCTGTCTATGTAGTCAAGCATAATGAAAATGCACCAGTAAAGCTGATTGCTATATGGCCCAGAACAACCCAAAGTTCTGAAAAAGGAAGGGAGCTCTAAACTGCCTCAAGGAAAGACTTCCTGTTTAAAATACACAAGAGTACAGGACATGGAAGCTCTATGTTGTTTTAAATGTGCTTAACCCTATTCTCATGATTAGATTAATGTTTTGGGGTTGCTTTTCAAAACTATCCCAGCAATGATGATGAGTCCTGTGTGCATTGATCAGCTGATATCAGTTTGTCCCAGTACAGCTGATGTTAATTTTGTTCACTTGATTCAGGGGCAGTCTGCCAGATTCCTCGACTGAAAAGCTAATAATTTTCCAATTATAGGGTCTTGGAGGGATTTACTGAGAGATGTGCATAAACTATCACATTTCATGTGACTACTCCCCATCTACTTCATTTCCCTTTACTTGTAGATTGCTTTGGAAAATGAAGGCTCTCACCTTTGTTCAGGCTTTTGTTAGTAAATGTTCTGTAAATTTCCTTTTAATTCCATTGTCATTTCACAGTTATTCTCTTAGTTTCTTACTTTTTGTATCTCCAGGAAAAGAAAACAAGAGTCCCATAGTATATATTCAAGTATCTTAAAATGCTATAATATAATGAGCACAAATGAGAAATGAAATCATTTCAAAGAAATAGAGGTTTGTTGATGCAAAAAAAATCTTCATGAGGTTTCATCTTGTCCTCATTTCTTGAGTTGATCTGCATCTTTCACTGTAGATAAGTGATCATTTTAGATATTTATAAAATGAAATAAGATATTGTTGCCCACATCATAAAATCGGCTATCCATTCCTTATTTTTGATTGCATACTACTTGGAAGTAGAGTTAAGGATCTGCAAATTAGAAATGCTTCCTAAGTATTTTAAAGGGGCTGTCAGGAAATACTATTTGGTGAAGTAATTTTCTATAATTTATAGTGTTCCCTCTTCTCTATTGAACACAGTACTGGATTGGAAATTGTAGAATCCCCAGGATGAGTAATATGTTCCTTTGTTTAATAAATAGGTGTTGCTGTCTCTAAGCTGAACCTGGTCACCTTTTTTGAGCAAAGAGCCCTGGGATGTGAAGAAAAGGAGACAACAGTCATACACCCAGGTAGGTGGGAATGAATAAAGCAGATAACACAGGAGTGATGTACAAAGGTGAAGGAGGAAGTGAGGCTTAAAAATGTTGTTTGGGAGGCTCTGCTTCAATGGAAATCATTTTGAGAAGCCCAGGTGTATGTCTCTTGCTGTCACAGAGGTACTTATCCTGCTCCACTCGTATCCTGCTCCTAAATCCTCTAAGGGTTTTCCTTTTGCTCCAGTGACCTTCCATGGCAATCAGAGTGAGAGCCAAAGGCTTCCCCATGGCCTCTGAGGGTTTGCATGTTCTGGCTGTTATTCCAATGCTTCTGGGGACCTGGGGAAAATCTGTGCACATACAGAGTTCTTTTATGGAATTTATGTGAGTTTCTCCTCCCTTGTCTTCGGAGGTACTTGTCTCCTAGAAACACGTACACATTCCACTATAGCCCTGGGAATGTGAGATAGACTGACCGTCCCCCATTCAAGTCTATGTAGACCAGGCTTCCCCATGGACCAGACCCTGTACTAGGTCATCAGAAATGAAGCTGGGAGCCTCACAGTGTTTACCCAGCCTCATGATAGAAAAACCTGGGCCACTTCATTAAGATGTCATTGATCCTGGGCCCTGCCAAAGACTAATTGACAGAATCTATGGGGGTGGGACACAGGTGGTGGTAGTTCTAAAATATACATAAATGATTCCAATGGGGAGTCAAGGCTGAAAATGACTTTGGGGAACACTGCTCACCAGAATTTCATGTCTATACAAATCACTTATGGATCCCATTAAAAACAGTTACTGGGGCTCCACACTCAGATGTTATGAGTCTCCAAGTTGGGATGAAGGTCATTAATTTGCACTTTGAGCAACCACTGAAGTCGCTTACCCCAGACCTCATTTCCAGCAGCATTAATCTAGAGAAATCAAGAACAGCACCTGAGTGCCTATCCGAACACAAATACTGGTTGTTCCCAGTGAAGGCCACTAAAAACTTCTGGAAAGGTGACATTCTCTGCTCACCACTTTCACCTTGATCAGGGACTAGAGAAAGCAGTGGGGTCTGAGGAAGACTGTTATGGGGAAACATTTATTCATTCATGAAAGGAATGTTTCATGAGGATCTACTGTATGCTCACAGACATGTGAGGATGCACTATGTTCAAGACACTGCTGACATCCTCACATTATGAGAGTTGATTGGCGTAATCTGCTGGGAACTGGGTAGTCTAGGATTTAGTTGTCAGGCTTGCCTTGCTGGGAGTAGAGATTATCTTTGTCTCTTCTCTTTCATTATCATGGATGATAAACATAAAATCCACCCATCATATTTCAAGTCCTTTACTCTCCTTTATCTGAGTATGAGCATCAAAAATTATGAACGCCAGATCCATTCACAAAGGTGGCAGAGTTTTCAGGAACTCTGGTCTCTGAACTGCTCAGAAAAGGATGACCTAGGAATGGGGGCGGAGCCATGGCAGGACTTTTTTGTTTGTTTGTTTTTTTGTTTAAGTGGTCCTTTTAAACAGAATCTGAATTGACCTTTCTTATTAGGCTCTGCAAGTCTGATTTTGGAAGAAGGACTATATTCTGGGTGGAAATTCTGGGGCAGCAGAGCTGTGCCTGCAGTGTTAAGCCTGAAGTAT
Source organism: Mesoplodon bidens (assembly GCF_964165515.1). NCBI lineage: Eukaryota > Metazoa > Chordata > Mammalia > Artiodactyla > Ziphiidae > Mesoplodon > Mesoplodon bidens. The sequence goes on from NC_138172.1 coordinate 42,873,846, forward strand.
GAAACAGGAATCTGTGGCATCTGATGGGCTGCTCTAGAGGTGGGACTGACCAGTGCCTTATGCGTTTATTATTACTCAGGGTGATTCTGGGTGGCTAGTCCCTGATTCCAGTCTGTTCTTGGGTCATATGCATTGTTAGAGGTACTAGATTCAAGTCCTTATGAGTTTCACCTGCATTCCCTGTGTGTGCCTGTGTGAAGGTTTGGGCTAAAGAAGAGGCCAAAAAAGGGAAGGCTGTCAAAACCCAAGGGGTAACAACACGGGTCAGAGGGAGAACTGGCCTGTGCTACAGATTGTGGTACCAGCTTGCCTGAACTGAGAACTCAGGTGTGTGAGCTCCATTAAAATGGAATTCAAGGCTGGTGATCTTGAGCCCAGGGCTGGTGAAGGGAGGAGGCTGTGACTGGAAGTTTTGGCCCTGGGAGGGGCTGGTGTGTGCCAGAAGTCCTCTGTGCACTGCTCAGCACGTGGTGGGCCACTCTGCTGGTGCTGTCAGTGTGGTGTTACTATCAAGGATGCAGTCTGGTCAAGTGAGGGCACAGCTGTGCTGGTGTGTTGTTGGCGTGAGTGAGTGGGGGCAGGGAGAAGCGGAGAGAGACTTCACCCTGAGTCCTCAGGCCACGCTGCACCTGAGCGAGGTGTTTAGGGACTAGACGAGGGGCTAGTGCTCAAAATGAAATGTGGCACCGTGTGTTAAAATGTTAATTTATGAGCATTCCAGTTTTCAAGAGTTCATCTGAGCCAACCTCTATTCAGTTCCAGCAGACTCAAATCAAATGTGGTTAGGAGCACTTTATTTGCAGGAACTCAGAGAGAGGTTTTTCTAAAGAAGACACCACATCAAAGCAAGGATAATAATTGATTGTATCTTAACCAGTCACCTTAGTTTGGGAAAGCCTTGCTGGTTGTGTGTGATTGGTTGTTCATAATTTATTTTCGCAAAGTGCCTTGACTCTGGATTAAGTTTTGTTTGCTTAAACAGGAGAAAAAATTCATGACCCTCCACCCGCTGCAACCAGCATCACCCACCTCCATCCCTCTACTCCACTGTCCTCTATTCCTCATTGTGACCTCAGTCTCTCTGCCTCTGTGACCTTTAGATATCTCTAGAATGAATTATTCCCCTTTTAGCCTTCTTTATTGCTCTCCCATGTCCATCCTGTGCATTTTAGACTTCCATCCCCATGAAACCTCTATCCCCTGGATTCCAGAGCTCTCAACCCAACCTCCTCCCCTTCTACTGCTCTCAAGCCTTTTATCCTTCTTATCTTCCTTCTCTCTTGCTCTTTATCCTCCTCTCCTTCCAGTGACTTCAGCCCATTTCTCGTGTCCTGTATGTCTAATGCCCCCAAATGTTCCAGTCATCAGTTACCAAGTGTCCTTAGTTTCCTCATGACCCTGCACCCATTTCCCCCAACCCTACAATTTCTGACTCTGCAGTTTCCTCTGCCATTTTTTGGAATAGTTGGAGAAGAATAGGTGTTAATTTTTCTCTAAATGTTTGGTAGAATTCGCTTGTGAAGCCATCTGCTCCTTGACTTATGTTTGTTGGAAGTTTTTTTCAATAACTGATTCAATTTCATTATTGGTAATTCATCTGATTATATTTTCTATTTCTTCCTCATTCAGTTTTGGGAGACTGTACATTTCTAGGAATTTGTCCATTTCATCTAGGTTGTCCATTTTATTAGCATATAATCGTTCATGGTAGTCTCATGCTCGTTGGTGTTTCTGTGGCGTCAGTGGTACCTTCCCCTTTTTCATATCTGATTTTACTGATTTGGGCCCTCTCTTTTCTTTTTTTTCTTCTTGGCAAGTCTGGCTAAATTTTGTTTATCTTTTCAAAGGACCAGCTCTTACTTTCATTGATCTTTTCTATTGATTTTTCATCTCTATTTTATTTATTTTTGCTCTAATCTTTATGATTTTTAAAATTTTTACTAACTTCGAGCTTTGTTCTTCTTTTTCTCACTCCTTTGGGTGTAAGGTTAGATTGTACATTTGAGATTTTTCTTGTTTCCTATGGTAAGCTCGTATCACTGTAAACTTCCCTTTTAGAACTGCTTTTGCTGTGTTTCGTAGATTTGGATCATTGTGTTTTCATTTCCATTTGTCTCTAGGTATTTTTTATTTCCTCTCTGATTTCTTCAGTGATCCATTGGTTGTTTAGTAGCATATTGTTTAGCCTCCACGTGTTTGTGTTTTTTGCAGTTATTTTCTTAAAGTCGATTTGTAGTCTCATAGCATTGTGTTTGGAAAATATACTTGATGTGATTTCAATTTCCTTAAATTTACTAAGGGTTGTTTTGAGGTGTAGCATGTGATCTATCCTGGAGAAAGTTCTGTGGGCACTCGAAAATGAAGTGTATTCTGATGCTTTTGGATGGAATGTTTCGTATATACATCCATCCATCTGGTCTAAAGTGTCCTTTAAGGCCAGGGTTTCCTTATTGATTTTCTGTCTGGATGACCTGTCCATTGTTATAAGTGGGATTTTAAAGTTCCCTACTTTTATTGTGTTGCTATCAATTTCTCCCTTTATGTCAGTTAATATTTGCTTTATGTATGTAGGTGCTCCTATGTTGGGTGCATAAACACCTAAAATTGTTATATCTTCTTCTTGGATTGATCCTTGATCATTATGTAGTATCCTTCTTTGTCTCTTTTAACAGTCCTTGTTTTAAAGTCTAATTTGTTTGGGAATTCCCTGATGATCCAGTGGTTAGGACCTGGCACTTTCACTGCTGTGACCCAGGTTCAATCCCTGGTCCGGGATTCAATCCATGGTTGGGGAACTAAGATCCTGAAAACAGTGTGGCCAAAAAAAAAAAAGCTCTTTTAAAAATCACTTAAAATTTTAAATACACTGGTATGTGGATTATGAAACAATTATTGGGATACACTAAAAGATTCAAAAAACTAAATATAGGGCTTCCCTGGTGGCGCAGTGGTTGAGAGTCTGCCTGCCGATGCAGGGGACACGGGTTCGTGCCCCGGTCCGGGAGGATCCCACATGCCGCAGAGCGGCTGGGCCCGTGAGCCATGGCCTCTAAGCCTGCGCGTCCGGAGCCTGTGCTCCACAATGGGAGAGGCCACAACAGTGAGAGGCCCGCGTACCGCAAAAAAAAAAAAAACTAAACTAAATATAGAACTACCATATGACCCAGTGATTCCACTCCTGGATGTATATCCAAGAAAAACCCAAAACACTATTTCAAAAATATACATGCACACCAATATTCATAGCAGCGCTATTTGCAGTTGCCAAGATATAGAAGCAAACTAAGTGCCCATCAACAGATGAATAGATAAAGAAGATGTGGTGTATATATACAACACACTACTACTCAACCATGAAAAAATGAAATTTTGACATTTTCAGCAACGTGGGTGGACTTGGAGGGGACTTTGCTAAGTGAAATAAGTCAAACAGAGAAAGGCAAGTACTGTATGATATCACTTATATGTGGAATTTAAAAAATACAACAAATGAATGAATATAACAAAAAAGAAACAGATACAGAGAACAAACTAATGGTGACCAGTGGGGAGGTGGGAGGGGCACTATAGGGGTGGGGGAGTGGGAGGTACAAACTATTGGGTGTAAGATAGGCTCAGAGATGTATTGTACAACCCAGGGAAAATAGCCAATATTTTATAATAACTGTAAATGGAAAGTAACCTTTAAAAATTGTACAAAAATTTAAAAAAATTTTAATAAAATGAAAAATTTAAAAGATTCAGTATTCTCAAAGAATATTTGAAAAAGTGCGTATGCTTTTCTCTAATATTTACCTTAATAATGCACTTTAAAGATGTGAGAAAGTAAACATAAATAAAGGGGTGTGGGGAGAAAAAACTCTGGCACCACAATTTGTAACCCACACACACAGACACACAACAAACCAAAAATTCTGATCTGTTGATTCAGTTATAATGTGCTTTATTAACATAGATCACGACTTCCTTTGTGAATCATCAAATATGGATTCATGGCATCATTTTCAAAGGCTTCTGTCCATTCCCAACACAAAATGTTAATCCACCCTCCGTTGCTGCCTTTGGTTTATTTTCAAACAAATCTGTGATGCAAACAACTTCATGCTCTGGATCTTTGGGGGTAGGGAGTCTTGGCTCACCTGAGGACAGGTGGTCATGCCCTGCTCTCAGGTAGTCCTGTGGGTCAGGTGGGCCCTGAGAGGAGAGGGGGCTAAAGGACCTGAGGACTTAGGGTACCTTTGGGTAGATTTCTATGGGCCACCCCTCACACAACCCTAAACCCACCATGTGAGATTTCCACCAACCTAGCAGCATGTCCCCTAGGCAACAGCAAGGCCACACCTATTCCAGGAGGGGCTCAGCTCCTAGGAATCAGGCCCAGGGAACCTGCACTTCTGGAAGTTCTTACCTGAAACCTTCACGCTACTCAGTGGTCTCAGGTGTGCTCTGCCTGATAGCTCTAGCTCAGTGCTACTGGATACGGGTCTGAGGAGTAACATCTGCACCAACAAAAAACTTGTTAAAGATGCCATTTCATGAGCCCCACAGGAGAATCATAATTTAGAGTGGGGCCCTGATTCCCCCCAAATTTGTAAGCACCTTAAAGCTTTGGAAGAAATGTTTGCTGTGTGGCTCCCATGCACTTTCCCATTAGCATTGCATGATGAGTATTTAGCAATAACATCACCTGTGTCCTCCCCACTGAGTCTATTGATCTGGGTGGGAGCATTTGCATTGTTTTAACTCCAGGTGATTCTAAATTTAGGCCAGTTTTAAGCACGAGGGCTGCTGGGTTCATTGGTGAGTGTTGCTTCCAGTCTTTGATCCTTTTGCCATTGGAGACGCATCAGTGTCTGCTCTACTTGGGATTGGAAGGGGCAGGGCTGTGTAGCCTACTTGCTCTATGCTGTAACAGTTTTGGGGCCTCTGTGTGAGGGGAGAGCACATGTAGACAGGAAAGAGAAACCTCACAGTTTGGTCTCCATGCAGGAGCCCATTGTTCCTCAAGCTCTCTTTTTCAAAAGGTTGGCATTTCGTGGTCCTTTTGCCTGTGGGTATGGTGGGAACAGGTGAAGGAGTTGTGCTGATGCCGTTGAAGACATATTCTCAAGATACTGATGTGATTCCTTATCATAATATCCATGACAAAACAACCCAGAGCAGGAGGAAGAAAAGGAGAAAATGGCAGCTTCTCAGGTAAATGTCCTGTCCTGGTCAGAGGCTATGTCTGCTTTTCTCCTGAAATGTCATGGACTGAGAGCCTGCAAACCTTTCATTTTCTACTTCTGATGTTCCTGCCTAGCAACGTTGTTTTCAACTACTTGTTTTGCTCCTTCTTATGATAGTCAGTCAGCTCTTTACAATACTTCTCCCCTGTGTTCCAGAGCCTTTTCCCCATTGTCTGCATCCAGGCTTCCTACAGAGCATGGAGAATTCTCACCATGAATTAATAACTTTCAACTATTGAAATTATTCCTTTTGTGAAAGATCAACATGGGAAGCCACTAATATCCAAAATTCCCTATGGGATAATTTCAGATGTTGAGATATTAGAGAAGAAGGGGAAAGTGGAATGATTAATGTACGTCTGAATGCAACATCAATTTAGCACAACAGGATGAATGCACTTTTAAGTGGGATGGTGTTAGTGGTCCAGATAACTCAAAGTTCTGGGAAAAATAAGTAATTAGGAGAGATTTGCTCTGTATATTGATAAGAAAGACTATTTAAATACAGTATTAGAGTCAGAGAAAATGGGAGGTATATGTGGTCTGAAATTTCATAAAACTTATTTTTTCATGATAGTTTCAGATTATGATTTTCTTATGTATTTCACCCAGAATACCACAGTAGGGATAATGTGTCATGTGTGCTTCAGTGACCTGATAATTGTTTGTCCCATTACACCTGATGTTCCCTTGTTCAGGTGTTTTCTGCAAGACTCCTCTGCTATGAAGTTCATATATTTCTTTTATGTTTAGTAAGGGTTTGGTGTGATTCTCTGAGAAATGTGCATAAACCATCATGGTAAATCTGGAAACTTAGTTTTCATCTAAGTTTTTCTTTGCTTGTAGTTTGCTTTGAAAAATGAACACTGCCCCCTTCATTCATTGAAGATATTGGCTTGTCAAGTGGAGGCTGTAATCAGTCGAGGTTTGTTCTTCTATGTTTCCATTATACTCCCCACTCATGTAACAGACATACTCTTCTTTATCACTTCTTTGTATTTTCCAAAAAGTCTACAAGAATCATATTATTAATGTATGCTCAATTGCGTTAAATTTCTGAAACATAGCTCAACTAAAATGATAAATATTTTCAGACATCAGAGATTCAGAACCAATAGCTCTAACTTATTTTATATCATTTGTGTATGTCTCCTCTAGTGTATTTCTAAAATACAAAGTATCATCTACAAATAGATTTATAAGATGTACCCAATTAAAGATAATTAGTATTAATACTTCTTTTAAAAGTTTGATAAAGAGGGCTTCCCTGGTGGCGCAGTGGTTGAGAGTCCGCCTGCCGAGGCAGGGGACGCGGGTTTGTGCCCCGGTCCGGGAGGATCCCACATACCGCAGAGCGGCTGGGCCCTTGAGCCATGGCCGCTGAGCCTGTGCGTCTGGAGCCTGTGTTCTGCAGTGGGAGAGGCCACAACAGTGAGAGGCCCACGTACCGCAAAAAAAAAAAAAGTTTGATAAAGAAAAAAAAGTTTGATAGAACTCACCAGTGAAACCATCTAGTTCCAGTATTTTATTTAAATAAAAAGAATATCAACATGTTTTATTTCTAGATTTATTAAGGAATTGATAATTATAGGAAATGTTTCTTTTTTGTTATTGGGGTATAGTTGTTTTACAATGTTGTTTTAGTTTCTACTGAACATAGCCCTGGTATTTTTTGGGGGGTGTTTTTTGAGAACTGATTCAATCTCCTTAATAATAATTTTGTCTATTCACATTGTTTTATTTCTTCATGATTCAGTCTTTTATTTTAATTTTTAAAATTAATTATTTATTTTTGGCTGCGTTGGGTCTTCGTTGCTGTGTGTGGGCTTTCTCTAGTTGCGATGAGCAGGGGCTACTCCATTGCGGCTCGCGGGCTTCTCATTGTGGTGGCTTCTCTTGTTGTGGAGCATAGGCTCTAGGCACGCAAGCTTCAGTAGTTGTGGCACGTGGCCTCAGTAGTTGTGGCATGCAGGCTCTAGAGTGCAGGCTCACTAGTTGTGGTGTTTGTTTAAAATTATTTTCTTATACAGCAGGTTCTTATTAGTCATCAATTTTATACACATCAGTGTATACATGTCAATCCCAATCGCCCAACTCATCATACCTCCAAGCCTACACCCTGACACTTTCCCCCCTTGGTGTCCATATGTTTGTTCTCTACATCTGTGTCTCAGTTTCTGCCCTGCAAACCGGTTCATCTCTACCATTTTTCTAGGTTCCACATATATGCATTAATATACGATATTTGTTTTTCTCTTTCTGACTTACTTCACTCTGTATGACAGTCTCTAGATTCATCCACATCTCTACAAATGACCCAATTTCGTTCCTTTTTATGGCTGAGCAATATTCCATTGTGTATATATGTATATATACCACATCTTCTTTATCCATTCGTCTTTCGATGGGCACTTAGGTTGCTTCCAAGACCTGGCTATTGTAAATAGTGCTGCAATGAACATTGGGGTGCATGTGTCTTTTTGAATTATGGTTTTCTCTGGGTATATGCCCAGTAGTGGGATTGCTGGATTATATGGTAATTTTATTTTTAGTTTTTTAAGGAACCTCCAATACTGTTCTCCATAGTGACTGTATCAATTTACATTCCCACCAACAGTGCAAGAGGGTTCCCTTTTCTCCACACCTCTCCAGCATTTGTTGTTTGTAGATTTTCTGATGATGCCCATTCTAACTGGTGTGAAGTGATACCTCATTGTAGTTTTGATTTGAATTTCCCTAATAATTAGTGATGTTGAGCAGCTTTTCCTGTGCTTCCTGGCCATCTGTATGTCTTCTTTGGAGAAAAGTCTATCTAGGTCTTCTGCCCATTTTTTGGATTGGGTTGTTTATTTCTTTAATATTGAGCTGCATGAGCTGTTTATATATTTTTGAGGTCAATCCTTTGTCCGTTGATTCATTTGCAAATATTTTCTCCCATTCTGAGGGTTGTCTTTTCATCTTGTTTGTTGTTTCCTTTGCTGTACAAAAACTTTTAAGTTTCATTAGGTCCCATTTATTTATTTTTGTTTTTATTTCCATTACTCTAGGAGGTGGATCAAAAAAGATCTTGCTGTGATTTACGTCAAAGAGTGTTCTTCCTATGTTTTCCTCTAAGAGTTTTATATAGTGTCTGGCCTTACATTTATGTCTCTAATCCATTTTGAGTTTATTTTTGTGTATGATGTTAGGGAGTGTTCTAATTTCATTCTTTCACATGTAGCTGTCCAGTTCTCCCAGCATCACTTATTGAAGAGACTGTCTTTTCTCCATTGTATATCCTTGCCTCCTTTGTCATAGATTAGTTGACCATAGGTGCATGGGTTTATCTCTGGGCTTTCTATCCTATTCCACTGATGTATATTTCTGTTTTTGTGCCAGTACCATATTGTCTTGATCACTGTAGTTTTGTAGTGTAGTCTGAAGTCTGGGAGCCTGATTCCTCCAGCTCCGTTTTTTTCCCTCAAGACCACTTTGGCTGTTCGGGGTCTTTAGTGTCTCCATACAAATTTTAAGATTTTTTGTTCTAGTTCTGTAAAAAATGCCATTGGTAATTTGATAGAGATTGCACTGAATCTGTAGATTGCTTTGGGTGGTATAGTCATTTTCACAATATTGATTCTTCCAATCGAAGAACATGGTATATCTCTCCATGTGTTTGTATCATCTTTAATTTCTTTCATCAGTGTCTTATAGTTTTCTGCATACAGGTCTTTTGTCTTCCCAGCTAGGTTTATTCCTAGGTATTTTATTCTTTTTGTTGCAATGTTAAATGGGAGTGTTTCCTTAATTTCTCTTTCAGATATTTCATCATTAGTGTATAGAAATGCAAGAGATTTCTGTGCATTAATTTTGTATCCAGCAACTTTACCAAATTCATTGATTAGCTCTAGTAGTTTTCTGGTGATATTGTTAGGATTCTCTATGTATAGTATCATGTCATCTGCAAACAGTGACAGTTTTACTTCTTCTTTTCCAATTTGTATTCCTTTTATTTCTTTTTCTTCTCTGATTGCCGTGGCTAGGACTTCCAAAACTATGTTGAATAATAGTGGTGAGAGTGGACATCCTTGTCTTGTTTTTGATCTTAGAGGAAATGCTTTCAGTTTTTCACCATTGAGAGTGATGCTTGCTGTGGGTTTGTCATATACAGACTTTATTATGTTGAGTTAGGTTCCCTCTATGCCCATTTTCTGGAGAGTTTTTTTTATCATAAATGGGCGTTGAATTTTGTCAAAAGCTTTTTCTGCATCTATTGAGATGATCATATGGTTTTTATTCTTCAGTTTGTTAATATGGTGTATCACATTGATTGATTTGAGTATATTGAAGAATCCTTGAATTGCTGGGATAAATCTCACTTGATCATGGTGTATGATGCTTTTAATGTGTTGTTGGTTTCTGTTTGCTAGTATTTTGTTGAGGATTTTTGCATCTATATTCATCAGTGATATTGGTCTGTAATTTTCTTTTTTTGTAGTATCTTTGTCTGGTTTTGGTGTCAGGGTGATGGTGGCCTCATAGAATTGTGAGTGTACCTTACTCTGCAATTTTTTGGAAGAGTTTGAGAAGGATGGGTGTTAGCTATTCTCTATATGTTTCATAGAATTCACCAGTGAAGCCATCTGGTCCTGCACTTTTGTTTGTTGGAAGATTTTTAATCACAGTTTCAGTTTCATTATTTGTGATTGGTCTGTTCATATTTTCTATTTCTTCCTGGTTCAGTCTTGGAAGGTTATACCTTTCTAAGAATTTGTCCATTTCTTCCAAGTTGTCCATTTTATTGGCATAGAGTTGCGTGTAGTAGTCTCTTAGGATGCTTCATATTTCTGCGGTGTCTGTTGTAAGTTCTCCTCTTTCATTTCTAATTTTATTGATTTGAGTCCTCTCCCTCTTTTTCTTGATGAGTCTGGCGAATGGTTTATCAATTTTGTTTATCTTCTCAAAGAACCAGCTTTTAGTTTTATTGATCTTTGCTTCTATTTCATTTATTTCTGCTCTGATCTTTATGATATCTTTCCTTCTGCTAACTTTGAGTTTTGTTTGTTCTTCTTTCTCTAGTTCCTTTAGGTGTAAGTTTAGATTGTTTATTTGAGATTTTCTTGTTTCTTGAGGTAGGCTTGTATAGCTGTAAACTTCCCTCTTAGAACTGCTTTTGCTGCATCCCATAGGTTTTGGATTATCGTGTTTTCATTGTCGTTTATCTCTAGGTATTTTTTGATTTCCTCTTTGATTTCTTCAGTGATCTCTTGGTTATTTAGTAACGTATTGTTCAGCCTCCATGTGTTTGTGTTGTTTACGTTTTTTGCCCTGTAATTAATTTCTAATCTCATAGCGTTGTGGTCAGAAAAGATGCTTGATATGATTTCAATTTTCTTAAATTTACTGAGGCTTGATTTGTGACCCAAGATGTGATCTATCCTGGAGAATATTCCATGTGCACTTGAGAAGAAAGTGTAATCTGCTGTTTTTGGATGGAATGTCCTATACATATCAATTAAATCTATCTGGTCTATTGTGTCATTTAAAGCTTCTGTTTCCTTAGTTATTTTCATTTTGGATGATCTGCCCATTGGTGTAAGTGAGGTGTTAAAGTCCCCCACTATTCTTGTGTTACTGTCAATTTCCTCTTTTATAGCTGTTAGCAGTTGCCTTATGTACTGTGATGCTCCTATGTTGGGTGCATATATGTTTATAATTGTTATATCTTCTTCTTGGATTGATCCCTTGATCATTATGTAGTGTCCTTCCTTGTCTCTTGTAACATTCTTTATTTGAAAGTCTATTTTATCTGATATGAGTATTGTTACTCCAGCTTTCTTGTGATTTACATTTGCATGGAATATCTTTTTCCATCCCCTCACTTTCAGTCTGTATGTGTCCCCAGGTGTGAAGTGGGTCTCTTGTAGACAGCATATAGATGGGTCTTGTTTTTGTATCCATTCAGCAAACCTGTGTCTTTTGTTTGGAGCATTTAATCCATTCACGTTTAAGGTAATTATCGATATGTATGTTCCTATGACCATTTTCTTAATTGTTTTGGGTTTGTTTTTGTAGGTCCTTTTCTTCTCTTGTGTTTCCCACTTAGAGAAGTTCCTTTAGCATTTGTTGTAGAGCTGATTTGGTGGTCCTCAATTCTCTTAGCTTTTGCTTGTCTGTAAAGCTTTTGATTTCTCCATCGAATCTGAATGAGATCCTTGCTGGGTACAGTAATCTTGGTTGTAGGTTCTTCCCTTCCATCACTTTAAGTATATCACGCCACTCCCTTTTGGCTTGTAGAGTTTATGCTGAGAAATCAGCTGTTAACCTTATGGGAGTTCCCTTGTATGTTATTTGTCGTTTTCCCCTTGCTGCTTTCAATACTTTTTCTTTGTCTTTAATTTTTGCCAGTTTGATTACTATATGTCTCTGCATGTTTCTCCTTGGGTTTATCCTGTATGGGACTCTCTGCGCTTCCTGGACTTAGATGGCTATTTCCTTTCCCATGCTAGGGAAGTTTTCGACTATAATCTCTTCAAGTATTTTCTTGGGTCCTTTCTCTGTCTCTTCTCCTTCTGGGACCCCTATAATGCGAATGTTGTTGCTTTTAATGTTGTCCCAGAGGTCTCTTAGGCTGTCTTCATTTCTTTTCATTCTTTTTTCTTTATTCTGTTCCACAGCAGTGAATTCCACCATTCTGTCTTCCAGGTCACTTATCCATTCTTCTGCCTCAGTTATTCTGCCATTGATTCCTTCTACTATTGTTTTCATTTCAGTTATTGTATTGTTCATCTCTATTTGTTTGTTCTTGAATTCTTCTAGATCTTTGTTAAACATTTCTTGCATCTTCTCGATCTTTGTCTCCATTCTTTTTCTGAGGTACTGGATCATCTTCACTATCATTATTATGAATTCTTTTTCTGGAAGGTTTCCTATCTCTGCTTCATTTAGTTGTTTTTCTGGAGTTTTATCTTGTTCCTTCATCTGGTATATAGCCCTCTGCTTTTTCATCTTGTCTATCTTTCTGTGAATGTGGTTTTTATTCCACAGGCTGCAGGATTGTAGTTCTTCTTGTTTCTGCTATCCACCCTCTGGTGGATGAGGCTATCTAAGAGGCTTGTGGAAGTTCCCTGATGGGAGGGACTGGTGGTTGGTAGAGCTGACTGTTGCTCTGGTAGGCAGATCTCAGTAAAACTTTAATCTGCTTGACTGCTGATGGGTTGGGCTGGGTTCCCTCCCTGTTGGTTGTTTGGCCTGAGGCAACCCAACACTGGAGCCTACCTGGGCTCTTTGGTGGGGCTAATGGAGGATTCAGGGAGGGCTCACGCCAAGGAGTACTTCCCAGAACTTCTGATGCCAGTGTCCTTTTCCCCATGGTGAGCCACAGCCACCACCCGCCTCTGCAGGAGACCCTCCAACACTAGCAGGTGGGTCTTGTTCAGTCTCTTATGGGGTCACTGCTCCTTCCCCTGGGTCCCGATGCGCACACTACTTTGTGTGTGCCCTCCAGAGTGAAGTCTCTGTTTCCCCCAGTCCTGTCAAAGTCCTGCAATCAAATCCCACTAGGCTTCAAGGTCTGATTCTCTAGGAATTCCGCCTCCTGTTGCTGGACCCCCAGGTTGGGAACCTGACGTGGGGCTCAGAACCTTCACTCCAGTTGGTGGACTTCTGTGGTATAAGTGTTCTCCAGTGTGTGAGTCATCCACCCAGCAGTTATGTGATTTGATTTTCATGTGATTGAGCCCCTCCTACAGTCTCATTGTGGCTTCTCCTTTGTCTTTGGATGTGGGGTATCCTTTTTTGTGAGTTCCAGTGTCTTCCTGTCGATGATTGTCCAACAGCTAGTTGTGATTCTGGTGTTCTCTCAAGAGGGAATGAGAGCACGTCCTTCTACTCTGTGGTCTTGGTTCCTAATCTCTCAATTATTCTTAATATTGAATTTCAGTTTCATACCATTGTGGTTAGAAAAGATAGTTCATATCATTTCAGTGTTCTTGGATTTTTGAAGACTTGTTTTGTGGCTTAACATTTGATCTATCATGGGAAATGTTCTATGTGTGCTTAGAAGAATGGAAATTTTGCTACTTTTGAGTGGAATGTACTACATGTGTCTGTTAGGTTCACTTGATATCAAGTGTGTGTTCAAGTTCAGTGTTTGCTGATGGATATTCTGTCTGATCTATACAGTGTTGAAAGTTGGATATTGATGTTTCTTACCATTATTTTAGTTCTGCACATTTTTGCCTTTCAGTGTGTTAATATTTTCTTTATATGTTTAGAACCTCCAATGCTGGATACTTACATATTTATAATTGTCATAATTTCTTGATGAATTAATCCCTTTATCATTAAATGATAACATTCATTTTTTTGAGAAGTTTGACTTAAAGTCTTTTTTTCCTGATGATAGACTAGTAAGGCAAGTATCATTTGCATGGAATATCTTTTTTCCAGTCATTCAGTTTTATCCTGTATATGGTCTTAAATTTAACATGAAGCTCTGGTTCACAGTATATAATTAATCTTTTTTTAATCCACAGCCACCCTATGGATTTTAAAAATTGAAGTATAGTTGATTTACAATATTACATTAGTCTCAGTGGTATAACGTAAGGATTTAATATATTTATAGATTATGCTCCACTTAAAGTTATTACAAAATAATGGGTATATTTCCCTGTGTTGTACAATAGATCCTTGTTTATTTTCTACATAGAGGTATTGTATTAACAAAAACAAACTACTATCTTTCCCACCCCCCTTCACTCTCCCCACTGGTAACCACTAATTTGTTCTCTGTGAGTCTATTGCTATTTTGTTATATACATTTCTTTCTCGTATTTCATAGATTCCACATATAAATGAGAACATAGTGTATTTGTCTTTCTCTAACTTATTTCACTATGTATAATACATTCTAGGCCCATCCATGTTGTTGCAAGTGTCAGAATTTGATTCTTTTTAATAGCTGAGTAATAGTTTATTGTATATACATACAACATCTTCTTTATCCATTTCTGTTGATGGACATTTAATTTGCTTCCATATCTTGGCAATTGTAAATAATGCTGCTCTGAACATTGGGGTGCATGTATCTTGTCAAATTGGTGTTTTCATTTCTTTCAACATATACCCAGCAGTGGATTTGTTCACTAATATGATAGTTCTACTTTTAGTTTTTTCAGGTCCTCCATATTGTTTTCATAGTGGATGTACCAATTTACAATCCTACTAACAGTGTACTCAGGATCCATTTTCTCCATCTTTTCAATAATATTTGTTATTTGTAGACTTGTGAATGATAGCCATTTTGAGAAGTGTGATGTGATGTCTCATTGTGGTTTTTTTTGGTCATTCAATAAAATTGTATTTACAAAATGAGGTGGGAGGCTGGATGTGCAGCCTGGATATGCAGGTTTAGTTTGCTAATGCCTGGTATAGATTAATTTGAGGAAAATTAAACAATATAAATTATTGCATCATTTTTTCAGGTTGACATTTAATGATCTGTACTAAATTTTAAAAATTTTCTTCCTGAAGGATATCTGAAGTCTCTGAGTCTGTTTCTGTTTTGTACATAAATACATTTGTAATATTTTTTAAAATATTTATTTATTTATTTTTGGCGGCATTGGGTCTTAGTTGTGGCACACATGATCTTTCATTGTGGTGTGCACAGGGTTGGTAGTTGTGGTGTGTGGGCTTAGTTGCCCCGTGGCATGTGGGATCTTAGTTCCCCGACCAGGGATTGAACCCACATCCCCTGCATTGGAAGGTGGATTCTTAATCACTGGATCACCAGGGAAGTCCCTGTAGCATTTTTGTAGGTTCCCAACATAAGTGATATCATATGATATTTGTGATTCTCTGTCTGACTTACTTTACTTAGTATGATCATCTCTAGGTCCATGCATGTTGCTTCAAATGGCATTATTTCATTCTTTTTTATGGCTGAGTAATATTCCATTATATATATGAACCACTTCTTGTTTATCCATTCATCTTTCAGTGATCAGTTTGGTTGCTTCCATATCATGGGTAACGTTAATAGTGCTGCAGTGAACTTGGGCTTCATATGTCTTTTTGATTTATGGTTTTCTCTGGATATATACTCAGGAGTGGAATTGCTGGATCATATGGTAGCTCTATTTTTAGTTTTATAAAGAACCTCCATACTGTTCTCCATAGTAGCTGTTAGCAGTTTACATTCCCACCAACAGCAAGAGAGGGTTTTTTACTCTAAGCCCTATCCAGCATTTATTGTTTGTAGGTGTTTTTAGGATAAGCATTCTGACTGGTGCAACTTTATACCTCTTTGTACTAATTATCTATACTAATTAGTGATAATTTCATGTGCTTTTTTTTAAGTGTGAGTAAAATTTACATCTTGAAATTGGCTTCTTAAAACTCTGCCCTGTTTTGAATAATTTTTCCATTAAGTAGCAAACATTTCTTGAGGACAGGTACCATTTACAGCATGACAGGCCTTATGAATACTAAGTTCTCATAAGCAGCATTTTTTCTTTTTCTTTTTTAAAAAATTTATTTGGTTATGCTGGGACTTAGTTGCAGCAGAAGGGCTCCTTAGTTGCGGCTCATGGGCTCCTTAGTTGTGGCCCATGGGCTCCTAAGTTGTGGCAAGCAAACTCTTAGTTGAGGCATGCATGTGGGATCTAGTTACCTGACCAGGGATTGAACCTGGAACCTCTGCATCGGGACCTCGGAGTCTTAACCACTGTGCTACCAGGGAAGTCCCATAAGCACCAGTTTTAATGTAATTATTAACAACAATGGCCACAAGGGGACACGACCTCTTTAAGACCAACTCTAGTTACCCAGGCAACCAAAATGTTACAGAAGTCCAACTCCCAAGTTGGAAATTAGAGTGGAAGTTGCCCGAACATACACCCAAGGGCTTGTGTCTCATTACATCTTCCCCCTTAAACTACAAACCATAAACAAATCCAAACCCATGCCAAACTACTATGCTGAGAGGGCTGTGGTACATAGGTCGGACGACTGTAAAGAAGGAGGCTGGAATGGGAACCCCACCACCAGGAGGTGTGGAGATTGGGTAACAATTGAAAATTCTTGCCTCCCAGAGGGTCCACCATCATTTGGGTGCACTAGGCTTAGCTTCTCTGTGAGAGGGCGAGCCTGCATATGGAGAATGCGGTACCATCAGAGGGACTGGACACTACAGGCCCAAGGGGGCCCATTTGATGGCCCCAGCACAGTCCAACCTTGCGACACAAGCCTGCACAGGATCAAGGGATGTGACACCAGCCCGGGTCACAGAGGCCTAAGGGTAATAGAGTAGGCACTACTTGCCTTTTTCTTCTTTTAATTTAATCTTTATACTCTATTGCAGCATAGTTTATATACAATGTTGTGTTTGGTGGAGTTATAAATGTAGCTGGACCTGTAGTATTTCGGATCATTTTCCCTGTTAGGTTAATGAAGAATGCTGAGTAGAGTTCTCTGTGCTATCAGGAGGGTCGTCGTTGATGAACTCTTTTTGATATATTAGTGTGATTCTGTTCATCCCAACCTCCTACTTCATTCGTCTCCGATCCCCAGTTTCTCCTTATGGAAACTGTATGCTTCTTTTTTCCATTTGTGAATCTGTGTTTCCATTGTATACTACTTCCTTTGTATCCATATTTAGACTGCACATATAAGTGATATCCTGGGATATGTGTCGTTTTGTATCTAATTTACCAGAATTAGTGAGATCATCTACTGCTCCATCCATGTTGCTGCAAATAGCATGAGTTCATTTTGTTCTCTGGGTGAGTGACAGTAGAGGGAGTATAGGTAGCACAACATCTTTATCCATTAATCTCTCGCTGGATATTTTGGTCATTTGCATGTCTTGGCTATGGTAAAGAGTACCACAATGACCGTTGCGGGGCAAGTGTTTTTTTCCATTGATGGTATTTTCGGCTTGTATGAACTGGAGTGGGGTTGCCGAATCTTGTGGTAGCTCTAGTTTTTAGTTTTGTAAGGAACATTCCTACTGATCTTCATACTGGCTGTTACCAACTTACATTCCCACCAACAGCAGAGGAGGCTTCCCTCTTCTGAATGCCCCTTGAGCACTTACTCTTTTTACGCTTTTTGAGGACTGAAGCCAGGGAAAACCTCGGCTAATTTTATTTGCATCCTCTAATCATGACAAATCCTGAACATCTTTTCATTTGATATACTGTTTTTTAAAAAGCTTATGAGTACCACTGAGCTCTTGAAATATTTCTGCCTGAGAGTCAGGCCTGATTTGAATTCATTTCAGATTATCTAGCCCAGGACATTTCTTGAGGGCAGGGGTCATTTGCAGCCCCACAGGCCTTGTGAATGTTAAGTGCCTTTGAGCACAGTTTTTAAAGTGGTTGTTACGGGAAAGCACCACAAGGCAGCAGGACATCTTTGTGACCTCTCTGGTAACTTGGGCCAACAGAGAGTAAGAGGGAGTCCTGGTGATGGGTTGGAAATTGGAGTGGAATGTGCCTGAACACACACCGCAGGGCTTGTGTATCTTTACCTCTTCCCCCTAATGCTGCACCACCCTATCCCATGCAAGTCCCAAGCAGTGACAATGTGCTATGCTGAAGGTGCTGTGGTTCGCAGGTGGGGTGAGTCTAAGGAAATAGGCAGGAGGTGGGAACACACCAGCAGTAGCCGTGGAGATCTGGTGTCTTTTCACAGCTCTTCCCTCCCAACGGGTCTACCATCATATGGGTACATTAGGCTTTCCTTACCTATAGGAGGGCTATCTTGGATCAGGAAATTGTGGTACCATGCAGAGGAGAATGGGCATTAGAGGTCCGAGGGGTCGCTGATCTGTTGGCATGTCCTCCTCCCTGGATCCCAGAGCACCAGCATGCTCCAGCCCTGGGACCCAGGCCTGCTGATGTTCCAGGGATGTGACACCAGCCCACGTCACCAAGGCCTGACGGTAATAGAGTAGGCATTTCTTGTCCTTTTCAAGTTTTATAATTTAATATTTATTTTATATTTCAGCATAGTTTATGTACAATGTTGTGTTTGTTTGAGTTGTACAGCAACTTGGTGCAGTTATAAATGTAGCTGTAGCTGTAGGATTTCGTATTCTTTTCCCTGTTAGTTTATTGAAGAATGTTTTGTAGCGTTCCCTGTGCTTTCAAGCGGGTCGTCCTTGATGAACACTTTTTGATACATGAGTGTGTTTCTGTTTATCCCAACCTCCTACTTCATCCTTCCCTGATCTCCAGTTGCCCCCTCTGGGAGCTCTACACTTCGTTTTTCCGTTTGTGAATCTATGTTTCCTTTGTATACTACTTGCTTTGTATCCGTATTTAGAATGCTCATATAAGAGATATCCTGGGATATGTGTCTTTCTGTCTCTAATTTACCAGAATTAGTGAGATCATCTACTGCTCCATTCATGTTGCTGCAAATAGCATGAGCTCATTTTGTTCTATGGATGAGTGATAGTCCAGGAAGTATAGGTAGCACAACATCTTTATCCATTCATCTCTCGCTGGACATTATGGTAGTATGCGTGGCTTGGCTATGGTAAAGAGTACCACAACGAACACTGGGGTGCAAGTATCCCAATGATGGTATTGTCTGGTTATACAAACTGGAGTGGGTGGCCCTATCTCGTGGTAGCTCCAGTCTTTAGTTTAGTAAGGAACTTGCCTACTGATCTTCATACTGGCTGTTACCAATTTACATTCCCACCAACAGCATAGTACGGTTCCCTTTATTTCCTGTTCTCTTGAACACTTATTGTTTTTAGGCTTTTTGAGGACTGCAGCCAGAGAACACCTCGTCTACGTTTATTTGCATTCTCCAATCATGGTAGATCCTGGGCATCTTTTCATTTGATGTGCTGTTTTTCAAAAAGCTTGTGAATACCACTGAGCTCTTGAAACATTACTGCCTGAGAGTTGGGCATGATTTGAATTCATTTCAGATTACCTAGCCCAGGACATTCCTTGAGGGCTGGGGTCATTTGCATCCACACAGGCCACAGGCCTGTGAATGTTATGTGCCCTTGAGCACAGTTTTAAAGTTGTTGTTACAAGAACATGCCACAAGGCAGCAGCACTTCATTGTGTCCTCTCTGGTAACATGGGCAAACAGAGCCTTAGATGTAGTCTTGTTGTTGGGTTGGAAATTTGAATGGAACGTGGCTGGACGCACACTGTAGGGCTTGTGTATCTTTACCTCTTCCCCGTAATGCGGCAGCACCCTCGTCCACGCAAATCCCAAGCAGTGCACATGAGCTATGCTGAAGGTTCTGTGGTTCGTAGGTGAGACGAATCTAAGGCAGTAGAGTGGAGGTTGGATCCCCACCAGCAGTAGCCGTGGAGATCCGGTGTCTTTCACAGCTCTTCCCTCCCAGCGGGTCCACCATCGCTTGGGTACACTAGGCTTTGTTTAGCTGTAAGAGGGCCAGCTTGGATCGACAGATTGTGGTCCCATGCAGAGGAGAATGGGAGCGAGACATCTGAGGCAGTGCTGATCTGCCAGCACGTCCTCACCCCCTGGCTCCCTCAGCAACAGCAATACTCAAACCAGGGGACCCAGGCCTGCTCAAGCTCAAGGGATCTGACACCATCTGAGTTCACCGAGGCCTGAGAATAGTAGAGTAGACATTTCTTGGCTTTTCTTGTTTTATAATTTAATATTTATTTTCTATTTCAGCATAGTTTATATACAATGTTGTGTTTGTCTTACTTCTACAGCAACTTGATGCCGTTACATATGTAGCTGTGCCTTTAGTATTTTGGAATTTTTCCATGTTAGTTTATTGAAGAGTGTTGATTAGAATGCACAGTGAGATCAGGAGGGTGGCCGTTTATGAAGTCTTTTTTTATATTAGTGTGTTTCTGTTAATCCCAACCACCTAGTTCTTCTTTCTCTGATCCCCAATTTCCCCCTAGGGTAACTCTACATTTCGTGTCTCCATTTGTGAGTCTGTGTTTGCTGTGTCCATTACGTACTTTGTATCCATTTTTCGGCTGCACATATAAGAGATATCCTGGGTAATGTGTCTTTCTGTCTCTAATTTACCACAATTAGTGATATCATCTACTGCTCCATCCACATTGCTACAAGTAGAATGAGTTCATTTTGTTGTCTTCATGAGTGACAGTCGAGGGAGTATAGGTAACACTACTTCTTTATCCATTCATCTCTCGCTGGACATTTCGGTCATTTGCGTGGCTTGGCTATAGGAAAGAGTACCACAATGACCGTTGGGGTGCAAGTGTTTTATTCCAATGAGGGTATTCTCTGATTCTATGAACTGGACTGGGTTGCTGAATCTCATGCTAGCTCCACTTTTTAGTTCACAAGGAAACTTGGCTACAGATCTCCATACGGGTTTTTAGCAGATTACATGTCCTCCAACAGCATAATAGGGTTCCCTGTTCTGCCTGCGCTCTTGAGCACTTACTCTTTTTATGGCTTTTGAGGACTGCAGCGAGGGAACACCTAATGTAGGTTTATGTGTATTCTGCAATCATGACAGATCCTGACCATCTTTTCATTTGATATACTGCGTTTTAAAAACCATGTGAGTACCACTGAGGTCTTGAAACATTTCTGCCTGAGAGTCGGGCGTGATTTCAGTTCATTTCATATTACATAGCCCAGGAGATTTCTTGAGAGCAGGGTTCAGTTGCAAACCCGCAGGCGCTTGGCCTTGTGAAAGATAATTGCCCTTCAGCACAGTTTTTAAAGTTGTTGTTATGGGAATGTACCACAAGGCGGCAGCACTAGTTCGTGTCCTGTCGGGTAACTTGGGCAAACAAAGCCATAGCGGGAGTCCTGGTGTTGGATTGGAAAGTGTAGTCGAACGAGTCTAAACACACACCACAGGGATCGTGTATCATTACCTCTTGCCCCTAAACCGGCACTGCCCCAAACCCAGGCATATCCCAAGACTTTCCAATGTGCTATTCGGACGGTGCTGTATTTTGTACATGTGGCGATTCTAATGAAGTAGGCTGGAGGTAGGAATCTGCCTAGCAGAAGCTGTGGAGATCTGGTTTCTTGACAGCTCTTCCCTCTCAGCTGTTCTACCATCGTTTGGGTACACCAGGCTTTGCTTACCTGTAAGAGGGTCGCATTGGATCCGGAGATTGTGGTACCATGCAGAGGAGAATGGGCAATAGAGGTCCGAGGGGCCGCTGATCAGGTGGCATGTCCTCCTCCCTGGCACCCTCAGCACCAGCATACTCCAGCCACGGGACGCAGCCCTGCTGAGGGCCTAGGATTGGGACACCAACTGACGTCAGAGAGGCCTGAGTGTAATAGAGTAGGCATTCCTTGCCCCATTCTTGTTTAGTAATTTAATATTCATTTTACATTTCAGCATACTTTATGTACAATGTTGTGTTTGTTTGAGTTGTACAGCAACATGATGCAGTTATAAATGTAGCTGTTGCTGTAGGATTTGGGATTCTTTTCCCTGTTAGTTTATTGAGGAATGTTTTGTAGCGTTCCCTGTGCTTTCAAATGGGTAGTCCTTGATGAACATTTTTTGATATATGAGTGTGTTTCTGTTAATCCCAAACGCCTACTTCATCGTTCCCCAATCCCCAATTTCCCCCTGTGGGAACTCTACACTTTTTTTTCCATTTGTGAATGTATGTTTCCTTTGTATACTACTTCCTTTGTATCTGTATTTAGACTGCACATATAAGTGATATCCTGGGATACGTGTCTTTCTGTCTGTAACTTACCAGAATTAGTCAGATCACCTACTGCTCCATCCATGCTGCTGCAAATAGTATGAGTTCATGTTGTTCTATGGATGAGTGGTAGTCGAGGGAGTGTAGGTAGCAGAACATCTTGATCCATTCATCTCTCGCTGGACATTTCATTTGTTTGCATGCCTTCGCTATGGTAAAGAGTGCCATAATGACCGTTGGGGTGCAAGTGTTTTTTTTTCAATGATGGTATTCTCTGGTTATACGGACTGGAGTAGAGTTGCTGAATCTCGTGCTAGCTCCACTTTTTAGTTCAGTACGGAACTTGCCTTCGGATTTCCATCCTGGTTTTTAGCCATTTACATTTTCTCCAACAGCATAAAGGGTTCCCTATTCTGCCTGCCCTCTTGAGCACTTACTCTTTTTATGCTTTTTGAGGACTGCAGCGAGGGAACACCTAGTCTAGGTTTATTTGTATTCTGTAATCATGACAGATCCTGAGCATCTTTTCATTGGATGTGCTGTTTTTTAAAAAGCGTGTGAGTACCACTGAGGTCTTGAAACATTTCTGCCTGTGAGCCGGGCCTGATTTAAGTTCATTTCAGGTTACATAGCCCATAACATTTCTGGAGGGCAGCGTTCATTTGCAAACAAGCAGGCCCTTGGACTTGTGAATGATAATTGCCCTTCAGCACAGGTTTTAAAGTTGTTGTTACGGGTATGTGTTACAAGGCAGCAGCACTGCTTCGTGTTCTGTCTGGTAACTAGGGCAAACAAAGGCATAGCGGGAGTCCTGCTGTTGGATTGCAAAGTGTAGTCGAACGTGGCTAAACACACACCACAGGTCTTGTGTATCTTTACCTCTTGCCCCTTAACCTGCACTACCCCACCCCAGGCATATCCCAAGATTTTCCAATGTGCTATTTGGAGGGTGCTGTGGTTCGTAGGTGGGGCCCGTCTAATGAAGTAGGCTGGAGGTGGGAATCTGCCTAGCAGGAGCTGTGGAGATCTGGTTTCTTGACAGCTCTTCCCTCTCAGCTGTTCTACCATCGTCTGGGTACACCAGGCTTTGCTTCCCTGTAAGAGGGTCACATTGGATCGGGAGATTGTGGTACCATGCAGAGGGGAATGGGCAATAGAGGTGCGATGGGCCGCTGATCAGGTGGCATGTCCTCCTCCTTGGCTCCCTCAGCAGCAGCGTACTCCAGGCACAGGACCCAGGTCTGCTGAGGCTCCAAGGATGTGACACCAACTGACGTCACAGAGGTCTGAGGGTAATAGAGTAGGCATCCCTTGCCCCATTCTTGTTTAGTAATTTAATATTCATTTTCTATTTCAGCATAGATTATGTACAATGTTGTGTTTGTTTGAGTTGTACAGCAACTTGATGCAGTTATAAATGTAGCTGTAACTGTAGGATTTCGTATTCTTTTCCCTGTTAGTTTATTGAAGAATGTTTTATAGCATTCCCTGTGCTTTCAAGCGGGTCGTCCTTGATGAACACTTTTTGATACATGAGTATGATTTTGTTAATCCCAACCTCCTACTTCATCGTTCCTCAATCTCCAATTTCGCCCTGTGGGAATTGTACACGTCTTTTTTCCATTTGTGAATCTATGTTTCCTTTGTATACTACTTCTTTGTATCCATATTTAGAGTGCATATATAAGTGACATCCTGGGATATGTGTCTTTCTGTCTCTAACTTACCAGAATTAGTGAGATCATCTACTGCTCCATCCATGTTGCTGCAAACAGTATGAGTTCATTTTGTTCTATGGATGAGTGGTAGTCGAGGCAGGTTATGTAGCAGAACATCTTGATCCATTCACCTCTCACTGGACATTTTGTTCGTTTGCATCTCTTTGCTATGGTAAAGAGTACCACAACGACCGTTGGGGTGCAAGTGTTTTATTCCACTGATGGTATTCTCTGGTTATAAGAACTGTACTGGGGTTGCTGAGTCTTGTGCTACCTCCACTTTTTAGTTCAGTAGGGAAGTTGCCTTTGGATTTCCATACTGGTTTTGAGCCATTTACATTTTCTCCAACAGCATAATAGGGTTCCCTATTCCACCTGCCCTCTTGAGCACTTACTCTTTTTATGCTTTTTGAGGACTGCAGCGAGGGAACACCTAGTGTAGTTTTATTTGTATTCTGTAAGCATGACAGATCCTGAGCATATTTTCATTTGATTTGCTGTTGTTTAAAAAGCCTGTGAATGCCACTGAGGGCTTGAACCATTTCTACCTGAGAGTCGCGCCTGATTTGAAATCATTTCATGTTACATAGCCCAGGACATTTCTTGAGGGCCAGGTTCATTTGCAAACCCACAGGCCCTTGGCCTTGTGAATGATAATTGCCCTTCAGCACAGTTTTTAAAGGTGTTGTTACGGGAATGTGCCACAAGGCGGCAGCACTACTTCATGTCCAGTCTGGTAACTTGGGCACCCAAAGCCATAGCGGGATTCCTGGTGTTAGATTGGAAAGTGTAGTCAAACGTGGCTAAACACACACCATAGGGCTTGTGTATCTTGACCTCTTGCCCCTTAAGATGCACTGCCCAACCCCAGGCATATCCCAAGACGTTCCAATGTGCTATTCGGAGGGTGGTGTGGTTCATAGGTGGGGCAATTCAAATGAAGTAGCCTGGAGGTGGGAATCCACCTAGCAGGAGCTGTGGAGATCTGGTTTCTTCACTGCTCTTCCCTCTCAGCTCTTCTACCATCACGTGGGTACACCAGGGTTTGCTTTCCTGTAAGAGGGTAACATTGGATTGGGAGATTGTGCTACCATGCAGAGGAGAATGGGCAATAGAGGTCCTATGGGCCGCTGATCAGGTGGCACGTCCTCCTCCTTGGCTCCCTCAGCAGCAGCCTACTCCAGGCATGGGACCCAGGTCTGCTGAGGCTCCAACTGACGTCACAGAGGCCTGAGGGTAATAGAGTAGGCATCGCTTGCCCCTTTCTTGTTTAGTAATTTAATATTCATTTTCTATTTCAGCATTGTTTATGAACAATGTTATGTTTGTTCGAGTTGTACAGTAACATGATGCAGTTATAAATGTAGCTGTACATGTAGGATTTGGGATTCTTTTCCCTGTTAGTTTATTGAAGAATGTTTTGTAGTGTTCCCTGTGCTTTCAAGCAGGTCGTCCTTGATAAACACTTTTTGATACATGAGTGTGTTTCTGTTAATCCCAACCTCCTACTTCATCGTCCCACAATCTCCAATTTCCCCCTGTTTTAACTCTACAATTTTTTTTCCATTTGTGAATCTATGTTTCCTTTGTATACTACTTCCTTTGTATCTATATTTTGACTGTCCCTATAATTGACATCCTGGGATATGTGTCTTTCTGTCTCTAACTTACCAGAATTAGTGAGATCATCCACTGCTCCAGCCAGGTTGCTGCAAATAGTATGAGTTCATTTTGTTCTGTGAATGAGCAGTAGTCGAAGGAGTGTAGCTAGTAGAACATCTTGATACAGTCACCTCTCGCTGGACATTTCATTCGTTTGCATGTCTTGGCTATGGTAAAGAGTACCACAATGACCGTTGGGGTGCAAGTGTTTTATTCCACTGATGGTATTCTCTGGTTATACGAAGTGGACTGGGGTTGCTGAGTCTCGTGCTAGCTCCACTTTTTAGTTCAGTAGGGAACTTGCCTTTGGATTTCCATCCTGGTTGTTAGCCATTTACATTTTCTCCAATAGCATAATAGGGTTCCCTATTCCACTGGCCCTCTTGAGCACTTACTCTTTTTATGCTTTTTGAGGAGTGCAGTGAGGGAACACCTAGTCTAGGTTTATTTGTGTTCTGTAATCATGACAGATCCTGAGCATCTTTTCATTTGATGTGCTGTTTTTTAAAAAGCCTGTGAATACCACTGAGGTCTTGAAACATTTCTGCCTGAGAGTCGGGCCTGATTTGCATTCATTTAATGTTACATAGCCCAGGACATTTCTTGAGGGCCGGGTTCATTCGCAAACCCGCAGGCCCTTGGCCTTGTGAATGATAATTGCCCTTCAGCACAGTTTTTAAAGGTGTTGTTACGAGAATGTGCCACAAGGGGGCAGCACTACTTCGTGTCCAGTCTGGTAACTTGGGCAAACAAAGCCATAGCGGGAGTCCTGGTGTTGGATTGGAAAGTGTAGTCAAACGTGGCTAAACACACACCACAGGGCTTGTGTATCTTTACCTCTTGCCCCTTAACCTGCACTGCCCCACCCCAGGCGTATCCTAAGACTTTGCAATGTGCTATTTGGGGGGTGCTGTGGTTTGTAGTTGGGGCGATTCTAATGAAGTAGCCTGGAGGTGTAAATCCACCTAGCAGGAGCTGTGGAGATCTGGTTTCTTCACTGCTCTTCCCTCTCCGCTCTTCTACCATCACGTGGGTACACCAGGCTTTGCTTACCTGTAAGAGGGTCGCATTGGATCCGGAGATTGTGGTACCATGCAGAGGAGAATGGGCAATAGAGGTCCGAGGGGCCGCTGATCAGGTGGCATGTCCTCCTCCCTGGCACCCTCAGCACCAGCATACTCCAGCCACGGGACGCAGCCCTGCTGAGGGCCTAGGATTGGGACACCAACTGACGTCAGAGAGGCCTGAGTGTAATAGAGTAGGCATTCCTTGCCCCATTCTTGTTTAGTAATTTAATATTCATTTTACATTTCAGCATACTTTATGTACAATGTTGTGTTTGTTTGAGTTGTACAGCAACATGATGCAGTTATAAATGTAGCTGTTGCTGTAGGATTTGGGATTCTTTTCCCTGTTAGTTTATTGAGGAATGTTTTGTAGCGTTCCCTGTGCTTTCAAACGGGTAGTCCTTGATGAACACTTTTTGATATATGAGTGTGTTTCTGTTAATCCCAAACGCCTACTTCATCGTTCCCCAATCCCCAATTTCCCCCTGTGGGAACTCTACACTTTTTTTTCCATTTGTGAATGTATGTTTCCTTTGTATACTACTTCCTTTGTATCTGTATTTAGACTGCACATATAAGTGATATCCTGGGATACGTGTCTTTCTGTCTGTAACTTACCAGAATTAGTCAGATCACCTACTGCTCCATCCATGCTGCTGCAAATAGTATGAGTTCATGTTGTTCTATGGATGAGTGGTAGTCGAGGGAGTGTAGGTAGCAGAACATCTTGATCCATTCATCTCTCGCTGGACATTTCATTTGTTTGCATGCCTTCGCTATGGTAAAGAGTGCCATAATGACCGTTGGGGTGCAAGTGTTTTTTTTTCAATGATGGTATTCTCTGGTTATACGGACTGGAGTAGAGTTGCTGAATCTCGTGCTAGCTCCACTTTTTAGTTCAGTACGGAACTTGCCTTCGGATTTCCATCCTGGTTTTTAGCCATTTACATTTTCTCCAACAGCATAAAGGGTTCCCTATTCTGCCTGCCCTCTTGAGCACTTACTCTTTTTATGCTTTTTGAGGACTGCAGCGAGGGAACACCTAGTCTAGGTTTATTTGTATTCTGTAATCATGACAGATCCTGAGCATCTTTTCATTGGATGTGCTGTTTTTTAAAAAGCGTGTGAGTACCACTGAGGTCTTGAAACATTTCTGCCTGTGAGCCGGGCCTGATTTAAGTTCATTTCAGGTTACATAGCCCATAACATTTCTGGAGGGCAGCGTTCATTTGCAAACAAGCAGGCCCTTGGACTTGTGAATGATAATTGCCCTTCAGCACAGGTTTTAAAGTTGTTGTTACGGGTATGTGTTACAAGGCAGCAGCACTGCTTCGTGTTCTGTCTGGTAACTAGGGCAAACAAAGGCATAGCGGGAGTCCTGCTGTTGGATTGCAAAGTGTAGTCGAACGTGGCTAAACACACACCACAGGTCTTGTGTATCTTTACCTCTTGCCCCTTAACCTGCACTACCCCACCCCAGGCATATCCCAAGATTTTCCAATGTGCTATTTGGAGGGTGCTGTGGTTCGTAGGTGGGGCCCGTCTAATGAAGTAGGCTGGAGGTGGGAATCTGCCTAGCAGGAGCTGTGGAGATCTGGTTTCTTGACAGCTCTTCCCTCTCAGCTGTTCTACCATCGTTTGGGTACACCAGGCTTTGCTTCCCTGTAAGAGGGTCACATTGGATCGGGAGATTGTGGTACCATGCAGAGGGGAATGGGCAATAGAGGTGCGATGGGCCGCTGATCAGGTGGCATGTCCTCCTCCTTGGCTCCCTCAGCAGCAGCATACTCCAGGCACAGGACCCAGGTCTGCTGAGGCTCCAAGGATGTGACACCAACTGACGTCACAGAGGTCTGAGGGTAATAGAGTAGGCATCCCTTGCCCCATTCTTGTTTAGTAATTTAATATTCATTTTCTATTTCAGCATAGATTATGTACAATGTTGTGTTTGTTTGAGTTGTACAGCAACTTGATGCAGTTATAAATGTAGCTGTAACTGTAGGATTTCGTATTCTTTTCCCTGTTAGTTTATTGAAGAATGTTTTATAGCATTCCCTGTGCTTTCAAGCGGGTCGTCCTTGATGAACACTTTTTGATACATGAGTATGATTTTGTTAATCCCAACCTCCTACTTATCGTTCCTCAATCTCCAATTTCGCCCTGTGGGAATTGTACACGTCTTTTTTCCATTTGTGAATCTATGTTTCCTTTGTATACTACTTCTTTGTATCCATATTTAGAGTGCATATATAAGTGACATCCTGGGATATGTGTCTTTCTGTCTCTAACTTACCAGAATTAGTGAGATCATCTACTGCTCCATCCATGTTGCTGCAAACAGTATGAGTTCATTTTGTTCTATGGATGAGTGGTAGTCGAGGCAGGTTATGTAGCAGAACATCTTGATCCATTCACCTCTCACTGGACATTTTGTTCGTTTGCATCTCTTTGCTATGGTAAAGAGTACCACAACGACCGTTGGGGTGCAAGTGTTTTATTCCACTGATGGTATTCTCTGGTTATAAGAACTGTACTGGGGTTGCTGAGTCTTGTGCTACCTCCACTTTTTAGTTCAGTAGGGAAGTTGCCTTTGGATTTCCATACTGGTTTTGAGCCATTTACATTTTCTCCAACAGCATAATAGGGTTCCCTATTCCACCTGCCCTCTTGAGCACTTACTCTTTTTATGCTTTTTGAGGACTGCAGCGAGGGAACACCTAGTGTAGTTTTATTTGTATTCTGTAAGCATGACAGATCCTGAGCATATTTTCATTTGATTTGCTGTTGTTTAAAAAGCCTGTGAATGCCACTGAGGGCTTGAACCATTTCTACCTGAGAGTCGCGCCTGATTTGAAATCATTTCATGTTACATAGCCCAGGACATTTCTTGAGGGCCAGGTTCATTTGCAAACCCACAGGCCCTTGGCCTTGTGAATGATAATTGCCCTTCAGCACAGTTTTTAAAGGTGTTGTTACGGGAATGTGCCACAAGGCGGCAGCACTACTTCATGTCCAGTCTGGTAACTTGGGCACCCAAAGCCATAGCGGGATTCCTGGTGTTGGATTGGAAAGTGTAGTCAAACGTGGCTAAACACACACCATAGGGCTTGTGTATCTTGACCTCTTGCCCCTTAAGATGCACTGCCCAACCCCAGGCATATCCCAAGACGTTCCAATGTGCTATTCGGAGGGTGGTGTGGTTCATAGGTGGGGCAATTCAAATGAAGTAGCCTGGAGGTGGGAATCCACCTAGCAGGAGCTGTGGAGATCTGGTTTCTTCACTGCTCTTCCCTCTCAGCTCTTCTACCATCACGTGGGTACACCAGGGTTTGCTTTCCTGTAAGAGGGTAACATTGGATTGGGAGATTGTGCTACCATGCAGAGGAGAATGGGCAATAGAGGTCCTATGGGCCGCTGATCAGGTGGCACGTCCTCCTCCTTGGCTCCCTCAGCAGCAGCCTACTCCAGGCATGGGACCCAGGTCTGCTGAGGCTCCAACTGACGTCACAGAGGCCTGAGGGTAATAGAGTAGGCATCGCTTGCCCCTTTCTTGTTTAGTAATTTAATATTCATTTTCTATTTCAGCATTGTTTATGAACAATGTTATGTTTGTTCGAGTTGTACAGTAACATGATGCAGTTATAAATGTAGCTGTACATGTAGGATTTGGGATTCTTTTCCCTGTTAGTTTATTGAAGAATGTTTTGTAGTGTTCCCTGTGCTTTCAAGCAGGTCGTCCTTGATAAACACTTTTTGATACATGAGTGTGTTTCTGTTAATCCCAACCTCCTACTTCATCGTCCCACAATCTCCAATTTCCCCCTGTTTTAACTCTACAATTTTTTTTCCATTTGTGAATCTATGTTTCCTTTGTATACTACTTCCTTTGTATCTATATTTTGACTGTCCCTATAATTGACATCCTGGGATATGTGTCTTTCTGTCTCTAACTTACCAGAATTAGTGAGATCATCCACTGCTCCAGCCAGGTTGCTGCAAATAGTATGAGTTCATTTTGTTCTGTGAATGAGCAGTAGTCGAAGGAGTGTAGCTAGTAGAACATCTTGATACAGTCACCTCTCGCTGGACATTTCATTCGTTTGCATGTCTTGGCTATGGTAAAGAGTACCACAATGACCGTTGGGGTGCAAGTGTTTTATTCCACTGATGGTATTCTCTGGTTATACGAAGTGGACTGGGGTTGCTGAGTCTCGTGCTAGCTCCACTTTTTAGTTCAGTAGGGAACTTGCCTTTGGATTTCCATCCTGGTTGTTAGCCATTTACATTTTCTCCAATAGCATAATAGGGTTCCCTATTCCACTGGCCCTCTTGAGCACTTACTCTTTTTATGCTTTTTGAGGAGTGCAGTGAGGGAACACCTAGTCTAGGTTTATTTGTGTTCTGTAATCATGACAGATCCTGAGCATCTTTTCATTTGATGTGCTGTTTTTTAAAAAGCCTGTGAATACCACTGAGGTCTTGAAACATTTCTGCCTGAGAGTCGGGCCTGATTTGCATTCATTTAATGTTACATAGCCCAGGACATTTCTTGAGGGCCGGGTTCATTCGCAAACCCGCAGGCCCTTGGCCTTGTGAATGATAATTGCCCTTCAGCACAGTTTTTAAAGGTGTTGTTACGAGAATGTGCCACAAGGGGGCAGCACTACTTCGTGTCCAGTCTGGTAACTTGGGCAAACAAAGCCATAGCGGGAGTCCTGGTGTTGGATTGGAAAGTGTAGTCAAACGTGGCTAAACACACACCACAGGGCTTGTGTATCTTTACCTCTTGCCCCTTAACCTGCACTGCCCCACCCCAGGCGTATCCTAAGACTTTGCAATGTGCTATTTGGGGGGTGCTGTGGTTTGTAGTTGGGGCGATTCTAATGAAGTAGCCTGGAGGTGTAAATCCACCTAGCAGGAGCTGTGGAGATCTGGTTTCTTCACTGCTCTTCCCTCTCCGCTCTTCTACCATCACGTGGGTACACCAGGCTTTGCTTACCTGTAAGAGGGTCGCATTGGATCCGGAGATTGTGGTACCATGCAGAGGAGAATGGGCAATAGAGGTCCGAGGGGCCGCTGATCAGGTGGCATGTCCTCCTCCCTGGCACCCTCAGCACCAGCATACTCCAGCCACGGGACGCAGCCCTGCTGAGGGCCTAGGATTGGGACACCAACTGACGTCAGAGAGGCCTGAGTGTAATAGAGTAGGCATTCCTTGCCCCATTCTTGTTTAGTAATTTAATATTCATTTTACATTTCAGCATACTTTATGTACAATGTTGTGTTTGTTTGAGTTGTACAGCAACATGATGCAGTTATAAATGTAGCTGTTGCTGTAGGATTTGGGATTCTTTTCCCTGTTAGTTTATTGAGGAATGTTTTGTAGCGTTCCCTGTGCTTTCAAACGGGTAGTCCTTGATGAACACTTTTTGATATATGAGTGTGTTTCTGTTAATCCCAAACGCCTACTTCATCGTTCCCCAATCCCCAATTTCCCCCTGTGGGAACTCTACACTTTTTTTTCCATTTGTGAATGTATGTTTCCTTTGTATACTACTTCCTTTGTATCTGTATTTAGACTGCACATATAAGTGATATCCTGGGATACGTGTCTTTCTGTCTGTAACTTACCAGAATTAGTCAGATCACCTACTGCTCCATCCATGCTGCTGCAAATAGTATGAGTTCATGTTGTTCTATGGATGAGTGGTAGTCGAGGGAGTGTAGGTAGCAGAACATCTTGATCCATTCATCTCTCGCTGGACATTTCATTTGTTTGCATGCCTTCGCTATGGTAAAGAGTGCCATAATGACCGTTGGGGTGCAAGTGTTTTTTTTTCAATGATGGTATTCTCTGGTTATACGGACTGGAGTAGAGTTGCTGAATCTCGTGCTAGCTCCACTTTTTAGTTCAGTACGGAACTTGCCTTCGGATTTCCATCCTGGTTTTTAGCCATTTACATTTTCTCCAACAGCATAAAGGGTTCCCTATTCTGCCTGCCCTCTTGAGCACTTACTCTTTTTATGCTTTTTGAGGACTGCAGCGAGGGAACACCTAGTCTAGGTTTATTTGTATTCTGTAATCATGACAGATCCTGAGCATCTTTTCATTGGATGTGCTGTTTTTTAAAAAGCGTGTGAGTACCACTGAGGTCTTGAAACATTTCTGCCTGTGAGCCGGGCCTGATTTAAGTTCATTTCAGGTTACATAGCCCATAACATTTCTGGAGGGCAGCGTTCATTTGCAAACAAGCAGGCCCTTGGACTTGTGAATGATAATTGCCCTTCAGCACAGGTTTTAAAGTTGTTGTTACGGGTATGTGTTACAAGGCAGCAGCACTGCTTCGTGTTCTGTCTGGTAACTAGGGCAAACAAAGGCATAGCGGGAGTCCTGCTGTTGGATTGCAAAGTGTAGTCGAACGTGGCTAAACACACACCACAGGTCTTGTGTATCTTTACCTCTTGCCCCTTAACCTGCACTACCCCACCCCAGGCATATCCCAAGATTTTCCAATGTGCTATTTGGAGGGTGCTGTGGTTCGTAGGTGGGGCCCGTCTAATGAAGTAGGCTGGAGGTGGGAATCTGCCTAGCAGGAGCTGTGGAGATCTGGTTTCTTGACAGCTCTTCCCTCTCAGCTGTTCTACCATCGTTTGGGTACACCAGGCTTTGCTTCCCTGTAAGAGGGTCACATTGGATCGGGAGATTGTGGTACCATGCAGAGGGGAATGGGCAATAGAGGTGCGATGGGCCGCTGATCAGGTGGCATGTCCTCCTCCTTGGCTCCCTCAGCAGCAGCATACTCCAGGCACAGGACCCAGGTCTGCTGAGGCTCCAAGGATGTGACACCAACTGACGTCACAGAGGTCTGAGGGTAATAGAGTAGGCATCCCTTGCCCCATTCTTGTTTAGTAATTTAATATTCATTTTCTATTTCAGCATAGATTATGTACAATGTTGTGTTTGTTTGAGTTGTACAGCAACTTGATGCAGTTATAAATGTAGCTGTAACTGTAGGATTTCGTATTCTTTTCCCTGTTAGTTTATTGAAGAATGTTTTATAGCATTCCCTGTGCTTTCAAGCGGGTCGTCCTTGATGAACACTTTTTGATACATGAGTATGATTTTGTTAATCCCAACCTCCTACTTATCGTTCCTCAATCTCCAATTTCGCCCTGTGGGAATTGTACACGTCTTTTTTCCATTTGTGAATCTATGTTTCCTTTGTATACTACTTCTTTGTATCCATATTTAGAGTGCATATATAAGTGACATCCTGGGATATGTGTCTTTCTGTCTCTAACTTACCAGAATTAGTGAGATCATCTACTGCTCCATCCATGTTGCTGCAAACAGTATGAGTTCATTTTGTTCTATGGATGAGTGGTAGTCGAGGCAGGTTATGTAGCAGAACATCTTGATCCATTCACCTCTCACTGGACATTTTGTTCGTTTGCATCTCTTTGCTATGGTAAAGAGTACCACAACGACCGTTGGGGTGCAAGTGTTTTATTCCACTGATGGTATTCTCTGGTTATAAGAACTGTACTGGGGTTGCTGAGTCTTGTGCTACCTCCACTTTTTAGTTCAGTAGGGAAGTTGCCTTTGGATTTCCATACTGGTTTTGAGCCATTTACATTTTCTCCAACAGCATAATAGGGTTCCCTATTCCACCTGCCCTCTTGAGCACTTACTCTTTTTATGCTTTTTGAGGACTGCAGCGAGGGAACACCTAGTGTAGTTTTATTTGTATTCTGTAAGCATGACAGATCCTGAGCATATTTTCATTTGATTTGCTGTTGTTTAAAAAGCCTGTGAATGCCACTGAGGGCTTGAACCATTTCTACCTGAGAGTCGCGCCTGATTTGAAATCATTTCATGTTACATAGCCCAGGACATTTCTTGAGGGCCAGGTTCATTTGCAAACCCACAGGCCCTTGGCCTTGTGAATGATAATTGCCCTTCAGCACAGTTTTTAAAGGTGTTGTTACGGGAATGTGCCACAAGGCGGCAGCACTACTTCATGTCCAGTCTGGTAACTTGGGCACCCAAAGCCATAGCGGGATTCCTGGTGTTGGATTGGAAAGTGTAGTCAAACGTGGCTAAACACACACCATAGGGCTTGTGTATCTTGACCTCTTGCCCCTTAAGATGCACTGCCCAACCCCAGGCATATCCCAAGACGTTCCAATGTGCTATTCGGAGGGTGGTGTGGTTCATAGGTGGGGCAATTCAAATGAAGTAGCCTGGAGGTGGGAATCCACCTAGCAGGAGCTGTGGAGATCTGGTTTCTTCACTGCTCTTCCCTCTCAGCTCTTCTACCATCACGTGGGTACACCAGGGTTTGCTTTCCTGTAAGAGGGTAACATTGGATTGGGAGATTGTGCTACCATGCAGAGGAGAATGGGCAATAGAGGTCCTATGGGCCGCTGATCAGGTGGCACGTCCTCCTCCTTGGCTCCCTCAGCAGCAGCCTACTCCAGGCATGGGACCCAGGTCTGCTGAGGCTCCAACTGACGTCACAGAGGCCTGAGGGTAATAGAGTAGGCATCGCTTGCCCCTTTCTTGTTTAGTAATTTAATATTCATTTTCTATTTCAGCATTGTTTATGAACAATGTTATGTTTGTTCGAGTTGTACAGTAACATGATGCAGTTATAAATGTAGCTGTACATGTAGGATTTGGGATTCTTTTCCCTGTTAGTTTATTGAAGAATGTTTTGTAGTGTTCCCTGTGCTTTCAAGCAGGTCGTCCTTGATAAACACTTTTTGATACATGAGTGTGTTTCTGTTAATCCCAACCTCCTACTTCATCGTCCCACAATCTCCAATTTCCCCCTGTTTTAACTCTACAATTTTTTTTCCATTTGTGAATCTATGTTTCCTTTGTATACTACTTCCTTTGTATCTATATTTTGACTGTCCCTATAATTGACATCCTGGGATATGTGTCTTTCTGTCTCTAACTTACCAGAATTAGTGAGATCATCCACTGCTCCAGCCAGGTTGCTGCAAATAGTATGAGTTCATTTTGTTCTGTGAATGAGCAGTAGTCGAAGGAGTGTAGCTAGTAGAACATCTTGATACAGTCACCTCTCGCTGGACATTTCGTTCGTTTGCATGTCTTGGCTATGGTAAAGAGTACCACAATGACCGTTGGGGTGCAAGTGTTTTATTCCACTGATGGTATTCTCTGGTTATACGAAGTGGACTGGGGTTGCTGAGTCTCGTGCTAGCTCCACTTTTTAGTTCAGTAGGGAACTTGTCTTTGGATTTCCATCCTGGTTGTTAGCCATTTACATTTTCTCCAATAGCATAATAGGGTTCCCTATTCCACTGGCCCTCTTGAGCACTTACTCTTTTTATGCTTTTTGAGGAGTGCAGTGAGGGAACACCTAGTCTAGGTTTATTTGTGTTCTGTAATCATGACAGATCCTGAGCATCTTTTCATTTGATGTGCTGTTTTTTAAAAAGCCTGTGAATACCACTGAGGTCTTGAAACATTTCTGCCTGAGAGTCGGGCCTGATTTGCATTCATTTAATGTTACATAGCCCAGGACATTTCTTGAGGGCCGGGTTCATTCGCAAACCCGCAGGCCCTTGGCCTTGTGAATGATAATTGCCCTTCAGCACAGTTTTTAAAGGTGTTGTTACGAGAATGTGCCACAAGGGGGCAGCACTACTTCGTGTCCAGTCTGGTAACTTGGGCAAACAAAGCCATAGCGGGAGTCCTGGTGTTGGATTGGAAAGTGTAGTCAAACGTGGCTAAACACACACCACAGGGCTTGTGTATCTTTACCTCTTGCCCCTTAACCTGCACTGCCCCACCCCAGGCGTATCCTAAGACTTTGCAATGTGCTATTTGGGGGGTGCTGTGGTTTGTAGTTGGGGCGATTCTAATGAAGTAGCCTGGAGGTGTAAATCCACCTAGCAGGAGCTGTGGAGATCTGGTTTCTTCACTGCTCTTCCCTCTCCGCTCTTCTACCATCACGTGGGTACACCAGGCTTTGCTTTCCTGTAAGAGAGTCACATTGGATTGGGAGATTGTGCTACCATGCAGAGGAGAATGGGCAATAGAGGTCCGAGGGGCCGCTGACCAGGTGGCACGTCCTCCTCCTTGGCTCCCTCAGCAGCAGCCTACTCCAGGCACGGGACCCAGGTCTGCTCAGGCTCCAGGGATATGACACCAACTGACGTCCCAGAGGCCTGAGGGTAATAGAGTCGGCATCGCTTGCCCCTTTCTTGTTTAGTAATTTAATATTCATTTTCTATTTCAGCATTGTTTATGTACAATGTTGTGTTTGTTGGAGTTGTACAGTAACTTGATGCAGTTATAAATGTAGCTGTACATGTAGGATTTGGGATTCTTTTCCCTGTTAGTTTATTGAAGAATGTTTTGTAGTGTTCCCTGTGCTTTCAAGCGGGTCGTCCTTGATGAACACTTTTTGATACATGAGTGTGTTTCTGTTAATCCCAACCTCCTACTTCATCGTTCCACAATCTCCAATTTCCCCCTGTTTTAACTCTACTGTTTTTTTCCATTTGTGAATCTATGTTTCCTTTGTATACTACTTCCTTTGTATCCATATTTCGACTGTCCATATAATTGACATCCTGGGATATGTGTCTTTCTGTCTCTAACTTACCAGAATTAGTGAGATCATCTACTGCTCCAGCCAGGTTGCTGCAAATAGTATGAGTTCATTTTGTTCTGTGAATGAGCAGTAGTCGAAGGAGTGTAGCTAGTAGAACATCTTGATCCAGTCATCTCTCGCTGGACATTTCGTTCGTTTGCATGTCTTGGCTATGGTAAAGAGTACCACAATGACCGTTGGGGTGCAAGTGTTTTATTCCACTGATGGTATTCTCTGGTTATACGAAGTGGACTGGGGTTGCTGAGTCTCGTGCTAGCTCCACTTTTTAGTTCAGTAGGGAACTTGCCTTTGGATTTCCATCCTGGTTGTTAGCCATTTACATTTTCTCCAATAGCATAATAGGGTTCCCTATTCCACTGGCCCTCTTGAGCACTTACTCTTTTTATGCTTTTTGAGGACTGCAGTGAGGGAACACCTGGTCTAGGTTTATTCGTATTCTGTAATCATGACAGATCCTGAGCATCTTTTCATTTGATGTGCTGTTTTTTAAAAAGCCTGTGAATACCACTGAGGTCTTGAAACATTTCTGCCTGAGAGTCGGGCCTGATTTGCATTCATTTAATGTTACATAGCCCAGGACATTTCTTGAGGGCCGGGTTCATTCGCAAACCCGCAGGCCCTTGGCCTTGTGAATGATAATTGCCCTTCAGCACAGTTTTTAAAGGTGTTGTTACGGGAATGTGCCACAAGGCGGCAGCACTACTTCGTGTCCAGTCTGGTAACTTGGGCCAACAAAGCCATAGCGGGAGTCCTCGTGTTGGATTGGAAAGTGTAGTCAAACGTGGCTAAACACACACCACAGGGCTTGTGTATCTTTACCTCTTGCCCCTTAAGCTGCACTGCCCCACCCCAGGCATATCCCAAGACTTTCCAATGTGCTATTCGGAGGGTGGTGTGGTTCGTAGGTGGGGCGATTCAAATGAAGTAGCCTGGAGGTGGGAATCCGCCTAGCAGGAGCTGTGGAGATCTGGTTTCTTCACAGCTCTTTGCTCTCAGCTGTTCTACCATCACTTGTGTACACCAGGCTTTGCTTACCTGTAAGAGGGTGGCATTCGATCGGGAGATTTTGGACCATGCAGAGGAGAATGGGCAATAGAGGTCCGAGGGGCCGCTGATCAGGTGGCACGTCCTCCTCCCTGGATCCCTCAGCAACAGCATACTCCAGCCACGGGACCCAGGCCTGCTGACGCTCCAAAGATGTGACACCAACTGACGTCCCAGAGGCCTGAGTGTAATAGAGTAGGCATTCCTTGCCCCTTTCTTGTTTAGTAATTTAATATTCATTTTCTATTTCAGCATAGATTATGTACAATGTTGTGTTTGTTGGAGTTGTACAGCAACTTGATGCAGTTATAAATGTAGCTGTACCTGTAGGATTTCATATTCTTTTCCCTGTTAGTTTATTGAAGAATGTTTTGTAGCGTTCCCTGTGCTTTTAAGCGGGTCGTCCTTGATGAACACTTTTTGATACATGAGTATGATTTTGTTAATCCTAACCTCCTACTTCATCATTCCCCAATCTCCAATTTCCCCCTGTGGGAATTGTACACGTTTTTTTTCCATTTGTGAATCTATGTTTCCTTTGTATACTACTTCCTTTGTATCTGTATTTAGAGTGCATATATAAGTGATATCCCGGGATATGTGTCTTTCTGTCTCTAACTTACCAGAATTAGTGAGATCATCTACTGCTCCATCCATGTTGCTGCAAATAGTATGAGTTCATTTTGTTCTATGGATGAGTGGTAGTCGAGGCAGTTTATGTAGCAGAACATCTTAATCCATTCACCTCTCATTGGACATTTCGTTTTTTTGCATCTCTTGGCTATGGTAAAGAGTACCACAACGACCGTTGGGGTGCAAGTGTTTTATTCCACTGATGGTATTCCCTGGTTATAAGAACTGGATTGGGGTTGCTGAGTCTTGTGCTAGCTCCACTTTTTAGTTCAGTAGGGAACGTGCCTTCGGATTTCCATACTGGATTTTAGCCATTTACATTTTCTCCAACAGCATAATAGGGTTCCCTATTCCACCTGCCCTCTTGAGCACTTACTCTTTTCATGCTTTTTGAGGACTGCAGCGAGTGAACACCTAGTCTAGGTCTATTGGTGTTCTGTAATCATGACAGATCCTGAGCATCTTTTCATTTGATGTGCTGTTTTTTAAAAAGCCTGTGAATACCACTGAGGTCTTGAAACATTTCTGCCTGAGAGTCGGGCCTGATTTGCATTCATTTAATGTTACATAGCCCAGGGCATTTCTTGAGGGCCAGGTTCATCTGCAAACCCGCAGGCCCTTGGCCTTGTGAATGATAATTGCCCTTCAGCACAGGTTTTAAAGGTGTTGTTACGGGAATGTGCCACAAGGCGGCAGCACTACTTCGTGTCCAGTCTGGTAACTTGGGCAAACAAAGCCATAGCGGGAGTCCTGGTGTTGGATTGGAAAGTGTAGTCGAACGTGGCTAAACACACACCACAGGGCTTGTGTATCTTTACCTCTTGCCCCTTAACCTGCACTGCCCCACCCCAGGCGTATCCTAAGACTTTGCAATGTGCTATTTGGGGGGTGCTGTGGTTCGTAGTTGGGGCGATTCTAATGAAGTAGCCTGGAGGTGTAAATCCACCTAGCAGGAGCTGTGGAGATCTGGTTTCTTCACTGCTCTTCCCTCTCCGCTCTTCTACCATCACGTGGGTACACCAGGCTTTGCTTTCCTGTAAGAGGGTCACATTGGATTGGGAGATTGTGCTACCATGCAGAGGAGAATGGGCAATAGAGGTCCTATGGGCCGCTGATCAGGTGGCACGTCCTCCTCTTTGACTCCCTCAGCAGCAGCCTACTCCAGGCACGGGACCCAGGTCTGCTGAGGCTCCAGGGATATGACACCAACTGACGTCCCAGAGGCCTGAGGGTAATAGGGTAGGCATCGCTTGCCCCTTTCTTGTGTAGTAATTTAATATTCATTTTCTATTTCAGCATTGTTTATGTACAGTGTTGTGTTTGTTGGAGTTGTACAGTAACTTGATGCAGTTATAAATGTAGCTGTACATGTAGGATTTGGGATTCTTTTCCCTGTTAGTTTATTGAAGAATGTTTTGTAGTGTTCCCTGTGCTTTCAAGCGGGTCGTCCTTGATGAACACTTTTTGATACATGAGTGTGTTTCTGTTAATCCCAACCTCCTACTTCATCGTTCCACAATCTCCAATTTCCCCCTGTTTTAACTCTACCGTTTTTTTCCATTTGTGAAGCTATGTTTCCTTTGTATACTACTTCCTTTGTATCCATATTTCGACTGTCCATATAATTGACATCCTGGGATATGTGTCTTTCTGTCTCTAACTTACCAGAATTAGTGAGATCATCTACTGCTCCAGCCAGGTTGCTGCAAATAGTATGAGTTCATTTTGTTCTGTGAATGAGCAGTAGTCGAAGGAGTGTAGCTAGTAGAACATCTTGATCCAGTCATCTCTCGCTGGACATTTCGTTCGTTTGCATGTCTTGGCTATGGTAAAGAGTACCACAATGACCGTTGGGGTGCAAGTGTTTTATTCCACTGATGGTATTCTCTGGTTATACGAAGTGGACTGGGGTTGCTGAGTCTCGTGCTAGCTCCACTTTTTAGTTCAGTAGGGAACTTGCCTTTGGATTTCCATCCTGGTTGTTAGCCATTTACATTTTCTCCAATAGCATAATAGGGTTCCCTATTCCACTGGCCCTCTTGAGCACTTACTCTTTTTATGCTTTTTGAGGACTGCAGTGAGGGAACACCTGGTCTAGGTTTATTCGTATTCTGTAATCATGACAGATCCTGAGCATCTTTTCATTTGATGTGCTGTTTTTTAAAAAGCCTGTGAATACCACTGAGGTCTTGAAACATTTCTGCCTGAGAGTCGGGCCTGATTTGCATTCATTTAATGTTACATAGCCCAGGACATTTCTTGAGGGCCGGGTTCATTCGCAAACCCGCAGGCCCTTGGCCTTGTGAATGATAATTGCCCTTCAGCACAGTTTTTAAAGGTGTTGTTACGGGAATGTGCCACAAGGCGGCAGCACTACTTCGTGTCCAGTCTGGTAACTTGGGCAAACAAAGCCATAGCGGGAGTCCTGGTGTTGGATTGGAAAGTGTAGTCAAACGTGGCTAAACACACACCACAGGGCTTGTGTATCTTTACCTCTTGCCCCTTAACCTGCACTGCCCCACCCCAGGCGTATCCTAAGACTTTGCAATGTGCTATTTGGGGGGTGCTGTGGTTCGTAGTTGGGGCGATTCTAATGAAGTAGCCTGGAGGTGTAAATCCACCTAGCAGGAGCTGTGGAGATCTGGTTTCTTCACTGCTCTTCCCTCTCCGCTCTTCTACCATCACGTGGGTACACCAGGCTTTGCTTTCCTGTAAGAGGGTCACATTGGATTGGGAGATTGTGCTACCATGCAGAGGAGAATGGGCAATAGAGGTCCTATGGGCCGCTGATCAGGTGGCACGTCCTCCTCCTTGGCTCCCTCAGCAGCAGCCTAGTCCAGGCACGGGACCCAGGTCTGCTGAGGCTCCAGGGATATGACACCAACTGACGTCCCAGAGGCCTGAGGGTAATAGAGTAGGCATCGCTTGCCCCTTTCTTGTGTAGTAATTTAATATTCATTTTCTATTTCAGCATTGTTTATGTACAGTGTTGCGTTTGTTGGAGTTGTACAGTAACTTGATGCAGTTATAAATGTAGCTGTACATGTAGGATTTGGGATTCTTTTCCCTGTTAGTTTATTGAAGAATGTTTTGTAGTGTTCCCTGTGCTTTCAAGCGGGTCGTCCTTGATGAACACTTTTTGATACATGAGTGTGTTTCTGTTAATCCCAACCTCCTACTTCATCGTCCCACAATCTCCAATTTCCCCCTGTTTTAACTCTACCGTTTTTTTCCATTTGTGAAGCTATGTTTCCTTTGTATACTACTTCCTTTGTATCCATATTTCGACTGTCCATATAATTGACATCCTGGGATATGTGTCTTTCTGTCTCTAACTTACCAGAATTAGTGAGATCATCTACTGCTCCAGCCAGGTTGCTGCAAATAGTATGAGTTCATTTTGTTCTGTGAATGAGCAGTAGTCGAAGGAGTGTAGCTAGTAGAACATCTTGATCCAGTCATCTCTCGCTGGACATTTCGTTCGTTTGCATGTCTTGGCTATGGTAAAGAGTACCACAATGACCGTTGGGGTGCAAGTGTTTTATTCCACTGATGGTATTCTCTGGTTATACGAAGTGGACTGGGGTTGCTGAGTCTCGTGCTAGCTCCACTTTTTAGTTCAGTAGGGAACTTGCCTTTGGATTTCCATCCTGGTTGTTAGCCATTTACATTTTCTCCAATAGCATAATAGGGTTCCCTATTCCACTGGCCCTCTTGAGCACTTACTCTTTTTATGCTTTTTGAGGACTGCAGTGAGGGAACACCTGGTCTAGGTTTATTCGTATTCTGTAATCATGACAGATCCTGAGCATCTTTTCATTTGATGTGCTGTTTTTTAAAAAGCCTGTGAATACCACTGAGGTCTTGAAACATTTCTGCCTGAGAGTCGGGCCTGATTTGCATTCATTTATTGTTACATAGCCCAGGACATTTCTTGAGGGCCGGGTTCATTCGCAAACCTGCAGGCCCTTGGCCTTGTGAATGATAATTGCCCTTCAGCACAGTTTTTAAAGGTGTTGTTACGGGAATGTGCCACAAGGCGGCAGCACTACTTCGTGTCCAGTCTGGTAACTTGGGCCAACAAAGCCATAGCGGGAGTCCTCGTGTTGGATTGGAAAGTGTAGTCAAACGTGGCTAAACACACACCACAGGGCTTGTGTATCTTTACCTCTTACCCCTTAAGCTGCACTGACCCACCCCAGGCATATCCCAAGACTTTCCAATGTGCTATTCGGAGGGTGGTGTGGTTCGTAGGTGGGGCGATTCAAATGAAGTAGCCTGGAGGTGGGAATCCGCCTAGCAGGAGCTGTGGAGAT
This sequence comes from Mesoplodon bidens, assembly GCF_964165515.1. Classification (NCBI taxonomy): domain Eukaryota; kingdom Metazoa; phylum Chordata; class Mammalia; order Artiodactyla; family Ziphiidae; genus Mesoplodon; species Mesoplodon bidens. Next base: position 42,916,827 of record NC_138172.1, read on the forward strand.
CTGGTTTCTTCACAGCTCTTTGCTCTCAGCTGTTCTACCATCACTTGTGTACACCAGGCTTTGCTTACCTGTAAGAGGGTGGCATTCGATCGGGAGATTTTGGACCATGCAGAGGAGAATGGGCAATAGAGGTCCGAGGGGCCGCTGATCAGGTGGCACGTCCTCCTCCCTGGATCCATCAGCAACAGCATACTCCAGCCACGGGACCCAGGCCTGCTGACGCTCCAAAGATGTGACACCAACTGACGTCCCAGAGGCCTGAGTGTAATAGAGTAGGCATTCCTTGCCCCTTTCTTGTTTAGTAATTTAATATTCATTTTCTATTTCAGCATAGATTATGTACAATGTTGTGTTTGTTGGAGTTGTACAGCAACTTGATGCAGTTATAAATGTAGCTGTACCTGTAGGATTTCATATTCTTTTCCCTGTTAGTTTATTGAAGAATGTTTTGTAGCGTTCCCTGTGCTTTCAAGCGGGTCGTCCTTGATGAACACTTTTTGATACATGAGTATGATTTTGTTAATCCTAACCTCCTACTTCATCATTCCCCAATCTCCAATTTCCCCCTGTGGGAATTGTACACGTTTTTTTTCCATTTGTGAATCTATGTTTCCTTTGTATACTACTTCCTTTGTATCTGTATTTAGAGTGCATATATAAGTGATATCCTGGGATATGTGTCTTTCTGTCTCTAACTTACCAGAATTAGTGAGATCATCTACTGCTCCATCCATGTTGCTGCAAATAGTATGAGTTCATTTTGTTCTATGGATGAGTGGTAGTCGAGGCAGTTTATGTAGCAGAACATCTTGATCCATTCACCTCTCATTGGACATTTCGTTCATTTGCATCTCTTGGCTATGGTAAAGAGTACCCCAACGACCGTTGGGGTGCAAGTGTTTTATTCCACTGATGGTATTCCCTGGTTATAAGAACTGGATTGGGGTTGCTGAGTCTTGTGCTAGCTCCACTTTTTAGTTCAGTAGGGAACGTGCCTTCGGATTTCCATACTGGATTTTAGCCATTTACATTTTCTCCAACAGCATAATAGGGTTCCCTATTCCACCTGCCCTCTTGAGCACTTACTCTTTTCATGCTTTTTGAGGACTGCAGCGAGTGAACACCTAGTCTAGGTCTATTGGTGTTCTGTAATCATGACAGATCCTGAGCATCTTTTCATTTGATGTGCTGTTTTTTAAAAAGCCTGTGAATACCACTGAGGTCTTGAAACATTTCTGCCTGAGAGTCGGGCCTGATTTGCATTCATTTAATGTTACATAGCCCAGGGCATTTCTTGAGGGCCAGGTTCATCTGCAAACCCGCAGGCCCTTGGCCTTGTGAATGATAATTGCCCTTCAGCACAGGTTTTAAAGTTGTTGTTACGGGAATGTGCCACAAGGCGGCAGCACTACTTCGTGTCCAGTCTGGTAACTTGGGCAAACAAAGCCATAGCGGGAGTCCTCGTGTTGGATTGGAAAGTGTAGTCAAACGTGGCTAAACACACACCATAGTGCTTGTGTATCTTTACCTCTTGCCCCTTAACCTGCACTGCCCCACCCCAGGCGTATCCTAAGACTTTGCAATGTGCTATTTGGGGGGTGCTGTGGTTCGTAGTTGGGGCGATTCTAATGAAGTAGCCTGGAGGTGTAAATCCACCTAGCAGGAGCTGTGGAGATCTGGTTTCTTCACTGCTCTTCCCTCTCCGCTCTTCTACCATCACGTGGGTACACCAGGCTTTGCTTTCCTGTAAGAGGGTCACATTGGATTGGGAGATTGTGCTACCATGCAGAGGAGAATGGGCAATAGAGGTCCTATGGGCCGCTGATCAGGTGGCACGTCCTCCTCCTTGGCTCCCTCAGCAGCAGCCTAGTCCAGGCACGGGACCCAGGTCTGCTGAGGCTCCAGGGATATGACACCAACTGACGTCCCAGAGGCCTGAGGGTAATAGAGTCGGCATCGCTTGCCCCTTTCTTGTGTAGTAATTTAATATTCATTTTCTATTTCAGCATTGTTTATGTACAGTGTTGTGTTTGTTGGAGTTGTACAGTAACTTGATGCAGTTATAAATGTAGCTGTACATGTAGGATTTGGGATTCTTTTCCCTGTTAGTTTATTGAAGAATGTTTTGTAGTGTTCCCTGTGCTTTCAAGCGGGTCGTCCTTGATGAACACTTTTTGATACATGAGTGTGTTTCTGTTAATCCCAACCTCCTACTTCATCGTTCCACAATCTCCAATTTCCCCCTGTTTTAACTCTACCGTTTTTTTTCCATTTGTGAATCTATGTTTCCTTTGTATACTACTTCCTTTGTATCCATATTTCGACTGTCCATATAATTGACATCCTGGGATATGTGTCTTTCTGTCTCTAACTTACCAGAATTAGTGAGATCATCTACTGCTCCAGCCAGGTTGCTGCAAATAGTATGAGTTCATTTTGTTCTGTGAATGAGCAGTAGTCGAAGGAGTGTAGCTAGTAGAACATCTTGATCCAGTCATCTCTCGCTGGACATTTCGTTCGTTTGCATGTCTTGGCTATGGTAAAGAGTACCACAATGACCGTTGGGGTGCAAGTGTTTTATTCCACTGATGGTATTCTCTGGTTATACGAAGTGGACTGGGGTTGCTGAGTCTCGTGCTAGCTCCACTTTTTAGTTCAGTAGGGAACTTGCCTTTGGATTTCCATCCTGGTTGTTAGCCATTTACATTTTCTCCAATAGCATAATAGGGTTCCCTATTCCACTGGCCCTCTTGAGCACTTACTCTTTTTATGCTTTTTGAGGACTGCAGTGAGGGAACACCTAGTCTAGGTTTATTCGTATTCTGTAATCATGACAGATCCTGAGCATCTTTTCATTTGATGTGCTGTTTTTTAAAAAGCCTGTGAATACCACTGAGGTCTTGAAACATTTCTGCCTGAGAGTCGGGCCTGATTTGCATTCATTTAATGTTACATAGCCCAGGACATTTCTTGAGGGCCGGGTTCATTCGCAAACCCGCAGGCCCTTGGCCTTGTGAATGATAATTGCCCTTCAGCACAGTTTTTAAAGGTGTTGTTACGGGAATGTGCCACAAGGCGGCAGCACTACTTCGTGTCCAGTCTGGTAACTTGGGCAAACAAAGCCATAGCGGGAGTCCTCGTGTTGGATTGGAAAGTGTAGTCAAACGTGGCTAAACACACACCACAGGGCTTGTGTATCTTTACCTCTTGCCCCTTAAGCTGCACTGCCCCACCCCAGGCATATCCCAAGACTTTCCAATGTGCTATTCGGAGGGTGGTGTGGTTCGTAGGTGGGGCGATTCAAATGAAGTAGCCTGGAGGTGGGAATCCGCCTAGCAGGAGCTGTGGAGATCTGGTTTCTTCACAGCTCTTTGCTCTCAGCTGTTCTACCATCACTTGTGTACACCAGGCTTTGCTTACCTGTAAGAGGGTGGCATTCGATCGGGAGATTTTGGACCATGCAGAGGAGAATGGGCAATAGAGGTCCGAGGGGCCGCTGATCAGGTGGCACGTCCTCCTCCCTGGATCCCTCAGCAACAGCATACTCCAGCCACGGGACCCAGGCCTGCTGACGCTCCAAAGATGTGACACCAACTGACGTCCCAGAGGCCTGAGTGTAATAGAGTAGGCATTCCTTGCCCCTTTCTTGTTTAGTAATTTAATATTCATTTTCTATTTCAGCATAGATTATGTACAATGTTGTGTTTGTTGGAGTTGTACAGCAACTTGATGCAGTTATAAATGTAGCTGTACCTGTAGGATTTCATATTCTTTTCCCTGTTAGTTTATTGAAGAATGTTTTGTAGCGTTCCCTGTGCTTTCAAGCGGGTCGTCCTTGATGAACACTTTTTGATACATGAGTATGATTTTGTTAATCCTAACCTCCTACTTCATCGTTCCCCAATCTCCAATTTCCCCCTGTGGGAATTGTACACGTTTTTTTTCCATTTGTGAATCTATGTTTCCTTTGTATACTACTTCCTTTGTATCTGTATTTAGAGTGCATATATAAGTGATATCCCGGGATATGTGTCTTTCTGTCTCTAACTTACCAGAATTAGTGAGATCATCTACTGCTCCATCCATGTTGCTGCAAATAGTATGAGTTCATTTTGTTCTATGGATGAGTGGTAGTCGAGGCAGTTTATGTAGCAGAACATCCTGATCCATTCACCTCTCATTGGACATTTCGTTCATTTGCATCTCTTGGCTATGGTAAAGAGTACCCCAACGACCGTTGGGGTGCAAGTGTTTTATTCCACTGATGGTATTCCCTGGTTATAAGAACTGGATTGGGGTTGCTGAGTCTTGTGCTAGCTCCACTTTTTAGTTCAGTAGGGAACGTGCCTTCGGATTTCCATACTGGATTTTAGCCATTTACATTTTCTCCAACAGCATAATAGGGTTCCCTATTCCACCTGCCCTCTTGAGCACTTACTCTTTTCATGCTTTTTGAGGACTGCAGCGAGTGAACACCTAGTCTAGGTCTATTGGTGTTCTGTAATCATGACAGATCCTGAGCATCTTTTCATTTGATGTGCTGTTTTTTAAAAAGCCTGTGAATACCACTGAGGTCTTGAAACATTTCTGCCTGAGAGTCGGGCCTGATTTGCATTCATTTAATGTTACATAGCCCAGGGCATTTCGTGAGGGCCAGGTTCATCTGCAAACCCGCAGGCCCTTGGCCTTGTGAATGATAATTGCCCTTCAGCACAGGTTTTAAAGGTGTTGTTACGGGAATGTGCCACAAGGCGGCAGCACTACTTCGTGTCCAGTCTGGTAACTTGGGCAAACAAAGCCATAGCGGGAGTCCTGGTGTTGGATTGGAAAGTGTAGTCGAACGTGGCTAAACACACACTACAGGGCTTGTGTATCTTTACCTCTTGCCCCTTAACCTGCACTGCCCCACCCCAGGCGTATCCTAAGACTTTGCAATGTGCTATTTGGGGGGTGCTGTGGTTCGTAGTTGGGGCGATTCTAATGAAGTAGCCTGGAGGTGTAAATCCACCTAGCAGGAGCTGTGGAGATCTGGTTTCTTCACTGCTCTTCCCTCTCCGCTCTTCTACCATCACGTGGGTACACCAGGCTTTGCTTTCCTGTAAGAGGGTCACGTTGGATTGGGAGATTGTGCTACCATGCAGAGGAGAATGGGCAATAGAGGTCCTATGGGCCGCTGATCAGGTGGCACGTCCTCCTCCTTGGCTCCCTCAGCAGCAGCCTAGTCCAGGCACGGGACCCAGGTCTGCTGAGGCTCCAGGGATATGACACCAACTGACGTCCCAGAGGCCTGAGGGTAATAGAGTAGGCATCGCTTGCCCCTTTCTTGTTTAGTAATTTAATATTCATTTTCTATTTCAGCATTGTTTATGTACAGTGTTGTGTTTGTTGGAGTTGTACAGTAACTTGATGCAGTTATAAATGTAGCTGTACATGTAGGATTTGGGATTCTTTTCCCTGTTAGTTTATTGAAGAATGTTTTGTAGTGTTCCCTGTGCTTTCAAGCGGGTCGTCCTTGATGAACACTTTTTGATACATGAGTGTGTTTCTGTTAATCCCAACCTCCTACTTCATCGTTCCACAATCTCCAATTTCCCCCTGTTTTAACTCTACCGTTTTTTTCCATTTGTGAATCTATGTTTCCTTTGTATACTACTTCCTTTGTATCCATATTTCGACCGTCCATATAATTGACATCCTGGGATATGTGTCTTTCTGTCTCTAACCTACCAGAATTAGTGAGATCATCTACTGCTCCAGCCAGGTTGCTGCAAATAGTATGAGTTCATTTTGTTCTGTGAATGAGCAGTAGTCGAAGGAGTGTAGCTAGTAGAACATCTTGATCCAGTCATCTCTCGCTGGACATTTCGTTCGTTTGCATGTCTTGGCTATGGTAAAGAGTACCACAATGACCGTTGGGGTGCAAGTGTTTTATTCCACTGATGGTATTCTCTGGTTATACGAAGTGGACTGGGGTTGCTGAGTCTCGTGCTAGCTCCACTTTTTAGTTCAGTAGGGAACTTGCCTTTGGATTTCCATCCTGGTTGTTAGCCATTTACATTTTCTCCAATAGCATAATAGGGTTCCCTATTCCACTGGCCCTCTTGAGCACTTACTCTTTTTATGCTTTTTGAGGACTGCAGTGAGGGAACACCTAGTCTAGGTTTATTCGTATTCTGTAATCATGACAGATCCTGAGCATCTTTTCATTTGATGTGCTGTTTTTTAAAAAGCCTGTGAATACCACTGAGGTCTTGAAACATTTCTGCCTGAGAGTCGGGCCTGATTTGCATTCATTTAATGTTACATAGCCCAGGACATTTCTTGAGGGCCGGGTTCATTCGCAAACCCGCAGGCCCTTGGCCTTGTGAATGATAATTGCCCTTCAGCACAGTTTTTAAAGGTGTTGTTACGGGAATGTGCCACAAGGCGGCAGCACTACTTCGTGTCCAGTCTGGTAACTTGGGCAAACAAAGCCATAGCGGGAGTCCTGGTGTTGGATTGGAAAGTGTAGTCAAACGTGGCTAAACACACACCACAGGGCTTGTGTATCTTTACCTCTTGCCCCTTAAGCTGCACTGCCCCACCCCAGGCATATCCCAAGACTTTCCAATGTGCTATTCGGAGGGTGGTGTGGTTCGTAGGTGGGGCGATTCAAATGAAGTAGCCTGGAGGTGGGAATCCGCCTAGCAGGAGCTGTGGAGATCTGGTTTCTTCACAGCTCTTTGCTCTCAGCTGTTCTACCATCACTTGTGTACACCAGGCTTTGCTTACCTGTAAGAGGGTGGCATTCGATCGGGAGATTTTGGACCATGCAGAGGAGAATGGGCAATAGAGGTCCGAGGGGCCGCTGATCAGGTGGCACGTCCTCCTCCCTGGATCCCTCAGCAACAGCATACTCCAGCCACGGGACCCAGGCCTGCTGACGCTCCAAAGATGTGACACCAACTGACGTCCCAGAGGCCTGAGTGTAATAGAGTAGGCATTCCTTGCCCCTTTCTTGTTTAGTAATTTAATATTCATTTTCTATTTCAGCATAGATTATGTACAATGTTGTGTTTGTTGGAGTTGTACAGCAACTTGATGCAGTTATAAATGTAGCTGTACCTGTAGGATTTCATATTCTTTTCCCTGTTAGTTTATTGAAGAATGTTTTGTAGCGTTCCCTGTGCTTTCAAGCGGGTCGTCCTTGATGAACACTTTTTGATACATGAGTATGATTTTGTTAATCCTGACCTCCTACTTCATCGTTCCCCAATCTCCAATTTCCCCCTGTGGGAATTGTACACGTTTTTTTTCCATTTGTGAATCTATGTTTCCTTTGTATACTACTTCCTTTGTATCTGTATTTAGAGTGCATATATAAGTGATATCCCGGGATATGTGTCTTTCTGTCTCTAACTTACCAGAATTAGTGAGATCATCTACTGCTCCATCCATGTTGCTGCAAATAGTATGAGTTCATTTTGTTCTATGGATGACTGGTAGTCGAGGCAGTTTATGTAGCAGAACATCTTGATCCATTCACCTCTCATTGGACATTTCGTTCATTTGCATCTCTTGGCTATGGTAAAGAGTACCCCAACGACCGTTGGGGTGCAAGTGTTTTATTCCACTGATGGTTTTCCCTGGTTATAAGAACTGGATTGGGGTTGCTGAGTCTTGTGCTAGCTCCACTTTTTAGTTCAGTAGGGAACGTGCCTTCGGATTTCCATACTGGATTTTAGCCATTTACATTTTCTCCAACAGCATAATAGGGTTCCCTATTCCACCTGCCCTCTTGAGCACTTACTCTTTTCATGCTTTTTGAGGACTGCAGCGAGTGAACACCTAGTCTAGGTCTATTGGTGTTCTGTAATCATGACAGATCCTGAGCATCTTTTCATTTGATGTGCTGTTTTTTAAAAAGCCTGTGAATACCACTGAGGTCTTGAAACATTTCTGCCTGAGAGTCGGGCCTGATTTGCATTCATTTAATGTTACATAGCCCAGGGCATTTCTTGAGGGCCAGGTTCATTCGCAAACCCGCAGGCCCTTGGCCTTGTGAATGATAATTGCCCTTCAGCACAGTTTTTAAAGGTGTTGTTACGGGAATGTGCCACAAGGCGGCAGCACTACTTCATGTCCAGTCTGGTAACTTGGGCAAACAAAGCCATAGCGGGAGTCCTGGTGTTGGATTGGAAAGTGTAGTCGAACGTGGCTAAACACACACCACAGGGCTTGTGTATCTTTACCTCTTGCCCCTTAACCTGCACTGCCCCACCCCAGGCGTATCCTAAGACTTTGCAATGTGCTATTTGGGGGGTGCTGTGGTTCGTAGTTGGGGCGATTCTAATGAAGTAGCCTGGAGGTGTAAATCCACCTAGCAGGAGCTGTGGAGATCTGGTTTCTTCACTGCTCTTCCCTCTCCGCTCTTCTACCATCACGTGGGTACACCAGGCTTTGCTTTCCTGTAAGAGGGTCACATTGGATTGGGAGATTGTGCTACCATGCAGAGGAGAATGGGCAATAGAGGTCCTATGGGCCGCAGATCAGGTGGCACGTCCTCCTCCTTGGCTCCCTCAGCAGCAGCCTAGTCCAGGCACGGGACCCAGGTCTGCTGAGGCTCCAGGGATATGACACCAACTGACGTCACAGAGGCCTGAGGGTAATAGAGTAGGCATCGCTTGCCCCTTTCTTGTTTAGTAATTTAATATTCATTTTCTATTTCAGCATTGTTTATGTACAGTGTTGCGTTTGTTGGAGTTGTACAGTAACTTGATGCAGTTATAAATGTAGCTGTACATGTAGGATTTGGGATTCTTTTCCCTGTTAGTTTATTGAAGAATGTTTTGTAGTGTTCCCTGTGCTTTCAAGCGGGTCGTCCTTGATGAACACTTTTTGATACATGAGTGTGTTTCTGTTAATCCCAACCTCCTACTTCATCGTTCCACAATCTCCAATTTCCCCCTGTTTTAACTCTACCGTTTTTTTTCCATTTGTGAATCTATGTTTCCTTTGTATACTACTTCCTTTGTATCCATATTTCGACCGTCCATATAATTGACATGCTGGGATACGTGTCTTTCTGTCTCTAACTTACCAGAATTAGTGAGATCATCTACTGCTCCAGCCAGGTTGCTGCAAATAATATGAGTTCATTTTGTTCTGTGAATGAGCAGTAGTCGAAGGAGTGTAGCTAGTAGAACATCTTGATCCAGTCATCTCTCGCTGGACATTTCGTTCGTTTGCATGTCTTGGCTATGGTAAAGAGTACCACAATGACCGTTGGGGTGCAAGTGTTTTATTCCACTGATGGTATTCTCTGGTTATACGAAGTGGACTGGGGTTGCTGAGTCTCGTGCTAGCTCCACTTTTTAGTTCAGTAGGGAACTTGCCTTTGGATTTCCATCCTGGTTTTTAGCCATTTACATTTTCTCCAATAGCATAATAGGGTTCCCTATTCCACTGGCCCTCTTGAGCACTTACTCTTTTTATGCTTTTTGAGGACTGCAGTGAGGGAACACCTGGTCTAGGTTTATTCGTATTCTGTAATCATGACAGATCCTGAGCATCTTTTCATTTGATGTGCTGTTTTTTAAAAAGCCTGTGAATACCACTGAGGTCTTGAAACATTTCTGCCTGAGAGTCGGGCCTGATTTGCATTCATTTAATGTTACATAGCCCAGGACATTTCTTGAGGGCCGGGTTCATTCGCAAACCCGCAGGCCCTTGGCCTTGTGAATGATAATTGCCCTTCAGCACAGTTTTTAAAGGTGTTGTTACGGGAATGTGCCACAAGGCGGCAGCACTACTTCGTGTCCAGTCTGGTAACTTGGGCAAACAAAGCCATAGCGGGAGTCCTGGTGTTGGATTGGAAAGTGTAGTCAAACGTGGCTAAACACACACCATAGTGCTTGTGTATCTTTACCTCTTGCCCCTTAACCTGCACTGCCCCACCCCAGGCGTATCCTAAGACTTTGCAATGTGCTATTTGGGGGGTGCTGTGGTTCGTAGTTGGGGCGATTCTAATGAAGTAGCCTGGAGGTGTAAATCCACCTAGCAGGAGCTGTGGAGATCTGGTTTCTTCACTGCTCTTCCCTCTCCGCTCTTCTACCATCTCGTGGGTACACCAGGCTTTGCTTTCCTGTAAGAGGGTCACATTGGATTGGGAGATTGTGCTACCATGCAGAGGAGAATGGGCAATAGAGGTCCTATGGGCCGCTGATCAGGTGGCACGTCCTCCTCCTTGGCTCCCTCAGCAGCAGCCTACTCCAGGCACGGGACCCAGGTCTGCTGAGGCTCCAGGGATATGACACCAACTGACGTCCCAGAGGCCTGAGGGTAATAGAGTAGGCATCGCTTGCCCCTTTCTTGTGTAGTAATTTAATATTCATTTTCTATTTCAGCATTGTTTATGTACAGTGTTGCGTTTGTTGGAGTTGTACAGTAACTTGATGCAGTTATAAATGTAGCTGTACATGTAGGATTTGGGATTCTTTTCCCTGTTAGTTTATTGAAGAATGTTTTGTAGTGTTCCCTGTGCTTTCAAGCGGGTCGTCCTTGATGAACACTTTTTGATACATGAGTGTGTTTCTGTTAATCCCAACCTCCTACTTCATCGTTCCACAATCTCCAATTTCCCCCTGTTTTAACTCTACCGTTTTTTTCCATTTGTGAATCTATGTTTCCTTTGTATACTACTTCCTTTGTATCCATATTTCGACTGTCCATATAATTGACATCCTGGGATATGTGTCTTTCTGTCTCTAACTTACCAGAATTAGTGAGATCATCTACTGCTCCAGCCAGGTTGCTGCAAATAGTATGAGTTCATTTTGTTCTGTGAATGAGCAGTAGTCGAAGGAGTGTAGCTAGTAGAACATCTTGATCCAGTCATCTCTCGCTGGACATTTCGTTCGTTTGCATGTCTTGGCTATGGTAAAGAGTACCACAATGACCGTTGGGGTGCAAGTGTTTTATTCCACTGATGGTATTCTCTGGTTATACGAAGTGGACTGGGGTTGCTGAGTCTCGTGCTAGCTCCACTTTTTAGTTCAGTAGGGAACTTGCCTTTGGATTTCCATCCTGGTTTTTAGCCATTTACATTTTCTCCAATAGCATAATAGGGTTCCCTATTCCACTGGCCCTCTTGAGCACTTACTCTTTTTATGCTTTTTGAGGACTGCAGTGAGGGAACACCTAGTCTAGGTTTATTCGTATTCTGTAATCATGACAGATCCGGAGCATCTTTTCATTTGATGTGCTGTTTTTTAAAAAGCCTGTGAATACCACTGAGGTCTTGAAACATTTCTGCCTGAGAGTCGGGCCTGATTTGCATTCATTTAATGTTACATAGCCCAGGACATTTCTTGAGGGCCGGGTTCATTCGCAAACCCGCAGGCCCTTGGCCTTGTGAATGATAATTGCCCTTCAGCACAGTTTTTAAAGGTGTTGTTACGGGAATGTGCCACAAGGCGGCAGCACTACTTCGTGTCCAGTCTGGTAACTTGGGCAAACAAAGCCATAGCGGGAGTCCTGGTGTTGGATTGGAAGTGTAGTCAAACGTGGCTAAACACACACCACAGGGCTTGTGTATCTTTACCTCTTGCCCCTTAAGCTGCACTGCCCCACCCCAGGCATATCCCAAGACTTTCCAATGTGCTATTCGGAGGGTGGTGTGGTTCGTAGGTGGGGCGATTCAAATGAAGTAGCCTGGAGGTGGGAATCCGCCTAGCAGGAGCTGTGGAGATCTGGTTTCTTCACAGCTCTTTGCTCTCAGCTGTTCTACCATCACTTGTGTACACCAGGCTTTGCTTACCTGTAAGAGGGTGGCATTCGATCGGGAGATTTTGGACCATGCAGAGGAGAATGGGCAATAGAGGTCCGAGGGGCCGCTGATCAGGTGGCACGTCCTCCTCCCTGGATCCCTCAGCAACAGCATACTCCAGCCACGGGACCCAGGCCTGCTGACGCTCCAAAGATGTGACACCAACTGACGTCCCAGAGGCCTGAGTGTAATAGAGTAGGCATTCCTTGCCCCTTTCTTGTTTAGTAATTTAATATTCATTTTCTATTTCAGCATAGATTATGTACAATGTTGTGTTTGTTGGAGTTGTACAGCAACTTGATGCAGTTATAAATGTAGCTGTACCTGTAGGATTTCATATTCTTTTCCCTGTTAGTTTATTGAAGAATGTTTTGTAGCGTTCCCTGTGCTTTCAAGCGGGTCGTCCTTGATGAACACTTTTTGATACATGAGTATGATTTTGTTAATCCTAACCTCCTACTTCATCGTTCCCCAATCTCCAATTTCCCCCTGTGGGAATTGTACACGTTTTTTTTCCATTTGTGAATCTATGTTTCCTTTGTATACTACTTCCTTTGTATCTGTATTTAGAGTGCATATATAAGTGATATCCCAGGATATGTGTCTTTCTGTCTCTAACTTACCAGAATTAGTGAGATCATCTACTGCTCCATCCATGTTGCTGCAAATAGTATGAGTTCATTTTGTTCTATGGATGAGTGGTAGTCGAGGCAGTTTATGTAGCAGAACATCTTTTTTTTTTTTTTTTTTTTTTTTTTTTTTGCGGTATGTGGGCCTCTCACTGTTGTGGCCTCTCCCGTTGCGGAGCACAGGCTCCGGACGCACAGGCCCAGCGGCCATGGCTCACGGGCCCAGCCGCTCCGCGGCATGTGGGATCCTCCCGGACCGGGGCACGAACCCGTGTCCCCTGCATCGGCAGGCGGACTCTCAACCACTGCGCCACCAGGGAAGCCCTGTAGCAGAACATCTTGATCCATTCACCTCTCATTGGACATTTCGTTCATTTGCATCTCTTGGCTATGGTAAAGAGTACCCCAACGACCGTTGGGGTGCAAGTGTTTTATTCCACTGATGGTATTCCCTGGTTATAAGAACTGGATTGGGGTTGCTGAGTCTTGTGCTAGCTCCACTTTTTAGTTCAGTAGGGAACGTGCCTTCGGATTTCCATACTGGATTTTAGCCATTTACATTTTCTCCAACAGCATAATAGGGTTCCCTATTCCACCTGCCCTCTTGAGCACTTACTCTTTTCATGCTTTTTGAGGACTGCAGCGAGTGAACACCTAGTCTAGGTCTATTGGTGTTCTGTAATCATGACAGATCCTGAGCATCTTTTCATTTGATGTGCTGTTTTTTAAAAAGCCTGTGAATACCACTGAGGTCTTGAAACATTTCTGCCTGAGAGTCGGGCCTGATTTGCATTCATTTAATGTTACATAGCCCAGGGCATTTCTTGAGGGCCAGGTTCATTCGCAAACCCGCAGGCCCTTGGCCTTGTGAATGATAATTGCCCTTCAGCACAGTTTTTAAAGGTGTTGTTACGGGAATGTGCCACAAGGCGGCAGCACTACTTCGTGTCCAGTCTGGTAACTTGGGCAAACAAAGCCATAGCGGGAGTCCTGGTGTTGGATTGGAAAGTGTAGTCGAACGTGGCTAAACACACACCACAGGGCTTGTGTATCTTTACCTCTTGCCCCTTAACCTGCACTGCCCCACCCCAGGCGTATCCTAAGACTTTGCAATGTGCTATTTGGGGGGTGCTGTGGTTCGTAGTTGGGGCGATTCTAATGAAGTAGCCTGGAGGTGTAAATCCACCTAGCAGGAGCTGTGGAGATCTGGTTTCTTCACTGCTCTTCCCTCTCCGCTCTTCTACCATCACGTGGGTACACCAGGCTTTGCTTTCCTGTAAGAGGGTCACATTGGATTGGGAGATTGTGCTACCATGCAGAGGAGAATGGGCAATAGAGGTCCTATGGGCCGCAGATCAGGTGGCACGTCCTCCTCCTTGGCTCCCTCAGCAGCAGCCTAGTCCAGGCACGGGACCCAGGTCTGCTGAGGCTCCAGGGATATGACACCAACTGACGTCACAGAGGCCTGAGGGTAATAGAGTAGGCATCGCTTGCCCCTTTCTTGTTTAGTAATTTAATATTCATTTTCTATTTCAGCATTGTTTATGTACAGTGTTGCGTTTGTTGGAGTTGTACAGTAACTTGATGCAGTTATAAATGTAGCTGTACATGTAGGATTTGGGATTCTTTTCCCTGTTAGTTTATTGAAGAATGTTTTGTAGTGTTCCCTGTGCTTTCAAGCGGGTCGTCCTTGATGAACACTTTTTGATACATGAGTGTGTTTCTGTTAATCCCAACCTCCTACTTCATCGTTCCACAATCTCCAATTTCCCCCTGTTTTAACTCTACCGTTTTTTTTCCATTTGTGAATCTATGTTTCCTTTGTATACTACTTCCTTTGTATCCATATTTCGACCGTCCATATAATTGACATCCTGGGATATGTGTCTTTCTGTCTCTAACTTACCAGAATTAGTGAGATCATCTACTGCTCCAGCCAGGTTGCTGCAAATAGTATGAGTTCATTTTGTTCTGTGAATGAGCAGTAGTCGAAGGAGTGTAGCTAGTAGAACATCTTGATCCAGTCATCTCTCGCTGGACATTTCGTTCGTTTGCATGTCTTGGCTATGGTAAAGAGTACCACAATGACCGTTGGGGTGCAAGTGTTTTATTCCACTGATGGTATTCTCTGGTTATACGAAGTGGACTGGGGTTGCTGAGTCTCGTGCTAGCTCCACTTTTTAGTTCAGTAGGGAACTTGCCTTTGGATTTCCATCCTGGTTTTTAGCCATTTACATTTTCTCCAATAGCATAATAGGGTTCCCTATTCCACTGGCCCTCTTGAGCACTTACTCTTTTTATGCTTTTTGAGGACTGCAGTGAGGGAACACCTGGTCTAGGTTTATTCGTATTCTTTAATCATGACAGATCCTGAGCATCTTTTCATTTGATGTGCTGTTTTTTAAAAAGCCTGTGAATACCACTGAGGTCTTGAAACATTTCTGCCTGAGAGTCGGGCCTGATTTGCATTCATTTAATGTTACATAGCCCAGGACATTTCTTGAGGGCCGGGTTCATTCGCAAACCCGCAGGCCCTTGGCCTTGTGAATGATAATTGCCCTTCAGCACAGTTTTTAAAGGTGTTGTTACGGGAATGTGCCACAAGGCGGCAGCACTACTTCGTGTCCAGTCTGGTAACTTGGGCAAACAAAGCCATAGCGGGAGTCCTGGTGTTGGATTGGAAAGTGTAGTCAAACGTGGCTAAACACACACCATAGTGCTTGTGTATCTTTACCTCTTGCCCCTTAACCTGCACTGCCCCACCCCAGGCGTATCCTAAGACTTTGCAATGTGCTATTTGGGGGGTGCTGTGGTTCGTAGTTGGGGCGATTCTAATGAAGTAGCCTGGAGGTGTAAATCCACCTAGCAGGAGCTGTGGAGATCTGGTTTCTTCACTGCTCTTCCCTCTCCGCTCTTCTACCATCTCGTGGGTACACCAGGCTTTGCTTTCCTGTAAGAGGGTCACATTGGATTGGGAGATTGTGCTACCATGCAGAGGAGAATGGGCAATAGAGGTACTATGGGCCGCTGATCAGGTGGCACGTCCTCCTCCTTGGCTCCCTCAGCAGCAGCCTACTCCAGGCACGGGACCCAGGTCTGCTGAGACTCCAGGGATATGACACCAACTGACGTCACAGAGGCCTGAGGGTAATAGAGTAGGCATCGCTTGCCCCTTTCTTGTGTAGTAATTTAATATTCATTTTCTATTTCAGCATTGTTTATGTACAGTGTTGAGTTTGTTGGAGTTGTACAGTAACTTGATGCAGTTATAAATGTAGCTGTACATGTAGGATTTGGGATTCTTTTCCCTGTTAGTTTATTGAAGAATGTTTTGTAGTGTTCCTTGTGCTTTCAAGCGGGTCGTCCTTGATGAACACTTTTTGATACATGAGTGTGTTTCTGTTAATCCCAACCTCCTACTTCATCATTCCACAATCTCCAATTTCCCCCTGTTTTAACTCTACCGTTTTTTTTCCATTTGTGAATCTATGTTTCCTTTGTATACTACTTCCTTTGTATCCATATTTCGACTGTCCATATAATTGACATCCTGGGATATGTGTCTTTCTGTCTCTAACTTACCAGAATTAGTGAGATCATCTACTGCTCCAGCCAGGTTGCTGCAAATAGTATGAGTTCATTTTGTTCTGTGAATGAGCAGTAGTCGAAGGAGTGTAGCTAGTAGAACATCTTGATCCAGTCATCTCTCGCTGGACATTTCGTTCGTTTGCATGTCTTGGCTATGGTAAAGAGTACCACAATGACCGTTGGGGTGCAAGTGTTTTATTCCACTGATGGTATTCTCTGGTTATACGAAGTGGACTGGGGTTGCTGAGTCTCGTGCTAGCTCCACTTTTTAGTTCAGTAGGGAACTTGCCTTTGGATTTCCATCCTGGTTTTTAGCCATTTACATTTTCTCCAATAGCATAATAGGGTTCCCTATTCCACTGGCCCTCTTGAGCACTTACTCTTTTTATGCTTTTTGAGGACTGCAGTGAGGGAACACCTAGTCTAGGTTTATTCGTATTCTGTAATCATGACAGATCCTGAGCATCTTTTCATTTGATGTGCTGTTTTTTAAAAAGCCTGTGAATACCACTGAGGTCTTGAAACATTTCTGCCTGAGAGTCGGGCCTGATTTGCATTCATTTAATGTTACATAGCCCAGGACATTTCTTGAGGGCCGGGTTCATTCGCAAACCCGCAGGCCCTTGGCCTTGTGAATGATAATTGCCCTTCAGCACAGTTTTTAAAGGTGTTGTTACGGGAATGTGCCACAAGGCGGCAGCACTACTTCGTGTCCAGTCTGGTAACTTGGGCAAACAAAGCCATAGCGGGAGTCCTGGTGTTGGATTGGAAAGTGTAGTCAAACGTGGCTAAACACACACCACAGGGCTTGTGTATCTTTACCTCTTGCCCCTTAAGCTGCACTGCCCCACCCCAGGCATATCCCAAGACTTTCCAATGTGCTATTCGGAGGGTGGTGTGGTTCGTAGGTGGGGCGATTCAAATGAAGTAGCCTGGAGGTGGGAATCCGCCTAGCAGGAGCTGTGGAGATCTGGTTTCTTCACAGCTCTTCCCTCTCAGCTGTTCTACCATCACTTGTGTACACCAGGCTTTGCTTACCTGTAAGAGGGTGGCATTCGATCGGGAGATTTTGGACCATGCAGAGGAGAATGGGCAATAGAGGTCCGAGGGGCCGCTGATCAGGTGGCACGTCCTCCTCCCTGGATCCCTCAGCAACAGCATACTCCAGCCACGGGACCCAGGCCTGCTGACGCTCCAAAGATGTGACACCAACTGACGTCCCAGAGGCCTGAGTGTAATAGAGTAGGCATTCCTTGCCCCTTTCTTGTTTAGTAATTTAATATTCATTTTCTATTTCAGCATAGATTATGTACAATGTTGTGTTTGTTGGAGTTGTACAGCAACTTGATGCAGTTATAAATGTAGCTGTACCTGTAGGATTTCATATTCTTTTCCCTGTTAGTTTATTGAAGAATGTTTTGTAGCGTTCCCTGTGCTTTCAAGCGGGTCGTCCTTGATGAACACTTTTTGATACATGAGTATGATTTTGTTAATCCTAACCTCCTACTTCATCGTTCCCCAATCTCCAATTTCCCCCTGTGGGAATTGTACACGTTTTTTTTCCATTTGTGAATCTATGTTTCCTTTGTATACTACTTCCTTTGTATCTGTATTTAGAGTGCATATATAAGTGATATCCCGGGATATGTGTCTTTCTGTCTCTAACTTACCAGAATTAGTGAGATCATCTACTGCTCCATCCATGTTGCTGCAAATAGTATGAGTTCATTTTGTTCTATGGATGAGTGGTAGTCGAGGCAGTTTATGTAGCAGAACATCCTGATCCATTCACCTCTCATTGGACATTTCGTTCATTTGCATCTCTTGGCTATGGTAAAGAGTACCCCAACGACCGTTGGGGTGCAAGTGTTTTATTCCACTGATGGTATTCCCTGGTTATAAGAACTGGATTGGGGTTGCTGAGTCTTGTGCTAGCTCCACTTTTTAGTTCAGTAGGGAACGTGCCTTCGGATTTCCATACTGGATTTTAGCCATTTACATTTTCTCCAACAGCATAATAGGGTTCCCTATTCCACCTGCCCTCTTGAGCACTTACTCTTTTCATGCTTTTTGAGGACTGCAGCGAGTGAACACCTAGTCTAGGTCTATTGGTGTTCTGTAATCATGACAGATCCTGAGCATCTTTTCATTTGATGTGCTGTTTTTTAAAAAGCCTGTGAATACCACTGAGGTCTTGAAACATTTCTGCCTGAGAGTCGGGCCTGATTTGCATTCATTTAATGTTACATAGCCCAGGGCATTTCGTGAGGGCCAGGTTCATCTGCAAACCCGCAGGCCCTTGGCCTTGTGAATGATAATTGCCCTTCAGCACAGGTTTTAAAGGTGTTGTTACGGGAATGTGCCACAAGGCGGCAGCACTACTTCGTGTCCAGTCTGGTAACTTGGGCAAACAAAGCCATAGCGGGAGTCCTGGTGTTGGATTGGAAAGTGTAGTCGAACGTGGCTAAACACACACCACAGGGCTTGTGTATCTTTACCTCTTGCCCCTTAACCTGCACTGCCCCACCCCACGCGTATCCTAAGACTTTGCAATGTGCTATTTGGGGGGTGCTGTGGTTTGTAGTTGGGGCGATTCTAATGAAGTAGCCTGGAGGTGTAAATCCACCTAGCAGGAGCTGTGGAGATCTGGTTTCTTCACTGCTCTTCCCTCTCCACTCTTCTACCATCACGTGGGTACACCAGGCTTTGCTTTCCTGTAAGAGGGTCACGTTGGATTGGGAGATTGTGCTACCATGCAGAGGAGAATGGGCAATAGAGGTCCTATGGGCCGCTGATCAGGTGGCACGTCCTCCTCCTTGGCTCCCTCAGCAGCAGCCTAGTCCAGGCACGGGACCCAGGTCTGCTGAGGCTCCAGGGATATGACACCAACTGATGTCACAGAGGCCTGAGGGTAATAGAGTAGGCATCGCTTGCCCCTTTCTTGTTTAGTAATTTAATATTCATTTTCTATTTCAGCATTGTTTATGTACAGTGTTGCGTTTGTTGGAGTTGTACAGTAACTTGATGCAGTTATAAATGTAGCTGTACATGTAGGATTTGGGATTCTTTTCCCTGTTAGTTTATTGAAGAATGTTTTGTAGTGTTCCCTGTGCTTTCAAGCGGGTCGTCCTTGATGAACACTTTTTGATACATGAGTGTGTTTCTGTTAATCCCAACCTCCTACTTCATCGTTCCACAATCTCCAATTTCCCCCTGTTTTAACTCTACCGTTTTTTTCCATTTGTGAATCTATGTTTCCTTTGTATACTACTTCCTTTGTATCCATATTTCGACTGTCCATATAATTGACATCCTGGGATATGTGTCTTTCTGTCTCTAACTTACCAGAATTAGTGAGATCATCTACTGCTCCAGCCAGGTTGCTGCAAATAGTATGAGTTCATTTTGTTCTGTGAATGAGCAGTAGTCGAAGGAGTGTAGCTAGTAGAACATCTTGATCCAGTCATCTCTCGCTGGACATTTCGTTCGTTTGCATGTCTTGGCTATGGTAAAGAGTACCACAATGACCGTTGGGGTGCAAGTGTTTTATTCCACTGATGGTATTCTCTGGTTATACGAAGTGGACTGGGGTTGCTGAGTCTCGTGCTAGCTCCACTTTTTAGTTCAGTAGGGAACTTGCCTTTGGATTTCCATCCTGGTTGTTAGCCATTTACATTTTCTCCAATAGCATAATAGGGTTCCCTATTCCACTGGCCCTCTTGAGCACTTACTCTTTTTATGCTTTTTGAGGACTGCAGTGAGGGAACACCTAGTCTAGGTTTATTCGTATTCTGTAATCATGACAGATCCTGAGCATCTTTTCATTTGATGTGCTGTTTTTTAAAAAGCCTGTGAATACCACTGAGGTCTTGAAACATTTCTGCCTGAGAGTCGGGCCTGATTTGCATTCATTTAATGTTACATAGCCCAGGACATTTCTTGAGGGCCGGGTTCATTCGCAAACCCGCAGGCCCTTGGCCTTGTGAATGATAATTGCCCTTCAGCACAGTTTTTAAAGGTGTTGTTACGGGAATGTGCCACAAGGCGGCAGCACTACTTCGTGTCCAGTCTGGTAACTTGGGCAAACAAAGCCATAGCGGGAGTCCTCGTGTTGGATTGGAAAGTGTAGTCAAACGTGGCTAAACACACACCACAGGGCTTGTGTATCTTTACCTCTTGCCCCTTAAGCTGCACTGCCCCACCCCAGGCATATCCCAAGACTTTCCAATGTGCTATTCGGAGGGTGGTGTGGTTCGTAGGTGGGGCGATTCAAATGAAGTAGCCTGGAGGTGGGAATCCGCCTAGCAGGAGCTGTGGAGATCTGGTTTCTTCACAGCTCTTTGCTCTCAGCTGTTCTACCATCACTTGTGTACACCAGGCTTTGCTTACCTGTAAGAGGGTGGCATTCGATCGGGAGATTTTGGACCATGCAGAGGAGAATGGGCAATAGAGGTCCGAGGGGCCGCTGATCAGGTGGCACGTCCTCCTCCCTGGATCCCTCAGCAACAGCATACTCCAGCCACGGGACCCAGGCCTGCTGACGCTCCAAAGATGTGACACCAACTGACGTCCCAGAGGCCTGAGTGTAATAGAGTAGGCATTCCTTGCCCCTTTCTTGTTTAGTAATTTAATATTCATTTTCTATTTCAGCATAGATTATGTACAATGTTGTGTTTGTTGGAGTTGTACAGCAACTTGATGCAGTTATAAATGTAGCTGTACCTGTAGGATTTCATATTCTTTTCCCTGTTAGTTTATTGAAGAATGTTTTGTAGCGTTCCCTGTGCTTTCAAGCGGGTCGTCCTTGATGAACACTTTTTGATACATGAGTATGATTTTGTTAATCCTAACCTCCTACTTCATCGTTCCCCAATCTCCAATTTCCCCCTGTGGGAATTGTACACGTTTTTTTTCCATTTGTGAATCTATGTTTCCTTTGTATACTACTTCCTTTGTATCTGTATTTAGAGTGCATATATAAGTGATATCCCGGGATATGTGTCTTTCTGTCTCTAACTTACCAGAATTAGTGAGATCATCTACTGCTCCATCCATGTTGCTGCAAATAGTATGAGTTCATTTTGTTCTATGGATGAGTGGTAGTCGAGGCAGTTTATGTAGCAGAACATCCTGATCCATTCACCTCTCATTGGACATTTCGTTCATTTGCATCTCTTGGCTATGGTAAAGAGTACCCCAACGACCGTTGGGGTGCAAGTGTTTTATTCCACTGATGGTATTCCCTGGTTATAAGAACTGGATTGGGGTTGCTGAGTCTTGTGCTAGCTCCACTTTTTAGTTCAGTAGGGAACGTGCCTTCGGATTTCCATACTGGATTTTAGCCATTTACATTTTCTCCAACAGCATAATAGGGTTCCCTATTCCACCTGCCCTCTTGAGCACTTACTCTTTTCATGCTTTTTGAGGACTGCAGCGAGTGAACACCTAGTCTAGGTCTATTGGTGTTCTGTAATCATGACAGATCCTGAGCATCTTTTCATTTGATGTGCTGTTTTTTAAAAAGCCTGTGAATACCACTGAGGTCTTGAAACATTTCTGCCTGAGAGTCGGGCCTGATTTGCATTCATTTAATGTTACATAGCCCAGGGCATTTCGTGAGGGCCAGGTTCATCTGCAAACCCGCAGGCCCTTGGCCTTGTGAATGATAATTGCCCTTCAGCACAGGTTTTAAAGGTGTTGTTACGGGAATGTGCCACAAGGCGGCAGCACTACTTCGTGTCCAGTCTGGTAACTTGGGCAAACAAAGCCATAGCGGGAGTCCTGGTGTTGGATTGGAAAGTGTAGTCGAACGTGGCTAAACACACACCACAGGGCTTGTGTATCTTTACCTCTTGCCCCTTAACCTGCACTGCCCCACCCCAGGCGTATCCTAAGACTTTGCAATGTGCTATTTGGGGGGTGCTGTGGTTCGTAGTTGGGGCGATTCTAATGAAGTAGCCTGGAGGTGTAAATCCACCTAGCAGGAGCTGTGGAGATCTGGTTTCTTCACTGCTCTTCCCTCTCCGCTCTTCTACCATCACGTGGGTACACCAGGCTTTGCTTTCCTGTAAGAGGGTCACGTTGGATTGGGAGATTGTGCTACCATGCAGAGGAGAATGGGCAATAGAGGTCCTATGGGCCGCTGATCAGGTGGCACGTCCTCCTCCTTGGCTCCCTCAGCAGCAGCCTAGTCCAGGCACGGGACCCAGGTCTGCTGAGGCTCCAGGGATATGACACCAACTGATGTCACAGAGGCCTGAGGGTAATAGAGTAGGCATCGCTTGCCCCTTTCTTGTTTAGTAATTTAATATTCATTTTCTATTTCAGCATTGTTTATGTACAGTGTTGTGTTTGTTGGAGTTGTACAGTAACTTGATGCAGTTATAAATGTAGCTGTACATGTAGGATTTGGGATTCTTTTCCCTGTTAGTTTATTGAAGAATGTTTTGTAGTGTTCCCTGTGCTTTCAAGCGGGTCGTCCTTGATGAACACTTTTTGATACATGAGTGTGTTTCTGTTAATCCCAACCTCCTACTTCATCGTTCCACAATCTCCAATTTCCCCCTGTTTTAACTCTACCGTTTTTTTTCCATTTGTGAATCTATGTTTCCTTTGTATACTACTTCCTTTGTATCCATATTTCGACCGTCCATATAATTGACATCCTGGGATATGTGTCTTTCTGTCTCTAACTTACCAGAATTAGTGAGATCATCTACTGCTCCAGCCAGGTTGCTGCAAATAGTATGAGTTCATTTTGTTCTGTGAATGAGCAGTAGTCGAAGGAGTGTAGCTAGTAGAACATCTTGATCCAGTCATCTCTCGCTGGACATTTCGTTCGTTTGCATGTCTTGGCTATGGTAAAGAGTACCACAATGACCGTTGGGGTGCAAGTGTTTTATTCCACTGATGGTATTCTCTGGTTATACGAAGTGGACTGGGGTTGCTGAGTCTCGTGCTAGCTCCACTTTTTAGTTCAGTAGGGAACTTGCCTTTGGATTTCCATCCTGGTTTTTAGCCATTTACATTTTCTCCAATAGCATAATAGGGTTCCCTATTCCACTGGCCCTCTTGAGCACTTACTCTTTTTATGCTTTTTGAGGACTGCAGTGAGGGAACACCTAGTCTAGGTTTATTCGTATTCTGTAATCATGACAGATCCTGAGCATCTTTTCATTTGATGTGCTGTTTTTTAAAAAGCCTGTGAATACCACTGAGGTCTTGAAACATTTCTGCCTGAGAGTCGGGCCTGATTTGCATTCATTTAATGTTACATAGCCCAGGACATTTCTTGAGGGCCGGGTTCATTCGCAAACCCGCAGGCCCTTGGCCTTGTGAATGATAATTGCCCTTCAGCACAGGTTTTAAAGGTGTTGTTACGGGAATGTGCCACAAGGCGGCAGCACTACTTCGTGTCCAGTCTGGTAACTTGGGCAAACAAAGCCATAGCGGGAGTCCTGGTGTTGGATTGGAAAGTGTAGTCAAACGTGGCTAAACACACACCACAGGGCTTGTGTATCTTTACCTCTTGCCCCTTAAGCTGCACTGCCCCACCCCAGGCATATCCCAAGACTTTCCAATGTGCTATTCGGAGGGTGGTGTGGTTCGTAGGTGGGGCGATTCAAATGAAGTAGCCTGGAGGTGGGAATCCGCCTAGCAGGAGCTGTGGAGATCTGGTTTCTTCACAGCTCTTTGCTCTCAGCTGTTCTACCATCACTTGTGTACACCAGGCTTTGCTTACCTGTAAGAGGGTGGCATTCGATCGGGAGATTTTGGACCATGCAGAGGAGAATGGGCAATAGAGGTCCGAGGGGCCGCTGATCAGGTGGCACGTCCTCCTCCCTGGATCCCTCAGCAACAGCATACTCCAGCCACGGGACCCAGGCCTGCTGACGCTCCAAAGATGTGACACCAACTGACGTCCCAGAGGCCTGAGTGTAATAGAGTAGGCATTCCTTGCCCCTTTCTTGTTTAGTAATTTAATATTCATTTTCTATTTCAGCATAGATTATGTACAATGTTGTGTTTGTTGGAGTTGTACAGCAACTTGATGCAGTTATAAATGTAGCTGTACCTGTAGGATTTCATATTCTTTTCCCTGTTAGTTTATTGAAGAATGTTTTGTAGCGTTCCCTGTGCTTTCAAGCGGGTCGTCCTTGATGAACACTTTTTGATACATGAGTATGATTTTGTTAATCCTAACCTCCTACTTCATCGTTCCCCAATCTCCAATTTCCCCCTGTGGGAATTGTACACGTTTTTTTTCCATTTGTGAATCTATGTTTCCTTTGTATACTACTTCCTTTGTATCTGTATTTAGAGTGCATATATAAGTGATATCCCGGGATATGTGTCTTTCTGTCTCTAACTTACCAGAATTAGTGAGATCATCTACTGCTCCATCCATGTTGCTGCAAATAGTATGAGTTCATTTTGTTCTATGGATGAGTGGTAGTCGAGGCAGTTTATGTAGCAGAACATCCTGATCCATTCACCTCTCATTGGACATTTCGTTCATTTGCATCTCTTGGCTATGGTAAAGAGTACCACAACGACCGTTGGGGTGCAAGTGTTTTATTCCACTGATGGTATTCCCTGGTTATAAGAACTGGATTGGGGTTGCTGAGTCTTGTGCTAGCTCCACTTTTTAGTTCAGTAGGGAACGTGCCTTCGGATTTCCATACTGGATTTTAGCCATTTACATTTTCTCCAACAGCATAATAGGGTTCCCTATTCCACCTGCCCTCTTGAGCACTTACTCTTTTCATGCTTTTTGAGGACTGCAGCGAGTGAACACCTAGTCTAGGTCTATTGGTGTTCTGTAATCATGACAGATCCTGAGCATCTTTTCATTTGATGTGCTGTTTTTTAAAAAGCCTGTGAATACCACTGAGGTCTTGAAACATTTCTGCCTGAGAGTCGGGCCTGATTTGCATTCATTTAATGTTACATAGCCCAGGGCATTTCGTGAGGGCCAGGTTCATCTGCAAACCCGCAGGCCCTTGGCCTTGTGAATGATAATTGCCCTTCAGCACAGGTTTTAAAGGTGTTGTTACGGGAATGTGCCACAAGGCGGCAGCACTACTTCGTGTCCAGTCTGGTAACTTGGGCAAACAAAGCCATAGCGGGAGTCCTGGTGTTGGATTGGAAAGTGTAGTCGAACGTGGCTAAACACACACCACAGGGCTTGTGTATCTTTACCTCTTGCCCCTTAACCTGCACTGCCCCACCCCAGGCGTATCCTAAGACTTTGCAATGTGCTATTTGGGGGGTGCTGTGGTTTGTAGTTGGGGCGATTCTAATGAAGTAGCCTGGAGGTGTAAATCCACCTAGCAGGAGCTGTGGAGATCTGGTTTCTTCACTGCTCTTCCCTCTCCGCTCTTCTACCATCACGTGGGTACACCAGGCTTTGCTTTCCTGTAAGAGGGTCACGTTGGATTGGGAGATTGTGCTACCATGCAGAGGAGAATGGGCAATAGAGGTCCTATGGGCCGCTGATCAGGTGGCACGTCCTCCTCCTTGGCTCCCTCAGCAGCAGCCTAGTCCAGGCACGGGACCCAGGTCTGCTGAGGCTCCAGGGATATGACACCAACTGACGTCACAGAGGCCTGAGGGTAATAGAGTAGGCATCGCTTGCCCCTTTCTTGTGTAGTAATTTAATATTCATTTTCTATTTCAGCATTGTTTATGTACAATGTTGCGTTTGTTGGAGTTGTACAGTAACTTGATGCAGTTATAAATGTAGTTGTACATGTAGGATTTCGGAATCTTTTCCCTGTTAGTTTATTGAAGAATGTTTTGTAGTGTTCCCTGTGCTTTCAAGCGGGTCGTCCTTGATGAACACTTTTTGATACATGAGTGTGTTTCTGTTAATCCCAACCTCCTACTTCATCGTTCCACAATCTCCAATTTCCCCCTGTTTTAACTCTACCGTTTTTTTTCCATTTGTGAATCTATGTTTCCTTTGTATACTACTTCCTTTGTATCCATATTTCGACTGTCCATATAATTGACATCCTGGGATATGTGTCTTTCTGTCTCTAACTTACCAGAATTAGTGAGATCATCTACTGCTCCAGCCAGGTTGCTGCAAATAGTATGAGTTCATTTTGTTCTGTGAATGAGCAGTAGTCGAAGGAGTGTAGCTAGTAGAACATCTTGATCCAGTCATCTCTCGCTGGACATTTCGTTCGTTTGCATGTCTTGGCTATGGTAAAGAGTACCACAATGACCGTTGGGGTGCAAGTGTTTTATTCCACTGATGGTATTCTCTGGTTATACGAAGTGGACTGGGGTTGCTGAGTCTCGTGCTAGCTCCACTTTTTAGTTCAGTAGGGAACTTGCCTTTGGATTTCCATCCTGGTTGTTAGCCATTTACATTTTCTCCAATAGCATAATAGGGTTCCCTATTCCACTGGCCCTCTTGAGCACTTACTCTTTTTATGCTTTTTGAGGACTGCAGTGAGGGAACACCTAGTCTAGGTTTATTCGTATTCTGTAATCATGACAGATCCTGAGCATCTTTTCATTTGATGTGCTGTTTTTTAAAAAGCCTGTGAATACCACTGAGGTCTTGAAACATTTCTGCCTGAGAGTCGGGCCTGATTTGCATTCATTTAATGTTACATAGCCCAGGACATTTCTTGAGGGCCGGGTTCATTCGCAAACCCGCAGGCCCTTGGCCTTGTGAATGATAATTGCCCTTCAGCACAGTTTTTAAAGGTGTTGTTACGGGAATGTGCCACAAGGCGGCAGCACTACTTCGTGTCCAGTCTGGTAACTTGGGCAAACAAAGCCATAGCGGGAGTCCTCGTGTTGGATTGGAAAGTGTAGTCAAACGTGGCTAAACACACACCACAGGGCTTGTGTATCTTTACCTCTTGCCCCTTAAGCTGCACTGCCCCACCCCAGGCATATCCCAAGACTTTCCAATGTGCTATTCGGAGGGTGGTGTGGTTCGTAGGTGGGGCGATTCAAATGAAGTAGCCTGGAGGTGGGAATCCGCCTAGCAGGAGCTGTGGAGATCTGGTTTCTTCACAGCTCTTCCCTCTCAGCTGTTCTACCATCACTTGTGTACACCAGGCTTTGCTTACCTGTAAGAGGGTGGCATTCGATCGGGAGATTTTGGACCATGCAGAGGAGAATGGGCAATAGAGGTCCGAGGGGCCGCTGATCAGGTGGCACGTCCTCCTCCCTGGATCCCTCAGCAACAGCATACTCCAGCCACGGGACCCAGGCC
This sequence comes from Mesoplodon bidens, assembly GCF_964165515.1. NCBI lineage: Eukaryota > Metazoa > Chordata > Mammalia > Artiodactyla > Ziphiidae > Mesoplodon > Mesoplodon bidens. The sequence continues at coordinate 42,944,089 of NC_138172.1, forward strand.
TGCTGACGCTCCAAAGATGTGACACCAACTGACGTCCCAGAGGCCTGAGTGTAATAGAGTAGGCATTCCTTGCCCCTTTCTTGTTTAGTAATTTAATATTCATTTTCTATTTCAGCATAGATTATGTACAATGTTGTGTTTGTTGGAGTTGTACAGCAACTTGATGCAGTTATAAATGTAGCTGTACCTGTAGGATTTCATATTCTTTTCCCTGTTAGTTTATTGAAGAATGTTTTGTAGCGTTCCCTGTGCTTTCAAGCGGGTCGTCCTTGATGAACACTTTTTGATACATGAGTATGATTTTGTTAATCCTAACCTCCTACTTCATCGTTCCCCAATCTCCAATTTCCCCCTGTGGGAATTGTACACGTTTTTTTTCCATTTGTGAATCTATGTTTCCTTTGTATACTACTTCCTTTGTATCTGTATTTAGAGTGCATATATAAGTGATATCCCGGGATATGTGTCTTTCTGTCTCTAACTTACCAGAATTAGTGAGATCATCTACTGCTCCATCCATGTTGCTGCAAATAGTATGAGTTCATTTTGTTCTATGGATGAGTGGTAGTCGAGGCAGTTTATGTAGTAGAACATCTTGATCCAGTCATCTCTCGCTGGACATTTCGTTCATTTGCATCTCTTGGCTATGGTAAAGAGTACCACAACGACCGTTGGGGTGCAAGTGTTTTATTCCACTGATGGTATTCCCTGGTTATAAGAACTGGATTGGGGTTGCTGAGTCTTGTGCTAGCTCCACTTTTTAGTTCAGTAGGGAACGTGCCTTCGGATTTCCATACTGGATTTTAGCCATTTACATTTTCTCCAACAGCATAATAGGGTTCCCTATTCCACTTGCCCTCTTGAGCACTTACTCTTTTCATGCTTTTTGAGGACTGCAGCGAGTGAACACCTAGTCTAGGTCTATTGGTGTTCTGTAATCATGACAGATCCTGAGCATCTTTTCATTTGATGTGCTGTTTTTTAAAAAGCCTGTGAATACCACTGAGGTCTTGAAACATTTCTGCCTGAGAGTCGGGCCTGATTTGCATTCATTTAATGTTACATAGCCCAGGGCATTTCGTGAGGGCCAGGTTCATCTGCAAACCCGCAGGCCCTTGGCCTTGTGAATGATAATTGCCCTTCAGCACAGGTTTTAAAGTTGTTGTTATGGGAATGTGCCACAAGGCGGCAGCACTACTTCGTGTCCAGTCTGGTAACTTGGGCAAACAAAGCCATAGCGGGAGTCCTCGTGTTGGATTGGAAAGTGTAGTCGAACGTGGCTAAACACACACCACAGGGCTTGTGTATCTTTACCTCTTGCCCCTTAACCTGCACTGCCCCACCCCAGGCGTATCCTAAGACTTTGCAATGTGCTATTTGGGGGGTGCTGTGGTTCGTAGTTGGGGCGATTCTAATGAAGTAGCCTGGAGGTGTAAATCCACCTAGCAGGAGCTGTGGAGATCTGGTTTCTTCACTGCTCTTCCCTCTCCGCTCTTCTACCATCACGTGGGTACACCAGGCTTTGCTTTCCTGTAAGAGGGTCACATTGGATTGGGAGATTGTGCTACCATGCAGAGGAGAATGGGCAATAGAGGTCCTATGGGCCGCTGATCAGGTGGCACGTCCTCCTCCTTGGCTCCCTCAGCAGCAGCCTAGTCCAGGCACGGGACCCAGGTCTGCTGAGGCTCCAGGGATATGACACCAACTGACGTCACAGAGGCCTGAGGGTAATAGAGTAGGCATCGCTTGCCCCTTTCTTGTTTAGTAATTTAATATTCATTTTCTATTTCAGCATTGTTTATGTACAGTGTTGCGTTTGTTGGAGTTGTACAGTAACTTGATGCAGTTATAAATGTAGCTGTACATGTAGGATTTGGGATTCTTTTCCCTGTTAGTTTATTGAAGAATGTTTTGTAGTGTTCCCTGTGCTTTCAAGCAGGTCGTCCTTGATGAACACTTTTTGATACATGAGTGTGTTTCTGTTAATCCCAACCTCCTACTTCATCGTTCCACAATCTCCAATTTCCCCCTGTTTTAACTCTACCGTTTTTTTTTCCATTTGTGAATCTATGTTTCCTTTGTATACTACTTCCTTTGTATCCATATTTCGACCGTCCATATAATTGACATCCTGGGATATGTGTCTTTCTGTCTCTAACTTACCAGAGTTAGTGAGATCATCTACTGCTCCAGCCAGGTTGCTGCAAATAGTATGAGTTCATTTTGTTCTGTGAATGAGCAGTAGTCGAAGGAGTGTAGCTAGTAGAACATCTTGATCCAGTCATCTCTCGCTGGACATTTCGTTCGTTTGCATGTCTTGGCTATGGTAAAGAGTACCACAATGACCGTTGGGGTGCAAGTGTTTTATTCCACTGATGGTATTCTCTGGTTATACGAAGTGGACTGGGGTTGATGAGTCTCGTGCTAGCTCCACTTTTTAGTTCAGTAGGGAACTTGCCTTTGGATTTCCATCCTGGTTTTTAGCCATTTACATTTTCTCCAATAGCATAATAGGGTTCCCTATTCCACTGGCCCTCTTGAGCACTTACTCTTTTTATGCTTTTTGAGGACTGCAGTGAGGGAACACCTGGTCTAGGTTTATTCGTATTCTGTAATCATGACAGATCCTGAGCATCTTTTCATTTGATGTGCTGTTTTTTAAAAAGCCTGTGAATACCACTGAGGTCTTGAAACATTTCTGCCTGAGAGTCGGGCCTGATTTGCATTCATTTAATGTTACATAGCCCAGGACATTTCTTGAGGGCCGGGTTCATTCGCAAACCCGCAGGCCCTTGGCCTTGTGAATGATAATTGCCCTTCAGCACAGGTTTTAAAGGTGTTGTTACGGGAATGTGCCACAAGGCGGCAGCACTACTTCGTGTCCAGTCTGGTAACTTGGGCAAACAAAGCCATAGCGGGAGTCCTCGTGTTGGATTGGAAAGTGTAGTCAAACGTGGCTAAACACACACCACAGGGCTTGTGTATCTTTACCTCTTGCCCCTTAAGCTGCACTGCCCCACCCCAGGCATATCCCAAGACTTTCCAATGTGCTATTCGGAGGGTGGTGTGGTTCGTAGGTGGGGCGATTCAAATGAAGTAGCCTGGAGGTGGGAATCCGCCTAGCAGGAGCTGTGGAGATCTGGTTTCTTCACAGCTCTTCCCTCTCAGCTCTTCTACCATCACTTGTGTACACCAGGCTTTGCTTACCTGTAAGAGGGTGGCATTCGATCGGGAGATTTTGGACCATGCAGAGGAGAATGGGCAATAGAGGTCCGAGGGGCCGCTGATCAGGTGGCACGTCCTCCTCCCTGGATCCCTCAGCAACAGCATACTCCAGCCACGGGACCCAGGCCTGCTGACGCTCCAAAGATGTGACACCAACTGACGTCCCAGAGGCCTGAGTGTAATAGAGTAGGCATTCCTTGCCCCTTTCTTGTTTAGTAATTTAATATTCATTTTCTATTTCAGCATAGATTATGTACAATGTTGTGTTTGTTGGAGTTGTACAGCAACTTGATGCAGTTATAAATGTAGCTGTACCTGTAGGATTTCATATTCTTTTCCCTGTTAGTTTATTGAAGAATGTTTTGTAGCGTTCCCTGTGCTTTCAAGCGGGTCGTCCTTGATGAACACTTTTTGATACATGAGTATGATTTTGTTAATCCTAACCTCCTACTTCATCGTTCCCCAATCTCCAATTTCCCCCTGTGGGAATTGTACACGTTTTTTTTCCATTTGTGAATCTATGTTTCCTTTGTATACTACTTCCTTTGTATCTGTATTTAGAGTGCATATATAAGTGATATCCCGGGATATGTGTCTTTCTGTCTCTAACTTACCAGAATTAGTGAGATCATCTACTGCTCCATCCATGTTGCTGCAAATAGTATGAGTTCATTTTGTTCTATGGATGAGTGGTAGTCGAGGCAGTTTATGTAGCAGAACATCCTGATCCATTCACCTCTCATTGGACATTTCGTTCATTTGCATCTCTTGGCTATGGTAAAGAGTACCCCAACGACCGTTGGGGTGCAAGTGTTTTATTCCACTGATGGTATTCCCTGGTTATAAGAACTGGATTGGGGTTGCTGAGTCTTGTGCTAGCTCCACTTTTTAGTTCAGTAGGGAACGTGCCTTCGGATTTCCATACTGGATTTTAGCCATTTACATTTTCTCCAACAGCATAATAGGGTTCCCTATTCCACCTGCCCTCTTGAGCACTTACTCTTTTCATGCTTTTTGAGGACTGCAGCGAGTGAACACCTAGTCTAGGTCTATTGCTGTTCTGTAATCATGACAGATCCTGAGCATCTTTTCATTTGATGTGCTGTTTTTTAAAAAGCCTGTGAATACCACTGAGGTCTTGAAACATTTCTGCCTGAGAGTCGGGCCTGATTTGCATTCATTTAATGTTACATAGCCCAGGGCATTTCGTGAGGGCCAGGTTCATCTGCAAACCCGCAGGCCCTTGGCCTTGTGAATGATAATTGCCCTTCAGCACAGGTTTTAAAGTTGTTGTTACGGGAATGTGCCACAAGGCGGCAGCACTACTTCGTGTCCAGTCTGGTAACTTGGGCAAACAAAGCCATAGCGGGAGTCCTCGTGTTGGATTGGAAAGTGTAGTCGAACGTGGCTAAACACACACCACAGGGCTTGTGTATCTTTACCTCTTGCCCCTTAACCTGCACTGCCCCACCCCAGGCGTATCCTAAGACTTTGCAATGTGCTATTTGGGGGGTGCTGTGGTTCGTAGTTGGGGCGATTCTAATGAAGTAGCCTGGAGGTGTAAATCCACCTAGCAGGAGCTGTGGAGATCTGGTTTCTTCACTGCTCTTCCCTCTCCGCTCTTCTACCATCACGTGGGTACACCAGGCTTTGCTTTCCTGTAAGAGGGTCACGTTGGATTGGGAGATTGTGCTACCATGCAGAGGAGAATGGGCAATAGAGGTCCTATGGGCCGCAGATCAGGTGGCACGTCCTCCTCCTTGGCTCCCTCAGCAGCAGCCTAGTCCAGGCACGGGACCCAGGTCTGCTGAGGCTCCAGGGATATGACACCAACTGACGTCCCAGAGGCCTGAGGGTAATAGAGTAGGCATCGCTTGCCCCTTTCTTGTTTAGTAATTTAATATTCATTTTCTATTTCAGCATTGTTTATGTACAGTGTTGCGTTTGTTGGAGTTGTACAGTAACTTGATGCAGTTATAAATGTAGCTGTACATGTAGGATTTGGGATTCTTTTCCCTGTTAGTTTATTGAAGAATGTTTTGTAGTGTTCCCTGTGCTTTCAAGCGGGTCGTCCTTGATGAACACTTTTTGATACATGAGTGTGTTTCTGTTAATCCCAACCTCCTACTTCATCGTTCCACAATCTCCAATTTCCCCCTGTTTTAACTCTACCGTTTTTTTTCCATTTGTGAATCTATGTTTCCTTTGTATACTTCTTCCTTTGTATCCATATTTCGACTGTCCATATAATTGACATCCTGGGATATGTGTCTTTCTGTCTCTAACTTACCAGAATTAGTGAGATCATCTACTGCTCCAGCCAGGTTGCTGCAAATAGTATGAGTTCATTTTGTTCTGTGAATGAGCAGTAGTCGAAGGAGTGTAGCTAGTAGAACATCTTGATCCAGTCATCTCTCGCTGGACATTTCGTTCGTTTGCATGTCTTGGCTATGGTAAAGAGTACCACAATGACCGTTGGGGTGCAAGTGTTTTATTCCACTGATGGTATTCTCTGGTTATACGAAGTGGACTGGGGTTGCTGAGTCTCGTGCTAGCTCCACTTTTTAGTTCAGTAGGGAACTTGCCTTTGGATTTCCATCCTGGTTTTTAGCCATTTACATTTTCTCCAATAGCATAATAGGGTTCCCTATTCCACTGGCCCTCTTGAGCACTTACTCTTTTTATGCTTTTTGAGGACTGCAGTGAGGGAACACCTAGTCTAGGTTTATTCGTATTCTGTAATCATGACAGATCCGGAGCATCTTTTCATTTGATGTGCTGTTTTTTAAAAAGCCTGTGAATACCACTGAGGTCTTGAAACATTTCTGCCTGAGAGTCGGGCCTGATTTGCATTCATTTAATGTTACATAGCCCAGGACATTTCTTGAGGGCCGGGTTCATTCGCAAACCCGCAGGCCCTTGGCCTTGTGAATGATAATTGCCCTTCAGCACAGTTTTTAAAGGTGTTGTTACGGGAATGTGCCACAAGGCGGCAGCACTACTTCGTGTCCAGTCTGGTAACTTGGGCAAACAAAGCCATAGCGGGAGTCCTGGTGTTGGATTGGAAAGTGTAGTCAAACGTGGCTAAACACACACCACAGGGCTTGTGTATCTTTACCTCTTGCCCCTTAAGCTGCACTGCCCCACCCCAGGCATATCCCAAGACTTTCCAATGTGCTATTCGGAGGGTGGTGTGGTTCGTAGGTGGGGCGATTCAAATGAAGTAGCCTGGAGGTGGGAATCCGCCTAGCAGGAGCTGTGGAGATCTGGTTTCTTCACAGCTCTTCCCTCTCAGCTGTTCTACCATCACTTGTGTACACCAGGCTTTGCTTACCTGTAAGAGGGTGGCATTCGATCGGGAGATTTTGGACCATGCAGAGGAGAATGGGCAATAGAGGTCCGAGGGGCCGCTGATCAGGTGGCACGTCCTCCTCCCTGGATCCCTCAGCAACAGCATACTCCAGCCACGGGACCCAGGCCTGCTGACGCTCCAAAGATGTGACACCAACTGACGTCCCAGAGGCCTGAGTGTAATAGAGTAGGCATTCCTTGCCCCTTTCTTGTTTAGTAATTTAATATTCATTTTCTATTTCAGCATAGATTATGTACAATGTTGTGTTTGTTGGAGTTGTACAGCAACTTGATGCAGTTATAAATGTAGCTGTACCTGTAGGATTTCATATTCTTTTCCCTGTTAGTTTATTGAAGAATGTTTTGTAGCGTTCCCTGTGCTTTCAAGCGGGTCGTCCTTGATGAACACTTTTTGATACATGAGTATGATTTTGTTAATCCTAACCTCCTACTTCATCGTTCCCCAATCTCCAATTTCCCCCTGTGGGAATTGTACACGTTTTTTTTCCATTTGTGAATCTATGTTTCCTTTGTATACTACTTCCTTTGTATCTGTATTTAGAGTGCATATATAAGTGATATCCCGGGATATGTGTCTTTCTGTCTCTAACTTACCAGAATTAGTGAGATCATCTACTGCTCCATCCATGTTGCTGCAAATAGTATGAGTTCATTTTGTTCTATGGATGAGTGGTAGTCGAGGCAGTTTATGTAGCAGAACATCCTGATCCATTCACCTCTCATTGGACATTTCGTTCATTTGCATCTCTTGGCTATGGTAAAGAGTACCCCAACGACCGTTGGGGTGCAAGTGTTTTATTCCACTGATGGTATTCCCTGGTTATAAGAACTGGATTGGGGTTGCTGAGTCTTGTGCTAGCTCCACTTTTTAGTTCAGTAGGGAACGTGCCTTCGGATTTCCATACTGGATTTTAGCCATTTACATTTTCTCCAACAGCATAATAGGGTTCCCTATTCCACCTGCCCTCTTGAGCACTTACTCTTTTCATGCTTTTTGAGGACTGCAGCGAGTGAACACCTAGTCTAGGTCTATTGGTGTTCTGTAATCATGACAGATCCTGAGCATCTTTTCATTTGATGTGCTGTTTTTTAAAAAGCCTGTGAATACCACTGAGGTCTTGAAACATTTCTGCCTGAGAGTCGGGCCTGATTTGCATTCATTTAATGTTACATAGCCCAGGGCATTTCGTGAGGGCCAGGTTCATCTGCAAACCCGCAGGCCCTTGGCCTTGTGAATGATAATTGCCCTTCAGCACAGGTTTTAAAGGTGTTGTTACGGGAATGTGCCACAAGGCGGCAGCACTACTTCGTGTCCAGTCTGGTAACTTGGGCAAACAAAGCCATAGCGGGAGTCCTGGTGTTGGATTGGAAAGTGTAGTCGAACGTGGCTAAACACACACCACAGGGCTTGTGTATCTTTACCTCTTGCCCCTTAACCTGCACTGCCCCACCCCAGGCGTATCCTAAGACTTTGCAATGTGCTATTTGGGGGGTGCTGTGGTTCGTAGTTGGGGCGATTCTAATGAAGTAGCCTGGAGGTGTAAATCCACCTAGCAGGAGCTGTGGAGATCTGGTTTCTTCACTGCTCTTCCCTCTCCGCTCTTCTACCATCACGTGGGTACACCAGGCTTTGCTTTCCTGTAAGAGGGTCACGTTGGATTGGGAGATTGTGCTACCATGCAGAGGAGAATGGGCAATAGAGGTCCTATGGGCCGCTGATCAGGTGGCACGTCCTCCTCCTTGGCTCCCTCAGCAGCAGCCTAGTCCAGGCACGGGACCCAGGTCTGCTGAGGCTCCAGGGATATGACACCAACTGATGTCACAGAGGCCTGAGGGTAATAGAGTAGGCATCGCTTGCCCCTTTCTTGTTTAGTAATTTAATATTCATTTTCTATTTCAGCATTGTTTATGTACAGTGTTGTGTTTGTTGGAGTTGTACAGTAACTTGATGCAGTTATAAATGTAGCTGTACATGTAGGATTTGGGATTCTTTTCCCTGTTAGTTTATTGAAGAATGTTTTGTAGTGTTCCCTGTGCTTTCAAGCGGGTCGTCCTTGATGAACACTTTTTGATACATGAGTGTGTTTCTGTTAATCCCAACCTCCTACTTCATCGTTCCACAATCTCCAATTTCCCCCTGTTTTAACTCTACCGTTTTTTTTCCATTTGTGAATCTATGTTTCCTTTGTATACTACTTCCTTTGTATCCATATTTCGACCGTCCATATAATTGACATCCTGGGATATGTGTCTTTCTGTCTCTAACTTACCAGAATTAGTGAGATCATCTACTGCTCCAGCCAGGTTGCTGCAAATAGTATGAGTTCATTTTGTTCTGTGAATGAGCAGTAGTCGAAGGAGTGTAGCTAGTAGAACATCTTGATCCAGTCATCTCTCGCTGGACATTTCGTTCGTTTGCATGTCTTGGCTATGGTAAAGAGTACCACAATGACCGTTGGGGTGCAAGTGTTTTATTCCACTGATGGTATTCTCTGGTTATACGAAGTGGACTGGGGTTGCTGAGTCTCGTGCTAGCTCCACTTTTTAGTTCAGTAGGGAACTTGCCTTTGGATTTCCATCCTGGTTTTTAGCCATTTACATTTTCTCCAATAGCATAATAGGGTTCCCTATTCCACTGGCCCTCTTGAGCACTTACTCTTTTTATGCTTTTTGAGGACTGCAGTGAGGGAACACCTAGTCTAGGTTTATTCGTATTCTGTAATCATGACAGATCCTGAGCATCTTTTCATTTGATGTGCTGTTTTTTAAAAAGCCTGTGAATACCACTGAGGTCTTGAAACATTTCTGCCTGAGAGTCGGGCCTGATTTGCATTCATTTAATGTTACATAGCCCAGGACATTTCTTGAGGGCCGGGTTCATTCGCAAACCCGCAGGCCCTTGGCCTTGTGAATGATAATTGCCCTTCAGCACAGGTTTTAAAGGTGTTGTTACGGGAATGTGCCACAAGGCGGCAGCACTACTTCGTGTCCAGTCTGGTAACTTGGGCAAACAAAGCCATAGCGGGAGTCCTGGTGTTGGATTGGAAAGTGTAGTCAAACGTGGCTAAACACACACCACAGGGCTTGTGTATCTTTACCTCTTGCCCCTTAAGCTGCACTGCCCCACCCCAGGCATATCCCAAGACTTTCCAATGTGCTATTCGGAGGGTGGTGTGGTTCGTAGGTGGGGCGATTCAAATGAAGTAGCCTGGAGGTGGGAATCCGCCTAGCAGGAGCTGTGGAGATCTGGTTTCTTCACAGCTCTTTGCTCTCAGCTGTTCTACCATCACTTGTGTACACCAGGCTTTGCTTACCTGTAAGAGGGTGGCATTCGATCGGGAGATTTTGGACCATGCAGAGGAGAATGGGCAATAGAGGTCCGAGGGGCCGCTGATCAGGTGGCACGTCCTCCTCCCTGGATCCCTCAGCAACAGCATACTCCAGCCACGGGACCCAGGCCTGCTGACGCTCCAAAGATGTGACACCAACTGACGTCCCAGAGGCCTGAGTGTAATAGAGTAGGCATTCCTTGCCCCTTTCTTGTTTAGTAATTTAATATTCATTTTCTATTTCAGCATAGATTATGTACAATGTTGTGTTTGTTGGAGTTGTACAGCAACTTGATGCAGTTATAAATGTAGCTGTACCTGTAGGATTTCATATTCTTTTCCCTGTTAGTTTATTGAAGAATGTTTTGTAGCGTTCCCTGTGCTTTCAAGCGGGTCGTCCTTGATGAACACTTTTTGATACATGAGTATGATTTTGTTAATCCTAACCTCCTACTTCATCGTTCCCCAATCTCCAATTTCCCCCTGTGGGAATTGTACACGTTTTTTTTCCATTTGTGAATCTATGTTTCCTTTGTATACTACTTCCTTTGTATCTGTATTTAGAGTGCATATATAAGTGATATCCCGGGATATGTGTCTTTCTGTCTCTAACTTACCAGAATTAGTGAGATCATCTACTGCTCCATCCATGTTGCTGCAAATAGTATGAGTTCATTTTGTTCTATGGATGAGTGGTAGTCGAGGCAGTTTATGTAGCAGAACATCCTGATCCATTCACCTCTCATTGGACATTTCGTTCATTTGCATCTCTTGGCTATGGTAAAGAGTACCACAACGACCGTTGGGGTGCAAGTGTTTTATTCCACTGATGGTATTCCCTGGTTATAAGAACTGGATTGGGGTTGCTGAGTCTTGTGCTAGCTCCACTTTTTAGTTCAGTAGGGAACGTGCCTTCGGATTTCCATACTGGATTTTAGCCATTTACATTTTCTCCAACAGCATAATAGGGTTCCCTATTCCACCTGCCCTCTTGAGCACTTACTCTTTTCATGCTTTTTGAGGACTGCAGCGAGTGAACACCTAGTCTAGGTCTATTGGTGTTCTGTAATCATGACAGATCCTGAGCATCTTTTCATTTGATGTGCTGTTTTTTAAAAAGCCTGTGAATACCACTGAGGTCTTGAAACATTTCTGCCTGAGAGTCGGGCCTGATTTGCATTCATTTAATGTTACATAGCCCAGGGCATTTCGTGAGGGCCAGGTTCATCTGCAAACCCGCAGGCCCTTGGCCTTGTGAATGATAATTGCCCTTCAGCACAGGTTTTAAAGGTGTTGTTACGGGAATGTGCCACAAGGCGGCAGCACTACTTCGTGTCCAGTCTGGTAACTTGGGCAAACAAAGCCATAGCGGGAGTCCTGGTGTTGGATTGGAAAGTGTAGTCGAACGTGGCTAAACACACACCACAGGGCTTGTGTATCTTTACCTCTTGCCCCTTAACCTGCACTGCCCCACCCCAGGCGTATCCTAAGACTTTGCAATGTGCTATTTGGGGGGTGCTGTGGTTTGTAGTTGGGGCGATTCTAATGAAGTAGCCTGGAGGTGTAAATCCACCTAGCAGGAGCTGTGGAGATCTGGTTTCTTCACTGCTCTTCCCTCTCCGCTCTTCTACCATCACGTGGGTACACCAGGCTTTGCTTTCCTGTAAGAGGGTCACGTTGGATTGGGAGATTGTGCTACCATGCAGAGGAGAATGGGCAATAGAGGTCCTATGGGCCGCTGATCAGGTGGCACGTCCTCCTCCTTGGCTCCCTCAGCAGCAGCCTAGTCCAGGCACGGGACCCAGGTCTGCTGAGGCTCCAGGGATATGACACCAACTGACGTCACAGAGGCCTGAGGGTAATAGAGTAGGCATCGCTTGCCCCTTTCTTGTGTAGTAATTTAATATTCATTTTCTATTTCAGCATTGTTTATGTACAATGTTGCGTTTGTTGGAGTTGTACAGTAACTTGATGCAGTTATAAATGTAGTTGTACATGTAGGATTTCGGAATCTTTTCCCTGTTAGTTTATTGAAGAATGTTTTGTAGTGTTCCCTGTGCTTTCAAGCGGGTCGTCCTTGATGAACACTTTTTGATACATGAGTGTGTTTCTGTTAATCCCAACCTCCTACTTCATCGTTCCACAATCTCCAATTTCCCCCTGTTTTAACTCTACCGTTTTTTTTCCATTTGTGAATCTATGTTTCCTTTGTATACTACTTCCTTTGTATCCATATTTCGACTGTCCATATAATTGACATCCTGGGATATGTGTCTTTCTGTCTCTAACTTACCAGAATTAGTGAGATCATCTACTGCTCCAGCCAGGTTGCTGCAAATAGTATGAGTTCATTTTGTTCTGTGAATGAGCAGTAGTCGAAGGAGTGTAGCTAGTAGAACATCTTGATCCAGTCATCTCTCGCTGGACATTTCGTTCGTTTGCATGTCTTGGCTATGGTAAAGAGTACCACAATGACCGTTGGGGTGCAAGTGTTTTATTCCACTGATGGTATTCTCTGGTTATACGAAGTGGACTGGGGTTGCTGAGTCTCGTGCTAGCTCCACTTTTTAGTTCAGTAGGGAACTTGCCTTTGGATTTCCATCCTGGTTGTTAGCCATTTACATTTTCTCCAATAGCATAATAGGGTTCCCTATTCCACTGGCCCTCTTGAGCACTTACTCCTTTTATGCTTTTTGAGGACTGCAGTGAGGGAACACCTAGTCTAGGTTTATTCGTATTCTGTAATCATGACAGATCCTGAGCATCTTTTCATTTGATGTGCTGTTTTTTAAAAAGCCTGTGAATACCACTGAGGTCTTGAAACATTTCTGCCTGAGAGTCGGGCCTGATTTGCATTCATTTAATGTTACATAGCCCAGGACATTTCTTGAGGGCCGGGTTCATTCGCAAACCCGCAGGCCCTTGGCCTTGTGAATGATAATTGCCCTTCAGCACAGTTTTTAAAGGTGTTGTTACGGGAATGTGCCACAAGGCGGCAGCACTACTTCGTGTCCAGTCTGGTAACTTGGGCAAACAAAGCCATAGCGGGAGTCCTCGTGTTGGATTGGAAAGTGTAGTCAAACGTGGCTAAACACACACCACAGGGCTTGTGTATCTTTACCTCTTGCCCCTTAAGCTGCACTGCCCCACCCCAGGCATATCCCAAGACTTTCCAATGTGCTATTCGGAGGGTGGTGTGGTTCGTAGGTGGGGCGATTCAAATGAAGTAGCCTGGAGGTGGGAATCCGCCTAGCAGGAGCTGTGGAGATCTGGTTTCTTCACAGCTCTTCCCTCTCAGCTGTTCTACCATCACTTGTGTACACCAGGCTTTGCTTACCTGTAAGAGGGTGGCATTCGATCGGGAGATTTTGGACCATGCAGAGGAGAATGGGCAATAGAGGTCCGAGGGGCCGCTGATCAGGTGGCACGTCCTCCTCCCTGGATCCCTCAGCAACAGCATACTCCAGCCACGGGACCCAGGCCTGCTGACGCTCCAAAGATGTGACACCAACTGACGTCCCAGAGGCCTGAGTGTAATAGAGTAGGCATTCCTTGCCCCTTTCTTGTTTAGTAATTTAATATTCATTTTCTATTTCAGCATAGATTATGTACAATGTTGTGTTTGTTGGAGTTGTACAGCAACTTGATGCAGTTATAAATGTAGCTGTACCTGTAGGATTTCATATTCTTTTCCCTGTTAGTTTATTGAAGAATGTTTTGTAGCGTTCCCTGTGCTTTCAAGCGGGTCGTCCTTGATGAACACTTTTTGATACATGAGTATGATTTTGTTAATCCTAACCTCCTACTTCATCGTTCCCCAATCTCCAATTTCCCCCTGTGGGAATTGTACACGTTTTTTTTCCATTTGTGAATCTATGTTTCCTTTGTATACTACTTCCTTTGTATCTGTATTTAGAGTGCATATATAAGTGATATCCCGGGATATGTGTCTTTCTGTCTCTAACTTACCAGAATTAGTGAGATCATCTACTGCTCCATCCATGTTGCTGCAAATAGTATGAGTTCATTTTGTTCTATGGATGAGTGGTAGTCGAGGCAGTTTATGTAGTAGAACATCTTGATCCAGTCATCTCTCGCTGGACATTTCGTTCATTTGCATCTCTTGGCTATGGTAAAGAGTACCACAACGACCGTTGGGGTGCAAGTGTTTTATTCCACTGATGGTATTCCCTGGTTATAAGAACTGGATTGGGGTTGCTGAGTCTTGTGCTAGCTCCACTTTTTAGTTCAGTAGGGAACGTGCCTTCGGATTTCCATACTGGATTTTAGCCATTTACATTTTCTCCAACAGCATAATAGGGTTCCCTATTCCACTTGCCCTCTTGAGCACTTACTCTTTTCATGCTTTTTGAGGACTGCAGCGAGTGAACACCTAGTCTAGGTCTATTGGTGTTCTGTAATCATGACAGATCCTGAGCATCTTTTCATTTGATGTGCTGTTTTTTAAAAAGCCTGTGAATACCACTGAGGTCTTGAAACATTTCTGCCTGAGAGTCGGGCCTGATTTGCATTCATTTAATGTTACATAGCCCAGGGCATTTCGTGAGGGCCAGGTTCATCTGCAAACCCGCAGGCCCTTGGCCTTGTGAATGATAATTGCCCTTCAGCACAGGTTTTAAAGTTGTTGTTATGGGAATGTGCCACAAGGCGGCAGCACTACTTCGTGTCCAGTCTGGTAACTTGGGCAAACAAAGCCATAGCGGGAGTCCTCGTGTTGGATTGGAAAGTGTAGTCGAACGTGGCTAAACACACACCACAGGGCTTGTGTATCTTTACCTCTTGCCCCTTAACCTGCACTGCCCCACCCCAGGCGTATCCTAAGACTTTGCAATGTGCTATTTGGGGGGTGCTGTGGTTCGTAGTTGGGGCGATTCTAATGAAGTAGCCTGGAGGTGTAAATCCACCTAGCAGGAGCTGTGGAGATCTGGTTTCTTCACTGCTCTTCCCTCTCCGCTCTTCTACCATCACGTGGGTACACCAGGCTTTGCTTTCCTGTAAGAGGGTCACATTGGATTGGGAGATTGTGCTACCATGCAGAGGAGAATGGGCAATAGAGGTCCTATGGGCCGCTGATCAGGTGGCACGTCCTCCTCCTTGGCTCCCTCAGCAGCAGCCTAGTCCAGGCACGGGACCCAGGTCTGCTGAGGCTCCAGGGATATGACACCAACTGACGTCACAGAGGCCTGAGGGTAATAGAGTAGGCATCGCTTGCCCCTTTCTTGTTTAGTAATTTAATATTCATTTTCTATTTCAGCATTGTTTATGTACAGTGTTGCGTTTGTTGGAGTTGTACAGTAACTTGATGCAGTTATAAATGTAGCTGTACATGTAGGATTTGGGATTCTTTTCCCTGTTAGTTTATTGAAGAATGTTTTGTAGTGTTCCCTGTGCTTTCAAGCAGGTCGTCCTTGATGAACACTTTTTGATACATGAGTGTGTTTCTGTTAATCCCAACCTCCTACTTCATCGTTCCACAATCTCCAATTTCCCCCTGTTTTAACTCTACCGTTTTTTTTTCCATTTGTGAATCTATGTTTCCTTTGTATACTACTTCCTTTGTATCCATATTTCGACCGTCCATATAATTGACATCCTGGGATATGTGTCTTTCTGTCTCTAACTTACCAGAGTTAGTGAGATCATCTACTGCTCCAGCCAGGTTGCTGCAAATAGTATGAGTTCATTTTGTTCTGTGAATGAGCAGTAGTCGAAGGAGTGTAGCTAGTAGAACATCTTGATCCAGTCATCTCTCGCTGGACATTTCGTTCGTTTGCATGTCTTGGCTATGGTAAAGAGTACCACAATGACCGTTGGGGTGCAAGTGTTTTATTCCACTGATGGTATTCTCTGGTTATACGAAGTGGACTGGGGTTGATGAGTCTCGTGCTAGCTCCACTTTTTAGTTCAGTAGGGAACTTGCCTTTGGATTTCCATCCTGGTTTTTAGCCATTTACATTTTCTCCAATAGCATAATAGGGTTCCCTATTCCACTGGCCCTCTTGAGCACTTACTCTTTTTATGCTTTTTGAGGACTGCAGTGAGGGAACACCTGGTCTAGGTTTATTCGTATTCTGTAATCATGACAGATCCTGAGCATCTTTTCATTTGATGTGCTGTTTTTTAAAAAGCCTGTGAATACCACTGAGGTCTTGAAACATTTCTGCCTGAGAGTCGGGCCTGATTTGCATTCATTTAATGTTACATAGCCCAGGACATTTCTTGAGGGCCGGGTTCATTCGCAAACCCGCAGGCCCTTGGCCTTGTGAATGATAATTGCCCTTCAGCACAGGTTTTAAAGGTGTTGTTACGGGAATGTGCCACAAGGCGGCAGCACTACTTCGTGTCCAGTCTGGTAACTTGGGCAAACAAAGCCGTAGCGGGAGTCCTCGTGTTGGATTGGAAAGTGTAGTCAAACGTGGCTAAACACACACCACAGGGCTTGTGTATCTTTACCTCTTGCCCCTTAAGCTGCACTGCCCCACCCCAGGCATATCCCAAGACTTTCCAATGTGCTATTCGGAGGGTGGTGTGGTTCGTAGGTGGGGCGATTCAAATGAAGTAGCCTGGAGGTGGGAATCCGCCTAGCAGGAGCTGTGGAGATCTGGTTTCTTCACAGCTCTTCCCTCTCAGCTGTTCTACCATCACTTGTGTACACCAGGCTTTGCTTACCTGTAAGAGGGTGGCATTCGATCGGGAGATTTTGGACCATGCAGAGGAGAATGGGCAATAGAGGTCCGAGGGGCCGCTGATCAGGTGGCACGTCCTCCTCCCTGGATCCCTCAGCAACAGCATACTCCAGCCACGGGACCCAGGCCTGCTGACGCTCCAAAGATGTGACACCAACTGACGTCCCAGAGGCCTGAGTGTAATAGAGTAGGCATTCCTTGCCCCTTTCTTGTTTAGTAATTTAATATTCATTTTCTATTTCAGCATAGATTATGTACAATGTTGTGTTTGTTGGAGTTGTACAGCAACTTGATGCAGTTATAAATGTAGCTGTACCTGTAGGATTTCATATTCTTTTCCCTGTTAGTTTATTGAAGAATGTTTTGTAGCGTTCCCTGTGCTTTCAAGCGGGTCGTCCTTGATGAACACTTTTTGATACATGAGTATGATTTTGTTAATCCTAACCTCCTACTTCATCGTTCCCCAATCTCCAATTTCCCCCTGTGGGAATTGTACACGTTTTTTTTCCATTTGTGAATCTATGTTTCCTTTGTATACTACTTCCTTTGTATCTGTATTTAGAGTGCATATATAAGTGATATCCCGGGATATGTGTCTTTCTGTCTCTAACTTACCAGAATTAGTGAGATCATCTACTGCTCCATCCATGTTGCTGCAAATAGTATGAGTTCATTTTGTTCTATGGATGAGTGGTAGTCGAGGCAGTTTATGTAGCAGAACATCCTGATCCATTCACCTCTCATTGGACATTTCGTTCATTTGCATCTCTTGGCTATGGTAAAGAGTACCCCAACGACCGTTGGGGTGCAAGTGTTTTATTCCACTGATGGTATTCCCTGGTTATAAGAACTGGATTGGGGTTGCTGAGTCTTGTGCTAGCTCCACTTTTTAGTTCAGTAGGGAACGTGCCTTCGGATTTCCATACTGGATTTTAGCCATTTACATTTTCTCCAACAGCATAATAGGGTTCCCTATTCCACCTGCCCTCTTGAGCACTTACTCTTTTCATGCTTTTTGAGGACTGCAGCGAGTGAACACCTAGTCTAGGTCTATTGCTGTTCTGTAATCATGACAGATCCTGAGCATCTTTTCATTTGATGTGCTGTTTTTTAAAAAGCCTGTGAATACCACTGAGGTCTTGAAACATTTCTGCCTGAGAGTCGGGCCTGATTTGCATTCATTTAATGTTACATAGCCCAGGGCATTTCGTGAGGGCCAGGTTCATCTGCAAACCCGCAGGCCCTTGGCCTTGTGAATGATAATTGCCCTTCAGCACAGGTTTTAAAGTTGTTGTTACGGGAATGTGCCACAAGGCGGCAGCACTACTTCGTGTCCAGTCTGGTAACTTGGGCAAACAAAGCCATAGCGGGAGTCCTCGTGTTGGATTGGAAAGTGTAGTCGAACGTGGCTAAACACACACCACAGGGCTTGTGTATCTTTACCTCTTGCCCCTTAACCTGCACTGCCCCACCCCAGGCGTATCCTAAGACTTTGCAATGTGCTATTTGGGGGGTGCTGTGGTTCGTAGTTGGGGCGATTCTAATGAAGTAGCCTGGAGGTGTAAATCCACCTAGCAGGAGCTGTGGAGATCTGGTTTCTTCACTGCTCTTCCCTCTCCGCTCTTCTACCATCACGTGGGTACACCAGGCTTTGCTTTCCTGTAAGAGGGTCACGTTGGATTGGGAGATTGTGCTACCATGCAGAGGAGAATGGGCAATAGAGGTCCTATGGGCCGCAGATCAGGTGGCACGTCCTCCTCCTTGGCTCCCTCAGCAGCAGCCTAGTCCAGGCACGGGACCCAGGTCTGCTGAGGCTCCAGGGATATGACACCAACTGACGTCCCAGAGGCCTGAGGGTAATAGAGTAGGCATCGCTTGCCCCTTTCTTGTTTAGTAATTTAATATTCATTTTCTATTTCAGCATTGTTTATGTACAGTGTTGCGTTTGTTGGAGTTGTACAGTAACTTGATGCAGTTATAAATGTAGCTGTACATGTAGGATTTGGGATTCTTTTCCCTGTTAGTTTATTGAAGAATGTTTTGTAGTGTTCCCTGTGCTTTCAAGCGGGTCGTCCTTGATGAACACTTTTTGATACATGAGTGTGTTTCTGTTAATCCCAACCTCCTACTTCATCGTTCCACAATCTCCAATTTCCCCCTGTTTTAACTCTACCGTTTTTTTTCCATTTGTGAATCTATGTTTCCTTTGTATACTTCTTCCTTTGTATCCATATTTCGACTGTCCATATAATTGACATCCTGGGATATGTGTCTTTCTGTCTCTAACTTACCAGAATTAGTGAGATCATCTACTGCTCCAGCCAGGTTGCTGCAAATAGTATGAGTTCATTTTGTTCTGTGAATGAGCAGTAGTCGAAGGAGTGTAGCTAGTAGAACATCTTGATCCAGTCATCTCTCGCTGGACATTTCGTTCGTTTGCATGTCTTGGCTATGGTAAAGAGTACCACAATGACCGTTGGGGTGCAAGTGTTTTATTCCACTGATGGTATTCTCTGGTTATACGAAGTGGACTGGGGTTGCTGAGTCTCGTGCTAGCTCCACTTTTTAGTTCAGTAGGGAACTTGCCTTTGGATTTCCATCCTGGTTTTTAGCCATTTACATTTTCTCCAATAGCATAATAGGGTTCCCTATTCCACTGGCCCTCTTGAGCACTTACTCTTTTTATGCTTTTTGAGGACTGCAGTGAGGGAACACCTAGTCTAGGTTTATTCGTATTCTGTAATCATGACAGATCCGGAGCATCTTTTCATTTGATGTGCTGTTTTTTAAAAAGCCTGTGAATACCACTGAGGTCTTGAAACATTTCTGCCTGAGAGTCGGGCCTGATTTGCATTCATTTAATGTTACATAGCCCAGGACATTTCTTGAGGGCCGGGTTCATTCGCAAACCCGCAGGCCCTTGGCCTTGTGAATGATAATTGCCCTTCAGCACAGTTTTTAAAGGTGTTGTTACGGGAATGTGCCACAAGGCGGCAGCACTACTTCGTGTCCAGTCTGGTAACTTGGGCAAACAAAGCCATAGCGGGAGTCCTGGTGTTGGATTGGAAAGTGTAGTCAAACGTGGCTAAACACACACCACAGGGCTTGTGTATCTTTACCTCTTGCCCCTTAAGCTGCACTGCCCCACCCCAGGCATATCCCAAGACTTTCCAATGTGCTATTCGGAGGGTGGTGTGGTTCGTAGGTGGGGCGATTCAAATGAAGTAGCCTGGAGGTGGGAATCCGCCTAGCAGGAGCTGTGGAGATCTGGTTTCTTCACAGCTCTTCCCTCTCAGCTGTTCTACCATCACTTGTGTACACCAGGCTTTGCTTACCTGTAAGAGGGTGGCATTCGATCGGGAGATTTTGGACCATGCAGAGGAGAATGGGCAATAGAGGTCCGAGGGGCCGCTGATCAGGTGGCACGTCCTCCTCCCTGGATCCCTCAGCAACAGCATACTCCAGCCACGGGACCCAGGCCTGCTGACGCTCCAAAGATGTGACACCAACTGACGTCCCAGAGGCCTGAGTGTAATAGAGTAGGCATTCCTTGCCCCTTTCTTGTTTAGTAATTTAATATTCATTTTCTATTTCAGCATAGATTATGTACAATGTTGTGTTTGTTGGAGTTGTACAGCAACTTGATGCAGTTATAAATGTAGCTGTACCTGTAGGATTTCATATTCTTTTCCCTGTTAGTTTATTGAAGAATGTTTTGTAGCGTTCCCTGTGCTTTCAAGCGGGTCGTCCTTGATGAACACTTTTTGATACATGAGTATGATTTTGTTAATCCTAACCTCCTACTTCATCGTTCCCCAATCTCCAATTTCCCCCTGTGGGAATTGTACACGTTTTTTTTCCATTTGTGAATCTATGTTTCCTTTGTATACTACTTCCTTTGTATCTGTATTTAGAGTGCATATATAAGTGATATCCCGGGATATGTGTCTTTCTGTCTCTAACTTACCAGAATTAGTGAGATCATCTACTGCTCCATCCATGTTGCTGCAAATAGTATGAGTTCATTTTGTTCTATGGATGAGTGGTAGTCGAGGCAGTTTATGTAGCAGAACATCCTGATCCATTCACCTCTCATTGGACATTTCGTTCATTTGCATCTCTTGGCTATGGTAAAGAGTACCCCAACGACCGTTGGGGTGCAAGTGTTTTATTCCACTGATGGTATTCCCTGGTTATAAGAACTGGATTGGGGTTGCTGAGTCTTGTGCTAGCTCCACTTTTTAGTTCAGTAGGGAATGTGCCTTCGGATTTCCATACTGGATTTTAGCCATTTACATTTTCTCCAACAGCATAATAGGGTTCCCTATTCCACCTGCCCTCTTGAGCACTTACTCTTTTCATGCTTTTTGAGGACTGCAGCGAGTGAACACCTAGTCTAGGTCTATTGGTGTTCTGTAATCATGACAGATCCTGAGCATCTTTTCATTTGATGTGCTGTTTTTTAAAAAGCCTGTGAATACCACTGAGGTCTTGAAACATTTCTGCCTGAGAGTCGGGCCTGATTTGCATTCATTTAATGTTACATAGCCCAGGGCATTTCGTGAGGGCCAGGTTCATCTGCAAACCCGCAGGCCCTTGGCCTTGTGAATGATAATTGCCCTTCAGCACAGGTTTTAAAGGTGTTGTTACGGGAATGTGCCACAAGGCGGCAGCACTACTTCGTGTCCAGTCTGGTAACTTGGGCAAACAAAGCCATAGCGGGAGTCCTGGTGTTGGATTGGAAAGTGTAGTCGAACGTGGCTAAACACACACCACAGGGCTTGTGTATCTTTACCTCTTGCCCCTTAACCTGCACTGCCCCACCCCAGGCGTATCCTAAGACTTTGCAATGTGCTATTTGGGGGGTGCTGTGGTTTGTAGTTGGGGCGATTCTAATGAAGTAGCCTGGAGGTGTAAATCCACCTAGCAGGAGCTGTGGAGATCTGGTTTCTTCACTGCTCTTCCCTCTCCGCTCTTCTACCATCACGTGGGTACACCAGGCTTTGCTTTCCTGTAAGAGGGTCACATTGGATTGGGAGATTGTGCTACCATGCAGAGGAGAATGGGCAATAGAGGTCCTATGGGCCGCTGATCAGGTGGCACGTCCTCCTCCTTGGCTCCCTCAGCAGCAGCCTAGTCCAGGCACGGGACCCAGGTCTGCTGAGGCTCCAGGGATATGACACCAACTGATGTCACAGAGGCCTGAGGGTAATAGAGTAGGCATCGCTTGCCCCTTTCTTGTTTAGTAATTTAATATTCATTTTCTATTTCAGCATTGTTTATGTACAGTGTTGCGTTTGTTGGAGTTGTACAGTAACTTGATGCAGTTATAAATGTAGCTGTACATGTAGGATTTGGGATTCTTTTCCCTGTTAGTTTATTGAAGAATGTTTTGTAGTGTTCCCTGTGCTTTCAAGCGGGTCATCCTTGATGAACACTTTTTGATACATGAGTGTGTTTCTGTTAATCCCAACCTCCTACTTCATCGTTCCACAATCTCCAATTTCCCCCTGTTTTAACTCTACCGTTTTTTTCCATTTGTGAATCTATGTTTCCTTTGTATACTACTTCCTTTGTATCCATATTTCGACTGTCCATATAATTGACATCCTGGGATATGTGTCTTTCTGTCTCTAACTTACCAGAATTAGTGAGATCATCTACTGCTCCATCCAGGTTGCTGCAAATAGTATGAGTTCATTTTGTTCTGTGAATGAGCAGTAGTCGAAGGAGTGTAGCTAGTAGAACATCTTGATCCAGTCATCTCTCGCTGGACATTTCGTTCGTTTGCATGTCTTGGCTATGGTAAAGAGTACCACAATGACCGTTGGGGTGCAAGTGTTTTATTCCACTGATGGTATTCTCTGGTTATACGAAGTGGACTGGGGTTGCTGAGTCTCGTGCTAGCTCCACTTTTTAGTTCAGTAGGGAACTTGCCTTTGGATTTCCATCCTGGTTTTTAGCCATTTACATTTTCTCCAATAGCATAATAGGGTTCCCTATTCCACTGGCCCTCTTGAGCACTTACTCTTTTTATGCTTTTTGAGGACTGCAGTGAGGGAACACCTAGTCTAGGTTTATTCGTATTCTGTAATCATGACAGATCCTGAGCATCTTTTCATTTGATGTGCTGTTTTTTAAAAAGCCTGTGAATACCACTGAGGTCTTGAAACATTTCTGCCTGAGAGTCGGGCCTGATTTGCATTCATTTAATGTTACATAGCCCAGGACATTTCTTGAGGGCCGGGTTCATTCGCAAACCCGCAGGCCCTTGGCCTTGTGAATGATAATTGCCCTTCAGCACAGTTTTTAAAGGTGTTGTTACGGGAATGTGCCACAAGGCGGCAGCACTACTTCGTGTCCAGTCTGGTAACTTGGGCAAACAAAGCCATAGCGGGAGTCCTCGTGTTGGATTGGAAAGTGTAGTCAAACGTGGCTAAACACACACCACAGGGCTTGTGTATCTTTACCTCTTGCCCCTTAAGCTGCACTGCCCCACCCCAGGCATATCCCAAGACTTTCCAATGTGCTATTCGGAGGGTGGTGTGGTTCGTAGGTGGGGCGATTCAAATGAAGTAGCCTGGAGGTGGGAATCCGCCTAGCAGGAGCTGTGGAGATCTGGTTTCTTCACAGCTCTTTGCTCTCAGCTGTTCTACCATCACTTGTGTACACCAGGCTTTGCTTACCTGTAAGAGGGTGGCATTCGATCGGGAGATTTTGGACCATGCAGAGGAGAATGGGCAATAGAGGTCCGAGGGGCCGCTGATCAGGTGGCACGTCCTCCTCCCTGGATCCCTCAGCAACAGCATACTCCAGCCACGGGACCCAGGCCTGCTGACGCTCCAAAGATGTGACACCAACTGACGTCCCAGAGGCCTGAGTGTAATAGAGTAGGCATTCCTTGCCCCTTTCTTGTTTAGTAATTTAATATTCATTTTCTATTTCAGCATAGATTATGTACAATGTTGTGTTTGTTGGAGTTGTACAGCAACTTGATGCAGTTATAAATGTAGCTGTACCTGTAGGATTTCATATTCTTTTCCCTGTTAGTTTATTGAAGAATGTTTTGTAGCGTTCCCTGTGCTTTCAAGCGGGTCGTCCTTGATGAACACTTTTTGATACATGAGTATGATTTTGTTAATCCTAACCTCCTACTTCATCGTTCCCCAATCTCCAATTTCCCCCTGTGGGAATTGTACACGTTTTTTTTCCATTTGTGAATCTATGTTTCCTTTGTATACTACTTCCTTTGTATCTGTATTTAGAGTGCATATATAAGTGATATCCCGGGATATGTGTCTTTCTGTCTCTAACTTACCAGAATTAGTGAGATCATCTACTGCTCCATCCATGTTGCTGCAAATAGTATGAGTTCATTTTGTTCTATGGATGAGTGGTAGTCGAGGCAGTTTATGTAGCAGAACATCCTGATCCATTCACCTCTCATTGGACATTTCGTTCATTTGCATCTCTTGGCTATGGTAAAGAGTACCCCAACGACCGTTGGGGTGCAAGTGTTTTATTCCACTGATGGTATTCCCTGGTTATAAGAACTGGATTGGGGTTGCTGAGTCTTGTGCTAGCTCCACTTTTTAGTTCAGTAGGGAACGTGCCTTCGGATTTCCATACTGGATTTTAGCCATTTACATTTTCTCCAACAGCATAATAGGGTTCCCTATTCCACCTGCCCTCTTGAGCACTTACTCTTTTCATGCTTTTTGAGGACTGCAGCGAGTGAACACCTAGTCTAGGTCTATTGGTGTTCTGTAATCATGACAGATCCTGAGCATCTTTTCATTTGATGTGCTGTTTTTTAAAAAGCCTGTGAATACCACTGAGGTCTTGAAACATTTCTGCCTGAGAGTCGGGCCTGATTTGCATTCATTTAATGTTACATAGCCCAGGGCATTTCGTGAGGGCCAGGTTCATCTGCAAACCCGCAGGCCCTTGGCCTTGTGAATGATAATTGCCCTTCAGCACAGGTTTTAAAGGTGTTGTTACGGGAATGTGCCACAAGGCGGCAGCACTACTTCGTGTCCAGTCTGGTAACTTGGGCAAACAAAGCCATAGCGGGAGTCCTGGTGTTGGATTGGAAAGTGTAGTCGAACGTGGCTAAACACACACCACAGGGCTTGTGTATCTTTACCTCTTGCCCCTTAACCTGCACTGCCCCACCCCAGGCGTATCCTAAGACTTTGCAATGTGCTATTTGGGGGGTGCTGTGGTTCGTAGTTGGGGCGATTCTAATGAAGTAGCCTGGAGGTGTAAATCCACCTAGCAGGAGCTGTGGAGATCTGGTTTCTTCACTGCTCTTCCCTCTCCGCTCTTCTACCATCACGTGGGTACACCAGGCTTTGCTTTCCTGTAAGAGGGTCACGTTGGATTGGGAGATTGTGCTACCATGCAGAGGAGAATGGGCAATAGAGGTCCTATGGGCCGCTGATCAGGTGGCACGTCCTCCTCCTTGGCTCCCTCAGCAGCAGCCTAGTCCAGGCACGGGACCCAGGTCTGCTGAGGCTCCAGGGATATGACACCAACTGACGTCACAGAGGCCTGAGGGTAATAGAGTAGGCATCGCTTGCCCCTTTCTTGTTTAGTAATTTAATATTCATTTTCTATTTCAGCATTGTTTATGTACAGTGTTGTGTTTGTTGGAGTTGTACAGTAACTTGATGCAGTTATAAATGTAGCTGTACATGTAGGATTTGGGATTCTTTTCCCTGTTAGTTTATTGAAGAATGTTTTGTAGTGTTCCCTGTGCTTTCAAGCGGGTCGTCCTTGATGAACACTTTTTGATACATGAGTGTGTTTCTGTTAATCCCAACCTCCTACTTCATCGTTCCACAATCTCCAATTTCCCCCTGTTTTAACTCTACCGTTTTTTTTCCATTTGTGAATCTATGTTTCCTTTGTATACTACTTCCTTTGTATCCATATTTCGACCGTCCATATAACTGACATCCTGGGATATGTGTCTTTCTGTCTCTAACTTACCAGAATTAGTGAGATCATCTACTGCTCCAGCCAGGTTGCTGCAAATAGTATGAGTTCATTTTGTTCTGTGAATGAGCAGTAGTCGAAGGAGTGTAGCTAGTAGAACATCTTGATCCAGTCATCTCTCGCTGGACATTTCGTTCGTTTGCATGTCTTGGCTATGGTAAAGAGTACCACAATGACCGTTGGGGTGCAAGTGTTTTATTCCACTGATGGTATTCTCTGGTTATACGAAGTGGACTGGGGTTGCTGAGTCTCGTGCTAGCTCCACTTTTTAGTTCAGTAGGGAACTTGCCTTTGGATTTCCATCCTGGTTTTTAGCCATTTACATTTTCTCCAATAGCATAATAGGGTTCCCTATTCCACTGGCCCTCTTGAGCACTTACTCTTTTTATGCTTTTTGAGGACTGCAGTGAGGGAACACCTAGTCTAGGTTTATTCGTATTCTGTAATCATGACAGATCCTGAGCATCTTTTCATTTGATGTGCTGTTTTTTAAAAAGCCTGTGAATACCACTGAGGTCTTGAAACATTTCTGCCTGAGAGTCGGGCCTGATTTGCATTCATTTAATGTTACATAGCCCAGGACATTTCTTGAGGGCCGGGTTCATTCGCAAACCCGCAGGCCCTTGGCCTTGTGAATGATAATTGCCCCTCAGCACAGGTTTTAAAGGTGTTGTTACGGGAATGTGCCACAAGGCGGCAGCACTACTTCGTGTCCAGTCTGGTAACTTGGGCAAACAAAGCCATAGCGGGAGTCCTGGTGTTGGATTGGAAAGTGTAGTCAAACGTGGCTAAACACACACCACAGGGCTTGTGTATCTTTACCTCTTGCCCCTTAAGCTGCACTGCCCCACCCCAGGCATATCCCAAGACTTTCCAATGTGCTATTCGGAGGGTGGTGTGGTTCGTAGGTGGGGCGATTCAAATGAAGTAGCCTGGAGGTGGGAATCCGCCTAGCAGGAGCTGTGGAGATCTGGTTTCTTCACAGCTCTTTGCTCTCAGCTGTTCTACCATCACTTGTGTACACCAGGCTTTGCTTACCTGTAAGAGGGTGGCATTCGATCGGGAGATTTTGGACCATGCAGAGGAGAATGGGCAATAGAGGTCCGAGGGGCCGCTGATCAGGTGGCACGTCCTCCTCCCTGGATCCCTCAGCAACAGCATACTCCAGCCACGGGACCCAGGCCTGCTGACGCTCCAAAGATGTGACACCAACTGACGTCCCAGAGGCCTGAGTGTAATAGAGTAGGCATTCCTTGCCCCTTTCTTGTTTAGTAATTTAATATTCATTTTCTATTTCAGCATAGATTATGTACAATGTTGTGTTTGTTGGAGTTGTACAGCAACTTGATGCAGTTATAAATGTAGCTGTACCTGTAGGATTTCATATTCTTTTCCCTGTTAGTTTATTGAAGAATGTTTTGTAGCGTTCCCTGTGCTTTCAAGCGGGTCGTCCTTGATGAACACTTTTTGATACATGAGTATGATTTTGTTAATCCTAACCTCCTACTTCATCGTTCCCCAATCTCCAATTTCCCCCTGTGGGAATTGTACACGTTTTTTTTCCATTTGTGAATCTATGTTTCCTTTGTATACTACTTCCTTTGTATCTGTATTTAGAGTACATATATAAGTGATATCCCGGGATATGTGTCTTTCTGTCTCTAACTTACCAGAATTAGTGAGATCATCTACTGCTCCATCCATGTTGCTGCAAATAGTATGAGTTCATTTTGTTCTATGGATGAGTGGTAGTCGAGGCAGT
Source organism: Mesoplodon bidens (assembly GCF_964165515.1). Classification (NCBI taxonomy): domain Eukaryota; kingdom Metazoa; phylum Chordata; class Mammalia; order Artiodactyla; family Ziphiidae; genus Mesoplodon; species Mesoplodon bidens. The sequence goes on from NC_138172.1 coordinate 42,971,484, forward strand.
TTATGTAGCAGAACATCTTGATCCATTCACCTCTCATTGGACATTTCGTTCATTTGCATCTCTTGGCTATGGTAAAGAGTACCACAACGACCGTTGGGGTGCAAGTGTTTTATTCCACTGATGGTATTCCCTGGTTATAAGAACTGGATTGGGGTTGCTGAGTCTTGTGCTAGCTCCACTTTTTAGTTCAGTAGGGAACGTGCCTTCGGATTTCCATACTGGATTTTAGCCATTTACATTTTCTCCAACAGCATAATAGGGTTCCCTATTCCACCTGCCCTCTTGAGCACTTACTCTTTTCATGCTTTTTGAGGACTGCAGCGAGTGAACACCTAGTCTAGGTCTATTGGTGTTCTGTAATCATGACAGATCCTGAGCATCTTTTCATTTGATGTGCTGTTTTTTAAAAAGCCTGTGAATACCACTGAGGTCTTGAAACATTTCTGCCTGAGAGTCGGGCCTGATTTGCATTCATTTAATGTTACATAGCCCAGGGCATTTCGTGAGGGCCAGGTTCATCTGCAAACCCGCAGGCCCTTGGCCTTGTGAATGATAATTGCCCTTCAGCACAGGTTTTAAAGTTGTTGTTATGGGAATGTGCCACAAGGCGGCAGCACTGCTTCGTGTCCAGTCTGGTAACTTGGGCAAACAAAGCCATAGCGGGAGTCCTCGTGTTGGATTGGAAAGTGTAGTCGAACGTGGCTAAACACACACCACAGGGCTTGTGTATCTTTACCTCTTGCCCCTTAACCTGCACTGCCCCACCCCAGGCGTATCCTAAGACTTTGCAATGTGCTATTTGGGGGGTGCTGTGGTTCGTAGTTGGGGCGATTCTAATGAAGTAGCCTGGAGGTGTAAATCCACCTAGCAGGAGCGGTGGAGATCTGGTTTCTTCACTGCTCTTCCCTCTCCGCTCTTCTACCATCACGTGGGTACACCAGGCTTTGCTTTCCTGTAAGAGGGTCACGTTGGATTGGGAGATTGTGCTACCATGCAGAGGAGAATGGGCAATAGAGGTCCTATGGGCCGCTGATCAGGTGGCACGTCCTCCTCCTTGGCTCCCTCAGCAGCAGCCTAGTCCAGGCACGGGACCCAGGTCTGCTGAGGCTCCAGGGATATGACACCAACTGACGTCACAGAGGCCTGAGGGTAATAGAGTAGGCATCGCTTGCCCCTTTCTTGTTTAGTAATTTAATATTCATTTTCTATTTCAGCATTGTTTATGTACAGTGTTGCGTTTGTTGGAGTTGTACAGTAACTTGATGCAGTTATAAATGTAGCTGTACATGTAGGATTTGGGATTCTTTTCCCTGTTAGTTTATTGAAGAATGTTTTGTAGTGTTCCCTGTGCTTTCAAGCGGGTCGTCCTTGATGAACACTTTTTGATACATGAGTGTGTTTCTGTTAATCCCAACCTCCTACTTCATCGTTCCACAATCTCCAATTTCCCCCTGTTTTAACTCTACCGTTTTTTTTCCATTTGTGAATCTATGTTTCCTTTGTATACTACTTCCTTTGTATCCATATTTCGACCGTCCATATAATTGACATCCTGGGATATGTGTCTTTCTGTCTCTAACTTACCAGAATTAGTGAGATCATCTACTGCTCCAGCCAGGTTGCTGCAAATAGTATGAGTTCATTTTGTTCTGTGAATGAGCAGTAGTCGAAGGAGTGTAGCTAGTAGAACATCTTGATCCAGTCATCTCTCGCTGGACATTTCGTTCGTTTGCATGTCTTGGCTATGGTAAAGAGTACCACAATGACCGTTGGGGTGCAAGTGTTTTATTCCACCGATGGTATTCTCTGGTTATACGAAGTGGACTGGGGTTGCTGAGTCTCGTGCTAGCTCCACTTTTTAGTTCAGTAGGGAACTTGCCTTTGGATTTCCATCCTGGTTTTTAGCCATTTACATTTTCTCCAATAGCATAATAGGGTTCCCTATTCCACTGGCCCTCTTGAGCACTTACTCTTTTTATGCTTTTTGAGGACTGCAGTGAGGGAACACCTGGTCTAGGTTTATTCGTATTCTGTAATCATGACAGATCCTGAGCATCTTTTCATTTGATGTGCTGTTTTTTAAAAAGCCTGTGAATACCACTGAGGTCTTGAAACATTTCTGCCTGAGAGTCGGGCCTGATTTGCATTCATTTAATGTTACATAGCCCAGGACATTTCTTGAGGGCCGGGTTCATTCGCAAACCCGCAGGCCCTTGGCCTTGTGAATGATAATTGCCCTTCAGCACAGTTTTTAAAGGTGTTGTTACGGGAATGTGCCACAAGGCGGCAGCACTACTTCGTGTCCAGTCTGGTAACTTGGGCAAACAAAGCCATAGCGGGAGTCCTGGTGTTGGATTGGAAAGTGTAGTCAAACGTGGCTAAACACACACCACAGGGCTTGTGTATCTTTACCTCTTGCCCCTTAAGCTGCACTGCCCCACCCCAGGCATATCCCAAGACTTTCCAATGTGCTATTCGGAGGGTGGTGTGGTTCGTAGGTGGGGCGATTCAAATGAAGTAGCCTGGAGGTGGGAATCCGCCTAGCAGGAGCTGTGGAGATCTGGTTTCTTCACAGCTCTTTGCTCTCAGCTGTTCTACCATCACTTGTGTACACCAGGCTTTGCTTACCTGTAAGAGGGTGGCATTCGATCGGGAGATTTTGGACCATGCAGAGGAGAATGGGCAATAGAGGTCCGAGGGGCCGCTGATCAGGTGGCACGTCCTCCTCCCTGGATCCCTCAGCAACAGCATACTCCAGCCACGGGACCCAGGCCTGCTGACGCTCCAAAGATGTGACACCAACTGACGTCCCAGAGGCCTGAGTGTAATAGAGTAGGCATTCCTTGCCCCTTTCTTGTTTAGTAATTTAATATTCATTTTCTATTTCAGCATAGATTATGTACAATGTTGTGTTTGTTGGAGTTGTACAGCAACTTGATGCAGTTATAAATGTAGCTGTACCTGTAGGATTTCATATTCTTTTCCCTGTTAGTTTATTGAAGAATGTTTTGTAGCGTTCCCTGTGCTTTCAAGCGGGTCGTCCTTGATGAACACTTTTTGATACATGAGTATGATTTTGTTAATCCTAACCTCCTACTTCATCGTTCCCCAATCTCCAATTTCCCCCTGTGGGAATTGTACACGTTTTTTTTCCATTTGTGAATCTATGTTTCCTTTGTATACTACTTCCTTTGTATCTGTATTTAGAGTGCATATATAAGTGATATCCCGGGATATGTGTCTTTCTGTCTCTAACTTACCAGAATTAGTGAGATCATCTACTGCTCCATCCATGTTGCTGCAAATAGTATGAGTTCATTTTGTTCTATGGATGAGTGGTAGTCGAGGCAGTTTATGTAGCAGAACATCCTGATCCATTCACCTCTCATTGGACATTTCGTTCATTTGCATCTCTTGGCTATGGTAAAGAGTACCCCAACGACCGTTGGGGTGCAAGTGTTTTATTCCACTGATGGTATTCCCTGGTTATAAGAACTGGATTGGGGTTGCTGAGTCTTGTGCTAGCTCCACTTTTTAGTTCAGTAGGGAACGTGCCTTCGGATTTCCATACTGGATTTTAGCCATTTACATTTTCTCCAACAGCATAATAGGGTTCCCTATTCCACCTGCCCTCTTGAGCACTTACTCTTTTCATGCTTTTTGAGGACTGCAGCGAGTGAACACCTAGTCTAGGTCTATTGGTGTTCTGTAATCATGACAGATCCTGAGCATCTTTTCATTTGATGTGCTGTTTTTTAAAAAGCCTGTGAATACCACTGAGGTCTTGAAACATTTCTGCCTGAGAGTCGGGCCTGATTTGCATTCATTTAATGTTACATAGCCCAGGGCATTTCGTGAGGGCCAGGTTCATCTGCAAACCCGCAGGCCCTTGGCCTTGTGAATGATAATTGCCCTTCAGCACAGGTTTTAAAGTTGTTGTTACGGGAATGTGCCACAAGGCGGCAGCACTACTTCGTGTCCAGTCTGGTAACTTGGGCAAACAAAGCCATAGCGGGAGTCCTCGTGTTGGATTGGAAAGTGTAGTCGAACATGGCTAAACACACAGCACAGGGCTTGTGTATCTTTACCTCTTGCCCCTTAACCTGCACTGCCCCACCCCAGGCGTATCCTAAGACTTTGCAATGTGCTATTTGGGGGGTGCTGTGGTTTGTAGTTGGGGCGATTCTAATGAAGTAGCCTGGCGGTGTAAATCCACCTAGCAGGAGCTGTGGAGATCTGGTTTCTTCACTGCTCTTCCCTCTCCGCTCTTCTACCATCACGTGGGTACACCAGGCTTTGCTTTCCTGTAAGAGGGTCACGTTGGATTGGGAGATTGTGCTACCATGCAGAGGAGAATGGGCAATAGAGGTCCTATGGGCCGCTGATCAGGTGGCACGTCCTCCTCCTTGGCTCCCTCAGCAGCAGCCTAGTCCAGGCACGGGACCCAGGTCTGCTGAGGCTCCAGGGATATGACACCAACTGACGTCACAGAGGCCTGAGGGTAATAGAGTAGGCATCGCTTGCCCCTTTCTTGTTTAGTAATTTAATATTCATTTTCTATTTCAGCATTGTTTATGTACAGTGTTGCGTTTGTTGGAGTTGTACAGTAACTTGATGCAGTTATAAATGTAGCTGTACATGTAGGATTTGGGATTCTTTTCCCTGTTAGTTTATTGAAGAATGTTTTGTAGTGTTCCCTGTGCTTTCAAGCGGGTCGTCCTTGATGAACACTTTTTGATACATGAGTGTGTTTCTGTTAATCCCAACCTCCTACTTCATCGTTCCACAATCTCCAATTTCCCCCTGTTTTAACTCTACCGTTTTTTTTCCATTTGTGAAGCTATGTTTCCTTTGTATACTACTTCCTTTGTATCCATATTTCGACTGTCCATATAATTGACATCCTGGGATATGTGTCTTTCTGTCTCTAACTTACCAGAATTAGTGAGATCATCTACTGCTCCAGCCAGGTTGCTGCAAATAGTATGAGTTCATTTTGTTCTGTGAATGAGCAGTAGTCGAAGGAGTGTAGCTAGTAGAACATCTTGATCCAGTCATCTCTCGCTGGACATTTCGTTCGTTTGCATGTCTTGGCTATGGTAAAGAGTACCACAATGACCGTTGGGGTGCAAGTGTTTTATTCCACTGATGGTATTCTCTGGTTATACGAAGTGGACTGGGGTTGCTGAGTCTCATGCTAGCTCCACTTTTTAGTTCAGTAGGGAACTTGCCTTTGGATTTCCATCCTGGTTTTTAGCCATTTACATTTTCTCCAATAGCATAATAGGGTTCCCTATTCCACTGGCCCTCTTGAGCACTTACTCTTTTTATGCTTTTTGAGGACTGCAGTGAGGGAACACCTAGTCTAGGTTTATTCGTATTCTGTAATCATGACAGATCCTGAGCATCTTTTCATTTGATGTGCTGTTTTTTAAAAAGCCTGTGAATACCACTGAGGTCTTGAAACATTTCTGCCTGAGAGTCGGGCCTGATTTGCATTCATTTAATGTTACATAGCCCAGGACATTTCTTGAGGGCCGGGTTCATTCGCAAACCCGCAGGCCCTTGGCCTTGTGAATGATAATTGCCCTTCAGCACAGTTTTTAAAGGTGTTGTTACGGGAATGTGCCACAAGGCGGCAGCACTACTTTGTGTCCAGTCTGGTAACTTGGGCAAACAAAGCCATAGCGGGAGTCCTCGTGTTGGATTGGAAAGTGTAGTCAAACGTGGCTAAACACACACCACAGGGCTTGTGTATCTTTACCTCTTGCCCCTTTAGCTGCACTGCCCCACCCCAGTCATATCCCAAGACTTTCCAATGTGCTATTCAGAGGGTGGTGTGGTTCGTAGGTGGGGCGATTCAAATGAAGTAGCCTGGAGGTGGGAATCCGCCTAGCAGGAGCTGTGGAGATCTGGTTTCTTCACAGCTCTTTGCTCTCAGCTGTTCTACCATCACTTGTGTACACCAGGCTTTGCTTACCTGTAAGAGGGTGGCATTCGATCGGGAGATTTTGGACCATGCAGAGGAGAATGGGCAATAGAGGTCCGAGGGGCCGCTGATCAGGTGGCACGTCCTCCTCCCTGGATCCCTCAGCAACAGCATACTCCAGCCACGGGACCCAGGCCTGCTGACGCTCCAAAGATGTGACACCAACTGACGTCCCAGAGGCCTGAGTGTAATAGAGTAGGCATTCCTTGCCCCTTTCTTGTTTAGTAATTTAATATTCATTTTCTATTTCAGCATAGATTATGTACAATGTTGTGTTTGTTGGAGTTGTACAGCAACTTGATGCAGTTATAAATGTAGCTGTACCTGTAGGATTTCATATTCTTTTCCCTGTTAGTTTATTGAAGAATGTTTTGTAGCGTTCCCTGTGCTTTCAAGCGGGTCGTCCTTGATGAACACTTTTTGATACATGAGTATGATTTTGTTAATCCTAACCTCCTACTTCATCGTTCCCCAATCTCCAATTTCCCCCTGTGGGAATTGTACACGTTTTTTTTCCATTTGTGAATCTATGTTTCCTTTGTATACTACTTCCTTTGTATCTGTATTTAGAGTACATATATAAGTGATATCCCGGGATATGTGTCTTTCTGTCTCTAACTTACCAGAATTAGTGAGATCATCTACTGCTCCATCCATGTTGCTGCAAATAGTATGAGTTCATTTTGTTCTATGGATGAGTGGTAGTCGAGGCAGTTTATGTAGCAGAACATCTTGATCCATTCACCTCTCATTGGACATTTCGTTCATTTGCATCTCTTGGCTATGGTAAAGAGTACCCCAACGACCGTTGGGGTGCAAGTGTTTTATTCCACTGATGGTATTCCCTGGTTATAAGAACTGGATTGGGGTTGCTGAGTCTTGTGCTAGCTCCACTTTTTAGTTCAGTAGGGAACGTGCCTTCGGATTTCCATACTGGATTTTAGCCATTTACATTTTCTCCAACAGCATAATAGGGTTCCCTATTCCACCTGCCCTCTTGAGCACTTACTCTTTTCATGCTTTTTGAGGACTGCAGCGAGTGAACACCTAGTCTAGGTCTATTGGTGTTCTGTAATCATGACAGATCCTGAGCATCTTTTCATTTGATGTGCTGTTTTTTAAAAAGCCTGTGAATACCCCTGAGGTCTTGAAACATTTCTGCCTGAGAGTCGGGCCTGATTTGCATTCATTTAATGTTACATAGCCCAGGGCATTTCTTGAGGGCCAGGTTCATCTGCAAACCCGCAGGCCCTTGGCCTTGTGAATGATAATTGCCCTTCAGCACAGGTTTTAAAGGTGTTGTTACGGGAATGTGCCACAAGGCGGCAGCACTACTTCGTGTCCAGTCTGGTAACTTGGGCAAACAAAGCCATAGCGGGAGTCCTGGTGTTGGATTGGAAAGTGTAGTCGAACGTGGCTAAACACACACCACAGGGCTTGTGTATCTTTACCTCTTGCCCCTTAACCTGCACTGCCCCACCCCAGGCGTATCCTAAGACTTTGCAATGTGCTATTTGGGGGGTGCTGTGGTTCGTAGTTGGGGCGATTCTAATGAAGTAGCCTGGAGGTGTAAATCCACCTAGCAGGAGCTGTGGAGATCTGGTTTCTTCACTGCTCTTCCCTCTCCGCTCTTCTACCATCACGTGGGTACACCAGGCTTTGCTTTCCTGTAAGAGGGTCACATTGGATTGGGAGATTGTGCTACCATGCAGAGGAGAATGGGCAATAGAGGTCCTATGGGCCGCAGATCAGGTGGCACGTCCTCCTCCTTGGCTCCCTCAGCAGCAGCCTAGTCCAGGCACGGGACCCAGGTCTGCTGAGGCTCCAGGGATATGACACCAACTGACGTCCCAGAGGCCTGAGGGTAATAGAGTAGGCATCGCTTGCCCCTTTCTTGTTTAGTAATTTAATATTCATTTTCTATTTCAGCATTGTTTATGTACAGTGTTGCGTTTGTTGGAGTTGTACAGTAACTTGATGCAGTTATAAATGTAGCTGTACATGTAGGATTTGGGATTCTTTTCCCTGTTAGTTTATTGAAGAATGTTTTGTAGTGTTCCCTGTGCTTTCAAGCGGGTCGTCCTTGATGAACACTTTTTGATACATGAGTGTGTTTCTGTTAATCCCAACCTCCTACTTCATCGTTCCACAATCTCCAATTTCCCCCTGTTTTAACTCTACCGTTTTTTTTCCATTTGTGAATCTATGTTTCCTTTGTATACTACTTCCTTTGTATCCATATTTCGACCGTCCATATAATTGACATCCTGGGATATGTGTCTTTCTGTCTCTAACTTACCAGAATTAGTGAGATCATCTACTGCTCCAGCCAGGTTGCTGCAAATAGTATGAGTTCATTTTGTTCTGTGAATGAGCAGTAGTCGAAGGAGTGTAGCTAGTAGAACATCTTGATCCAGTCATCTCTCGCTGGACATTTCGTTCGTTTGCATGTCTTGGCTATGGTAAAGAGTACCACAATGACCGTTGGGGTGCAAGTGTTTTATTCCACTGATGGTATTCTCTGGTTATACGAAGTGGACTGGGGTTGCTGAGTCTCGTGCTAGCTCCACTTTTTAGTT